>NC_084465.1:24722500-25322500 GCF_027409185.1 Cynocephalus volans | reverse complement strand
CAATTATTTCAGATTAAAAATTACCAAGGCTGTCTTTTCTCTCAGGGACCATCCATACCAGGAATTTCCTCCAGAGGAAAAGAAGGAACTTGCTGGTTCTCCTGTGATCCAACAGGTCTCGGAACCAATTTGGGAGTGTTCTAAATCCTTGCAGTCATAGGGTATCTTTTTTAGGTCCACCATTTTTCAGTAGACAACTGACAACCCACACTCAGACACATCTCTCATCTCCAGGAGGTTATGGGGAATAGATGGGAGAAAGTAGGTTTGGAAAGAAGGGCATTTAGAATAGGCTGATGATCTTCATTCTGGCCAATACCAGAAATAAAATCACAAGTATGTTCCGCCTGCCTGGAGCTCACATCCTCGGAGCTCAGGACACCCCAGTGCTCTCCGTATCTGCTTGCAGCGGCATGGCCTCAGAGGGCTTGCTCTTTGATCTAGAAGTGTCCAGAAGGCTCTAAACTGGTAAACAACTTATAGGGGTACAGAGGTGAGAAGTCAGAGGACCCTTACTATGTACAATTGCCGCTAAGCCACTACATAAAGAACGGCTAATACCCAACAGTATTATTACTTTGTAAATTCTAGAGGTAGATTTTGGGTTCCTAGTATTGTACTAGAGATGAGGATAGGCCTGAGAAGAACCTAAACATCTAATTCTGTTGAGGCAACTGGCCCTAACTGTGGTCTACCTCTGGGGAAGATCTCCAGGGATTTTTCACAGGGAAAGAGCTATTTTTCTTCCAAGTAAAATGAGGGAACTGCAAAACTGGAAACATCAATTCAGAGTTTCTTCTGAGACACAAATGTACACAACTTGTGTCAGGGAAGTGAAAGGACTAGTTAGTTACCATCTAATTTCTCCATCTTCATGGCTATCTACTGTAGCTTTCAGGAACTACATGACACACGTGACAAAGAGATAATCAATAAGGGTTTGGAGCTTTTTTTCACAAAGGAAATGGGAAGGGAGAACATGAGATGCTCCTTAGAAGAAAGGGGAGAATAAGCATGAGGGTCTATGCCCTACAGAATAAATGTTATAGAAGGGAAAGAGCAGGAGAGTCTCTCAGGAGCTCCTATGCCATAGGGCAGGGAAGAAATTATAAAGCAAGCATATCCACATTTATATCTGCATTAAGATCAGGAACAACTACTACTACTTTTATAGATTTTTTTTTTTAATGACTAAGTTGGATGTTTTACAAGATGCAGTTCTCCTAGCAACAAAGCTGGAAGGGCCTCTTAGGGGCTCTGTGATTAATGACCATGTCCTCTGTAGCTGGAAAGCGTACTCTTCCACAACATCAGCTCACTGTTTCATCCCAACCAAGTAATTCTGAGAGTTAGTTTTCCCAGACCCCAATACCCATTGCAGTCACTGTGCCCTATCTAATCTTCTCCTGGCTAAATGCCTGGCTAAAGGTATTTCTGATTTTTTTGTTCAGATATACTTGTGACAAATCAACAAATGAAAGGACTTCCCATTTCAAGGTGTTGGTCAGGGCACATCAAAGATCCCATTACAGTTATAAACAGGTATGTCTACCCACCACAATAAAAAGAATATCAGGGGCCTGAGAGATTTCAACAGATGTCTGGAAGCCAGAAAGATGAGGGAGCAGTACTGACCAAAGTAGCTGAGCAGAGGTAGCTCACAGCCCAAAGAGTTCTCGGGCAGGTGCTGCTGCTGAGGAGGGGGACAGTTGACTCTATTCAGTGGAACCCCAAAGAGGCTCCAGGCACAGAAAAAGCAAGTACAGCATGGGACGGAAGTGACAAGAAAGGTAGAAAGGAGATTAATGGAAAAGTCTGGATATCAACAATTATTCCTTCCACACCTACTTCCTGTCCTTACAAGAAAAAACAAACCTTATAGGCCCCCAGGCAAAAACTAAAAATAAAAAAAGGGAGACGATTCTCCAAGGAAATTAAACAAAAAATCTGGTGAGGACTAAACAGCTAGAGTGGTTATGAGAACCCCAAAGTCAAGCCCTCTTCACCCTGACACTTGGCGTGCTCCAATAGGAAGGCTCTGGGTGGCCCTTTGCCAGCCAGGTGAAGCCTGCTAATAGCAAGATGTGCCCATACAGAGTTGTCAGTCAGCCTAAAGAAAAACAGGAGATAATCCAAGCAAAAGGGGTATGAAATTAACAATTTGTTTAATTTTTAATTAGAGATTAAAATTTGTTGTTTTGGGGCCCCCCAAAACAAACAAGTATTAGTGAACACTCTCTGCAAGCTTGGGCACCCTAACCTCACAGTTCTAATTCTGATTATTTACTTCTACTATACAGACAGTACCCTACGTAAGATGTGTTATACTTCACAGTACTGTCAGAAGTTTGAAATGGCACACGTGGAATACGTTCATGGTCAGGAGATAGTGACACAATGTCCCATTGTTAAAGAAAACCTGAGTCTGTTTTTAATTCCTCTGATCATTTATAGTGTGACCTGCAAACTTCTCTCAGTACCTGTTTGTCCGTTCCTACAGAAAGGGAGTGACTAAAGGCCATGTTTTTATAGTGACATATGAAGACTCCTAGAAATTATTAATAAGGAAGAACTAGCTTCATGTGAAGGCTTCCAAATACTAATACATATTACTGAGGTACATGTGAAATCTTTCCTGGAGAACTTCGTAAAGAAGATAAACATCCCTCCTGCTTGGATCGTTTGCACACTGTTCTTCTAAAGTAGAGAGAGGGACTGGACCACCGGTTCAAAATCCTACTAGTACCAAAGCTCTCTTTTTAAACAAAAAGTTCTGTCATGCCCCATTTACTATTCTAAAATAAAATTCTATGATATTATTAACTAGTGTACATACAGTTTTTAAGACATCAATACCATATATATAACATAAAGGTAAAACTAAAAGAAAAGCAACTTATAATAAAAATACTTCGTATTTCAACATATAAACAATTTTCAGGTCCAACTAACTATGTAATGAAATAGATGCTTATAACTTACCTATGAAGAATCAGCTTGGATTTAAGAAAAGTCACATCAAAATCTTCCCATATTAAAAGCACAGGAAATAAAAGAGGGGAGGTATAGTTAGACAATAGAATGGAAATGAATATATTCTGTATATATTAAAAGTATGCAAAAGTTATTTTGTATTTCTTGTAAAAATGGAGTTAAGTCTAGGCTCAAGAAATAATAAACTGATTTTTCATTACATGGATATTCAACAGGACAGTTGAAAATCATGTAGAATACAGGGCAATTTTCTCTTTTCCAGTGTGGGACATGTAAAATCTCTAGCTCCTACCAACTAAACATCCTTCACTAACAACCAAAACCTCAAAAATGTGCACTATGTACCCTAGGGGGCGGTATTGTTTCCATGAGAACCCCCAGCTAGAGGACCTATTGGAGTTTCCTTCCGGCCCACAGATTCTGTGACCCGGAGAATCAAATCCTAAAGGACAAATCAGCAACATATCTAAGAAACATATTAGTTCGATATGGAAAATGACTATGAAGAAATTGATTTAGTTTAGGCTTACACCATTAGCCATAGCCTCTAGATTATTTATTTCCCTTTTATTTAAAAAAAATTCAGGATGATTGGTTACTCCATATAGGATATGGAATGGAAAGCTGTATCTTTGTGACATTTATTTAGACAGCACAAAATGACTCTGATTTTAAATTTTTTAACATTCAAATCTGGTTAATTAATAATAAAAAGGGATTTTTTTCATAGAACTCTACAATTCTCATTTCCTCAAAACAAGAATTAATGCATTCTTTCACATGTGGTCACTACAGGAAGGGGAGGGAGCATTTACTGTAAATGCCTTTCTGATGCAATTCTACCACCTCTTTCAAAGACAGAATTCATCCAAGCCTTAGTCACTTCTTCAAGAAAAATGTCACTGCACTGAATGTACACAGACTTAACCACAAGCTTAAGGAGAAAAGACGAGCTGATTCCATCATCAGAAAACAGATCGAGAGAAGCTGCAGACAGAAAGATCTCATGGCTTCATCAGAACAGATTAAGCAGTACATCTGAAAATTTGGCCTTTACTATGGGAAGAAGTCTGACACATATGTAACAATTACTGTTTCATAAATCAAATGCAAACAGAGATTTGCCCTCTGCCGAACTTTTTAAGCATACTTCCTAAAAATATAAGACCTCAGTTCTAAACCGGGAATCTGTGCGTAATTAGTATCTTAGCAACTATGGTTATTTCATTTTAAAAATTTCATGCACAGAAAGAAAAGTGGAATCCTACACTTCAAAATTTGAAAATGAAACTACGTTTTGAGGAGGGTGGATTTCAAATGGAAAGGATAAGACAGTGGGTAATACTATAAAGCAGTTTGGGTGGAAAAACAAGACAGTTCTAAACTCTTCTCAAAGAGAGGACCCAACTTTTCTAAAACCTCAAATCCACCCAAAGGAAAGGAAAAAAGGAATGATACCTCCAGTACGATCCTCACCTGGATTACCACGAGTTCTCCTAAGAGCCAGATGCACATACTTGATTTTACACAGGAGTCAATGCAGAGCCAAAGCCCAGGCAGGAGTCAATCAAGATTCAAGGCTGTCTGCTGTTGGAACCTGAAATCCCCTTGATGAATGAAACTGTTCCTTGTGATATGCACATTCTGAGGTGGCTACTGGCTAAGTGAAGACTGGCGTGTGGAAGTGTAATTTGCTACCTTCGGGGCAAACCTCTTATAGCCCATCTCAGAAAGACGACAGACACACTACCTCTGAGAGAGTCAAAACTAGAAGAGGGTTCGTTTTTCTGTAGCATTCTCCCTGACCCTACGGAAACCACAGGGTGAACAAACCACAGTGAGATTTGACTCTCTCGCTAGGCAGCGCCAATGCAAAAAGAATTATTATGTCGACACTGCAATTTACAAATAAATCTCCCACCACTGCCAAAGCTTGTTCATGTTATATGACTGCATTAGAGTTATATGTAGGTGTAGACATGGGGCACGCATTTTTAAGCCAAGAATTCTGAGCCATGGTTTGGGGGCTCCCTGTGGGTGGCAAACTCTACCAAAGAGTGGTAAAAATTCTAAAAAGAAATTTAATCTTTGTGCTGCACTGGTGACCAACCAAGAAATTAAAAACTAAAAATAACCGACCAATGGTGCAACTGATGTTTCTATAATTAGAGGTTTTCAGCATGCAGTCCTTGGCCCATCTGCATTCGAATTACCTAAAACTGGACTCAGTATCTCTGGGGTGGAGCCCAAGAACCTGCATTTAATTAGTATTCTAGGTTATTCTTATATACTTAAAAGTTTGGGACTACTTTTTGTTAATGGAACTGAACAACTGGTTATAGCTGTTATCAATATTCAATTATTTTGTCTTTGATTCCTGCTCAAATCAAGAGCAAAGAGAACACCAAAGCCACCTCAAGACAATTTGTGGCTGTAAAACTCCAGAGAAATGGAGAGTCAGTCTGGGTTCGCCTGATCTCCCCTTTCCACCCACCTCACTGTAGCTTCCAAAGAAAGAAAAGTACAAGCTGCAGAAACCTGAAAAATGGAGTAGTTGAGGTTGCACATGCACGTTACACTAAGAGATGCTGCAACTGGATAACAATAATACACTGCTACAAACAAGAGGAGGAAAATGTGGGAGAAAGGACACTGATGCTTGCTGACTACTTACTATGTTCCAGGCACCTTTATCAGGACTTTATACACAGTTGTCTTTGCCAAAGAAGTCCCACCAAAAGCTAACTTCTTCAGAAGAATATGAACGGACCAGCTCAGGTGTCGGCATGTCACAGCAGGGACATGCCAGCGATGCACTGTCTAAGGAAGGCTCAGTGCTGGCTCTGCATGCCCACCTCCACCCCCAGGAACTCAGGAACAAAAAAGGTTTTAGAAAAGGAAACTGAGAAATACTATCAGACATGTATTTAAAATGACATCACCTTTCCATATTTCTCATTCTTCTTCCTTCTTTATTTAACCTAAGATGGTGTGACCTTTCAGAAATTCCAGAGTAGTTTTCTATCACCTGTCCTCCATTTTAACCGGTTAGTTTATTTCAGTCCCAAGTGCTGGGGGAAACTCCATCATTATAATGCAAATAGAAAAATGTTATTTGAACATCACCGACAAGTATGAAAATTGTTTTTCACTTTAATAAAAAGGGTTTTATCTTTTTCTCCAATATGCATAAGGTTTCTAAGGAAACTTTCTGGATTATGTGGAGCCCAACTTAGAAAACATCTTATTTATGAACAAGTTCTTCCAAATGCTCCCTTCTTTGCTTCAGGGGAAGCAAGCACTGTGACATCCTTACACAAAAAGGAAGGAGGCTGACTTAATTTTTCACTATGAGCTGATCTATTTGGTAATCTAAGAATTTTGCCTAATATGTAAAATTTGGATCTCTCAGGGCAGTGGTCCTCACATTGTGTGTCAGCAATGAAACTCCTTTTATTCCTCCAAATGGAATCTGAAGCCCCACACCCTAGATGAAAGCAGAGAATGCCTGGCTGATGCAGTGGCCTAGAGGACACCAAGGCCTTTCTTGGGCCACTTACTCATCTCGTCCCCAGGCAGCTACTGAAGCAATCCTGCCAAACCCCAAGGCCTCTACTTTATATTTCCTTGACCTGACGACTTTCTAAATGTATACTTTATCACCTTATTCTATGTACGCCTTGTAGGTCTCAAAGTGGGGCATACATAATGAAAAAAAAAAAAGCCATGTCAAGTCACATTAAATGTTACTTACTACATTGAGCTTAGGAATTCTGTTACCTATTTGGCTTGTGTGGACCCTAACATGAAAATTATAATCTTTATCTATATCTCTTGGTAACACTACCCTTAGCATATTTTCAAGTTCAAAGTCATTTTAGAAACACAAAATTTTGTCAAGATATGCATTTTAAACGAATGAGAACATCTTGATGCATAAAATCCCTTGTCATATTTCATTTCCACTAGTGGCCATTAGCTTGCTACATATGGGTGTAATAAGTTTCAAACCATATCTTAACAGTCCAGCAAAAACAATTAAATTTAAGTAAAATATATATACAAGTATATGTGTGCGTGTGTGTGTATATATATATATATATATATATATATATATATATATATATATATATATATTGCCCTGAGATTTAAAATAGGAAATGAATTTGAAGTGTTGCTAGGTAATTATTAACCAAAAAATTATAATACCAGATCAGGACAGAGAATAAAGATTGAAATCCCTTCATGAAGAGCCAACACTTCTCACCTTCTGCTAACAGGAAAATGTATAGTCTTTTCTTTTTCTCAGTGCTATTTCTCAGCCTTAAAAAGATAACATGTCTCATCTGGTTAAGCCATCACATTTCGGGTGTATGTGAGAGAAAATGACCAGCATAAAGGAGCTGTCCTAGGTTACCTGGGACCACCATACTGATTTAGGGAAGGCCTCAATGTTCCGTAATCAACTGTACCTCACAATAAACATAATGCTTAAAAGTATATCCAAGAGAGTGTCAGGAGCACTCACATACCTGAAAGGGATAAAAGTGATCTGTCATTTCAAAATCCATGCTTGGTCATATTCTTATTTTCAGGATAATCTGAATTTTCCCGTCATTTTCATTTTCATTTATTATTGAAAATAATTATGGAAGCACTCTACTAGCATGCAGAATATTATAAAATAGTCAGTCTCTTTTCAGGAACAGAGCAGGGTTAACAGAAATAATGGCATTAAAATAGTCTTTGACTACTTGCTTATGTTCCTAAAATGTCTTTTCTTTTCTTTTCTTTTTTTTTTTTTGGTGGCTGGCTGGTTACTGGGATCTGAACTGTTGACCTTTG
The DNA here is from genome assembly GCF_027409185.1 of Cynocephalus volans. NCBI lineage: Eukaryota > Metazoa > Chordata > Mammalia > Dermoptera > Cynocephalidae > Cynocephalus > Cynocephalus volans. Next base: position 25,314,661 of record NC_084465.1, on the reverse strand, counting down.
TGTTGTCGGCACCATGCCCTACCAATTGAGCCAACTGGCCAGCCCCTAAATGTATCTATATGTTGTTGGTTTAGGGCTGGGGCTACTTTTCCCTTGGGGATAGTGCTACCAATGATAGTTAGTAACCAAGTCATTCCACAAAACTTATTTTACTCATAATGAGTCTGTAATACTACACATATGAAGTGAAATATATATTGCAACCATGTTGCAAAACTAGTAATTACATAAGGAATAAAATAATAGAACTAAGAATGATTTTTAGCCATATGCAAATGTAAGAAGGTTTTATCAGAGGACGATGAAGCAGACTGAGACTCGTAAAAGGTTTGAAAGTTAATGACACTGGTTATTATGCCTTATTTTACCTCCAAATATACTGCGCATTCTTTTCCCTGGATATGATTCTATCACTGCTCTTAGCTTATCAGCTATGAGTAATGTCACTGGGAGGGGGAGTGGGAGTGTCTCCAAAATTGAATAAAGAGGTAAGAAAGAAAAAATAAAAGGAGAGAAAGAGATTTACTTTAAATACAGAAGTAATGTGATAAGAAGTATATATGGAATTAATAAGATGATGCTCTGAAAAACAGGCAAGGAAAGAAAAAAAGAATAGAATATCCAGTTCTCCCAAGTTGATGGAAAAGGTGTTGGGTTGGACATGTTACCCAAGCCACGACAGCCAGGCTTGCCATGTGGAGCAGAAGCTGACCAGAGGTGGTCATGTTTGCTGGACCCTGTACATGACAGGACGTGTGCAAAGCCAGTGCATGCAATCTGGGAAGGCTTTGTGTGGTAAGCTTGATAAGAATTTGGTTGTCAATCTTTGAGAGAAGTAGTTATTTGTTGTGCCTGGTGACTCAGTCGATGAGAACCTAGAGTCAGGGTTCAGAAGTGGTGGGTGTTCTTATATACTTTAAATGAACAGCACTAAGTCCCAAACACACACTGCTGCCCAAGAAGGACCAAACGAAAGTATAAAGCAACAAGCCCTCTAGTGCTCTGTTCTTTTTCAGCTTCCTCTTCTCAAGTTGAGTTTTATTATTTAACTTCCTGATAATTCACTGGGAAATATATACATTAGCAGTCCCTTGGTAGCAGGGCACGGCATGAATGCCATAACTTGACAGCTGGTTGAGAACACAGACTTCGCGTTGAGTTAGAAATAAACGACTACAGATAAATCTTCCAACAGCATCATTGCTCTATTTATCAAAGACTACCTATAAGTATACACGATCATATGAGACTTCAAGAGGAACAAAATTATTGAAATTGAACTGTAGAAAACTCTGGGTTCCATAACACCACTCTGCCTCACCACACATTGCTCTTAGCTCTCATTCATTAAGAAACGACAACATTCATTGAATCAGGCATTGATCTCTGCACCAGAAATACAATGGGGAGCAGGACAGGCCAGTCCCCTGCCTCTCACAGGGTTTACACTTGAGCGAGAGATACAAGGACAAGCAGCTTGGCAGTTACAATAAACCTTGGGAAGAGTGGGATTAAAAACAAAGGATAAAAAAGAAGAAAAATGTCTTTCCATGGTCTGTGTATAAGAAAGAGGAAATAAATGTCAAAGAACCTGTAAAAGGGTTTACCACTTCGGTCACAAGAGAAGCAAAGAACAGCTAGGCACGCAAGTGTGTTCTTTGGTTTAATAGCAAGAAGTTCAAGGAGGTGAAGATTCAGTTTCTTGGTAAAGTGGGAAACAATATGCTGACAGTGACAGTAATGTTCTGGAATCAGAGGACTGGAGGGTGGGGGAATGTTTGAAATGGCTGTGGTGGAGAACCAGAGCTGAGCAGACCAGGGAATCATCAGAGATTCTCCCTGCTGCTCTAGAGCTCTGTTCTAACAACAAAATCCTTTTCCTGCATGACACTCTTAATTCCCTATTTAACTAGGGAGGGGAGGAGATGAGTAGATGTTAGTAATCGCAATCTGAAAAATCTGTTACTATGAACATAGCCAACTTTAAACGGCTGACTGAAAATGATGATTGGACCCTATCTTATAGTGATATGAGTTTTATGCATTTTTAATGTTACAAATATACCAAAAATGAATCTGAAGTACAGTAATATTTAAAGGCCTTTTAAATGACAACACAAACTAAATAGATTAGTGATATTTAAAAGTGTGAGTGTGTGTGTATACATGTAAGTCTGGTGAATTCCAGTTCCACTAGCAGGGGAAGTTAGGAAAGAATGAAAAGGAAGGGATTTTCAGTTATAATCAAAGGTATCCCCTTTTGGTTCTTGACAACAGTCAAATTGGTCTAATGCAGTGTTTTTCAAACTGCAGGGTGATCCACTAGTGGGCTATAAAATCAATTCGTGTATTGAATGCAGCATTTTTACAAAAATGAAACAGAATAGAATTAAATAAAAAATAAGAGTTCAATAGGCTTAGTGTAACTATTGTTTCATAAAAGTTATTTCGCTTATGTGTGTTTGCTGCATGTACTTTTTGGGGATGTAAAACATAATGTTTTCTGTGAGTTCTAGGAAAGAAAATGGTCTTTTAGGAAAGATTAAAAATCATGTTTAAAATTGAGTGAGTCATGTGCAAACTTAATTTTAATTATGACTATATCTCCTTATCTTGGAAACTAACCCACAAACCAAGATGCATTTATATTACTAATCAACAGTTCTAAAGATACCATGCAAGTCACTATTCATTCACTCACCTAGTTTAGTCTCTACTGTTCCTAAATGAGGGGGTATGGAGAGAGGATGAAAGCTGGGGGGAAAGAAAAAGACCCCAAAATCTATATACTATAATAATATATGTACTGAGTGCTAATTGTGTGTCCGGGAGTGTTCTACACACTTTACACACCATCAACTCATTTGATCCTGTTAATAATCCCATAAAGGTAGATACTAACATTATCCCTGTTTTACAGATAAAGAATCTAAGAAATTAAGTCAGTTGCCTAAGAGGCAGAGCCAGTATCTGAACCCAGGAAGTCTGGATCCAAAGCCTACTCTTAACTGCACGGTATCCTTAACAGTCAATAATACCACAGTCACCCATAATTGAGAGTAAGACTGTGACAGTGGGGAGTAAGGGGGGAAACACTGCTGCCCGCCTGGGCTTTGCCATCTATCTTGATTTCTCTGTTACTGAAGTACAATGTACAGTCTACACCACAGATAGCCCGATACCCTGATGCATCCTGAACACGCTTCCCGGCAAATTAGTTTAAACTCCATCTCTTTCTTCCCTTTCTAGAAAACATTTTAGAATGCAATTGAGTGGATCTCTAAATTTCCGTAATGAATCAAAGTCATTTATTGAAAAGCTCAAAGGAATTCATTCTCAGGTGTTGGTACTTAAACTTTCAGTATTAGTCATCTCTAACACATCTTCCAGGTCTTGTCTCCACAAACCAGTGAATCCCGTAGCCAGGGTGACCGCTGCTAGTCTGGCCATGTGGAGCTCCTAGGGGCACCTTTCTCTTTGCACCCACTTGTGCCACTCTCCTCACTGGTTTCAATTAGGATCCAAAGAAATCTCATATATAATGTACATTGTGACAAGTGTACCACTTGGTTTGTAGGTTAGTTTCCAAGATAAGGAGATATACGCATAATTAAAAACATGAAAAGATATATGCCCAAAGATTTATTTTTCCTCTTATTGTGCTCACCCTTATCGTCAGGTTATACAGTAAGCCCTGTAGATGGGGCCTGTACTGATAGTTAAATAAGTAGAAATCAACACTATTCTTGGTGGCATGCTTACCTTTCCTAGGAATTAGGTCCATGAATAAGAACTTTACTTTTTTTAATTACCTTTCCCCCATGTCTCTCTTCCTTTTTTTTTTTTTTTCAGTTGAAACATAATTGATTATACATATTTTGGGGGTACAATGTTGACTACCATCACCTATGTTCAACATGTGTTGATCAAATCAATATTATTAGCAGGTTCATTATTACAAATTGTAATTATTCTTTATGCTCCTTACCCAATCTCTCCTCACCTCCCTCTCCTTCCCCCCACCACCTGTAATAACCATAAATTTGTCCTCTTCTTCTGAAAGATCAACGCATGTCCTCACTTATAAGTGGGGAGGGAAGGAGGGAAGGAGGGAGAAACGAAAGAAGGAAAGAAGGAAGGAAAGAAGGAAGGAAGGAAGGAAAAAAACTTACTTTTTAAATGCTGTTTAAATGCTGAGTAAACACAATAAGCACTCTGCCTCTTACATAACATGAGTTAAAACAGCCAGTGGAAATAAATTCTGGAACAAAGGGAAAACAACATTTAGGTCTCATCTGACCACTATACCTTGGCTACATAATTTGAAACTTTTCTCATGAAAATGCCTTTTGGCCAAACAAACTTAACATCTTTCAAACATTTTAAAAAAATTATTAAAAATGAAGGCATAATGATGAATTGCACATTGTGATGTGGAAAATTATATTATTAGGATAATTCAGGATTCCTTCAAAATACAATGAAAAACTCAAATGATTAAGACAAGATCCAAAGCTTAAGTAGACTGTGGTCATGTTTTGCCATACTTTGCTTCTATATATACATTCACGGAGTAACTTATTAAAATTAAGACAATGAAAGTTTAACATTCTTTTGAAAAAATACAGTTAAGATAAATTGCTATCAAAATAAAATTTCTAATTGAATAACACTGTCTATGTGCCAGTGTCAGTATCATATAAGAAGCAGGAAATACGATTTTACTTTTCATCACTATAATAATTTTAGTTGTTTTTAGATATATTTAGGTTATTTCTTTTAGTAAACAGAATAAACTGCCTTTTTCTACCAAGTATTCATTGTGTCTAAAACCAATACTTCTGACATGTGCACATTCTCTGTAGTTTGAAAAAAATAAAAGGATGATTCAAGTATGTACTAATTTAGTCAATCAGCTTCTAAGAAAGATATAGGGTTTGGATAAAACAGGAGTAATGTCTGCCCTTAACGAATATGACACCTTCTATAAGTGGTGTTAACATGCAGGGGCTTTTTTTGGTGACGATGTTCATCTTCCCTGCCCCATTTACCCTGTTTCATTAGTTGCAGTTGGGACCAAAGACAGTCATCAGAAGAGAGCAGTACCAGGTTGTAGGAATTAGATTTTTTTCATTGAGAGGCTGAATGACTTATGGGACAGGAGAATCAAATGTAAAACTGTAGCCTTAGCAAACATAACGCACTAAGTGGGCACACTGTCACACAGGAGAGCTCTAGAACTTATTCATCTGGTATAACTGAAACTTTAAACCCACTGAACAGCAACTACCTATTTGCCCCTCCTCCCAGCCCCAGACTAGCACCATTCCAGTCTCTGTTTCTATGACTTGGACTATTTTAGAAGCATCATATAAGTGAAATCATGAAGTATTTGTCCTTCTGTCACTGGCTAATTTCACTAAGCATGACGTCCTCCACATTCATCCATGTCATTGCATATGGCAGGATTTTCTTCTCTTTTTTTCAGCTGAAGATCTGTATTGGCTTTATTGCAATTCTAGAATCAGGCAGCATGTTATTTGATAAAATCAAATAAGTGTTTCCTTTTTAAAATTTAATGTGGAATAATATTTCATTGTATGTACGTATCACATTTTTTTTTTATCTGTTCATTCCTCAATGGGCATTTAGTTTATTTCCATATCTTGGTTATTGTGAGTAATGCTCAATGAACAGGGGAATGCTAATATCTCTTCAAGATCCTGACTTCAGTTCTTTTGGATATATATTCAGAAGTGGGATTGCTGGATCCCATTTACAACAGCATCAAAAGGAATAAAATATTTAGGAATAAACTTAACTAAGGAGGTACAAGACCTATACACTGAAAACTTTGTAATATTAATAAGAGAAGTTAAAGAAGACACAAATAAATGGAACAACATCCTATGTTCATGGATTGGAAGACTAAATATTCTTTAAAAATCTGTATTACTCAAAGCAATCTACAGATTCAATGCAAACCCTACTAAAATCCTAATGATATTTTTTACAAAAAAACCCCCTAAAATTCATATGGAAAAACAAAAAATCCCAAATAGTCCAAACAATCTTGAGAAAGAAAAACAAAGTTGGAGGTATCACACTTCTTGCTTTCTAAACCCGTTACAAAGCTACAGTAATTAAAACAGTATGATAGTGGCATTAAAACAGACATACAGAGCAATGGAACAGAAAACAGAGCCCAGGAATAAACCCACACAGTCCACTGATCTTCATCAAAGGTACCAAGAATACACGACAGGGAAAGGATAGTCTATTCAACAAATGGTGCTGGGAAAACTGGATATCCACATGTAAAAGAAAGAAATTGGATCCTATCTTACACCATACATAAAAATCAACTCAAAATGGATTAAAGATTTAAATGTAATACTTGAGTCTATAAAACTCCTAGGACACAGTAGCGGAAAGCTTTATGACACTAGTCTAGGCATTGATTTCATGAATGTGACACCAAAAGTACAAGCAATAAAAGCAAAAATAGATAAGTGGGACTACATCCAGCTGAAAAGCTCCGCACAGCAAAGGAAACAATCCAGAGGGAAAAGACAACCTATGGAATAGAAGAAAATATTTGTAAACCACGTATCTAGTAAGGATTTAATATCCAAAATATGAAAAGAACTACTGGAACTCAATAGCAAAAACAAACAAACAAACAAACAACAACAAAAAAACACCCTCCCACACACAAATAACCTGATTAAAAAATGGGCAAATGACTTAAATAGACATTTCTCCAAGGAAGACATACAAATGGCCATCGGGTATATAAAAAGGTGCTTGATATCACTAATATTCAGGGAAATGCAAATCAAAACCACAATGATATATCACCTCATACCTTTTAGGATGATTATTATAAAAAACAAACAAACAAAAAACCAAAAAAACCCCAAAAACAAAAGATAAGTGCTGGCAAGGATGTGCAGAAATCAAAACCCTTGTACACTATTGTGGAAATGGAAAATGCAGCTGCTGTGGAAAACATATGGAGGTTCCTCAAAAAATTAAATGTAGGACCAGCAATTCTACTTCTGTATGTATTTTTTCCCAATCATTGATGTAGGCATACCTGAAATACTGATGGAGGCATACCATGTTGATTATATACATTTCAAATGAGAATGCCACTTTGATTTTTTTAAATTTATACTATTCTACCCTTGAGGACTAAACAGTGGACTGTAAATTGCAAATATTTACTTTAAAACTTTTAACATCAAAATTATTAAAGTAATATTCCAAACTTAAGAAAACCTGAGTTTTTTTCATTGTTAAAACCGAGTAGTATTTTCCTCATATACTATCATAGCTAATCAACCATGTAAAACCAAAAGCTTTTTAAAGCTTTAAATATTGCTGCAATATTATTTAGAGCCAATCAGCAAAGGATTCTGATGACACTAAGGTTATCATTTGATTCCCAACAGGGATAGGTAATTGTGTTCTTTCATACACTAACTTAACTTAGCTTTCTTATATCATTCATATTAAATAAAACTGGGATGACAGTAGTACCTACACTTGTGCCTTCAGCACACAGGAAATACTCACTAAACTCTATTAACGTGATTGTTTTCTTTGCCATATAAATTATCACCAAAAAAAAAAAAAAAAACCACATCCAAACAAATTCATTCCTAACTATAAGAAACACAACTAAAAACATTTACTGAGAATGGGTTAAGTATCTCATCTTTATACATGGCAACAGTAGCTACTATATACTGAGCACTTACTATGAAATAACTCATAGCAACAACATAAATACCTACATTTTAGCATCATTGTTAAGCACTGAAGTTCAAAACTATCAACCCATAACACACTTACTGTTTCATATCTTGTTTATTTTTTTCTTTTATTCACACTTTTAAAAGAAGACCTTAGCTACCTGATGGTAACTTCTCACAGTTTTCATGATCAGTCTAGGGGTCTTGGTAAAAGGAATAATAGTTTCTATTTTCACTTCAGTTTCCCTCTCAGAAAATGAATAAGGAAAGGTGGCCAGAAAAATTGGAAAAGTGTAAAATATTTCTTAAAATACATGTTGTTCTTCTTGTTTTGAGTTATTAAACTCAAACATAGTATTATGTCTCCCAGAACTGTTTAGACTCCTGCCTTAATGTATCCCCTTGAATCACCAATAACATCCTTTTCAATTTAGCCATTCTCTGAAACCAGTACAATCTTGTTCTACGCCACTTAGCTTTACTTTCTGAAATGGAGCAGAGAAGAGACAATCCTAGGAGCTGGAACCATAGCAGGGGCAAGGGTTTAGCTCCCTCTTCTGCATACTCTCAAAACTGCTGGTTAAAGGGACTAACACCCGTTCTGATGTTTTCATGTACTTCTAGTCATGTACTTTATTGTAGGAGTAAACAAGGGCAGGTTAGGAAACAGGCTGGAATTCACTCACAGAATCACTTCCAAATAACAAACAAATAATTCTAGTTAAAGGCTCTTTTTATGATTTCTTAATTTTTACAAAAATTAGGGATTCAAATGGAGCGGTTTTGAGGTATTTATTTGAAATATCTCTAATACTACCGCCCACGCACCTCTCAGTCATGAAAATCAACTAAAATATATATTGGGAAGTTAAAACAAAAAATAAATAAACAAACAAATAAATAAAAGGGGAAAAAAAAGAAAAATGACAATATGATAGACTTAGGGATAGAAAAACAATGCAACACTACATTTCGGCCAGCAGGTGTCTCTCTACAGCCCATGTCACCAACCAAGACGATAACCAGGTATAGAAGACCTCATCGTTGCTACAATTGTGTGACTCCTGGACCATTTAAGGGTATGAATTGTGAGATTAGACCGTCAGAATGATTACACTTCTAAGAAGCTGAACATAGGAATCTAAAAATATACAGGAATTAATAAAAAATAAGTGCTACTTTTTTGAAAATTATATTTGATGTGCAAGATCGAATAGCACAAAGGGATCTATTTCATTCAAAATGGTAAATAAAATGATTCTTGTCTATTGGTCAGGAGGAGAATGTCAAAGTTCAAACAGAAAGAAAGTTGAGAAGGAAAAGGTATGTGAGAAATCAGAAAAAGAAGCTTAGTTACAAAAGGAAGGACAGAGTTCGGCACATAAAGAACTAAGGCAAGTTTGGGAGGTTTTTAGGGACACAAGAGACTTGTACTCATTAGTGCGGAATATGGAGAGAATGACGAGGAAGTATGTGTCACTAGCATAGCACTGAAATACTGCAAGTATGTCAAAGGATGGCCAACTAGCAGGTTATGCAATTCATTTTGTAGGTTATGACCAGCATTAAAAGGAAGAGAGAAAAATCAAAAAGAGAAAGGAAAAAGTGATAGAATACAATAGACTGGAGAATTCTATCACAACTCGCATATAGAAAAGGTATTATCTCAGGGAACTACACACCCACACATACAAATGTGTGGGTGTGTACTGGGTTCGAAGGTGGCAGGTATTTCCCCCTGTGGGTTCCACTAAGAAGGTTTGAAACTCAGCAACACTGAGGGCACTCCCAGTGCCCACCTCTCTCAGGCTAATGTCAGCCTCCAAACAGAAAAGTAACTGCCAAAGGTGATTTCCCAAAATCCCAGAAGGGAAACAATAGCAAAACATAAAACAACATAGTATTTAAAAGAAACTATGTAAAATATGAAGTGGAAGGAAGATATGCTACAAATGCCATCTAGAGAAATGTCTAACACCAAATCGGACCGTGGCCACACTTGTGGTGCTCTTCCCTACCCTGAATAGAGGGACGCACATATGCCAAAGGAGAGCAGCCTGGGGAGACAGAAAGGCTAAAGATGAGGGGGAGGGTGGGGTCTCCAGCATCAATCTGGGCAGGAGACCCAAGTCTCCAGGCAGAGAGGCAAAAAAGAGCCAAGAATTGGTGCAGATGCAGAGAGGCAGGGGTGGGGTGGCATTAAATCCCAATACCAGGTAGAATACTTGACATGTGATATGCCCTTATTCACATTGTTGAATATGACAGTAGGTCTCAGTGACATCAACAGCTTTATTACATGAAGTTAGTGCTGAGACAGGGTCAAGAGTTTGGAACTTCTCATTCCAAGTTATCACCTGCCATCATCAGAAAATGTCACCCTCGCCATCATTAGTACCGATACATAAGCCATTTCAGTGGCTATCTGTAAACCGAGCTATGCTCCATTTTCCCAAGTGATAAGAAACTATCTCCTCAAGAAACTTCAGAGAAGCTTGTTTTGTGTCAAAATTGAAACTGATCTGACACTTATTAGGTCATCAAGAACTTACGGTGCTCAAAGATGAAGAAGTTAAGTTTCTCAGTGCTACAATAACAGGCCACAAAGAGACCAGGTCAGAACTGACCGACGATGTTCACACTTGCTTTAGAAGTGAAGGGTAGGAGAGTTTCAAGATGGCGGTGGCTGCGGCAGTTGGCGCGGAGTAGCTGAGGTGGAAAAGGCGGCCACTGGCCCTCAGACAGCCGGGAAACTTGTGGACCTTCCTCTTGCCATCTCTTAAGGGAGGACCGCTGCTGGTGGCCAGTCGTGGGGGCTGAACGCCACTTTGCCCCAGGCAGGAGAGGCTGCCTCACTTACAGGCAACAGCTTTGAAGTGTGGAGCAGGAAAAGAACTGTTTCTTAGCTGCAAAAGCGAGTCTCGAAACAGTGAACACGGCGCCAGGGCTGCTGTGGATGCAGCCAGGATCCCGGAGGCCGGGGCCGCGCTGAAGGCGGCCAGCTGCCCTATTCAGGATTCGAGGTTTCAGGCCGGCATTAAAGAAGATTCCTGGGAGCGCCCGAGCTGCGCCGCGACTGAACAGCCCGAGGCGGCAGCGGCCGAGAACAGGGAAGACAACAAACCAGAGACAGAGAGTGAACACCCGAGCTGGCACAACCCTGTGAGTGACCCCTGGCCCAGGTCTGTTGGGGGGGGGGGATTACGCCCACCCGGCTCCCGCCTGCATCACCAGGCCACTCACCACCCCGGGGCCACCTCCATTTTCCCAGGTGCGGGCAGCTCCGCCCGGCTCGGCTGTCACTGAGCCCTCCCACTTGCTTGGCCCGGCGCGGGGCTTTCTGGAGCCTGCGGACCGGCCTCCCCTCCCACTCCCTCCGCGGTTCTCTGGCGGGGCTGGGGACGTGGGGCATCCCCAGCCAGTGTCGGGAGGGCAAGGAAGAACGGGCGGGCCGACTGTCACTCCACCACACCCTGGACTCCGTGTGTGTGTGAATTTATATATTAACAATCGCAGATAAATTTACCATATGACCCAGCTATCCCACTGTTGGGAATATACCCAGAGGAATGGAAATCATCAAGTCGAAGGTATACCTGTTCCCAATGTTCATTGCATCACTCTTTACAATAGCCAAGAGTTGGAACCAGCCCAAATGTCCATCATCAGATGAGTGGATACGGAAAATGTGGTACATCTACACAATGGAATACTACTCGGCTATAAAAACGAATGAAATACTGCCATTTGCAACAACATGGATGGACCTTGAGAGAATTATATTAAGTGAAACAAGTCAGGCACAGAAAGAGAAATACCACATGTTCTCACTTATTGGTGGGAGCTAAAAATTAATATATAAATTCACACACACACACACACACACACACACACACACACACACACACACACACACACACACACACACACACACACACACACACACACACAAAAACCGGGGGTGGGGGGAGAAGATACAACAACCACAACTACTTGAATTTGATACAACAAACAAACAGAAAGGACATTGTTGGGGGGGGGAGAAGGGAGGGAGGTTTTGGTGATGGGGAGCAATAATCAGCCACAATTTATATCGACAAAATAAAACTTAAAAAAAAAAAAAAAAAAAAAGGAAGTGAAGGGTATTTTTGTTTTACAACTGGTGTGTTTTGGTCTTGGGTACACTTAAAAGAACTTATTAATAATAGTAAACATTTATACAATTTACTATTTGCCAGGAACTGTTCTAAGCATTTACAAATGTGAACTCATTTAATAAATGTACACTCAACTCCTGCTAATTTCAGTTACCGGTTCAGTGGTTTATTCTGTTCCATTAGAAGTACCTCTGTTTCTTCCATTTTTCTCCTGCAAAAGATGAGGAGAATATTGTTAGGGAATAGTCACAAATGCACACATACGAAGGTACTTCGAAAAGTTTATGGAAAGATTTGCAGTATCTTTTAATTGTATTTTTCCATGAACTTTCTGAAGTACCCTCGTATGCTTTACATCATTTGATATTTTCCAAACTCAGGAGTTCCAAAAGGGCTTCATTAAAACTTTAGCTAATTATTCCAGCTATCTAACTTTCCTGAGTTCCTAAAGAGAACCATTAAGAAGATGCCATCGCTCTATGTACAAATAAGAGATTTGAAAAACAAATACCTAAGGTTTCAAAAGGAATTAAGGTGACACAATAAAAAGTGAGATGCACAGGGCGACAGATTAGAACAAGATTCTCCTTGACTGGGAATCGTTGTACATTTGATACGCTTCTTCAAACTATACTCCCTATGAAGTTCTTTTTTAGGTGGGCAGCACCTTTCCCTGCTGGTGGAATACCTGCTGTTCTAAAGATAAAAACAATGATGGATGTAGTTTTAAAGATTTATTTAAAAATTTTAAAAAATTATACTGGAAAACACTTTCAAAAAAGAGGGTGTTTGCCTAATAAAGGTAATTGTTCAGAGAGTCTCCACCAGGTGACATTCACCTTTGGGATTTCATGACTGTCTAGTTCTGTTCCTGAACTCTGCTGGCTCCAAAACTCTATCTCAAGAAGGTTTCAGAAATGATCATGTTTATCAATACTGACTCATGCTAAGAAAACTCATAAGAAACTCACGATAAAGCCATAATGCCTATGTATTCATTCATAATGAAAAATGTAATTGTCAGTCTGAGCTTTTGCTCCACACAATCTGACCAATGTATTCACATTTCTTCAGTCAACAAATATTTTCTGAAACCCAGTCAATCCCAGGTAAAGGCACCTTACAGGGAGGTCAAAGATCAGGCCATATTAAAGAGAAGACTGTTCAGTGAGCATGTCAGAGCAAATCATCGCTCAGATGCCCACGGCCTCCAAAATGCTCTCTCCAGCCCAGGGCTCTCCTATCTCCTCCACCAACATCCTAGCCCAAGGTGACATCATCCCATACTTTCTCTCCTTCCAATCCATTACCCTCAATGTGTCCAGAGTAAATATTTTATTTTTTATTTTTATTTTATTTTTTGAACTTTATTTATATGGTTGCTGGCCAGTATAGGGATCCGAACCCATGACCTTGGTGTTACAAGGCTGAGTTCTAACCAGCTGAGCCATGTGGCCAGCCCTCAGAGTAAATATTTTAAAACAGAAAACTGATCATGGCTCAGCCCTGCTTGTGCCCCTTGAATGCTGTGCCTTGGTCCTATGAGAAACACATGAGAGACGATGCTTACACAGCACTCTCCTTGTCAGCCTCTCATGTCAGCCACACTGGAGAGTATTCTCTGACTCCCGTGAACTCACAAGACCCTTCAATGCCACAGAGATTCTGCACATCTTATTCCCTCTGCCTGGAAATTAATACACATACTCTGCCCTCCACCCCACTCCATCTCCCCTGCACCCCGTCCCCCCCCACACACACCTGCCTACTGACATGCAGATCTTAGCTCAAATTACCTGACCTCATGACTAGGACAAACTCCCCTGTGTTAAGCTCCTTGATTTCCATTGTGGCACTTATAAGACCACAACTTGTCATTACACATTTATGTGATTATTTAATTTAGGTTTATCTCTCTTACCAGACTATAAGAACTTCCATAAGGGTGGACACTGTGCTCACTTTATTAGTACATTCTGCAACAGTGGATATTCACTAGACGTGTCCTTGGGTGAGTGGTGGCTTTGGGCTAGTGGAGCCTGCTGCATCCACTGCCACAGCAGGGGTAACTCTGCCAGGCAGACCATCTGGCTTTGTTGAATGGGCTTTGTTCCCACCCTTGTATCCCCCACCCATGGGGCACCAGTAATTAGATGGGCACTGTCTACATTCACATCTCTAAATTCTTCATTTCCTATACTTCTGTGCCCCAAATAAATCTTAAGATGTTGAAAGAAAAACAGCACAAAGTTCAAGACACATTTGGATAATAACTCAGCAGTGAGGAGTCATGGCAGTGGGTTACTAAGAAACACTATAAACACTACAAACCAAAAAGAAAACATAAATTTCAGCCAAAGGAAGTCCTTGATGAGACAAAACTGACAAATGGACACGTGCATGTGCATGCAGATGCACACGCGTGCACACACACACACGCTCCAACTCCAAAGCAGTAGTTCTCGGAAGAGGGAGCATGAAAGACTGAGTTTGCTGCAAGATGTCACCACAGGAGGGCCAACGGCAAGACAGTGTGGAGACCCCTGAAGGAGGCCCCATATACTGCACCTCCTCCCATCCCTAGGGCCAGACCCTGCTTGCTTGGCACACAACAGACCTGGTGTGTACTCACTGTGTTACCCTTCCATTTGCTTACGAATCAACAATTAATTGGCATTTCCTAACACATGGTGTAGAATGCTTTAGATGGCTCACAGCTGTGGTTAATTTTTTAGAGATATTCTCCTAACAGTTTAGTCCTCTGCTGTGATGGCGATGAGAGCAAAACCAGGGGAAGAAGCCCCACAATGCAGTTGGCTCTAAATCCATATCTAACCATGGGATTAAAGAGGGTCAGTTTCATTCATTCATTCAACAAATTGTGTGCACCTTAACTAAGCCAGGCATTGTTCCAGGTGCTATGGATACACACTGAACAGGACAAACCCCCCTCTTCTCAAGGAGGTAACATTCTGGGAAGAGACAGACAACTGGGTAAAGTATAAAACATGTCAGATGATAAGAAGTGCTATGAAGATAAGTAAAGCACGGGAGGGTGACAGGGAGTTTTTTTTTTTTTTTTTTTTTTTTTTTTGTGTGTGTGTGTGTGTGTGTGTGTGTGTGTGTAGGTAGGGGGTGTTAAAGTTTAAAAAGGTTGATCAAGGAAAACCTCATTGAGAAACTGCCATATGAGCAAAGACCTGAAGGAGGTACGGAAGTCAGTCACGCAGATATCTTGGGAAAGATAGTTGCAGACAGAGGGATCAGTAAGTGCAAAGGCCCTGAGGCTGAAGCTTGGCCTCTCTGTCCTGTGCACACAAGGGAAACAGTAGAAAGTGAGGTCAGAGAGGTGAGTAATGGGCTTCACACTATGGCCCTAAAGGCCTTAGGATTTTATTCTGAGAACCACAGAATATAACAGATGTTCTGGACAGAGGGGGTATTGGGAACAAACTGAAGAAAGGACAAGGGAGAAAGGACAAGGGAGGAAGCAGCAAGACCAGCTGCTGGGCTACTAGGACAATCCACACAAGAGAGGACAGTGGCTTGTGCTAGAGTGTGGCAGCAAAGGTGCTTCTACAAAGTTGTTGGATTCTTAGAACCTGAAGGAAATGCCCTGGGGCTCAATCTAACTCCTCTAAGGGCTGATCTTAGTGGTCTCAATACTTTTATCACTAGCAGTGTTTGTTTGTTTGTTTGCTTTAATTATCAAGAAGACATAGTGGATTTTAATCTACTACAGAAGTAACATATGATCATCACAGATAGTGGAAAAGACCAAACAAACAAAATCTTAGTTTGTTACAAAACAACTGAACATACAAGTACTTCCTATACTGCTTACCATGTATGTTAGCACACGTTTCAATTACTCCAAAAATAAAAGACTTCTTCCCTAGGTAAGAAAAAAGATAACTCCATCCATGTGGCCATGGTACTTAATGACTGTTTAACAAAAGGATTTCCACTTGAAGATCTGTTGATATACAACCAGATAAACACTGAACAGAAATATTCTCAAGGCCAAGCTTAGGTCAATATCATCTAACCCTAAAATTTTTCAGCTATGCCAATTTGAGGTTAGCCCAGAAGGAACACTTGGCACATCACTAAGGAAGCCACACTTTTCTGCACAAAGACTTTTTCGCTGAGAAACTCATGACGATAACATGATGTAAAGTAAAAAACGGACATGATGAAATTCTTTAAAAACTAAGGTACCCTTTTTATTCTCTGCTCTGTTGATTAACAGCAGGAAGAAAAGGTGGGGGGAGATCACTGTGCAGAACTGTTGTCATGGAAACCATTCTGCTCCAGGGCAGGGAAGCATCTCTTCACCTGCTGTCTATCATCGAGCCATGGAGCATCTCATGTTTTCAGTAAACAACTCCATGCCCTCCCCTAAACAGAACAGTGCTCTTTAGTCAAACACGATCGGTTGGCTTGGTGTCTCTAGCTGCAAACGAAATTAAACTGATTCTCAATACTCCGCTCTTCTAGCGATATACCACGTTTGTTCAGCTTCTCTCAACAGTGTCCTAAGACAGGTAAATCACTCATGGTCAATCAGGTACTGTCACCACCCACCAGAGTAGAGCTTTTCAAACTTTATTGTGCACATGAACTGCCTGGGGGACTGTTAAAGTGCAAATTCTGATGCAAATAATTAATGTGAATTGAATTATTTGTAGCCTGTGCTATAACATACGTCTCTCAGCCCTTAACTTCTGAACTCTTTTAGTTCACCCTAATTCATTTTTATTAACATTGCACAGGCATGCATTTCTTTCTTAGTTTGCTTCTGAAGTATAAGATAATAGTAGTAAAATTTTTTTAAAAATATTATTTCTCTAGGACAAGGATCCCCAGCATATCTGTGAGAAAGACCTATTCCGTGTTTTTTTAAGGTCCTAATATGACCAAGAGGAGATGATGTGGTGGAAAGAGGCCGACTGTAAGCCAGTAAGCAAAGGGACGCCTGGCCTAACACCCTGACTGCTTCCCTCCCTTAACACTCCTGTAAAGCCACAGAGGGAGGAAGCTGGCAAAAAGGAGATCAGCAGACTAGAGGGTATAGTGGCAGTAACTGCCTGGGAGATCTATAACATAAATCAAGGAGGTCCGAATCAATTGTTTATAAACTCTAAAAGAACCAAATGGAGTTACCACTAGGTTATATAAAGGGAAAAAAACTATTACCAAAATCTGTTAAGAAGGATAAAAAAAGGTATCCACAGCTTGGGGGAAGATTTAAAGAGGCACAACACCGCCTACGCATAAAGGCACTTGGCAGAGAGGAGACTCATTCTATGAGGCTCCTGCAGCTTGAACCCTAGGTAAAATAGAATAGGACATGGACTTGGGCACAGTATAAGAAATACTTTCTAACAAAATACACTTCTTAGCCACACAACTTTCCTTTTGGCAAAGTAGTGAGCTCCCACCATTACTGATATAGCCTCACCCTGCCACCCTGTTTCTTTCCAGCTTCGTATACCGCAAATCTGCCCCACCACATGCCACTCCCAGAGACAGCTTCACAACTGTGCACCCCAGGCACCATGCCTAGAATGCTGTTTCACCTCCAGGCCAACCCTTCAGACTCAAAAACTCAGCTTCAACCCAACCTCCTCTGTAAATCTTGTGCTGACTCTCTCCTCTCCAAGCAGAGTGGACAGCCTTCTCCTGGACCAGGGAGCCTCAACGTACCTCTCCCCTGCCCCAAATTTGTAGACTGTCGTAAACTTGTAGACTGTCAGGTCCCTGAGGGAAGGATCATGTGCTACTCACCTGTGTATTCACAGTGCTGACCATTAGGACTTAGACACAGCACACACTGGATGATGGAGGGATGGAAGTAAGAGGAGGGGAGAGAGGCGGAGAGAGAGATGATGATGCCTGAATTATCATCTCTTATGTGTAAGGTAGAAGGAATTTTGATACTGGGAGGAAAGTTAGTTCGAATGAACTTATTCTACACAGAAAGACATTAAATACCATGACCTTCACTAAGGTTTTTCACTTTATGTGTACTTATAATCTATTGTTATACGTGTTTAGAAATAACCCTGATAGTTTGCTTTCATCTATGTGCATAAATTTACATACATTATATTAATATATAATCAATACACATGTTAATTATCAATATTAATTTGCTAATACAAATAATTTTCTCTGTAAGTTTGCATATAAAAAACAATCTTTCATAGTTACTAGGAAGCTTGCAAAAAATGTGTCCATGGCATTTCTGTGACATTTGGAAAAAGTATATCATTAAAGCAAGTACAGAGGACTCTGCTGGCAAAACGGCCCAGCAACACTGTGTAAGCCTTTATATTAGAACTTTGCACACTGGAAGGTGAACTGTCTTCAAACTTTCCCTAATTCACACAAGCCTTTGCCCCAATTACTAATTAGAAAAATAAGGGAAATTTTACTTTACTATCTGTTCTTTTTCTAAGAATCTAACACCCCAGTTAATTTGCTTTTTTACGCCACCAATAGCAATTCTCAAAACATGACAAGTATGTGCTCTGTGGTCACTTCTATGAAGGGCCTTTCTAACTGGGACTTTTCAGGGGAGTGACATAGAGGTGAATAAATCTGGGAACCACAGAACCATGGTTAATAACAATTACTACTCGGAAAGATTTCCATAAACCACATCAGCACCCTCCCCACAGACTCACGGGGGAACTCACACCTGAGACTGCAGAGCTGCACAGGGTACCTACTTCAGCACGGGCACTTCCCAGCTGTCCTTGCCTCTCTCCCAATTCACCCCCCGACGTGATTGTAAGCACATTCTCACCCTTACCTCCTGGTTCCTACAGTCCCACTTTCTTTTCTGAGCTGCTGCCCTGGGTGGCAACAGAATGGTTCCTGTGCTCTGCAGATGCCAAGGCCAACCCAGGCTGCTGCAGGGGCAGAGCCTGACAAAGGAGGCTGCAGCCTCCGCACAGTGGGTGGCAGGGCCATTTGCATATGAACTCCCAGCCCCAGTTCATTTCGTCCTTATAGTGGGAAGCACCGTGGACCTTCTCTATAATGAGAACGTTAGAGTCTAGGAGGAGCTCATGAAGGTCTTTATTTCACTTCTTGAGACTTTTAAAAAAAACAGCTTCAGGATAAATATTTCAGAAGCATTAGCAGAAGTTCTCTGGCCTAACATCAATTCGTAAATCAGATCTTAAACTTATTTTAGCCCTTTAAAAAAAAAATGCTGCATTTGTAAAATGGAAAAGGGCAGGATGGGACAGCAAACTGGCCAAATGCAGATTTTATCACATGACGCAGATTTTATCATATGACTCCTTTTTATCTTACCAGTTTAAAGTGGCACAGTAAGAAGTCCCTGGGCCCAGTGATACAGGACATAGATCTGCTTGAAGCTGAAAAATACTTGTACAAAGCCCTCAAAACAGCAGCACCGACTGGGCGCCTGCAGCTGGCACGGCAGCAAACACGCTCAGGAACAGGATGTCTGGTGGTTACTCTCGATCCCAGGCTGTTTGTACACAGGGTCTAATTTTCAAAACAAAATCTTTTTTTTCTTTTTTTTTAAAAAAAATACTGCTAGATCTTCCCTGTATTTGAGCAAACTAGAGGGGAAACAAAGTGGCAAAATTCAAAGTGTCTGTTTGCTGTCTCCAAAATGCTTCAGTTGACCATGTGGGAGAAGGATGCTGCTTCTTGGGAAGACCCATCCAGATTCTGACATCAGGCAAAGGCCCCCCAGTACCCATCCTCCATCTGGCCCACGCGGCTTCACATTCACGGAGGAGATTTAAACTGATGGGGGAGGTGTGAGTAAATAGGCTGACAAGAGTAAATGACTTTCTGGGCTCAGCTCTGCCCAGGAGGCTTCTGAGGCCTGCAGAGCCCTCTTCCCCCGCCCCCATCCCACATGGCCCCCCACGTGAGAGGCCCTATCCACACCGGCTCAGAGAAGAGGATGTCACTAGGACAAGAGGATTCAATGTCAACGAAGTGAACAAGAAAAACGTTCAACAAGCCAGGAAGGAGTCACTAAATGTCAAACAGACCCACATGGCCCAGTGCAGCTGCTCTACAGGAACACAAGCCCCTCTCAGAAGGGCTGCACTGAAACAGTCTCACACGTCTCCCCAGGATGTGGACAGGAGGCACCCTGCAGCCACCCCTGGCTTACAGGAGAGGGCCGGGGCTAAAGCTCTGGCCACAGCCAGTACCTGTGATACGCCCCACACAAAGGCAAGAGGTCTCTGTCCCTGGTACAAGAACCAACAGAAAACTCAGGGACACTTGCTTGCCATAGACCTTAAAAACTCGGGAGCCACGCAGGGAGCCCTGCGGTTCAACATCATCATACATGTACGCTGCCCACCTGGGCTGGGCAATAATTTGCACAAGTGCAATGCCAAGGGGCAAGTAATGAGCCAAACTTTGGAAAACAAACAAAGCGGGGTAGGGGTCCCTGAGTTGAGGAAAGAGAGAGAAAAAGCATTTTTTCAAATGAAAAAATTTGTCTGTCTAGCGTGGAGAATGAAAAGAAGGGCCCAGAAAGCAGTGGCAAGCGGGAGGAGAGGATGACACAGTCTCCAGCAGGAACAGAGAGTTCACACAGCCTGGGTGCGCGCCCGCTTCCATTCCCGCCCACCCACAGTTTCTGGGGCAAACAAATTCTTGGCTGAGCAGGTGTGTGTGGGAGGCCTGATTTACTTTCCAACCAGTAGAGCTTTGCCCAGAACTACTTAATCAGGACTTTTCAAGGTCATACATTCACATATGATGTTATATAGACTTACCAAACAGCTAACTCTGGGGTCCATGGAGCAGGAGGGTGGGGAAGGTGAGGGGAAGAAGGGATTCACCACTCCCACTTGATCTGGCTTCCCATCCACTCGGACCTCATATCTACTGCATATTCTCAAAAGACTGACAAACTAGACAAACGCATAGCTAAAAAGAGTCAATTGTAATATATTACTTATAGATATATTGCTTACTCTATGGCAGGCACAATCCTAAATGCCCGGTATATATTAACTTATCTGGCCCTCACAACAATCCTTTGGGTGGGTTCTATTATCATTATCATGCCTACTGTACAGATGCAGAGAGGTTAAGTGACTCGGTCAGTGACCAACAGCGGGGAGGTGCGCCCAGGCAGTCTGTCCACTTACATTATGCTACACTCCCTCTCTCTGTGCTCTGCTGTCCTGCCCCTCAAAAAAGGCAAAATTGCAACAAGAGCTCTTTACAGTCACGGTATAGGAGGAGGTCTTCAAAAAGTTCATCGAAAGATTCAGATTATCTAATTCTATTTTTCCCTAAATTTTTTGAAGTACCCTTGCATCTAATTAATTTTCCCAGTGCAGTAGAGTTTTCTTTAAGCTACTTTCCTGAAAGGGATATTATCAGAGCCAGTCCCCACCTTAAAGAACAGATACACAGTACCAACCCTGCTGCTTAAAAAGTCATATAATTTTAGGAGGGCTGGAAAAGTCCCAAGGCTCAAACCATAATTCACCCTCACACACTGCCTGATTAGAAGCAGTTCTAGGCAAAGCTTTGATCCTGTTAAAATGTAAAAAACTTCTGGGAGGTGTATACTTTATGCTGTTATCAGTTTGTACAGAAAGTTGCACTGTTATCTTTTTTAATACAGTTTAATGATAGGAACTTCAGGTGGTTTCCAAGCATCCGATTCACCTGTCCGGTTCTGATTTGTTCACTGCTGGGTGCCTGGAACTGGCACATAAATAGGTCTCCAATATTGCCAGCATGGGCGAACGAATGAATGAATGAATGGCTTTAATTCTTGCAGATGCTAGGTTTAGGGCAAATTTATGACGCATGTAGGTATCAATGGGGCAGCCGAGTTGGGTAAAGTATTACTCAGAAGTCTAAATCTGAACAAGTAAATCACTGTCAGGCAGTATTAACTCTGAAGGAAACCTCAGGCATGTTTAAATAGTATAATGTAGAGAATGGTCTTTTTTTGAGCTTATTAATAATGGATTATGTTTGAAAACTCACCTATAGCCAATAGAAGATGGTAATCTATTTAAGACTGTAGTGATATCTACATTATTTTTCCCTAAAATTATACTCTCCCATGCCCTAGGACATCATCTCTTCTCACAAATATTCTCATATCTGAGTCCTATGTGCCCTCAAAGGCCTCCCCTGATGCTCTTTCTTCCAGGAAGCTTTCCCTGACTTTCTGGCCAGAAGAGGTCACCCCCTCATTTGTTTATACTCAAAGGTATTTTATTCTTTCTCTTTGTACAAACTCACTTTCTGAATTGCAGTTATTTTCCTCATCTGTACTATCTAGTTGTCCCCAACTTCATCCCTCTGTTCTACAGAGAACCAAACATTTTTCCTAACAGAAATCAGGCATCCAGTCAATATTAGACTGTTTTTTAAAAGACTCCTATGGAAGTGACCCAAGGATACCACAAACATCTATTTCTAATGTTCGGATGTCTAAAATATATTTCAGATATATTTAAACCTATAATTTAAAAAATCACCCTGAAATGACTTATATGCAAACTGCTCACACATTGCAGATCACCACCCATTAATATGTGTGTGTGTGCCAATGAACCTGTCCAGCAGTCTCAGTCTCACGAGCCTCACACGTGAACGTCTTCATGGTGTCAGTATGATGCTGATAAGGGAAGCTGTAGCCTCAACTTGGTCCTGTGAAAAATACCTGCATGCACAGCCTGCTCTCCTGAAGTGGTGGAGGCAAGCACACAAATACAAAACCACACCCGAGTGCGGCCTTCGATTAAATGCCAGGGAAGGCTGAGGGCACCTGTACGACCTTGCTTTCATGGCACTGTAAAAAGTCCTTTGTGATCATATCCTTCTTTAGAGAAGGTAAATATTTATTCTAAGAATTAGATGTTTCCTGTATGACTAGATTTATGATAAGGACTGTGAGCAACTGTTTCCCAAGTTTAGTTACAGGATTACAGCTCTGAAACAAATACTCCTTACCTTAGATTGACTGAACGGAAAAGTATCCTGGGATCCTAAGGCGAATTATTTAAAACAAACAAAAAGCTCTGTTATGATTTGCAAGTAATTATCTGTAAGAACAGACTTTTAAAATATTATGCATTTAAAGCAAGGCATACAAATTGTATTAAACACAGATGATGATGTAAATACAGCATTATACAGTTAACAGCTGACTTAAAATTTATTTCTTCACAATAAATTGTTCTTACTGACTCTGCAGTAAATAAACATTATAAATGTAAACTTCAAAAAATTTATACTAGTAAAATATCATCCTATCTGTTTTATACGGTGGAACTCATAAGATTTCAGTAAATGAAAGGATTCACTGCCTCCAAAAAAGTTTGAAAACCTCTTTTAAGATTTTTCTCAAACACCAGTCTATGGAATGGCTGCAGCAGAGATTTTTGTTTGTTTGTTTGTTCGTTTAATGTATGGATTCCTTGGCCCTTTGCTTGGTAATTCATTTCCAATAGGTATGAAGTAGAGGTGAGAATCTGAACTTAGGCAAGAAAAAAAGAAAAAAAAAAAAAGGAAAGAAACCACTAATCAAATCAATACATTACCATCTTCATAGAATTCTTGGTCACATGCCTTGGAAAATCAAGACAAAATATGTCAACAACACACCATTAATATACAAACTGTTCCATGAGGAAACGAAGTTAGTTTTACATTATTTGTCCTTTAGCGAACTTATGTTGGACCTACTAATACCATAATACACTTTCCTAAAAGTTCCCAAATCATCCACCTATTTAACTGATGTTTTAAGATTTCACTGGTGATCAACAGCCAGAGCGTCAGCAGGGCTTCCAGAATCTCTCGCTTTATTTAAAATGTGGACAAAGGTTGTTTCTCTCCTGTGTTCAATCCCTTTTGAATTCTGTGTGATTTTTCAAAGACAGTCAAGTCAGGGTCTTTAAGATACCTTCAAGCTCCTTCAGCACATTAGAACGTTTGAGAACCACCAATTTTTAACAGCAGTCATTGAATGTATCCCCTCCCAGGGAAGGCTGTAGTTTTGTACTCTACAGTTTAAAAATCAGTTTTCCTGCTTAAAAAGATGGAAGTAAAAGAACAGTTGAATAGAATCACAGGTTTTTTAGGTGGAAGGATACTTTGGAAGGCAACCAGTCTATACCGATTTTTTTTTCAAATAAGGGAAATATATTTTTAAAACACACCCAAAATGAAACAGGTATTGGCAACTCAGCAACCAAGTTTCCCTGTTTTAATAACCAAAGAGATCTAAGTTCAAATTCAGATTCCTCCACTAGCTATAGGCTCTTGGTCAAACCCCATGAGCCACAACTTCCTTATATGTAGAAATGGGAATAAAAACATCCAGGGTTGTTACATAAATTAAATTGAAGATACTGGTCCTCTAGAACAGCATCTGACTCCAAGTAATGAGCACACAATAAATGTGAACTGTAGCTATAGACCGACTTTTGTTGTTCTTTTAGAAAAAAAGAGAATACTCCAGGTATGGCGTGGACTAACTTGGAGACTTTGGGTTTTGAAGGTAGAAACTGAAGGAATTAGGTGCTGGAGTCTCCCAGGGCTGTGAGTGTGAAGGTTGCAGGCTTGTGGGAAAGAAGCAAGGATCCGACTCAGCCCACAGGACTGATTTCCCCAAAACTGGGAGGGGAAAGCGTTAGGTTCCCGTAAAGTGCAGAGCCCTGAAACATTTGCACAGGAGCAGGAGGCAGGTGTCAGATGAAGACATTGACAGGTTCCTGTGGAGACCATCGTGAACACATCCTTTAGGTCACTCTACAAAGACCCCCTTGGTGAGCTTGCCATGGTGGGAGCAGAGCCACTAACAAAGCCTCCCTTTTGAGCAGACCATGGGGCTGCTAGGCCAGGTGCATCAGCAGAGGCCACCACACACAGATGAGAATCAGGAGTCCCTCTTCCCTTCTGGGAACGAGAGGTCCCAACAATGATGGAGAATTGATTTTTCCACACACCTTGAAAAGTGGGAATTCCCAGCAGATTTAATTCAGTTCAGAAAAATGATTTAAATCAGGTTCAGCTTAGGATCATGAAGCTAATAACAGCAGAGCTAGGATTCAAATCCAAATGTGGCTGGTTCCAAGCCCCTCACTCCTATTACCCGTGCTGTCTCTGTGGGAGCAAACTTGTTCAAGCCTGAGTTCCACTGGCGGATCACTGGTGTGTCTTCTCAGATCAGTGCATAATTTTTCAATTATAGATATTTTCTAAGTGAAACATTTTTGGCTTTTGGCAGGACTATTTAGATGGTCTAGATACATGCGGCTGCATTTACTATGCTTCCCTCTATAAAGAGGAGGGTTGGGAGAAAAGAATATACTGCGATGATTCTGCATTTAAAAAAAAATAATGCAGTATCTTCAGAGACATGTTTAAACCCAATATGAGAATCAGAGTCCTGGAGAAATGAATCCACCAGAGTAAAGGAAAGATGGCCACACCTCTAGGTGCCCTAGTTCAGATGAAGTCCTGAGGGTGATTCAGGCAGCCGAAGCAGTTATGTTGGTGTCTATACCCTGACCCCACTCCCAACCAGCTAGGTCCTGGCATAGGCTGGCAGACCACAATGTCTGCCCCTCTATCTATCTTGGCTTTGAAGGAGAATCTGATACAAGCAGAAGTCCTGTTATACCCAGATATGGGGGTCTTGATAAGAAATGTCCTACAGACTAATCAATTTGATGTAAACCACAGAGCTTTTCTGCTTTCAAGTTATAGCCATTAATAAAGTCCAGATTTATACAAATAACTTAATGCTACCTCCCAAAGGAAATGGCTTTTCATTAATAGGTATTTCCTAGTTGTGAGATGAAAGGCTTGAGCAAGTGTGAAAAGATGCTGAAAGGATTTCTGTTGGTCCTACTGAAGGTCACTGACAAAAGTGAGAAGCCACATACCAATGAGTGAGGGGAGGCTTACTGAGGCTTCCTGTGATAAAGACCTCAGAAGGGTTACTTTTACTTTTAAAGCCTTGTTTGCAGACCAGAGCATCTGCATCACCTGGGAGCCTGGAAGAAAGGAAGAGCCTCAGGCTCCATCGCAGAGATAATGTCAATGTCAGAATCTGCATTTTAACAAGATCCCCAGGAGATATGCATACTCAGTAAAGTTTGAGAAATACACTTTAAGTACTTTACTTAAGTATTGTTAGAAGTACGAGGCTTAAGTGCAGTTTTCTATTCTGTGATTTTAATCAGACCTTTCTCATAAATGAAAACATTCCTTAGATATTTCCAAGGAAGAGGAAGCCTATTACACTTCCTGGAAAAATGACCCGATGTTCAATCTATAAAGATTGACTCCAAATGAGCTGTTTCATAGCCAAGGTTTTCCTCAATATATTTTAATAACTTTGTTGCTTTGCTTTGATTTTTTGTTTCTCTTTCTCCTCAAATGACAGAAACTCCTAGAATTTTAAAAAATCTTCTGAACTAAAAAAAAAAAAAAAACTTAAAAATTACTTTTCACCTTTTACCACCCTTTCCTCCTCTAATATCAACTTATCGATAGTGTTAATCATTTCTTCAATATGTTAATGAAAAACTATAGATGGATAAAATTGGTAAAACAGAAACATACTTCTGTAACAAAAATCACATCCTCTATCCAATCACCTTAAGCTTAAGTCTAATTTAGATTTCTAAACCTGAACTTCCTTAAAACAAAGGATAAACTTTTTTTCTCTAATCTCAGGTACCTAGAGTGGCTACAAATTAAAGGGAATACTTATAGTTTACCATTTAGGTAAAACATACAGATATTTGCAAAATATACTCAGGATATTTTCTCTAACCAAAATAGTTAAGAAAGCCTGAATTACAGAAAAATTCTGAACTTTCAAGTTTAAAACAAATTTTAAGATATGTTTATGTGTATATGGAGTGGGGGGACCAGAAAAGAACTGGATTATCAAAATAAATAAACAGTAAAGGGAGCGTTTGAATGCAAATTAACCTTAAAAAGCAGCTATATCTGTGAAGAGCTGTGAACTAGTCTGCCCTGAAAACTTGTCACCCTTTCAATAAAAATATTTAATGAGTTACTCCTATATGCTTGTATGGAGTATTATTTTGGGGGTCCCTAATGAACCATGCCTTCTGGATAATTTCACCCTGTGTCATGCCTCCCACACCACCTCTGGGCTGGACCAATGGGACATTAGCAGCATGACAGAAGCAGAAGCTTGATAAGTGCTCACATACGGGGCTAGTTTTCTTAGAGTATCTAATGATATTCAACTGCATATAAAAAAGGCCAACCAAGCCATGTAGAAAAAGAGGTCAAAGCCTCTCAGCTGTCCCCATCAAGGTGTTGTTCATGTGAGTGAAGCCATCTTGGACCCTAGCCGCCATCTTGGACCCTATCCACCATCTGACTGTAACGACCTAGATAATCAGAGACCAGTAGAAGAAACAGCCAGCCGAGCCCAGCCAACTCACAGAATCATGAGCAAATAAAATGACAGTTGTGTTAATCCAGTAAGTTTGGGGATGGAGTGTTACATAGTAATAGATAACCCAAACAACTAGGAACTACATCTGACTTAGAATGCAAAACTTATGATAAAAACCTAGGGGTTTCTTTCCTACCTACCAAAAGATAAGGTCATACTTGAAAGAACATTCAGTAAGTTCAAATAAGCAGTAACTGCATTAATAATTAGTCTTACCGATAAAAGAAAATTCACCTTTTCTCTATAAATAAAGAAGTGGAACTGAAATATCACTAAGGCAAAGGCACCCAGAAGAATATTATGGAAATCGAAGTCCCTGAAGTCAGTTTTAGCTGCTCTTTGTTTTATTTATTTATTTATCAGCGGCTGGCCAGTACAGGGATCTGAACCTTGGACCTTGGTGCTACCAGCACCATGCTCTAATCAAATGAGCTAACTGGCCAGCTCTCAAGTCAGTTTTAAATACCAAAGCATTCAGTAGAAGTTGGGAACATACCACAGTCAGGAAAAGTGTGCCTAGAATTGAACTAAAGGTTTGATAACTATTGAAGCCTAGAAAATAGTGCTTAGGTTTCTATTCTAGAACTTCTGCAACTGGAAAGAAGGGAGAGATGGAAGGATGGAGGAAGGAAGCAAGATACTGCAAAAACTAGATGTTTTTATCAAGGAGTTCAAAAAGAGCTGAAAGATGAATTAAAATGGTCTAAGTAGAAAATGATTATAATCTACTTGAAATAATGCTGCTTTTCATATTTACAAAAGCATTTTCTATCTACTATATATTCTATCAACTTTTAAGGCAGAGATTCTTAATTTGGGGGGGTGGAGGTGAGGGATGAGGGTCGCAGACCCCTCAGAGAAGCCAAAAGAAGCTAAGGTTTCAGAAACACATAACTACATAGTTTTAGGGAAGACCATCGATAGTATACAGGTTAAGAATCTATGTTCTCTAGTAAACAGGCATTATTAATCTAATGCCACTAATGAGGAAACAGAAGACTTCAGAAGCTGAGCTAGCTAAGATCACACAGCTCATAATTGATAAGACCAGCCATCTAACCTGTCAGAGGTCATAGCACTAAACCCTTGTTTCTGACTTTGGTTTACAACCAAAATGAGATTGAGGAAAAACAAATGCTTCCCTATATCCTGTTTATATAGCGTAAGAAAAGGAGAGGCATTTGAAGGTGGGAGAAAGGAGGGTGACTGGCTCAGAGAGACCAGCACTTCCCTGGCTAAGGCATCAATAATGATGTCCGTGGAACCTCTTTTCTGTAAGACATTCCAAATCACGCACCAGTTCCAAAGAAGTGACTGTCATGGGATGCAATTTCTCCTAAATGTGTTCCTATATAGAAATCTATCATCTGTTTTATAGACCTAGAGCAGATGAGTTTAGCATCCTCTCTTGCATGGGCCCATACCCAGTGCAGCACCCTCTCCAGCTCCCACAGGTTCTTCTTGGAGCAACTGAGCTAAGCTGTGGCCGGGACAGGACAGGGTGAAAACAAAATTCAGCTGTACTTGGAACACTCTCAACACTTCTCTGAGGAAATGCAGGAGACTGCAGTTACAGTGGCCATTACTTAAGAATTCTAACACACTACTGTTTGTGAGTAATGGTGTCTTCCTCACTGTGAAGATTTTTGACCCGTGAGTGAACAATATAAACCTTCCTCCATTACTTATTAGGTTACCAGTCTGAGTAGTAGATTTTTGTGTCAACTGGATTCAATGATGTTAACTTTATAGTCTGTAGACTGATGATTAAGGTGCACACTTGAATTGGGATGATACAATGCCCAACAAGCATATAACATTGTCATTCTCTTATTCTTTCTACTTCAAAGCACTGAGAAAAATCTGTATATAGAAAAGACTGAAGAACTTTTCTGTATTATATTTGATCATCTCACCATTAAGCTGAAAAGCTTCTTACAGACATTATCTTTAGGGATGGTTACCAAGTTAATTCTCCCCTTCTCCATATCCATGGGAAATACCCAACACGGTGCTATAAACTACCAAAGTTGGAGTCCTGGTGAAGTCGCTGCCAAGCTATTGTCTCATTTCCAACATCCCTAGTAGCAGCAACCACACTTGGATCAAAGAGAGCAGACCATCCAAGAACCCATATAGGCACTTGGCAAGTCCCTGAAAAAACTAGTGGCAGACCGGTAGCAATATTCACTTCCAATCTCATTCTTTAACTAGAAAGTTCCACTGTAAAACAATAAAGTAGTTTTTAAAAAAAACAAACAAATCTTTTAAAATATTCCTCTGTCTCTCTTGCTTCCATCTCCACCCACTCAAGCCTTACCCATTCTTCTACTTTCTGCACAACTGCCATCTTCTGCATTAAAACTTTCCTTAAACAATACCCTAAGAGTAATATCTATGAGAAAGAAGTGAACACCCACAGCGTTCCATCTCTACTGCTCCAACAGGACCATCACTCTCTACTCTGTATGTTTTTATTTTTTCTTTAGGCAATATGAACATGGGACTTGTGTGGTTTTGTCTTTCTTCTGGTGCCTGGCATCTTGCACATACACTGTGTGTGTGTGTGTGTGTGTGTGTGTGTGTGTGTGTGTGTACACACCCTAGGAGACCACATGGATATAAACCAAGATTTACTGAGCATCTACTATGCCCCAGGCACTGTGTTTTACCTACATGGGTGCTTTTTATCTTCACAAGGTCTCTATCAGTCATTCTCAACCTGTTTTTACACTTTAGAAAACTGAAATTTAGAGATGTTAGTACTTGGCCAAAATCACAGAGCTAGTTAATAGCAGAGCTGGGATTCAAACTAATTTAATAGCCCACTTACTAAGTTTAATAACCATTCAGTAAAGAATTTAGTGGACAACATGTCTATCAAGGTACTGTGCTGAGAACTGTTGGGAATTAAGATGCTTTAATTTAAACAACTATAAATAACTATATTACAAACGGACAAGTCTAAGAAAAGAGTTTATGTAAATGCTGAGGATGTTAAGAGGATTATGGAATCACTCTTTAGCAGGGAGGGGTGCAGAAAGGTGGGAGTAGAATTCAGATAATCGTGAATAAGATAACACTGAGTTGCTGCTTGGATTCGAACAAGCAGAGATGGCAGGTAATACTATGTTAACGACTAAACTGGGCTCACCCTTGTATTCTTCCTAAAGCAGGAAAGGAGACTAATAATTTACATTCAGTAAGATATATATTCTTGACAGCAAAAACAATTTAATATACTTGTTTTTTATGCAACATTCATTCTGGAAACATTCAATAAATATTTACTGACTGAGAAAGGATGGGGAAAAGAGATGGGGTTCATAGTATTTCTTAGAATATTTAATTAGCTCAAACACACTGTCCCACATGCAGTCTGGTTTTACAATGCATGTTAATTAAATCCTCCTCTAGTCGTTAACAATCTTTCATTAAGCTGTGTGTATTTTGCTGTCCAATCATAATCTTTATGTGTACTTTATATTCAAAGTGACTAACCCAATTCACTGTCTTAGTTTTACTATCAAAACTCAGCAGAAATCTATTTTGATCTATTTATCCATACATCAAAGGATTTTTCTTTAGAAAATACCTTCATATTTAAAAAAAGGTAACATTAACAAAAGGTGCCCATCTACCTAAAATAAAAGAAAAAGGGGACCATCTACATGTAAAACAACGTGAATAAAAAGATAAAGGCAAACTTAACTGTTACAGTAAAAGATCAGATTCACTTCTAAAGGAAAATGAGTGTTCCTCTAATAAATGTGTTAGCAGAGAAAATGAGCCAGTTGTAATATGCCTTAAGCAATGAAAACCTGTTTCCTCCTTTCCTTCTTGTCCTTTTGAAAAGACAGCATGTCACAGTGAGACTTTTTTTGTAACAGCATCCATCTTTGTGACAAACGTTTGCCAAGGGTGTCAGGGGAGAGGAGGGAGGGAAGGAATAAAAAGGCAAAGGGAGAAGAGGAGAGCTAGGAAACAGCAGGGCGCCATCTGCTGGCAGAAGGCAGAAGCGACGAGGGGCGACATCGGAGAGCGCCACTCCCCGACCAAGTGTCAGAGAAGACGAGACAAATCTGCTTTTCACTCATCCTCATGAAATAGAAAATTTCACTCTGAAAATACATGGAATAAGTTTGGTTTTTACTTTTGTGTATTTCACGTTCTGAAAATTACTATAAATCAAATTACAAAGACCACCTACCTCATTCCCCAACTGCAGGCAAAATTACACTCAAAGTTATTTCAGGCATTTTTAGAATAGTATTACACTGAATGAGACAGAAATACCCGATGATATAATACACTTCAGCTTATCCAGGCAAAGCCAGCTAAGAGCTGACTTCTTTGACTAGAAGCAATCATCTAAGTGTTAAGCAAAGCTGGGGCAGGAGAAGACTACAGGACACTAAAGGATGACAATCATTTACAATCCAAATTTTGCCACTTTTTTTTTTTTTCTGAGCTCCAAACAACAGAGCCCCTGATTAGTATGCTCATTTATTACCTTCAAATAGGATGTTGGACATTACTAACCACGGACTACAAGCCTGCTGAGCAATGTATCAGTCGTTCATTCTGTGCTGCAGAAAGGCAAAGCAGCTTGTCAGAAGTCAAAGCTCATGGCTGTGAATGAAATCACACAAGTGATGTCTCAGACCTGAGCAGAAGGTAGGAGAAAAAGCGAGAGAGGAGTTAACTTGCATATACATCTTGAAGCAATTTTAACACATTGGTTTTCTTTTCTCTTTTTTCCTTTAACCTGCCCCCCCCCAACACACACACACAACACACTCACACAAAGTGGCTGTTTCCTTGTCAAATACACCCATAGTCCCATTTGAGCTATGAGACTTCATCCTCACAGGTAGTTTCTTCCAGTACCCCTATTTTCGGTGTATGGTATTTCTTAGCATTTAAGAACTATTTGGATATCGAGCACCCGAAGGGTGGCTGAGGACCACAAGACAAGAGTTGCCAGTGGACATCACTATAGTTTTACAGCAGGAACACACTGCATGGAAGCTCTCATCTCAGAAGACCTGGGGTTTGCTAGTTCACACTGATCATTTAAGTATTAAACCTATAAGAATTCATTTTCTTCACTGATTTATTTTGTCTACATTGTTCTATTGGATTGTTTTCCCATCAAACAGAATTTAAGAAATACTGATATTTTGTTACAGAAAAATGATGTTCTGCTTTTGACTGTGGTCTTAAACTCATGTTCAATAAAAGGACAAAAAGAACCATATTATACAGAAGTTGATGTCTTTTAGATCATGTTATGATAACTATGATAATTCTTGAAGCAATTATGTCACATTTTAAAGGAATTTAGTGATGTGATAGTAAAAATGCATGTCAGCTTGGGGACTCATGACCACTAAAATGTTTCCCATTGGAAATTATTTAATTACTAATGACCTTTAAGAATTTGTCCTACAAAGGTTTTTCAGGAACAAATGATCCATATAAAAAGCTGAGGCCCAAATATCTGGAAAGGAAAAAAAGAAATGTGGATTGATCCTAACTTATTTTCACAAGAGAAAATTTACTCAAAAGCTGAGGCCCAAATATCTGGAAAGGAAAAAAAGAAATGTGGATAGATCCTAACTTATTTTCACAAGAGAAAATTTACTCAAGGCTTAGTGATCTGCGCAATTGCTATGTTTCAGAAATTGCACACCTTAAAGCACCAGAGTCCTCTAACGAATGATCCCAGGACATAAGTTTACAAAAAGATCTTTCATTAGGAGAGGACAAATGGTATGGCAGAGAAAGTGCTGGAATGGCAGTCAGAAAAACCTGATTTTTATTCCCCGTCTTATCACTAGCAACCTGGAATCCTCATCTCTGCATCTTGGCTTCATCAGTTACAAAAGGAGAGATGTTCTTGTATTTCTACCAGCCTTATAAGCTAATAACACAAACACACACCAAAAACCCTTGTCTGTTAATTGAAAATAAGTCTAGACAGCGTCATCTCTAAAGGTGACTTCCAAATTAGTAGTCCTCATCAATCATCGATTAAAAAAAAAAATGGGCTCAAACCACTATCCTGAATTTAGTGTTTACCAATCCCATGGATGTCTTTATATTTTTGCTACTTATTTCTGCACCCATAGAATTTAAATGGTGGTGTCTTCCTGCACTTGTTGCCTTATGCACATGCTCCAAAGTTTCTTCAGGGCATACACCTGGAAGTAGAAAGGCAGGATGTAGGGTGTGCTCATATTAAATCTTACTATACAGCCTCAGTCCTACTTGCATTGGAATCTAGCGCTAATTCCAATTCCTGCTGGTTTCTGACCTTACTCCCAGATGTCCCACTTGTAGTTTTGCCCTTCACACTTAACACTCAACTCAGCTTTTACTGTATCGCTCTGCCTCTCTCTTTTGGTTAGGGATCATTAAGTACTTCCTGTACCTATGGGGCCTCAATCCACCCCAGCCCCAGGATCCCTTTTGTCTAGGTGCAGACTGTACATGGTGCATGGATGGCACTCCCATAGATACCCCCTAGATCCCAACTTCAAAGGCCACCACTTGGTGCTTTAAAAGCTAAGAAATATTTATTGAGTCCTTACCTTGTGCAATGCACAGAGACCTAACATGTATATCTGCAGAGTTTGAGTATCATTTGATTTCCCTATATAGACTCAATGAGCACTATAGATCAGGAGGCCTCAATTCATAGATTACCATTAACCAGCTGCCATGAAAAACCCTTACTCGAAGTTTAGTGACATTTCTAGATAAGAGGAGAAAGGGAGCAGGTATGCATATGACAAGAAAGCACTTTCTGTCCCTACCTCCCACCCTATTTCAAGGAATATTTTGGATTTGGGGAGATGAAGAAAGAGATTTTCTGAATATCAGTGAGGATCCTGGATCTTGTGCCATTGAGTGTCACCTGCTCCCCTTCTCACGCTGGAGACGCAGAGTCAACCATGACTTGTTAATGTCACAACCCTGGGAAATCATTTTGTGCCTAAACTCATTTAGAATCTTCAGTCTCTGAATCTCAGTCACCTTATCTGTGGAAGGGAGGGAAATGATATCCATCTGCCAGGCTTTTTCTGAAGATTAAATGAGAATGTACAGAATGTGTGCACACGGCGTGGTTTGTCTGCAGGGAAAAAGATCAAAAACAGTTTCGGGCAGCTATTGTATGAACAAGGTTTTCAAGGATGGCTCAGGGAGCTGATCAGGCATTCCAGGAGTGAGAGCGCGCACCAGGTAGGCGGCCAGACCGTGAAAAGCACGGAGGAGTGTGGCAGCTCTGTATTCATCTCTCCTTGGCTCCAGTTCAACAGAAGTAAAACTAATGGTTGCATGCAAAAAAATAACTATTTTTCTCTATATTGTAAAATTCTCACACTACATCAATAATTACACACTTGAAAAATATCAGACACATTTTCTGTCTCAGAAAAAACCTCTAAATTGCTATGCCTTCATGAATTACCCCAGTGGCATAAACGAGAGAAAAATTATCTGACAAATTATAGTTTCTGTAAATGTTCATTATTACATATTAAAAGCCCTCGATTCTATAGCCATGGGGAAAAAAACTCCTTATTTTTAGAAATAAGACTTACTCTGTCATCTTCTGCATGTTTGGTTTAATTTAAATTTATTCTTGGAATTTCAATAGACATTGATTGCTACTGTCCGGTTGCCGAAGACACATCTTTTCTTTTTAACTCTATGGGAGATGAGAAGCTGCAACAGGGACTAGACTTTGGAAATTGTATCCAGGGCTTATCATTATAGGCATTTTCCTGCCATATTAAATAGAAACAGGGCAATGATCTAACCTTATGATTTTTTCCTTCTTCCAGGCTATCAGGAAGAAAACTTAATTTTCTTACATTTTGAAGTCAGGTGTATGGCTTTCATTCTGAATGCAGCAACTTCAAAAGTAGACATACAAACAGAAAGCTTTGGTTATAACAGATAAATAGTGTTGACTCATTAGAAGACTGTAGATAGTTTTACATGAAAACGTAAGAAAACACTCAAGAGTAACTCCACAAAAATTTATGGCAGGTGATATTCTGACACTTAATAAATAAAACAGAAAAAGACCCTCTCACAACAACAAAATGATCCAATTCTGTATACCAATCAATGAGTAAAGGTTTACTAACTTCACCATGAGAGGAAAGAAAATCTAAATTAAAGCAAAATAGTTTAGATCTTAATGATGTCAATACTGTGGACCTTGTAAAAAGTACCAAAACATATTCTTTCAAAGCCTTTAACTCCATGAAAATCAGACAAGCATCACCTCCTACAACTCTTAAGCTCCGATGGGCTCAGGGCAGCTGCCACCCTGTAAAATACGGCCACGGCCACAATATTGTCTATTTAGTTGTCCATTAGTTGTTCACTGCTTAGAAGCCACTCAGAAGGTTCTCACTTTCTGCATTCTCTTCCAAGGGGAGCTTATTTTAAATCATTCTTAGCCACACAGATAAAATAACTTTTCAGGACAGCCCTGATCTGGATTTTTGCAGCAGTCCTTTTACTGAGCATCCTCTATGCCCGGGGCACCCCCTCTTTTGTTCACTTTACCCATCCCAACCCTTCGCAGGAAATCAGACTTCAGTGCTTTTGCTCTTACCTCATCCCAATTTGGAGATATCATTAAGAAAGACTTGAAAGTAAGGGACTAACTCAAGTAATTTCTACTACAAATTGACAAATGGCACATTAAGAGATCTTGGCCCCACACTTACTGGCTGTGTAGCCTTTGGCGAATGACTTACTAAGTCTTCTAAGTCTTAGTTTCTTCAACTAGCCAATGAGGAGGCAGAATTAGATGGCCTCAAAGGGCCTTTCAAGTGTTAAGGTTTTGTTTCTATGCCACATACACCAGCAAGGACATTAACAAGTACGACATGGACTGGCAAAGAAAAGCAAACAGGACACCAGGAAAAGTCCTCTGCTGTTGGGTTCACGTCTTGCATTCTTTTCAGGAACTCAACCTACTCAAACAGCAATTTCTAAGACCACTATGAACTGCTCATTAGAAGATTCCACAGGTCATTAAATTAAAAAACCAGATTCAATTTCCATCTCCAATTAAGTTTCAGAAACTGTGTTAAATAAAGTTAAATCAATTTATCACCATCTTAGACTTGTAAAGTGTTAAGTGTGCACTGTGAATCCCCAGGCGAGGTATTAGAACACAGCATTTTCCCAAACTTATTTACCACAGAATCCTTTTTCATACAGCAAATCCTGCAGATCCTGTGTTCCCAGGAAGATACTCGGAGAGTGCTGTGCTAATTAATTAAGTGTTCCATTCTGAGAGGACAAAAATGAATGGACTTGAAGGGTCACTCAGGCCACCAGCAGAAGGAGCCTTGGCTGTGGATCAAGATCTCCGTCTCTAGTTATACTGGACCCAGTTTCCCCGACTCCCCAGACCTGCTGGGCCCCACCTGCCTTCCAGACATCAGCTGCCAGCCTCCTCCCTTCCCCACAACCTTCCAGGCCCCAGCAGCACAGCACGTGGTCATCTCAGTTCTCTGTTCTCCTATGTCTAAATTTTGCACAAGTGCTGGCTGCACAGGCTGTCCCCGTGTGACAATCCAAATAACCTACAACCGTCTTTCCACTATCATCCTAATTTCTACATGATCACGGAAAGGATATGAGGAATGTTCTGCAGTTCTTGCATAATTAGGAGAATTCTAAAGAAACCCAAATTTTCTTAAAATCCTCTTCAGTGTAGATATAACTACAGAAAATGAATCACAAAGTCTTTCTTCAAACTAGTATCTTTCCATAGAAATGCCTCATTAGCGAATGACAATTAAGCAAATACTGGAAATTAGAGGAACAACACAAGTTTCCTTGAAATTAAAAGCAAAGTTTTTCTGATAAGTATTATTGACTGAAATACAGTTAGCCTGTTTGTCACTTTCAAAAAGCCACAAATGAATTTCTCTGAAAAACCCAACGTCTTTTTTGAAAAAAATCCACAAAATTGGAACTCTGCCAAAATATGAATGTTACAAAGCCACGTGCCACATGCCCTTCTTTAAGTTTCCTATTAATTACTGAAGCAAGGAATAAGATTTTAGAGATTTGAAGTCAGAAAGATCAGACATGGATTCAAATGCTGGTTGTAGCTGGAAAATATTTGGGCAAGTTATCTAATTTTTCTTTAATCTCAGTTTCCTAATCCATCAAATGAGAACGAGAATACCGAGCTCACAGGATTGTAAAAGAGTTTTAAATAAGATAAAGCTGAACTTGTCTTGCATATTGGACCCCACATTAGTTAGAATTAGGTTTGGCTGAGAGTGACAAGAAGCCCAAAATATCAGTGTCTTCAACAAGGGAAGTTTCTTTCTCAGGTAAAAGCTGGGGAAGGCTAGTACGACCCTCCATCTGTTCTTGCTCTACTGCATGTGACCTCAGCTTCCTGGTCTGAGATGGTGGCATCCACATTTCAGACAGCAGAACGGGAAACAGACAAAAAAGAATGGGCAAAGTGGCACACATACTTAGTCCCTTAAGGAAGGTTCCTGTAAGGGATTATGTGATAATTTACCTCCCATTAACCAGAATTTAGTCACATGGCCATAAAGCTGTCAAGTGCCCTTGCCATGAAGTGGGGCTTGGGTGACTATATAAAAGAGGGGGTATGAATATTGAGGGACAACCTACAGGCTCTGCCACCAAACCCCAGTACTGGCTCATCTCCTGTCTCAAATGGCTTCTTCTTTCAAAAGAAACATCACTCAGCCTGTGCACACTGGTACGACCACACCAGTTACTTAAGGCTGGCACCCATTCTGAAGGGCTGGATTCCCACGCTATACTGGTGGTTAAAGATTCTGCAAATTACTCCTGCCTTTGGGAAGCCCTGACTTAAAGTTCCACAACGAACAAGATTCCCATTACAGCGCATTCAGCTTAAGACACGATTTTCTCCTTACTAGTTAGTTTCCCCTTAGTTCTCTTTCCTAAAAAAGAACAGATCCTAGCAACTTGCTTTATTAGAAAAAATTAATTTTGCTGAATTACAGGGTGCACTTTTCAAAAATGTACATTTCATTTTTACTCAACGGGCACCCATTTTGCTGCTGTGGTCTTCTGGAAGCTGCAGTATGAAGACTTGACAGTGGAAGAAAGCAGCTCTGTCCCCCACTGTCTATGCTCTCACATTGCTGGCCCTTCCCACCTCTTTGTCACTGACAGTGGCTGTGAGCCAAGGATGGGCAAGGAGAAAGGGCAGTGTGGTCACTTAAGTCCATGCTCAGTGCACTTGTGACTTATCTGTGGCAGTCCATACTGAATAAGCCATGCACAGTGTATCACGATTCAACTTCGACTCAATTAACACCAGCATTCATTTTCTTAAAAGACCGGAGCCTAAGCAGGGTGCTCCAGACTCAGAACACTTCTTTGCAACCTCATCTTTCTGTTCTTATCATTTCCAAGAGTTTCAATCAGCATTTCCTAAGCTGTTTTCCTCAGTGGTAAGAAAGGTTGCATGAAAAAAAATTAGCTCAGGGCTAGGAATATTTTTTCTCCTAAAATGTATTAAATTATATGTAAGAAAAACACTTTTAAATAGCTTTAATTGTGGCACAATAACCAATATGTAAGAAATGGTGAGCAGCCCCAGTCCCAGTGTGCCAGGAGGCTTCATGAGGGTTCACGTGACAGTCACACGAAGCAAGTGCTCTGGTCTCACTCAACTTAGAATTCCTTCTGTCCTACATGACCCTTACTTCCTAAACAATCTATTCTACATCCTGCATATTTGAGGGCTGTGTTTTATTTTTTCCCTTCATTATGTTATTGATCAATTTTTTATACTAGGTAATACAACAAACACGTATTTATGAGGTACGTACGGAAATGGGTATACAGGGAAAAAGTCAGCCTCGTTTACCGTCTTCCTCTTACATTTACCATTTCCCTTCCCAGAGGCAACTATTCTTATTGTTTCCAGTGAATCCTTCTAGATTACGTATTTCCTAACATAAACATAAATACATAAATACATCCCACTTTGCACACAAGGGTGCTTGTCCAATATTCTATTCTTGTCATTTTAAAAAGCTTAAATGTAAAATAAAAATTAAAAATAATAAAAAATAAAATAAAAATTTTAATTTAATTTAAAAATAAAAAATAAAAAAAATAAAAATAAATAAATAAATAAAAAGCTTAAATGTGATTGTTTTTGTCAGCATTCACTGTAACTAATGTTACTAAAGGCTTTCTAGTCTACATTCAACAGTGGCATTTACTGTTTGTTGGGAAAATAGAATAATTTAATCAGGCCCCCTTGCCTCGGGGCAGGTTGGCGGTGGTACAGCATTCTTTGTGGGCAGGTTGTGTGGATGGAGTTAGCGCGCCTGTGTGGCTCTGCCACCTTGGCTGGAGTTTACTGCCTCAGGCGGCCACTGCGTGCAGCCATGCTTTCCAACCTACAGCTTCGAAGGACCTGTTTGCTGGTTACCTAGCTCATTAGACCCGCGTGTCAGCGGTCTGGTGACCCAGCCTGGTGTATGAAGGGTTTGTGGCCCAGTCTGTGAATGGGCTTGAGGTGTCTGTGAGCTCCAGACCCAGCTCTAGCTCGACACCGTTATATGAGGGTACTTCAAAAAGTTCAAGAAAGAATGGAATTAAACGATAATCCACATCTTTCATGAACTTTTTGAAGATCCCTCATATATGAGAAGTGGTATTTAACCATGTCTGTACAGCACCAATTCTCACTTCCAGTAATATTTTAACCTTGAAAAGCTATCAGTAGCAATTTTCTTTCCCACAACTAACTTACTATGGAACACAAATTTGCGACTGATATTTGGAGGACTTGGATCTTCGGAGAAAAGGATCAGAGCTTCGAGTGGGAAGGGCATGGAAATACACACTCTCCACCCACTTCCAAAAATTCTGGTGCACGTGTTCTCTTGGGGAGAGTCATCCCTTCTCCCCCTTCCTCACCTGTGGAAAAGACACTGCATTCAATGAGAACTGTAGCTGGACAAAGTGTCCAGTGCAGCAAATCCAGCAGAACCTCTGCAATAATGGAAACATTCCATATGCACACTGTCCAACACCACAACCACCAGCCATGTGTGGCCAATGAGCACTGCAAATCTGGCTAGTACAACTGAGAAACTGAATTTTTAATTTAATTTAAATGTAAGTGATGGATCTTGGACGTGACTGGTGCCATTTTACACACACTCAGGACAAAATGGCCACCAGCCTTTCCCTTACGAGAAACCTCGTGGTTTCTGATAAATAGAAACTCCTCCACTTCCGCATGGGTGCAACCTTCCACCTGATTGCACCAGCCAGCCTTATCTTCCACACCAGCACCTGATTACATCAGCCTTCCTTACAGCCTATATACACCCTCCCACCCCGACGCTGGCTGCTGCTCTCCATTTTGAGTGCAGCCGAGTAGATTCTTTTCCTTTAACAAAGCTCGATCAGTACCCTGGTGTTTCGGCTCACTTTCTTTCAGTAAGTAGCCATATATGCTTAGTGACTACTGAATAGTGGGAAAACAGAAAAAGATACCAACCTCTGTGATAAAACGTAGGAACTGTGTGTGTATGAATGAAAGATACCCACCCCTGTAATAAAACATAGGAACTGTGTGTGTACGAATGTGTAGGGTAAGCATAGTGGATTGAGCCCAAGTACATCCCCTGAATTGTCCTTCTTAACATACCCAAGGCTGAGTGGACTAGCTCCAAAAATAATTTGTTTAGTTAAAGTTGGAATAAGCACTAAGATACATTGCAATTACCTCTAAAATCTGAAATTGAATAGTTCTGATTTACTAAAACTCTGATTACGCACTCTTTTAAATTTTTCCTGGCATGATGTTGCATGTGGATCACACTAAATTAACAGTTTTTCTGTTAAGTAAAAAAAAAAAAAAAAAAAAAAAAAACTGCTGACAGTATATACAACATTATGCCAACTGTGTCTGTGTATACGTGTCTGCGGATGAACAGGATTTCTCTAGAACAGTGCTGCTCTTCTTCACATTGTGATGATGAAAATGTTCTATGTCTGCACTGTCCAACAGGGTAGTCACTAGCTATTGAGCATTGGAAACACAGCGAGTATGACTGAGAAACCAATGCTCAGTTGTCTTTAATTTTCATTAATTTAAATCTAAGTAGCTACAAGTGGCTAATGGCTACCTTATTAGATGGCACAGGTCTAGAAACTGTTAGAAACTGTTCAAATGGCTACCTCAGAGGAATTAGGCTTGAAGGGAGGAAAATAAACTTTTACTTAAACTTTATATCTGATGACATCGGTTGGATTTATTTAGTTTTGTACAACTGACAACTAAAAAAACAAACAGGAAAGGAAGGTGTCTTAGCCAGTTCTAGCTACTATAACAAAATACCATAGACTAGGTGGCTCAAACAACAGAAATTTATTTCTCACAGTCCTGGAGGCTGGAAGTCAGAGATCGAGGGGCCAGCAGGTTTGGCTCCTGGTGAGGGCTTTCTTCCCGGCTCGCTTTGCTCTTACAGGGCAGAGAGAGACGCAGCACTCTAGTCTCTCTTCCTCTTCTTGGTAAGGGCCTCACTCTCATGGCCTCAATCAAAAGCGAATCACCTCCCAAAGACCCCTCCTCTAAATACCATTACATTGGGAGTTAGGGTTTCAACATATGATTTTGGAGTGGGGGGTGGGGACACAGACATTGTCTGTGTGAAAATGAAGAATCTCCTTCAATCTTCTCCTTTGGGTATTTTTCTCCACGTCATTCACTTAGCGCACTAGGTACTCCAGAAACATCAGCACTAGCCTTTGAAATCTGCTTCCTGAATAACTGAGACAATGGCATTTCCAACTGAGAAAACATGTGGCCAAGTCTCTGGACCTTTGAATATTACACATTCCAGTATGAAAGGATGCATTAACGATTCACTGTTCTCATCTTTACATAATATCTTGATGCCCGCAGCAAATGAATGGAGGTGCCAGACATTCCAACAAGCAAAGCTGAAATGACATTTCTCATGTCACCTTTAACCGTGCTTCTTCACAGCTGTGCTGCAATTAGTACAACTGCCTTAAAATGCTCCCAGAAGCTCCCTCTTGGTTGCTCAAAAAATGGTTTGTCCCAGCTGATCTGCTGTGAAGCCAAGTGCACCCTTCTTCCAGTGGTAAGGCTGTATTCAAGCTCTGCTTCCCCCAGGCCTAGCGGCTTTCTCTTCTCTGAGTTTGGGGGTACTGTGGCTTCCCACGGCTCCTGAGGTCTCCAGGAAAAAGGCAGGTGGCATTCCCAAATGATGCCTGTGAACAGCTGGCATCCCAAACCCAGACTTCCTGGTGCTAAGCAGCCTGTGTACTTACCCACTGTCAACCCTGCTTTCTTGTACCTCATAAAAAGGGGAAGGGATTATGGGTAGTGACTACTTAGGGGATACAAGGTTTTCTTTTGGGGTGATGAAAATGTTTTGGAACTAAATAGAGGTGATAGCTGCACAAGACTACTGAATGTACTTATGACATTGAGTTATTCACTTGAAGACGGTTAATATTATGATATGTAAATTTCACCTAAAAAAAATCCATTAAAAATAAAGAGAGAAAGGGGGGCAACATCTCATGACTCAAACACAGAATCGCACTGAGGGTCAGGGGTGCACTGGCCCCAGTCACCTCCCTGTGGGAGGATGGCTCTAGTGGACCCCTTCCTTCCTATTCTTCTCAACCAAACTTGTGTCATTTCCTTTCCCCTAACAAAGCCTTGTAGAATTTGTCCCAAGCCCTAGGGGCCATGAAGGAACCCACCCTGCACGAGTCTA
The DNA here is from genome assembly GCF_027409185.1 of Cynocephalus volans. Classification (NCBI taxonomy): domain Eukaryota; kingdom Metazoa; phylum Chordata; class Mammalia; order Dermoptera; family Cynocephalidae; genus Cynocephalus; species Cynocephalus volans. The sequence continues at coordinate 25,271,409 of NC_084465.1, read as the reverse complement.
AGCCTGACCTCCCCAAGACTTTATATTTCCAATTCAGCTACTGATCTATCTGTTGAGTTATTCTCTGTTAATATTTTTTATGTTGTTCTGCTATTTCCTACCCTATTCGCCCAAGAAACTCTCAGCATTTGAGAAAATTCCTCAGGAAACTTTGCATCCATGATTGCTCTGGCTTCAACACAGCACAGTGGTCAGTGCTAGTTGGACAGTCAGTGCAATCATTATGATTGTGGTCCATTAAAAGGACGAGCCCAGTGTTTGACTAAACTGATAAATGGCTAAATAGGTTGATTAGCTAATTTTTGTAACGTATTACACCATCACATAGTAACTCCTGGTAGGGATATTGACAATTAGGAGGTAAAAGTAGGGGATGAAGACAAATGCTTCTCTTCAGCCCTCCCCACCTCACCTGTCACCTCTACTCCAGCCTCCCGACCCTGCTCTGGAACCATGTTTCCAAAACATACTTGATGAAATCCTTTTTTCGTGGGACACCTACTGACATCTCCCCCTATTAACTTTGCTCACCCTTCACTTGCTGTGTCTCAGTAAACAGCACCTCCCTTCACCAGGATGCTCAGTCTACAATCTTGGAACTATCTTTGATTCTCCTTTCTCTCACACCCCATAACTGATCTGTCAATAAAGTGACAGATCAGTCTTCAAAGTCTATCTTCAATGTCCCCAATCCAACCACTTCTTCAACTCCCACTACCGCCAACCCAGTCTCAGTCACAACCGTTCTCACTCCTTCCACTCTTGCCGCCCCACGGCATCCACTGACCTTCTACAATGAAAAGTCCTAAGACATCTTTCTCCTGTTCAGAAAGGCCCTCCATGCCACTGGGAACCAAATCTAAATGCCCACCATGGCCTATCAGGCCTCCTGTGGACCAGCCCATGGAACCTCTCAAACTCCATTTCCAAATGATCTTCCTTTGCCATCCACTCTGCACCAGAGACGCCAGGTCTGACGGAGCTGCTCCTCTGAACTGCCCAGCACAGCTTACCTCAGCACGGCTGAACTCGCATTTGATTCCCTGTGCCTGGAATGCTCTTTCTCGCTTCACTCATGTCCCTGGTTAACTGTCCCCTGCTCAGAAGCCCTGGCGATGGGGCTAAAACCACAGTGTGCTCTGCTGCCCCCTTTCCCCCTGTCCCTTTGCTCAGCTTCACAGCATGCGTCATCATCTGACATGCACCCCAGGTTTACTGGTTTACTGGGTGCCTCCCACACAAGAACCAAAGCCTAACATGGGCAGAGATGCTGTTCTGTACCCAACTATATCTCCAGCACTCAGAGCAGGGCCTGGCTGGTGGTAACGCTCAGGATATGCTTACTGAATGAATCAATAAGTAATTCTCATACAACAGTCTCCCAGAATCACCTGTGATTGCTTGTCTAGAGTAAAACAACAGAAGCAAAAGGAGTCAACTTAGGAGAGAGGGTAGGAACTGTTATGGTCAGAATATATGAAACTGAAACTGCCCAAAAAGCATGGAAGTTTGGCTCACATTGGCACTGCCAGGCCCAGGACAGAAGCAGCTCAGGTTCCTCAGAAGAATGCAGAGGTACTATTTTCCAGCTAACTGTAGCAGATAAAAGTGGACTAAACTCTCATCTTCAGTGGTCTATAAAGTGGTTCCTATATACCCTCTATGATAGGTAACCCAATTTCTCTTCCTCAGCTATAAAGCACTTTAAACAGTGGGCCCTTAAAAAGGTAACAGTAGGGCAAATAAAATTGTTTTGGTATTAATATTTTACATGAGCATCATAGTTATAACAAATGCAATGTGAACTGAATGAAGCTAGTATAATTTTCAGGTACACTAAGGAGACTGAAATACCAGTGATCATACTGCAACCAGTGAAGAAATAAGAACACCACAGATGACTTTAAGCTAGTTAGCTCTCCAATGCCTCATTATTAACTTAAAGCTAATATTTAATACATGAATAGCCTATTCTTATATCTTGAATTCTACTGTATATCATCAACCCTTCGAAAGAGGTGACCTGGGAGAGCAGAGAGTGTACTCACAGCAGTTAAAAGAATGAGCTCTGCAGCCCACCTAACCTAGACTCTTTCCTAATCTGTGACTTGCTGTTTAGTGACCTTGAGCAAATAACTTCACTTCTGAGAGCCTCAGTTTCCTCCTCTGTAAAATGAGGACAGCATCAGCAACCTTGCAGGATTTTTACAGACTTCAACAGTCTTTACCACATGACACCGGCATTGTACATTTAGATGTTTCTCCCTTAGGATCACGAGACGGGCAGCGAGCACTGTGTCATTCTCAATGCATTCTCAAATGCCTGGCTCTGGAATGAAGTAGTTAATAATCAATCAATTTATTGTGGCTACTAAATGTTCATATTTTTATGTGACAGCCGACCGAAGACATGAAAGAAGAGAAGAGGGAAACAAGATAAGGAGAAGAGTCAGAGGAGCAGCGCGGCAGGGGAGCAGCAGCATTTGAAAGCAGCGACAGGAGGGTGGGTAGCCACCCTCCAACAGTGGCTAAGAGAGTCGGCAACTCAGAGGCATAAAACAAACACCTCTGAGGGTCAACTCACCACACCTCAATAATCTGCAAAGGCACCAATGAGCCCCGCTGAGGGCAACACTTTTAGAATACTGTAAAAGTAAAACTGATCTACTTGGGAAATTCCTGCCCAGTTCTAATCTGAAAGATGCCAATCAAACTTTCCCCTGCATGTGTGCAGAATAAACCCCAGGGGACTATTTCTGTACCGTGCAGACTGACACAGCAGCCAAGGGAGATGGTTACCATTCACAGCTTGGCACAGCATCTAGCTAAGGTCAGAGAGAGGGGCCTGCGGCCCACACAGGGGCTTACACACACCCAGCACCAAAGAGCCGGGTGCCTGCAGCCCTGCAAGAGACCCCGATTCTCCAGCAGAAGGAAAAGAACGGAAGCACGAAATTGTTTTACTGTACTTAAAGGAGCCAAAAGACGTCCACACTTGTCTTTTGACAGAATTCAGTCTGACAGAGATGAAGCCAACAGAGACGACTAAGAAAGCACAGTAAGGGCCGGCCCCGTGGCACACTCAGGAGAGTGTGGCGCTTGGGAGCGCAGTGGCGCTCCCGCCGCGGGTTCGGATCCTATATAGGAATGGCCGGTGCACTCACTGGCTGAGTGCGGTGCGGACGACACCAAGCCAAGGGTTGCGATCCCCTTACTGGTCACAACAAGACAAAAAAAAAAAAAAAAAAAGAAAGAAAGAAAGCACAGTAAGAGAGGCTGTGAGGTGATGATGCCAAGGGACAGAAGGGGCTCAGTGGCAGATGGGACAAAGGGTCCTCCTGCAGGAGTGGGGCATGAGAGGTGAGGGAAGGAAGATGACCAGTGCAGAAACTTCTCACCAAGTCTGCACGTGAAGGAAAGAGGAGGAGGAGGAATGGAGGAAGGACTGGGGAGATAAGGGCAAGGGAGGAATATTCAGAATTTTGGGTTGTGTTGGCAAGAATGTGAGGCAGCTCCTGTGTGATTACCTCTGTGGGCTCTATGAAATGGAAAAGTTGAACACCTGTGGAGACGAAGAGGCGAGGACAGCTGGCACAAGTTTCAAGAAAGTGGACTAGGCACGTAACAGTCACTATGAAAAATAAGGACGTCAGCCAGAAGAACACGGTCCAATTGCTGCACAGTGCCGAAGTGATCGCCTGAACTTATGGTACCAGTCTGCCCAATGGAACGATTTTCTCCAGTGTGGCTTGGCAGCCCAGTGCTAGCAAAAGGATAACATGGTCAGAAAGTGGAGGGCTTTGACAAGGGAGTGATTTAAAATCTGGACCACGGATTCTAAGTTGGGTAAAGAGGGAAATAAACATGAGCAGGAACTGATGGATAGATAGGTACAACTTAAAGGAGTCACCCAACTAGAGATTTTAATGGGATCAACGAAGAGGTAGGGAAAAACTCTGCATGGCCAAGCGGATGGATGTGAGGGTGTGTCAAACAGAATTTCTGACTTGCTGGTCTGAGCCATAAGTTAACAAGGTCTAGGTAGGGGGGAGTCTGGTTGGAGTTGGAGAGAAGATCACTGATGACGAGGAGCCCAAACACTCAGCAGTCAGGGAAACAGATGGGTCATGCAATGAAGTTGGGGCAGGGCAGAGAAGGCAGAGAACGAGGAGGCAGTCATTACTGGTGAGTGGGAGTCATGAGAAAGTCTGCAGGTAACAGTGACAAGGTGGGCTAAAGGATGGGTTATACACATGGCTGATGCTCCAAAGAGCAGGGCTGTTACCCAAAGCAGGAAAAGGAATGATCCAGTGCAGCCATGGCCAGCACGGGTGCCATCCCCCCCACCTTCTGAAAAGCTTCATATCTCTTCAATGATGAAACCAACCTTCCTAATCAGGGATCCCTGCCAATTTTTTACCTGAAAGATGCAAATCAATCTTTCCCCCACATTTATACAGAGTACATACTAATGGACTATTTCTATAGTTTACTGCAGATTTCTTAAGATAAAATCTTCAGTGAGAGGAAAATATTCATCTTAAAACTTTCAGAAAGGGGTCACACATTTACCCACATGCTCCCAGGGTACAAATAAATTAATATTTCTATTAAATTTTTTTAAATGCCAAGTTTTTATTATATCTTATTTTATGCCAGTTGGAAACAAAGATTTGCCTCCAAGTTGGAAATCTATTTCCTTGTCATTTGTGTTGAAGATTGAACATGTAGGGATCTGGTATATTACTACTATCTCCCTGGCTTTCAATATTTTGTCAGTAATTCAAACTACGGACTCATATAAAATACAGCATTTTATGTTACTCAAGAAGTATTTCATGGGGATATTTGGCTCTTCTACTCCTCTGAATAGCCTTGTCTTCTCTGGGAAAATTTCACTGATATCCACACTTCTATTTTTTCATTTTCACAACTAGAAGCTCCCTGTTCTGCCAGAGCACTGTATGAATAATAGCTTTGTTATTATATTTAATACATTTGAATGTCAATCAAAACAAGGAACCGTGGGCATGTACTTCCCTCTTAGCCTTAATTTATTCATGTGTAAAAGGGAGAAGACAACAGTAAGACCTTCATCAGGCTAGTCTACCGATTCATGAGTTAATGCCTAGAAAGTAGGTAGAATACTGCCTGGCAGATGGTAAGTACTGAAGAAGTGTTTGCCATGATTGTAACGATATTTATTTGTATGTTTCTCCTTTCAGATTTGTTGACACCTTTAAAATAGTAACTCAGTCTTAATCTCTGTATCCCTAATGACTAGTACCAGTGACTAGCAAATAGGAGACAGTCAGTGAATGAATGCATAAATCAAGCAATTTTGTCTATAACACACAAAAAATGGAAATGTAGATATTAAAAATAATAAGCCAAAGCATCATCTTATTTATAACCCGTCTTGTTTGAAAAATAATTTAAGGCCGTTCATAAAGTACAGCTTGACATTTCAAACATGTAATTTAAATGAAACAAGTTAAAATTAAGGACAGAACTGTATCATCAATACCACTAAAAAGTCAGTGTCAAAATGGATTTCTTAAGAATTAAGTACACGTACATACATTTTGAGATTAAAAAATTTTTAATTTCACTTTTGCTATAGAAAAAAGAAAAGTCCAGAGCCTTGGCTCTAGACCAGAGTTTGCTCTCGTAATTTTTTCCACAGACCTTGGTATCTAGGGAGAAGAAATAAACCATAACAACAAAATTCACCTACTTAATCTGTCACAATTCTGCAGTAGGAGAGTATCAAAGTTATTGGGGACAGAAAGGAATCAACTGTGGCGTCCAAAAAAATTCAAATTATTGTGGCTGTAAGTTTAAAAAGTTCATAAAGCCCACAGAAGCTCAGAGTGGGGAGGTGCTGCTCTCACTGGTGGAAAACTACCATTTTCCGTATCTCATCTTGCAGCTAACATTTCTACGGAACACCTGACCTAGGACCATAACACCACCCAATTTAAAATTAGCACTGCTGATATTTTGAGGTATTTCTGGTTCTTTTCAGGTATTTATTATTTCTACAACTATTGAAAATGAGTCTGTCACATACCCAGTAGGACTTTCCTCTTTCACTAGCACATGAAAGATAAAAGCCATCTTATTCATTAAAATGGAATTTAATGAAAGTCCATGTTAAAGTCTGGGAGTGTTAGTGTTTCACAGAGGAAGAGAAATGTTTATCATATCCTTAAGGTCAACCAAGTGCTAGAAACCCACACAGAAAGGAAGAGAGTGAAGAGTTGGAGGAAAATTTCTAGCAAACTGAGGTCATTTCGACTTGCTGCAAGGTCTCTCACCCCATCCATGGACGGCCCTTCCACCGTTTCCCTTGAGCCTCAGAACGGTATATTTCAGTACAACCTAGGGTAGACTGAAACATCTAGATAAATATCAATTCAAGCATGAACAATGAAAGAAGAAACATGACAAATAAATTTCATTTCTCCACATGCTGAAGATTCTACTGATGATAAACTCAAACACAGGCACATGAATAAATACCTGCATTTCCAAATCACTTCACTGCTAAATGCAATCACTTCAAGCAATAAATAATGTCACTTCTGCCTTCCCAAATAAGCCAGCATAAAACATATAGGAACATTCCCTTCAGAGAAAGAGTTTTTAAAAGATAAAGATAAAGTACAAGACACACACATACAATATTAATAATAGTGTGTGTCTTTCCATAATTAAGTGTTGGGGTTTTTATTTACTTATTTTAAATGAAAAAATGCACACTGTGATTTCAATTTGAAAAGATTGCATTTGAGGATTAAAATTTCCAAGTACATACCTTTTAGTTCCTCATCTTTTAATTACTACATAAGTGGTTGCCTAGGAAACCTCCTGACAGCGTGAAGAGACGCTCCAGTGAATTCCCCTTTCCAGGCTTGTTGGTTTGACTCGCTGCCTTTGCTCCCACAAAGCAAGTCTTCCTAAGTTATTAGAGCCAGATACGCTTGCCACCTGGATGATGTAAAAAGAAGAAAAGGTGAGAATAATTATTTATTTTGAATATAGGTTTCTAAACAGAAATAAAAGTTAAAGAGGCTAAGTTCTTACATCAAATTTAGAAGAAAAACGTATGTTCTCAAATATACCCATACAATCTCTTACTAGGTAATTATGGAGCGTTACTTCTATGGCAATATGTTAACATGACAGCAATTAAACATTATAATAAAAAGGTAATAGAGAAGACACTGGGAAAGCAAGACCTTGGATACACCAAAGGAGAATACAGTCAGAGAGGGTGTGACCCCCAACCACTGCTGAACCTACCCCTAGCTGAACACCCCAGCTCAGGGGTCTAGATGTTTCTGATAATCTAGCTACACCTCTGCCCAGAATAACAGGAAGTCATTGTTGAATAGTGACCAGAAAACAGAGTTCTATTTTGCTTTATGCCAAGTAAACAGCGCATATCTCCATGTAAAAGGGCATCTCCGACGGTTCTTTTTCAACCACTGCAGATGCACTGAAGGAGGCTAAAGTAGGTTGAGCCTGCAGACCTCTGAGGAAGGGCAGATCTGACAAAATTCCAGCAAATTAAAGCAGAAATACTGAGAACATCCTCAAATACCAAGGCCAGATGATGCAGCAGTTCTGAAGAGGTGCCTGATGGCAGAGGTGTGACCAGGCCTGGGGAAGGAGGGGGTGGGCGCCTGGGCCCAGGGGTAGGAGGCAGAAAGGTCTCTACTCCTTTCTCTGAGCCTCTTCTCGCAAGGTCTGGCTGCTTCCTCCAACATCATTTTATCATCATCTTAGTCACCATTTACTCTAAATGAAAAATTTAAAACCAGCCCTTCTGGAGGGAAAGCAACAGCTAACTTCTACCTGCACCCCCCAGCTAAGCCTCTGCCTCAGAGCTGCTCCAGGTAGAGCAGTGTGCGGAGGGGAGCAAAGGGAAAGACAGACCAGAACTGAAGACCCTCATCATTTCCCCCTGGATAAGTACAATTTCCTGCTAACTACTATCCCTGCTGCTCTGGCCCCACACTGCAGCTAACCCACTCCCCTCACCAATGGCTGAGATTTCCTTCCTATTGAAATCCCCTCAGTGGCTCCCTATTGCCCTCAGAATAAAAATCCAAACTCTCCTCAGCTTAAGTTTAGAAAGCTCTTCACCAGGCAGACCCCTGAAAATGCGACTGTGTTCCATTGTGTCCTTAAGCCAGAAAGGAAAACTGTCCCATACCTGGTCTGGAATACTACCAAGCTGTCTGCTATATAACTCACAACATCCTACTGCGGAAGAAATGAACAGCATTCCAGATTTTTTCGAATGCAATTTTCTAATGAACTTAAAGGAAATCAAGACTTGCTCTGGGAAACTCACCACCATCTCCCCAGTTGACTGTCAACCACCAGTTAGAGTATAAAGATTTTTAACCATACATTCTTCTCAATGACGAGTTCATCATTCTTTCTTCCTACAATATGTCCCTATCAAGACTGAATCTTTCAACAGGCCTACTAGGGGCCTTTCTCCATTGTAAAACTGTAATAAAATGTTGGCATGTGCTCATAACTAAACTGTCTGAAAAGTTTTCTTTAACAAATGCTACCTAACCTAAAGCAGCTCCTTATGCCCTGCAGTCCCTGACACACTCCACTGGCCTCTGAATACACAACAACCTCCTCCAGGGAACACCCACCAGGGCCTGACATTTCCCCTCACTCTCTGCCCCATTCCCTTATAACCACCCCCACTTTCTCTCAGTTTATTTCCTTCCATCCTCCAAAACCTAGGTCATATGTCAGTTCCCCCAGGATAACTTGCCTTGAGGGTCCAGACAGGGGTGCTTCCAGGTGCCTCTATATCAGAGCTGTTACCACACTGCATTGTATTTATCTCACTAGACTGCAGCTTACTGAGGACAGCACTGGGCCTTTTTATTTCTGTATCTGCTCCCATTACAGAACCTGGCTCAAAATGAACACATCATAAAAGTTTGTTGAATGAATGAATACTAACAGCCTAGTGCAGGAGTAAACCTTCTAGGCAAAGGTGTTACATTCCTTTGTGTAATCCACTTTTAGGTGCTCTGAGTTTGGACCAAGTCAAAATCAGGTGGGAAAACCTGATATAAGATGTGGTTTCTGCATCTTAGTGTTAAGGAGGGAGACACAGCTGGAAAATAAAAATGTACTGAAAGGGGTAATGACTGTGTGGCTTAGAAACCATCCCTGAGGTGCAGTCTGGTTCTGAAGCCAGACTCCCTCTGCATCGAGGTGGAGCTAGAATCCACAAGGCAGCCCAGCAGCATGCTCCCGAACGCCTGGCATAGAGCAGGTGTTAATGGAGTGACTCAAGTCCCTTAAAAGCACAGGCAGGCCTGCAGGAGGTTGTGCCAGAATGACAGAGGGAGCAATGTTCAAATGTATACCTTCCTGAAAACCAGAGGGAAAATACAGGGGATTTTAGAGAAGAAGCAAAATTAAAAGGAGGGAAGTAAAAGATAACAATTTCAAAACATCCTTACAGATTTGAACCTTCTTGGCATGAGAACATAAAAATTTAGTTAGTTCACTAAAATATTAAGTACGGTTTTGAAATATAAAGGCCTGAGGGTGAACCAGGACAATTCAGGAAATAACCCTTTTTTTATTGTTGCTGTTGTTGGTTGGCTTTGGGGTGAGGGTAGAAAAATTTTAAATGCCTTAAGAGATAGTCTGTTTCCCCCCCTCCGTTTTCCCCGATCCTTCATATCTCTAGGAAAACTCTTATTAAGAACAAACCTCCACTAAGGATTGGACATTGTGTTGGAGGACAAGACAGAGAAAGCCCAGGGACTTCACTTTCTGTATACCGGGTACCAGTTTTCTTCTCATTAAAGAAAACTTCCATTAGGTACATTTTGCAAGTGTGCTTGCAGAGTGGTAGACTTGATGGCAGGCTCCTATTTATCGTGGGGTTTTTCCTCTGACCCTACAGAAGCAATGGTATTCTCTCACACAGATCTTCATCTTGGGATATTTTCCCCAAAATGGCTCAACATTTTTACCATCGTTTTGAAGATCACTTCAAGACATTTGAAGCTAGCCTGAACAATAACTGCAGAAAGCATACCTCCTAGATCTGAGCAGCAGAAACAAGCCCTGACTCCTGAGCACCAAGGATGGGAGAGCCTGCAGTTAACCGGAGAGGACATGGTCAAGTTCAGTAAAAGACAGATAAGGAGAAACTCTGTATCCAAAGCTCTGTAGAGTTTTCTTTACTTGCTGCTGGGAAAAGACCCAGAATATATCCAAAGATCTTTTATTTAGCAGGACTTTAACCTACCTGAGAACAAATTAATTTTTTTATATTTCATTGTATAAGGCTCATTCTTGCACATCCATACTTAGAAAAAAATAAGCACTATAAAAACAAAGTAACATGCACTGAACAGACCCTAGACAATTGAGATATAAAATTGTGGGTGATAATATCCTACATTCTACACAAATACGAAAACTTAAAAAGAGACTGATTATAGAACATGTGGGAATCCCCACATGAGTTTAAGAATCGTTTGACTGACTATAAGCAGTACTGAGATGCTGGGGAAAGGATTTCCCCTGTGGTCGATTAAAAACATTATTCTTGTTTTGAGTTGTCATACCAAGTGACCATGAAGTGAGTGAAAGACTTCTTAAAATTTACTTTTAAACTTTTTCACTTGAACTGGATTCTAAGACTGGCTTAAAGACAAAATACTCTCACACACTCCAACTTTCTTAAATAATTCACAGTAGCACAAATAAGTGGGAACACAAAGTTCTCATGTTCTGAAAATACACTGTAACCAGTCTACCTTAAGGAAATGTCTATAACCACGGATGAAAGAAAATGTCTGCAAATGTGGATGTGCAAAATTGGTCATTTTTGGCATCACAAAATTTATTACAATATCCTGAAATAGTGAGTTTCTTAAAACACGTAAAATGATGGTACAACTAACAAATACATCATTTATGTACCTGGCATCAAGAACACTCATATTATATGCTAAAACTATATTCTCCTTTTCTTATTTAGAAACGGACTTGAAGTGAAAATGTAAATAAAGTCGTTTGAGTTGAGTGGGAAAGAGTAATCAGACAAAAAAAAATCAAATTCATTAAGAATTTCACCCCACGAACACTACAAAACAAGCCATGTGAAATCTGAACTCTGCAGATTCAACCACTTGACAGGTGCAAGAAGTGTGTGGAAGGTTTGAGGACGTGTTATGATGTCAGAACTGGTGTCAGAGAGCATTAAAACTCATAAATCTTTAAGATAATTTTATACATAGAAAGATTTCCATCAAATCAATTAGAATAAATATATTCATCAGATAAATTTCAGGATGGATAAAATGTTCTTATGCTAAACCTTATCCCCTGACAGCAAGAGAAAAATGAGGCTTTCGTGTGCTAGCAGAACACAATCTGTCCAGCCATATGAGGAGAATGGAGCGGCTGATACAGTCCATGGGTGATGCAGGATACAGAGTATAAGGATTTTAAACAAAAACCAATAATCCAAATGCATGAGGACTGGAAGAAAGATTCAGTGCAGCTACTGACTACTTCAAGCCCTTTTTAGGTTTAGGCAATTTTTATTATCATTAAGGCTTTAAACACAAAGTCTATGCATTCAGTGTCCCCCCACCCCCCAAATTAGGCATGGTTTAAAATATAAGAAGGTACCAACAGATAAGACAATTAACAAAACTTTTAAATTAAGACGACATTGTACTTAGTGACCTGCTTCCAAAGAGTAGATTATGGAAAGAAGGGAAAATAAACTTACAGTGCAGAAAACTGACAGACACTACGCAGGCCAGAGGATCACTGTCAACATCCTCAGTGACAAGCATGTTGACAGCATGCTCCCTTCATACGACTGTGATAAGAAAATCACTCCACCTCTGTGGTCTGCCTCCTAAAACTCATACCCCAGTCTAACCGTCAGAAAAACTATGAAAGAAAAGTCAAACTAGGAGACATTTTGCAAAATACCTGACCGGTATTCCTCAAAATTGACAAGGTCTTCAAAAAGCTTCCAAAAAAAAAAAAAAAAAATAGGAGTACCTGAATGAGGGACATGTGGAAACTCTGTATTACCTCTGCAACTTCTCTTCACATGCACAATTATTCTACAATAAAGAGTTTATTTAAATTTTAAAAAACAGCCCACAGCACGGAACGTATGGTACTTCAGATGTGCGCTGCAGACCTGGTTACTCCAACAGGGACGAAAACGGGATGGGATCCTGACTGTTCTGCACACTGACCAACAGACACCTTGGCCATCGTGGGAACCTCTTCGAGATGCCAGGAGACCACAGATGGCACGCATGTGACAAGAACAAACCTCTCTGAAGTGCCTAACACCCCCATCTGAAGTGCAAAACAGGCAATTTTATGCAAGAAAAAAAGACAAAGACTAAACAGGCTGGCCGGGAGCCACCAGCGCTCTGTGAAAACACATGACAAGCCAGCCTTCCTACTTCACTTAGCAAATCCCACTGCCAGAATCCAAGCAGGTGTGAAAAAGTTTACAGACTTCCCTCGCATACCCAACAGGCTCTCTATTTCCTTATCATAAAAAAGGTAAATCAGAGAAGTAGGGACAGAGTTCCTTTAAAGATTTATGGGAGAAAGTAGTCTGCGTTAAAAAAAAAAAAAAAAGACTTCTTCAACCAAATAGCACATAGATTATTATCTATTTCAAGAATCCATCAGGGAACATGTGGTGCTGTGCTAGCCATGGTTTGTAAGGAGAAGGCAAAACCTTTGAAGTGCTGCTCGATATAGAAAAACATTTTGTCTTTACAGAATAAACACGTGGCATGATTGTGTTTGCTGCAATGGATTTCTCTAATTGCCTTGAATTTTAATCCAAAAAAAAAAAAAAAAAATCTGGGGATTTATCTGCTCGAACCAAAAAGTCCCAGAATTTATGAACAAGATGAATATGCAGTCCTCATTAGGCCAGAAAATTAAAATATAAATGCCTTTAAATTTTTTCAGAAAATTAACACACTGTCAATCAAAACCATGTTAGTTTTAGAGGAAACTTGACTAAAATATTTTAAAGTTCATCTGGAAGAAAAATAATGCAGAAATCGCCCAGAAAAATCCTAAAAAACAATACTAGTAATAATGATGATGCTATATGACATACAAACATTTATTTTACAGCTCTAATGATTAAAACAATGTGGCAGAAGATTTAGAATAAGTAGACATATCAATAAAAAATAAAACATCTGAAAGCAAATATAAAAACTGATTCATTTATTCAAAAATTTACTGAGTGCCTGCTATGTCTGGCCACTGTTGATGATTGGATTTTAATGGTGAATGAAAAAGGCAAAGTAAGTCAGACCAAAGGATAAAGTCTTCTAGAACTAGCTAACTGTATGGGGAAAAATTATGTTAAATAATTTTCTCACATCTTACGCCCAAATACAACTCAGATACATGTTTAATTATATAAAATTCCTAGTATTACTGGAATAAAACACAGGTGAATATCTACATATAATTTCACAATGAGAAAGATGTGAGTTCAAGAAAAATCATTGTGACATACATTACTTTAAATGTCAACGGGGGGATGGTTAAGCAACTTACTGTCCAGCCAAGTAAGGGATGGTTATGCAGTCATTAAATTGTTAGTAGAGTGATATATTTATTAACATTTAAACATTTAGTAAAAAGGTAAGTTATAAAAATTACATATATGGTAAAAAGATCTAAATATAGCTATGAAAGAAGTCATAGACAGGAAACATCTGTCCCACAGGGATATCAATTCTCCTCAAATTAATCTATAAACTCAACGCATGACCTCAAAGGAAGGTTTTTCTTGGAACATAATTCTAAAATGCTTATGGAAGAGCAAAAGGCATAGAGAAGGTACAATTTTAAAGAAGAATAAAGAGAGGGGACTTACACTACCAAAAAGGTGGAAGTGAAGCAGGAAAAAAAGGAAAGAAATAGACAAGAGGAAAAAAATGAAGAATCCTCCCCCTAAATATGTGCATCTACATAGATGGAAGCTGGTATGCAGAATGGCACTGTGTATCAGCAGAGAAAGGACGCACTGGTGAATAAATGGTGCTAGGACAACTGGCTGTCCGTGAGAAAAACAAAATGAGGTATCTATACCTCACGCTATACACAAAACTCCATCTTAGATGGACTGCAGGTGAGATTGTGCAAAACAAAAGTTTAAAACTTTACTATAAAACAGAATATTTTTATATGACCTCAGCCTAAGGAAGCATTTTTAAAAATAAGACACAAAGAAACAATGCCCAAAGGAAGGGGCTTATAAATTTGACTGCATTATAAGGAAACTCCTATTCAACAAAAGACTTCATTTAAAAAGGGAGCAATCAAGCCCAAAACTAGAAGATATTTGTACACACACAGACAACAAAGAATTAGTATGCAGAAATATAAAGACTGCCTACAAATCAATAAGAAAAAGAAACCAATAGAAAAACAGCCATGCGATTAAAATATGCACAGAAGAAATTCTAATAGTTAATGAACACACACTCACTAATAATCAACAAAATTCTAATTAAAACTACTATGAGAAACCATTTCATGCCCATCAGATTGGCAGAATTAAAGTCTGACAAGGGCAAGTGTTGATGAAGATATGGAGCGAGATACACCACTTCAGAGAGCAATTTCATTATAGTTATTAAATTTGAAGTTGCATGTATCTTAAGACGCAGGAATGTTCTAGTCATATACTCAGATGACCTCTGGGACATGCACCAAAGAGATATATAAAAGAAGGCACATAGCCACATTTTTTTCAATAGTGAAAACTTAAATGTCTGTTAATAGGAAAATGTATTTTAAAATTGTAACATATTTACAAAACTGAATACCATAAAACAATTAAAATGAGTGAACTAGAGATGCAGATATTACTACAAATAAATCTCAAAAACACAATATTGGGTGAAAAAGGCAAGCTCAGACAATGCACTCATACACTATGGACTGTAGTGAATGCTGAGAGTACGGCTTAGGTCCCCTGTTAGGACTGAAGGGATTACTTCCCCAGCTTCTGGGAGTTTTGCAAGCTGATAGCCCTGAGCTGAAAAGAGTTGCCTCACAAAGGTTACATCTCTAGGGTACCCTTTGTCCAATAAGTGGTCAATGCAGAGTTAAAAGAGCCTGGCCCCTCATTTCAACTTGGGACCATCCGCAAGGTATATCCCACCTTCGACACTCCTTTTGGGATCAGCAGGGGCCTTCCTTGTGACTGTACCGCAGCCCAGTTTTTCCCTCTGCCCAATCCTGCTTCCTTCTCTTCCCCAAGTGTTAATCCTAAAATCTCCCTTGGAACCTGACTTGCAACAGATATAATTCATATCTTGTTTTAAAACATGTATCACAATACAATAGGCTGTTCAACAATCCTATTTATGATTGAGCATACGTATGTATTTAATAAAACTGTGGAAACATACGTGAGAATAATAAACATCAAATTCAGGATAGAAGTTACCTCCAGAAGGTATAAAGGAGGACAGGCTTGTGGAAGAATACACATAATGTTTTAATAACTACCCAATACTTTAATTCTTACACTGGATATTATATAGATTGGTTACAGTATTCCTTATGTTTTCTTTGTACATCTGAAATATTCTACAATTTTTTTAAAAAAAGGAACTTTAAAGAAAAGGAATAGCCTGTCCCTGTGCCAACCAGTCTCCACCTTCTTTCTGTCACAGTAATGCGATGGGTGACATTCTTTGGCCAAAAGAGGATCATAGGTGTTCCCACACTTTCAAACAAAAACACATTTCCTGGTGGGAGTAAAAAAAGGGGGGGGGGCCTACAGAGATCTTTCCGCTTTCTTTCTTTTTTTAGTGTGACATTCTTGAAAAGTATTTATAAGTTTGTAACTCCTTACTGGGTACAAGCAATTATCACTTCTAAAGACTGCTACACAGATAAGATAAAATTATACATAATTTCAACAGTAATTCCACATCTCCTTCTTCTGTTCAAACAATCAGATTTCAAGTGAGCAAGAAAAATTTTGATATTGTCAAGTTTCAAACTCATAACGGCACCATAACTTGAACAAGGGCAATCTGACTCTGAATTTGGATAGTGTGTAATTGCCACAAACTGCAGAAAAAACGTCTAAAAGGTAGGATTCATAGTAAAAGGAAAAGTCTAGAATTGTTCTTTCTAAATTCAGAACATTGAGCCCCCTCTACCTGGAAGCAGGTAAGAGAGTATGCCTGAGATCCTTGGCAAAGAGCCGAGGGCCGCAGCCCCCTCCACTCAGAAGCAGGCAAGAGAGCACACCTGGAGTCCTAGACAAGGAGCCGAGGGCTGCAGCCCCCTCCACCCAGAAGCAAGAGAGCATGGTTGGGGTCCTAGGCAAGGAGCCAACTGCAGTACCCCCTGGCCAAAAGCAGGCAAGCAAGCACACTGAAAATATCACTTCCATGCAGGTGGCCCACCACAGCCATGGCTGCTGAAAAAGCAGCTCGATGCCATAGCGGCAGCCACAGCCACCATGCAGGTGGCCCACTGGAAGCTCAACAGCACTGACACAAGGAGAGTCACCAGCGCAGACCAGAAAAAGAAAACATCTCTCTCCTCAAAGCCCACTCCAGAGTAATAGAAAAAGCAACTGCTCTACCAGATGACCAGACATTAACATAGAAATACTAGAGATATGAAAATCCAAGAATACAGTAATTCTGAAATACCGGACCCTATAGAGCAGGAAAGCCTTGAAATGACTGAAAAGGAATCCAAGCAACAACCTTAAGGAAACTCACTGAGATATGAGAAGACTCTGTTACACAACCTAATGAAACAAAAAAATAAATCCAGGGTATGAAGGAGGAAATTACAAAGAGATGAATACCTTAAAAAAGAATGTAACAGAGCTCATGAAACTGATTTACTCAAAAAAAATAAAAAACACAACCAATAGCTTAAGCAGCAGGCGAGAAAAAGCAGATGAAAGAATTTCTGATCTTGAAGATAATCTTTTTGAAATAACCCAGGTGGACTTAAAAAAGGAAAAAGGAATTTTAAAAAATAGAGAAAATCTAAGAGAGCTAGCAGACAATCTTAAGTGCACAAACATTTGAATCCCAGAAGTGAAGAAAGGCTAAGGCATGGAAAACCTATTCACTGAAATAATAACAGAAAACTTCCCAGATATAGGAAGAGACACAGACCTTCAGATCCAAGAAGCTCCAAGATCCCTAAACAAATTCAGCCCAAAAAGATCCTCTCTGACACACATCATAGTCAATCTGGCAAAGCTCAAAGACAGAGAGGATCTTAAAAGAAGCAAGGGAAAAGTGTCAAGTCACCTATCAGGGAGTCCCTATCAGCTTAACAGCAGACTTCTCAACAGAAATTCTACAGGCCAGAAGAAAATGGGATGACATACTCAAAACACTAACAGAAAATAACCCTGCCAGCCAAGAATACTATACCCAGCAAGGCTATCCTCCACAAATGAAAAAAAATGTATTTTCCAGACAAACAAAAGCTGCAAGAGTTCACCACCACACCACACCACCAACCCTCCAAGAAACCCTCAAGGAAGTCCTGCATCTGGAATCAAAAACAATAATCACTACCACAAATACAGAAGAAAGAACAAAACCCACTGGTGGAACAAAAATGCAAACAAGAAAGACAAAGAAAGTAAGTCTTACCACCACAAAAAATCATAATGACCATGTAATAATGCCTTTTACTTTATTTCTGATTCTAGTAATTTTGTTCATCTCTTTTTTTCTTGGTCAGTCTAGGTACAGGTTTGCAAATTTTGTTAATCTTTCTAAAGAAACAGCTTTTGGTTTTCTTGATTTTCTCTATTGTCTTTAAATTCCCTATTTCATATATTTCTGTTGCAATCTTTGCTATTTCCTACTTATAGTTGCTTGCTCTACTTTTTCTATTTTCTTAAGGTAGAAGTTTACATTACTGATTTGAGACTTTTCTTATTTTTAATATAGCTGTTTACAAGTATAAATTTTCATCTAAACACTGCATGAGTCTACATTCTATACATTTTGATATGTTGCGCTTTGATCTTTAGCTCAAAGTATTCTTTAATTTCCCTGTGATTTTTCTTTTTACCCATTATTTATTTAGCAGAGTGTTGTTTTAATTTCCACGCATTTGTGAGTTTTCTAAATGTCTTTCTGTTATTGTGGTCAGAGAACATATTTTCTATGATCTTAGTCTTTTTAAAAACATACAATAAAATAAAATGCATTCCTCTAAAATAAATAACTAAATTCAGAACATTTTCCAATACAAAAAGCATTACAGTATAATTAAAGGTATACAAAACAAAATGGGCTCATGATTTTTCTATGTGTGATACAAATACCAGCAAAATAGACTACCTGAAAATTTTAAGCAAAAGGACACATTCACATAAAATATCCGCATAACTGAGATACGTACAACTACTTCCCTAAATTTATTAGATAATTCCACAACCAACAATTTCACTCCATTTAGTTCTGATCCGGGTTCCAAATTTTAAAATTTCACTGTATAATAAAATGAGTTCCAGGTCCCTAAGGTTGGACCACGGAAACCATGTTTTTCTTTGTTCCCACCCAACCTTCCAAGCTATAACAGCAAAACATCACATAAAAGGACCCAGAAGCTTAAAAGAAGAGGAAAAAGAAAGTGAAAGAGGAAAGAGGGGTAGACAGGATGAAAAGATTCAAAGATTTCTAATGTCCTAATTTGAGGCAAACAGGTTTTATACATATCTAAGGCATTGAGCACAAACAATTCAATTTATCTTTAACTAATATTAATGATTCAGGACCACTACTGAGAAACTAAACTTTAGCTTCCATGTCTGACTGATATAAAAGATTTACAGACACAGTTGCAAAGGGAGAGGAAAACAAAATAAATAAATAAAAATGCTCAGACACGCAAAAAAAAGTTATTGACTGGAAATGAAATCTATAACTATCCACGTCAGCAAAACATAAAAGAATTTTATCCATACTCTCTTACTTTTTTACCACTATATGTTTTGAGTACCTTTTCCCCTTGACACTGTCCAAAAAAAAAAAAAAAAACTTTTTCTTTCCCGTTTTCCCGGTAATCCTTTTATTCCTAAATTTTCAGCCACATTTTAAAGAGAGTTCAACCTCAGCTCAGGTTAATGATAGTACAGGCACTCCCCCATGTGGTACAAAAGGAAACTGCCTGTTTACACTGGCTCTCAAGCCAAGGGAGTGTCTGAGTTTTATATAGCATCGTTTTCATTTTACAGAGAAGGAAACAGCCTGACTGAGGTCAAGCCACCTACTTCCTCAAGGTATTTCAACCAGAGAACTGCGATTCAGCTCAGAAGTGTCACATTCCAAAGCAACATACTTTCCACACACCTCCAGACCTACAGGATCTGTGCTTCCTGTTCTTTTTGTTACCAAATTTCCAAGAATACTTTTAAAGCAAGTACTGATCCCGTATTACTGAAAGATAGTCTAAAGCATTAGGTTGAACCTAAGTTTAATTCTACTGTTTTGATGTATTTTCGAAGCAACTTTTTAGGTAGTATTTTCAGTTTGCTTGTTTGTTTGTAATTTATCAATATACAATGTAGTTGATTTTCATGTCCCTTTACCAATAGTATTTCACCTTAATGTAATATATTCATGATCATTAACAAAACAGGAAAGTGATGATAATGGGCAAATATTTTCATAAGAAAGAGGAGTTATTTTCCATGCTATTTTTGCAGTAGTATCAAAAAGAACATAAATAGGATTTTATTTTGTGTTTTTTTATTTACCTCTTCGCAAGTATAAATTTTCATCTAAGCGCTGCGTGAGCCCTGCATCCTATACATTTTGATAGGTTGTGCTTTGATCTTTATCTCAAAGTACTCTAATTTCTACTTGTTATCAAAAGTACTTCTTTGAAAGACAAGGCAGAAATAATTAGACTAATCAGAATTCCAAAATAATAAAAACCGTTATCATTTACATGCTAATGTCAATGAATAAACAACTTATGCTTTGTGTTAATGACATACCATAAAATTTTAAAACCTGCTGATTTCCAAACACCTTCATTATATATCTTTATGAATTTATATGATTTAAAGAACCTCCTTTACAGGGTTGTTTTAAAAGTTAAATGAGCTAATACAAGTAAAGGATTAGGTAGTCTTTTCTAAAATTTACCCTTTTTATCTCGTTTGTACCAAAGAAATACAAAGAATAACCTTAAAAATGGTAACAATATGGAGGCAAGAAATAAAGTAGGAAAAAATGATCAAAAGAAACTAAATTCTTTAAAGTGACAGGTTTTCATGTGTAAGAATTTTTCCACTCTGCAAGTGCCCTGAAGTGTCCAACAGGGATTTCACCTTTAAAAGTGAGACAGACCACACAGCCCATGATGCTGCCCAACCGCAGACTGCCAAGACCACACCAGCTGTCACCTTCCTTCCTAATGCTGTGTGTTCTTCCCAAACCTGGACAGTGGGTCAAAGAGGATGAGCTTTGAAGTTCAATCAAGTAATACTGAGTCCTCTGACTGATAAAACCTCCAAAGTGAACTCCTGGTTTCCCAAATCAATAAGCTGAGAAGGCCAAGGCAAAAGTGGAACTAATCCTTGACTCCTTTTTCTCCTATATTCTCCCATTCTCTCTTCTTTATTCCCAATGCCACAGCTTTAAATTCTCTGACCAACTTCCCCCCACCTTGGATAATAGCAAAGTCCTACTCATCCTTCTAAACTCGGCTCTCACGTTCCCTCCTCCAAAGCCTTCCCCAGCTCCCCTCTGTCTGCCTCTCCTCCCAACTGAGGGTGATTAGATACTGTCCCCTGCTCCCCCAAACCCCATGCTTCTTGCATCCCTGCAGGCATGTCTTTATCTTCAGGGTGCCTGACAAATATGAGTGTCCTATAAATTTTTGTTAAATAAGGGATTTGCTTTTGAGGAAGGGAAAACAAGAAAAAATACAATTTGGTTAAATGGTATTTTATTTGGAAAAATGGCTTACTGAATTTTAGTCAAAGAAGTGGTTGTTTCTAAAATAAATTTTTTCCATGTGCCTACACTTGGGCTGAATCATGGGGAAATGTTCTAGGGTCATTAATTTTTCATTAAAATTAGGATGTTTCTTTCTACCTGAAAGACACCCGCTTTTACCTAAGGAGGTAAAACTTCAATCTCTTATGTTATATATGGGGCATTTAGGAGCAAAGGCATGAAGTCACTAACCCCAGAGATCCTGAATCCTAGTCTGGTACAGAAAATGGCCAGACCCAGCTGCAAAGTGCCCCAAAAGGACCTCTCTTGGCTATACTCTATTCCCTGACCTCCAACCCCTCAAGGATCTTATGTCCAGATTACCTGATGTATCCATATACAAGTGTAGTTTTAAAAGTTTGTGAAAAATAAAATTTTATAAAACATGAACCTTTACATGAACTTTTTGAACTCCCCTTGAATGGGCCTGCGGACAGGCGAGTGAACACCTGAGACCTAGAAGGATATGCCTTTCCATATCTAAAAATTGCAGAGGTGTTAAGCCACCATGAGTCTCCTTCCTAAAGAACTAAAAAGTGGAGGATAACCCACCACCACAAATTTGAACTTGTTTACATGAATAAAATCTAAAAAACTAACATGTCTCCCAGTGGCAGGGGAAGGGGGGGAGGTGTTAATAGCTATTAAACATAAAAACAATCGTTCTACACCAGTGTTCATGTGCAAGGGAAATACAGCTATTTCTGGTCACTAAATTCTGGGAAAGACAACTAATACCAATTTCTGTTTTACCATTAGAACCCAAAGAACATTTGACACAGAACATGAATTCAGTGAATCTCACCAAAATATCCCAAAACAATATATTACAATGAAATTAGCAATATAGTTCAATCCCTTGAATGGTCATCTTAAAAAGGACTTAAAATTTTGAGTGGCTACCCATTTCTTAATGACTTTATTGAGGTTTAATTTGCATGCCACGAGAGCCATTTAAGTGTACAATTCAATGAGTTTTCATAAATTTATATACAACTATCAGCAGAAACACACCCATCACCCATCGTTCCCCTGTACCTTTTTATAGTCAATCCCCACTCCCTCCCCATCCCCAGGCAACCACTGATCTGTATCTACGGTTTTGCCTGTTCTAAAAGTTTCATAGAATGGTATCTATCATACAATATCTAGGCCTTTATATCTGGCTTCTTTCACTTGGCATAATGTTTTCCAGGATTAACCATGTTGTAGTATGTATCAGTAGCGCGAATCAAGACTTCATTCCTTTTCACAGCTGATATGGATATACCACATTTTGTTTATCTAGTCACCAGTTGATGGATTTGGATAGTTTCAGTTTTTGTCTATTGTGAATAATGCTGCCATGAACATTTGTTTGGTTTTTGAATGCTCACAATTTTTTATAACTTTATCAAGATGCCATTGATACAGAATAAATTGCACATATTGAAAGTATGCAATTTGATGAGTTTTGACATATGTATACATTCATGAAACTATCATGCATAATCAAGATAATGAACATACACTTCACCTCAAATGTTTCATTGTGCTCCTCCCTTTAGAATCCCTTTCTCCATCCTCTCCCAAGCCATCCTCAGGCAACCACTGATCGAGTATGCATTTTCTACAATTTCACATAAATGGAATCAGACAGTATAGTAATTTGTGGGGGAAGGTGTCTGGCTTCTTTCACGCAGCATAATTATTTTACGATGCATACACGGTGTTGTATGAATCAACGATCCATTCCTTCTCATTGCGGAGTAGCATTCCATTACACGGATATACCACAAAATGCTTACCCACTCATCTGCTGATGGACACTTAAATTATTTCCAGTTTTTGCCAATCACAAGTAAAGCTGCTATGAACATTGTACAGTCACACACCACATGACACTTTGGTCAATGCAAACAAAGTCTTAAACAGTGGTCTTCTAAGATTACAATGAGGCTGAAAAATTCCTACCTCCAGTGACATTGAAGCTGTCCCTAACATCACAGGGCAACACATTACTCACGTTTGTGGTGATGCTGTTGTAAACAAACCCACCGCAAGATACGTTGAGGAGGAGCACGTAGCGTAACCATGGGATGACACTCCTGAGGCATCTCAGAGCTTTAAGATGTAAAGCCAAGCATATGACACATTAGGTCTGATCCCAAGTGAACAGATTGTTGACAATTGTAGAATTTTTGCATTTTTAAGTGATTCTTACCCATCCCATAGCAAAATAATAGTTAATAGCAGTTAGCTGACACTGAGTACTTGCTGGGTGCCAGACCATTGCCTACCTGTAACTTAATGTTCATAACTGTGTGGAGGGTGGTATTATTCGAATCCCCATTTTACAGATGAGGAAAATGAGGCACAGGGAGACTTAGTAACATAATTACATGTGTGCCTATGCTCGTGGAACTAGTGGCCAGTGTAGATGACAGGAAAATTCATTACTGTTCCCTTTCATAATACACTTTCACACGATGACGGAATTCCCTAATAACACATTTCTCAGAATCTGTCCCTGTTGTTAAGTGACACATGACTGTATACAATCTTTGCCTGGTCATATGTTGTCATTTCTCCTGACAGTATACCTAGGAATGAAATGCTGGGTCATATGTTAAGTGTACGGTGAAATTGTTAAGAAACTGTCAAACTGTTTTCCATCATGGCTGTACCATTTTATATTCCTGCCAGCGATGTGTGAGATGTGTTGGATTTTTCCACATCCTCATCTATACTTGGGTTGTCAGTCTTTTTGACTTTAGTCTTTCTGTTGGTTGTGAGGTAATATCTTCTTGTGGCTTTAATTTGCATTTCCCTAAAGACCAATGAAGTCTGTGTCTACTAGTTTACTGGTCTGCCAGTAATGCGGGCAGAGGTGGTGCCCAAACACCTTGCACCTGTAAGTCTCCCATCCTCTGCCGATGGAGATGTTTGTGGGTTGAAGGCAGCATTCAAAGCTGCACCTAGTTCTCAAGTCTTCCATGGCTTTCACTTTCTGCTGGGCTCTGAAGCATCCCTTGGCATGCAAAGTTTAGCTGTCTGCGGCACATGGGTGGGCAGCTTATCTTAGTCCTCCAAGGCTTTCTCATTTCCAGGATCTCCCTGTTAAATTTCTGGCTGGTGGCCCCAAACCAGCAAACTGCAAAATCAAGGTAGCAAATCTGTAAGTTTTCCATCATGAACTGATGATGTCACTTTTAGACAGCAAACCTATGGGTTCTTACTCCCAACTCTCACCCCAATTCCAAAGTGAGACCATCACTTCTAGTAAAACTACAGTTCTCACCAACTGAGGTGGGGGTGGGGGACAGAGGAAGCCCTAGGCGAGAAGGTCACAAACTCCCACTCTTCTTACCTAAAGCGCCAGAATATCAATAATGCTTCTCAATTTATCAACTTACTGTCTACCTTTTGGGTCAATTTCCAGTGCCCAGAGATGATCTTTTTTTGACAATCTTCTCCAGTTTTATACTTGTTTTATTGAGAAAGAGAATCACCTGTCCTCTTCACAGCATCATTAATGGAAGTGACCCTCGTTACCCATTTTTAACTTCTCAATTTCTCATGGCACACAGTATGACTATAATATGAAAATAAATTATGACTATAATTCCACTTCATGTATCAAATATAGAAATGCTCTCCAATTCTGATAGAAAATTTATCATTATAGCTTGAATATTTTTTAACAAAAGAGTGGCTCTTTCCACACACTGCCAGCAAGCTAACATCAACTAAAGTACCAAAATAGCCAGAGGTCCGATAACTTTGAGACTCCTAGGGGATAAATTAATTGACTGCTTGGATCTCAGCTGTGGCTCTTGACCACAAAACTCTATGATGGCCCAAATATGATAGGTTCTGCAGTATCATTAACAAAGCTTGACATAGGCAAAGAGCGAATTCTTGCAGTTCTATTAGTATTATTATGTATTATAATGATTCTCAACCCTGATTTTGTTACATTCTACTTTTCACCAGTTATTCCAAATATTATCACAAAATCATCATGCCTAACTTACTTTTAACACCCAGATTTTATATTATGCAATACTTTGTAGTTGACTAAGCTCTTTCACCTACTATTTCATTTGCTCCTCATAAAAACCTCATGTGGCAGGAAGAGCAAATATTATCTCCATTTTATACCTGTTGGAAGTACAGATGGATTAAGTGTTCCACACAACTAGTTGAGTCAGAACTAACATCTAGTGATTTGGGCAGTATTCCATTTTGTGTGACCTTGGGTATGTCTCTGCCTCAGTTTCTTCAAATGTTTCAGTAACTTCCTTAAAAGTAAGGAAGAGAAATTAGCCCCTAAACACCACCTTTTTCAACACTTTTAGTTGAGGAGAACTCATTTCAACATGTTTCCTTAAAAATGTTAATTATTGGAATGTGAATGCAGACGTGGAGCAAGAAGAAATGAAGCCAAATTTCCTAACTGCAAAAGCAACCTTGGACATAATCAATGCCAACCACTTCATTCTTTCTCCCCCCACCCCCTGCCAAAAAGACCCACAACTCTGTGAAATCCTCCTAGGAGGGAAATGCGAACCTTTCTCACACACACACTCACACACACACACGCACACACACACGCGCACACACACACACACACACACGGTGGTGGTCTTAAATGTCAAATCTGGTGGGTCATTTTAGAAAAATAACTCAAAATCTCTCTAATACATGCAATGGGAAAAACATGCAATTCCTTTCATCTAAAAAAAAATTTCCTTTACCTTTCTTGACTATGCAGCTCCTTAAAGAGGGTCTTTGCACACTCTCTTCAATTCTTTTTCTCCAATTCTCCCTGGAATCTATTCCGCTCTAGCTTTTGTCTCCACCATTTCACCGAAACCGCTCTCATCAAGGTCACTAACATCCTCCTCATTGCTAAATCCAACGATGAATTCTCAGCTCACCACTTACCTAACCCATCAGCAGCATCTGACAAGGCTGGTTACTACTGCTTCTTCCCGCGGTGCCTAGAATCTCACAATCTCTGTCTTGCTGTCTGTTCCTCAGTCTCCCTGCTGACTCCATCTCCTCTCCCAACCTCAGGCCCCAGACCATGGTCTCAACCCTCCTTATGACTTGGAATAACAGTTGAATGCTAATGACTTCAAACATGCCTCTTCACCCTTGACCTCTCACTGACCTCTAGGCTCTGCCAACTTGACCCTTTTGCTTAGATGTCTACAGAGACATCTCAAACTTCGTGTGTCTAAAACTGGGCTCCTCGGGCTGCCCCAGATCATTCCCATCTCACAATCTCCCCATCTCGGCAAAAGGCAAATCCACTCTTCAGTTGTTCAGGCCAAAAACCTTGTAGTCATCCTTGATGCTTCCTCCTGTCTCATCCCACACCCAATTTCATGACATGGAACTAGAATCCCATCACTTCTCATCATTCCCCTCGTTACGGTCCCCATCACCTCCCACGTTGGTCACTGCAGTAGCCTGGAACTAGGTCTCTCTTTTTCTACCCCTGCAAATGTTACCCCCGCACCCAACCCCCAGACTATTCAAATCACAGCAGCTTCGACAGAAAGATCAGGTTGCTTCTGTCCTTAAAACCTACCAATTCCTTTTCATCTCATTGGAAGCCAAAAACCCTTACAATAACCACTGCTCACATGATGTGACCAACCCTTTCCTCTCATCTCCCCTCCCCCCACTCAGTCCCCTCCAATCACTAGCCTTCTGTCACTGTCCAGACACGCCATGCACACTTCTGCCTCAAGGTCTCTGCATTTTCTGTTTCTATTCCCTCTGCCTAGAACACTCTTCCAAATATCCACAGGGCTCATTCCTTCACCTTCAAGACTTTGCTCAAACATCACCTTTCCTGAACACCCTATTTATCACTGACCACCCCCCCACCTGCCTTACATTTCTCCAAAGCACTTATTCCTGCTAATATACTCTATATGTCACTTATTTAGCTATTCGTCATCTGTCTCCCTGGTAGAATGTTAACTCCGTGAAGGCAGAGAGTTTAGTTCATTTTGTCCGTTGCTATCTAACCAGTGCCTAGAATACTGTCTGGCACATGGGAGGTACCCAATAAATATCTGATGAATCAAAGAATACTAGTCTTAAAACTATACAAATTGATAGTAATTGCTCCATAGCATTCTATAGTTCTTGAACTTTTCTGTTAAGTAATGGATGACTAAGAATATTGATTGTATATAACATAGATCAGTTCTGTCCAAAAGAAATAAAATGCAAGCCACAAGTAATTTTAAATTTTCTAGCACTCACATTAAAAAAAAAAGAAAACAGGTAAAGTTAATTTTAATAATATGTTTAACTCAATATATCTAAAATATTATCATTCCCAACATGTAACCACACAAAAATTATCAATAAAACATTTTACATTCTTTTTTTCATACTAAGTCTTTGAAATATGGTGTGTATTTTATGCAGAGCACATCTTAATTCATACCACAAATATTTCAAATGCTCAACAGCTACATATGGCCAGTGGCTACTATACTGGACAGCATAGATTTGGACCAAAATTATATAATCCCACCGTAGTGAAGAATATCTTGTAGATTTATTCATTGTTTTTAACTTAAGATGCCAAAACAAGGCCCTGGTACTACTTCATAGTTTACCAGTTTTTTCAAAACAGTTTCAAAAGATATAGCAAAAGAAATAATAGCTTTTATTCTGAGAAATCATTTATATCAAGATAACTGACTCAATGCTTTAAACTTCATTCAGATGTTTTGATTAAAAGAATGAATGCCGTTCTTCCCTAGTCTCTTTGATTAAGAAACAAAGTTAAACCTAGAGAGATTCTGTGATCTTATACATATTAGCACCCAAAAAATCATTAGTTTCAAATAGAAAGCACTATTAAAATTCTATTTCCACTAAACCAGCATCTAATTCAAGTTAACCAAAAGACATACTACATTAAAAGACAATTTTTATATAGCTATAGCTGCATTTAAAAAATTTAACAGTTGCCTTATCAATATTTTTGCATTTCATAAAGTAAATTATGTAATGTAAAAGAGAACACTTTAAAATTTTTAATATATGCATTTAAGTCTTCACTATGTTTCTTCAAAGCACAAATATTATGTATGGAAAATGTTTTTATTAACATTTTTTATCAATAGGGAAGTAAATTTCTTCCAGAATCTCATTTTTACAAATTTTCACTTTTTAGAATTATCATAATTGCCACCATTATTCGACAACAAAATTTAAAGAACCCAAATAAAGTGCATAATATTTTAAACTTTAAAGTTATAACATTTTTTTTTTTTAGCAGTAAAACACACAGCAGCATCTACTTACTCAGCTGTTACAGGATGTTATCAATCACCTCCCACGAACTGGCATGTCTGACCTCAGATCAGCAAGCAGATGGCAAAACACCCCAAAACTCCACTCACCTTTGAAAGTACTAATATAAAATGCCTGCGTGAGAAAGAAAGCTGGAGGTTCGACGGAGTTAGAACTCTCGTGAGTGGATTGTTGAGATAGGGAATAACCTCTGTTTCCTCTTTTCTTTCTTTTTTTTAAGTGAGTGTTCAGAACAAGTTAATTCATGGCTTTGGAGTGTTGTATGACCTGATACAGCAATACTTGGTATTACAACTGCCTTTCTGTTTTAAGAAATCTCTTTGGGAAGAAGCCTAAATTGGTGAAATAAAATATGCACCCACTACAATACCTTCTATCACTTTTTTTTAACCAGTCTGACCCTTCAACCAGTAGCGATCTACTACCTCTCACCACATAATTTATTGTCCAAACTAAGACACTTTTAAAAATGAAAAGGTGAGCTTCTGAAATATTTATTAATTGTTCAATAAACTGGCTTCATTATATTGGCTTTAGTCTAAAAAATAAAAATAATACATATCCACTACATTACAGTGAAATTTTAAAGGTTTCTTTACATCATATGAACACCTAAAACATCACGAGCAGATTAATCTTGGTATATGTTCATGTACTATAATTGGTTTTCTTAACAGATTCTGTCATTGGTATTGGGTCACTAATGTTTTTTAGAAAAAAATTAACATGGTCTCATTTTAATGTGACCACAATTTTTTTCAAAGTTTCATTTTATGTTAAATAATCTGAAATCACTGACACCTTCAGCTGATTCTTCTGTACTGATGTTACTTGTAACAAGAAAATGCCCGCTTTACAGGTGCTAAGAAACCCAGTAAGCTCAAAACAAATTCTGCTAAATAGAGAATAGTCTCAATTCCATTTTTATACCAAAATTGTAAATATTTCAGTCTAAATATTTTCATTGATACTATCTTTTTGCCTGGGTTTTCACCCCCACTCTTGCCCCCTCCAATCCCTTCACCAGGAAACACTTTAGCATGGATAGTTTGATTTTTTTTCCAATGCAAATCTCATCACATCACTTCCCACCTTCAAACTTTTCAATGGCTTCCCGATGCTCTTCGTATGTAATCCAAAATCTTTCACATGGCCTCCAAAGCCCAGCCTGACCTGGTCCCTTCCTACCTCTCAGGCCATACCAGCCTTCTCTTAAATGTCCAAAAGCAGTAAGTTTGCCTTCTCCTGCTCCAGGGCCTTTGCATGATCGGCTCTCTCTGCTGGAACGCTCTCCTTCTCAGTCATCGCCATCTTCCATATCTCAGAGGCCTTCATATTCCCCCATCTGAATTACACCAGACTATTTTCTCTCTCTCTCAAAAGTACTCTGTACTTTCCCTACAAAGCACTCATCCAAACCCGTATTATTTATTTGTGTGTCAACACTAAAAATTTCATGAGGGTGTAGAGATATGTGTCTTTGATTCATCCCTTAGCCACCACTCTACCCAGTACCTGGCTTGGTCCATGGCGTGCTGTGAACCTTCAATAGATATCTGCTGAATGAACGAATGAAAGACTGAGAAGGCTGTGGCGGGTGACTATGGACAATCTAGTAATTTCAGTCAGTTTGTTATCCATGGCCAAAATGCCTCTCAATCCTAAATCCAACTACATCATCAGTTTTCCCCTATATGTAGGATGATTCCCATCATCATATAAATAGTCTGTATTTTCTCCAAACAGAAGGAAGGAAAGAAGGAAGGCTGGCCAGGCTTTCTCTTGACCCCACGTTCTCATGAATTAACTCCTCATTCCTCTAATCCAATGTTATAGGAATACTCGAGAGAGTGGACTATCCCTGCTATTCCAATTCTTTCTTCCCATTCTCATTTCAACCATTCCAGTCAGGTTTTTGTCCCCACCGCTCCCCTGAAACTGCTCTTGTTAAAGGTGCCAGTGACTTCCACCTTAAAATACCCGAGAGCCGGGTACTGAGACAGGCTCTGTACATGAATTATCATCTCCTCCATCTAAACCGTTCATCACAACCATCCTACACAAGGCAGGTACCTCTGTTACACCCAGAGAGAGGTTAACTGAATTCACACAAGGTCACCCGTGCAAAAGGCAGGAGACAATTTTTACTAAATCTAATGGTCGATTTTCAGCCCTCATCTTACTGGACCTGTCGGCAGTAACGACAGAGATGATCACTCCCCTCTTCCTTTAGGCACTTTCTTTCCTTAGATTCCAGGACACCATCCTCTCCTGACTCTCCTCCTATTTCACCAGCCATACTGTAGGCTTCTCTTCATTATCCCACCCTCTTAATGCTGGAGCGACCCAGGGCTCTTAGTTCTGAAACTTCTTTCCTATCTACTCTCCCTCCTCTTGGTCATCTCAATGGGTGTCACTACTTTAAATACAACCTATCAGGGCCTGAACCTCTTTCCTGAACTTGAACCTCCATTTTCAGCCACGTCCTTGACATCTCCTGTTCCACACTTAATATCACCCCCCATGCCAAACTGCTGATGTCCCCCACACCCCCCCAAGCCTGATGCTCCAGCAGGCTTCCCCATCTCAGTAATAGTAATTCAATCCTCCCAGTCATCCTGGACTTTTCCCTTTCCCTCTCACTCTATATCCAATACATTAGCAAATCCTGTTGGCTTTATCTTAAAAATACATCTAAATTCTGACCACTTCTCCCTACTTCCACCAGCACCACTGCCACCAGAGCCCCCCTCATGCTGGTTACATCTGGCAATGGCCTCCCAGCTGATCCCTCCCTTGCCTCTCGTGTAGACTGTTTTCAAAACAAAAGGCCAGGCTGGTATTGGTAAAACAAAGTCAGATCATACTGCTCCTTCACTCAAAACACACCTATCGTTCCCCTTCACATTCAGAATAAAAGTCATTACGGTGGCCTACAAGGCCCATAACTGGCCCCACGTTACCTCTCTCCCTGCTCACCCCCACTCTTAGCTGCTTCTCGAGGAGGTGAACGCTCTCACACTGTTCTCTCTCTGCAGAATGTGCTTCTCCACAGACCTGTGCAGGGCCCGCTCCTTTGCCCACTTCCTGTGTCAGGGAGGTCTTCTCTGGCCACCCTATTTCATGCAGCACCTCATTACCACCATTACGCTTTCTATTCCCCTTACCCTGATTTATTTGTTTATACTCATTCATTCATATTCCCTCTATTGGGAACCTCCTTTGACCCCTTCTTTTTCTCTTCTCCCTCGAGGATTTAAGCTTAAGGGAAGAAATTTTTGTTCTGTTCAATACCGTATCCCCATGGCGGCAAGAAAATGCCTGGCACACAATATATATTTACTGGATAATAAATGGTTGAAAATAATATGTTCATCCTACCATAGGTAAGCAATTCAACTAAAACTCCAGCCCCTACAGTTTTTAACAGCAAGCTTTCAGCATGGACTACATCAGTTACAATAAAATTTTGCACAGTAACTGGCATACAAAATCTTATAATACAATTGTCAATGATCTGATCTCCTCCTGAAATTTTTAGTTTCCCTATATTATATAAATGTTACTAACTTTAAGAATTAAGTAAAATATTTTAAAATATGACATTTGGCTCTCAATTATCAATACCAAACTTTCTCAACTTATACTGCCCAACTGTTTCTTCCTTTGGGGGAGGTATGTGTTTATTGATTAATGCTTTGCCTGTGAGTGTTGTCTTGACAGAGTTATGCCAAAGCTCTCACTGTTATATTATTTGCTGTACTGTCTGTAAGGAGACTTCGTAGCTATACAGATGGTTAAACTGGATAGTAGGAAGAAGAGTAACTGAGAGTCTAGTTGTGCCTGTTTCCTTTTAACAAGATTCTTCTCTAGTATTCTCAGGTATACCTATAATTGCCCTAACCAAAGGCGTTCCTCAGCCTACAGCTAAGTGTTTTCAATTTCCTTTTCTTGAGGAAGCTTGTCTTCCAAGAGTTCCATGACACTCACAGGCTGTTCCAGCCTGCCCACATTTCTACCTTTAATCACCAGACTCTAAGCCTTCACTTGGTTCTTAGTAGAGTTTATATGTCAACATAAAGATATGTCAATGCATATCTTTATGCGCTGAACTAAATTTCACAGATAAGACTGGAGCAAACTAGATTCTGCAACAATTATTCTTCCCTTGAACACTGTTAAACCTTGTTTCATTTCACAAAGACATTCAATACCATTTGCATTATTTTCTGAATTATCAACCTATAATATAATGAATTGAAACCGTATACTTCCAACTGATGTTATCAGTGTTTTTCTTAAGCAAACAGTGTTGAATATAGATCAACACTGCTAAAATCAAGATAGGAAACATTTATGAATCCCAAACATGCCTAAAAATATATATTGATATGATCTAATATAAAAATCCTAGAAGAACTGTATGTATGGCCACCATCAATAACATATGACAGGATGAAGAACTATGTGCCAGGCATCCTGTCCACGTTATCATATTTAATATTTGTGAAAGCCGTGTATGGTAAATATATATCACCAGACTTCAAAACCATCTGAGTAGCAGCAAGCGCATCCTCTTCCACTACTGGCTAGTTATGACTTGGTCTTAAGCAGAAATTACTGGTCAGTTTTTATGAAAATGAGCAGCTAATAATTAACACCTATATTAGAACTGTTACGTCTGACAAACATGTAAAGATCAATCTTAAACCTACAGGACAGTGTAAATTGTTTTTAAATTTTTTTAGTTAACTCACCCTAGTAGACCCAAGGGATACAAGTATTCTGCACTATTATGACCACACTGAAGCTTTCCAGTTTAGTTTTCATGAAAATATTTCAGGCAAAAGTTGTTTTTTTCCATGTCACATTAGTTGCAAAGACTTAAGTTCCCTTCTGTTATGAAAACGTGTATTAATGAATGCAAGCTCCTTTAGAAAGTAAAGATTGTATTGTTTCTCTTCACTCTGAAATTAACTAGATTTCTATTTGGGCAAAAATACTAGTCCAGGTCTTAAAGTTCTTGAAAAATGTTTGCTTCCTTCAAAGCTTAAAAGCTTCACATCAACCATCAAAATAAAGTATCTCCATTACAGGCATTTGTTAGAGGACTTGAAAATGAAGAGAATAAAATCGGCACCTATACAAAAACCATACTGGCAACATCTAATATTTTACAAAAAATAAAATCTAATGGTCCTATGAACAACTGTGATTTTCTAAAATCCTTTCCTCATATAGTTTTTAAAGAGCAGAGGCCCTGGATTTGGTGTCCCCAGAGCTCTTTTCATGCACTTGCCCCCCTTGCCCAGCACATGCCCCTCTTGAGCCGTCACTTTCTTTAGTCTTCTAAGACCCTCTGCCTTTTAGAGAACCTAATCCACATGAACCACACTCTGGGATCTTTTACATAACTGCGGTTGAAGATATTTTTCACTAGGTTCTTTAAACAAAGATCCACGTGATAAATTTCTGCTCGAGTTTAGTTCCAGGAAACGTTTGGTTTCTGCAGATGTTTACATGCTTCAGGTTGTCAGCACATGAAAACCATGTAATTCTGTATTTCTTTTCCTCACTTTGGCAACTAGAAAGCATACAATCAGATATATTGTCTAAATCTGCTCAACACTGATACATGAGAATACTTAATCCTTCAACTTTCTTTGGTTGGTTTTATTTTTTATAAAGTTATTTTACCTTTTGATCTGAAATGGGTAAGTTGCTGGGTTTTCAGAAGCATGAAAAGCTGTAAAATGTAAAACATAAAAGACATATATGTTGACCTGTTCATAAGTTCCAGAATAAAATGGAAAAGAGAGAAAAACACCATGGTGTTTTTCCACCCAGAAGGTATAAATACTCAGAATTAAATTCTTTGTTATCCAAAATGACTCTCCTCCAAAAAGAAACAAAACAGCCTCTATCCAAACCCAGTTCACTAGTTTGAATAAAATAATCAAATATGCTCTTAGCTGAATTTCCCTAGTAACACTTAAAAGCATGAAATTTTTTACAAACTACTTTAGTAAGAGAGTTCTCCAAACATTATTTTGAAAATGAAAGACATTTTAGAAAAGCAAGCTCAACTGCTTTTACAATAGGTGTACATTCAAAGTCACGTCACCTGGCAAGCAGTCTAGACTACATGTGTGGATATTGTGATCAGCAGTAGCTGAGGATGTTTTAGCTCCATCTCTCTTCCCCACTACTAATGTTCAGTCATAAGCAGCTCCTAATAAGTGACTAAAGTATCAATCAAAATCTTGAAGGTATTTATTCATTATATGATATTTATACCCCACCTCCCCAAAATGTGGAAATTACAATAAAATTATATTTTATAAATACAAAAATGTGGACAGGAAAATAAGTAGACTAGGAAGGTCCAATCCTTAAAAAACAAAAAGCATACAAATATGTAGTCCAGAGGGTTAACTTAAATTGAGCCATAAATTTGATCCTTCACCCTCTGGTAGACAAAGCAAAAAAGGAAAACCCACCAGTTACAAAATTCACACTGGACACGATGAGAAGACATGTCTCAGGAGAAAGATAACTTGCCCTGGAACTCAAATCTGAGAAACATTTCCCTAGCAAATCATTACATAAATAATACACGGAGGTCTTCAATACCAACCCTAAAAGATATGCTGATTGGTTCATCCAGCAGTTTCTTATAGTATATAACACAGACAGTAAAAATATAAAGCTCTCTGATAATCTGGATAAATAAAAAGTAAAACCTAGAAAATGTGCCCAACAGAACTTTCTGTAATGATGAAAATGTTCTGTATCTGCACTGTCATCCACAGGTGGCTACCGAGCACTTGAATTGTGGCTGGTGGGACTAAGAAACTGAATTTTTAACTATATTTAATTCTAATAGCCATATTAACACTAGCAAATATCTACCCATTGGATGGTAAGGGTTAAAACACTAGTTATCAAACTTTTTTTAGTAGCAGACCCATCTTGGGGCTGACAACCATATATAGAATCCAACACATAAAAAAATAAAGATGGTATACTGTATATATTTATTTTATAAGTTTAAGTTTACAATATTTATTTATAGTCAATGAAAATATGAGTAATCCAATAGGTAAAAATGAGAAATTAAAGATTATAAGTGAAAGCTATAAACTTAATCAGCTCCAGTAAACATTATATTTCTGTATTTTGTTTGAATGAGCTATGCAATGCCCATGTGGGACTTCTCACAACACATTCGGTGCTACCCAATTACCAAAGGCCACACACAGCAGCCATCTACTTAGGAAATATAGGAAGAAAACACAGCATGCCAGCAGGTCTGGTTTCAAGTGTTTCTCTCATGGGAGGCGCCCTCACAGGAGTCCACAACGCCATCTAGGAGCTATTCTCTCTGGCATTCAGATAACAGCTTGGGTGCAAGGGAATGAATATTACAAGGGTGGGTGCGCAGCCATGCTGGCTTGGAAGCCTCGTGTCTCCAACAGAAAACACTATTTCATATGATGGTCTCAGCCACAGCTTCCAAGATTCCCATGAAGGACAGACCCATTTCTGAAAAGTCAGTACTCCTAGGGAAGCTCAAAGCTGTAGCATCTAACCAAGAATTTAGAATTCATGTATGGTTCCTCCCAGTACAAATACATTTACCAAACAGAGGTCTCTTACCACAAAAATGTTGCCTAGTTATTTGGTTGACTTTCCCCTTTTATCAGGGTTCAGGTGAACCAAGAAGAAAGTTCATCCAAGGTCAGATTTGTTCTTAAAGAATGAGAAATGGTTTTGTTCTTTAGCCACCTTCGTGACTAAAAAAATAAATCCTAGCATATCAAGAATAGAAAAGAAGTTGCTTAACTTCTTAAAAAACCTACAACAAAACCACACTTAATAATTAATGGGAGTATTTACTTTAAAAGTTTGACAACAAAGATGACTACAGTCTTCACTTCTATTCAATAATGTAATAGAGGTCTTAGTCAATGCAACAAAAAAAGAAATGTAATATAAAAACTTAGACAAAAACTGTCTTTATCTCCAAGTGATGATTGTTTATATAGAGAATGATGAAGAAAAACTATTAAAACTAATTAAAAATAAGCTCATCAATGCTGCTAGATGTAAGATCAATAAACAAAAATTAATACAATTCCTATAAGCCAAAAATCACTATAACTTTAATAGGAAAAGCTACCATTTAAAGTGACAACTAAAGCTATAAGCTTTCTAATAATAAACTCAACAACAAAATCTTCAAGAGCTTTGTAGAGAAATTATACAGCTGAGTAAATGGAGAAATTTCCCATGTTTGTGGATGAAAGACTTAGTAAATATATCTAAACTGAATTGGAATTCAAAATGATTCCAGTTGAAATTCCTACAGGGTACTTCATAGACCATGATATGTTGATCCTAAAATTTTAGAAGAAAAAAGGGCCAAGAATAGCTTTGACAAATCTAAAAAAGAAAACAGGCAACTTGCTCTCCAAAATTTTTAGAGTTATGGTAAACCATGGTACATAAAATAGTAAAAACAAATGAAAAACATAGAGCACCCAGAAAAAGACTCTTATGCATATTCAGACATCTGATCTATGATAGCAATAGCACTGCAAATAAGCAGGGAAAAGATGGACTATTAACCAATGGTTATCCTAAAACACAATCCCTGTCTCACACCCTATAAAAACATTTTCAGGTTAATTAGAGGCTTAAATATGAAAATAAACTTTGAAAACTATGGGAAAAAATGTCTTTGGGATAATAAATGATTTACATAAAAGACTAATAAGTGTTACTATGCTAAATAATCCTACACAACAAAAGATCCTTCAAATAAAAGGAAAAACCAAACCACAGACTGGGGGAAACTATTCATAACATTTATAGAATACATGAATAACTTTTAAAAATCAGTAAGTAAACACAAACAATTGAATTTTTAAAATGAGGCAAAAAATTGTGAATAGCCACTTAACAGAAAAAGAAATCTGAGTGAAAATAAACATAAGATGCTCAAACTCAATACAAGGCAATGTAAAACTGCAGTGAGACACCATTTCACACCAGACTGGCAAAATATAATACAGAAAAGAAAGTTAAACTGACTCAACCACTTTGGAGAACAATTTGGTAATGTCTAAGAAAGGCAAAGATGCTCATACCTACCGCCAAGCAATTCCACTCCTGAATATGTATATTAGAGAAACTGGCAAACATACTTAAGGAGGCGTATATAAGGATATTACATAATGGCAAAAACCTGGAAACAATTCAAACATGAATCAACAGGAGAATGAACAAACATATGGTGATATGGCCTTATAGTGAAATACTATTATAC
Organism: Cynocephalus volans; assembly: GCF_027409185.1. NCBI lineage: Eukaryota > Metazoa > Chordata > Mammalia > Dermoptera > Cynocephalidae > Cynocephalus > Cynocephalus volans. Next base: position 25,233,645 of record NC_084465.1, on the reverse strand, counting down.
ATATTTAAAAGAATTAAGGACAGCTACAAGTATAAAAGATGGATAAATGTTAAAAAACAAAGTTAGCTTCTGCACAGCAAATGCTTCAATCAACAGAGCGAAACAGCAACCTACAGAATTGGAGAAAATATCTGCAAACTATGTATCTAATAAGTGGTTAATATCCAAAATATGCAAGGAACTCCTAAAACTCAATAGCAAAAAATCCCCAATGCCCCCCCCCCCAAATACAGAAATGACTTGAATAGACACTTCTCCAAAGAAGATGTACAAATGGCCAACAGGAATATGAAAAGATTCTCAACATCACTAATCACCAGGGAAATGCAAATCAAAACCACAGTAAGCGATCACCTCATATCTGTTAGACGGCCATTATTAAAAAACAAAACATAACAAATAAAAAAAAGAAACAAACAAAACAAAAAACACAGAAAATAACAACTGGCAAGGAACTGGAACCCTTGTGCATTGCTGGTGGAAATATAATATGGTGCAGCCATTATGGAAAACAGTATGGAAGTTCCTCAAAAAATTAAAGATAGAAATATCATGTGATCCAACAAAAACCACTTCTGGGTATTTATCCAAAAGAATTAAAATCAGGATCCTGTAGAGATATTTGCACCCCCATGTTCACTGCAGCATTAATCACAATATCCAAGAGGTAGAAACAACCTAAGTGTCCATCTATAGATGAACGGATAAAGAAAATGTGATACACACACACACACACACACACACACACACACACACACACGCAGTGATATTATTCGGTAGCCTTAATAAAGAGAGCTTGTAATATGCTACCACATGAATGAACCTTGTAAACATTATGCTGAGTGAAATAAGCCAGACACAGAAGGAAAAATACAAGGGTCTTCAAAAAATTCATGGAAGGATTTGTGCTATCCTTTAATTCAATTTTTCCATGAACTTTTTGAAGTACCCTCATACTGTATGATTCCACATATATGACATATCTGAAGTAATCAAAGTCACAGGAACAGAAACTAGAATGTTTGTTGCCTGGGACTGAAGGGAGGGGGAAAGGGGCAGTTGCTATTCTTTGGGAGCAGAGTTTCAGTCACGCAAGACGAAAAAGTTCTAGAGATCTACTGAGCGATTTTGTCCCTGTAGTTGACCACACTGTAATGCACACTTAAAATTTAAGAGTTTAGCTCTCATGTTACACGTTGTTTACCACAATTTTTCTAAAAAGGTGAAAATACTAGTTACAGAAGACTACAAACAAATATCATCTGTGTTGAAATCATACAATGTTTTTTATATAATGATTCAGATGCATGCAAAGGTAGTAAAAACATATGGGTGGAAATGTTAATCACTACATTCAGGATAATGTTTCTAACGGAGAGAAAGAAAGGAGAGTGGAATCAACAAGAGAAAACAAGAGGTTTCTATTGTCTGTGCTATTTTATTACCTTTAAAAAAAACTAAAGCAAATATTATAAAACTTATGGGGAGTATTTGATAGCTTAGTCTATTTATCTTCCTGTATGTTTAAAATATTTTATTATAGAAATAAAATTTGTGGAACCCAATACTAAGAACATTCTTTCCATCCTAGGAAATGATTATGTTTCATCCTCTCTGATAATAAAAGGCTCCATGGACCCCCAGTGGGGGAGAGATGAGCCAGAAATTACAGCAAAATTGAGTTTGTGTGTATATGTGCGTGTTCACTCTTCTCAGAAAAGGACCCACAGATTACATCGGAGAGGTCTGTGACTTGAAAATGTTAAGAACCATCAACATAATTGATGCTACTTGTCATTCTGCACTAGGCAACAGTAACAGACCTGAAGCAAATCTGAGTTCAAACGAACATATTTGTGAACTTTTTCTTAGTTCTGATTTTCTGTTTATATGCTATTTCATTTTATGTATTTTTGCTGCAAAGTTGTCTCAAACTCTCTGTGAAAAAATGGCAGGCTGTTAATAAAAAGAAACACCTTTTAAAAAATTCCACCAAATCCACGTAAGTAAACACAAAAGAGAAGAATCAGTTGGAATGAACGTAAACACCGACCCAGCAGCCTGGGGATCAGGTGTGGAGACAAACGGTTCCACTAGTAACTCTATTAAGAAAGGCTGCAGAGGGAGAGCAGAGTGCCAGCTGTACCAGGGTTCTCATCTTCTTATGGCCACAAAAACAAACAAAAAACAAATGAAAAACCCTACAGGACAGTAACAGGAGCAGGTCAGAATTGGGGGGTGGGAAATATACTGGTGAGAAAAAAGCCACCCAGATGACTCTGATACACTCTCCTCCATGCCACCGCCAAAGCCCCCAATCCCTGTCCCAGTTGAGATTGCTGAGTTAGATTTATTCTTTCAATTTGTTAAAAATTTAACCAACAGTTTATTGAGCACCTACTATGTCATAATCGGGAAGTGAATATTTTTATACTTCTGCACAGTTAGAACTTTCTGGGGAAATTTTACTGGGTCCCAGGTTAAAGGACATGCCTCAAAACTTAAAAAATGACTACACAGATAGTAAGAGGTATGTGTTTACAGAAGGATGACAAAACCAGGATTGTGGAGATATTCCAGGAGTTGTAAATTCAAGTCTCTTGTCTTAGGTTATTGCTATAAGAAGAAGAAGTAGTAGTAGTAGTAGTAGTAGTAGTAGTAACAATAATAATAATAATAGTAATGATAATAATCTGTCCCTACCCCAGAAACCTTGTGTCTACTTTCAGGATAACATAAATAAATATATTAAAAACTTATCAGTCACCAGGTACTATACTAGTTCATAAGGACACAACAATGAACAAGATGAAGATCTTGTCCACAGAGAGCTGACAGTCAATTGTGGTTCTGACAAGTAAATAATCTAGTACACAACACAGTGCAGCAAATCCAAGATAGGAGATGCGGGAGGGGTATGTGACAGACCAGGGAAATCTAAACTAAGACCTGAAGGATGAAGAGTTAACCAGATGCCTGTGTCTGCAAACAAGAGAAAATCCCAAATCAATCAAGCTTATCTTCACATAACAAGAAATCCCAAGGAAGGATGGCCAGTTGGTACCAGCAAGGGCAGAAGCTCCAGCTGTCTGTCTGCTCTTCCACCCTTAGTGCAGTGGCTGGTGGTTGGGTTGGCTCCCTTCATGGTTGTGAGATGGCTGGAACTTGGCCCACTGTGGGCAGAACTGCCCATGTAACTCTTTCTCGCCAGGAAGGAAAACCTTTCCCAAAGGGTTTTTCTTTATGTCTCAAAGGCCAGAACTGAGTCACATGCTCAAGATCAAATCAATCAACTGGCAAGAATGGAAACTTCCTGACAGCCAGAGGCTGTGACTGCGGCCAGAGCCTACCTTCCCCAAAGCATATGCGCATGCAGAGAAATGTGGACTCTTGAACAAAATTGAGGCTCTGTTAGAAAACAGGAGGGCAGTGAAAGGTTGCAGGGAAAGCAACCCATGGATGTGCCGTAGTCGTGAAGTAATATTTTCTTTGTTTAGACTATTATATTTGGCACTAATGTGAAATATAAAGAAATAAAAGACCACCTTGTGCTTAAGCAACAGCATATACATATTAAGAGTTTTATAACACCAAGGTCAAGGGTTCAGATCCCCCTACCACCACGCAGGGAAATTTAAAAAAGGATTTTAATAAGGGAAAACTAAAAATTAATGAAATTAATATAGTATGAACTAAACAACGCAAAGGCTGGGAGATCACAGAGTAAGAAAGGAAGATAAGGTTTTAAATAACCAGAGGCAGTTCTGAAAGGAGAAATGGCAGAGAGGTTGATTTACGTTTAAAGGCACAAAGGTAAAAATTTATGGAAGAAAAGGTATGTTTGTTTAGCTGTAACAGAGACTCTGTGGAGAATACTGAGAAAATGCATGTGCAAATATGAAGTCCATGAGGGTGGAACCACCAAGTGTGTGGATGTCCAACGTCCAGCCCAGGGCCTGGGGAATAAGTCACTCACTACACATGTGTTGAATGAATAAGTGAATGCTCTGATGAACAGGCTTGGCCTTGAAATTCTATTGGACAGGAAACTACCGAAGGTTTCTTATCAGAGGACACATGTGACCTAAAGTATTTCTCATGAAAACTCTTATTTTCAATAAATAGAATGGACTGCAGGAATGTGAGACAAAAAGTGTGATCAATCAGAAGGCTATGGAAGTCATCAGGGCATAAGGTAATCAGGGTCTGGATCCAGGGATTCAAGACCTAAAAACCAGAAGTACAATTTTAAAAAGTGGTGGTTATACCTAGGTATACATACTTTGCTTATTTTACATACAAAGAATGTCACCAGCACATAAAGAAGTAGTGTTGCATATTTTAGATTCATTTGTTACCACATTATGAAAAATAGGATGACATTTTTTATCTAGTTTATTTTACAGCATTTCGACTGGACTATTTTCCCTAGGTTTCGTTTTCAATTCCAACGAGGAATATGCCGGACTAACCCTGAGTCTCTGTGGCCTCCTAGTGCTAACCATCTAGAATGACACCTAGGACAGTGCTGTAGCAAATTCTACTATGAATCAAAATGCTATAGACTCATTCTATCCTCTAGTGTTTCTTCTAAACATGTAATAATGACACCCCCAAAATAACATCTCAGACACTATTCATAACCATACCAAATCTATGGTTGAGGTAAACAAAGTATCCATGAAACTAGAGTCATTAGATCATTCGTGTCTCCAACAGCAGCATTATTTCCTGTAACTATCTACAAGAAGCTACTGTCAAGGATTCTTCCTGTTTTGTTTTGTTTTGTTTCAAACGAGATTTTAATTACTGTTTGCTCATACTCTTATACCATTTAGTCTCTATGTCACAATGGTCACCTTACTTACCCACTCTGCTGTTCCATGACTAGTCACTATAAAAGATAACAAGTGCTTCTAACTGTCAGAAGACTCAGGACTAGCTGTCAGAGGACTCAGGCCTGACAGCTCTTGCCAAGAAGCAGTCTTAGTCACACACAAGTGGGGAATCCCCGCCAGCCAGACCCTGAGTCCCATGGCCCCTCTGAGAGGCAGTAGAGATGCCCCAGCTAACCCAAGAAAAGACAGCCAGGTCAGAGCGAAAGGCTGAGCACTGGCTGGCAATGTCGTCCACTAATGACGTGGTCAGCACGAAATATCCAGGTATCTGTTTCATGGAACCATAAAGATAAAAATTTAGAGACACTGTAGCATAAGTCTGTGGAAGAGTTTAGGCAGGTATAAGTAATAAGTACATAAAATCTAGACAAACAAACAGTGTGCCCCCCCCCACCCCATCCCCGCCAAAAGACAATTATTAACACCAGGGACAACAAAAAGTTGTGCTGGGAAAAAAAATACTACACTATATGACTTAGCTGTAAATGATGTTGTCAAAGTCATAATATTGTAAATGCTGAATATTATTCAAAATAGTAATAGAAGGGCTGTGCACATGGGGGAATGCATAAGAAAGATAAATTTCCTCTATCATAAGAAGCAAAGGTAATGCCTAAGACTGAAAAATTAAGAACTGGACACAGCAGCATGCTACTTAGAGATGGGGAGGTAAATAACAGAAGAATGAATCAGCCCAAAGACTTGAGCTTGAGAAAGCAGAGCACTGGGTGTGAGTGAAAATTGGGAGACAGCTGGTTTTTGTAACTAGCTTTTTACAACTCTTGGACTCTTTGGATTTTGTACATGTATAACTAAGATTTAAATGAAAACTAAATTAAAAAGTGACCAACTAGAGACTAGAACTCTGAGTTTCCGACACTTAGTGCTTGTGCCATTGTATACTCTTTTTAAAAAATTATATATATGCTTTCACCCTTGAAGAAAATATAGAGAAAACACTATTTTACTGAAATGATTTATTTTTCTATTGTTTTTGTTGTGGCTATTGTGTTTTCGTTTCATGGAAGAAAAAACTCAAATATTCACCAGCTGAATGGGAGACTCATCTGTACAAGCTGCCAGGAAAACACAACTACAGTAAGACCTTCGCTGTAAAGGGGCACTCTCTACTAGAGAAACAGATAAACATGCAAATAATCAAAAACAATGAGATAAGTACCACAATGGTTAACTGTTCTGCGCCTTGCTTTCCTCATTTGTAAAATACCTCAGAGTTTTGTGAATATTTAATGAGCCAGCATATATAAAATGCTTGGAACACTTCCTGGAAGATAGTAATTACCTCCCAGATCAGAAGAAAAATAAAGCCAAAAGGATAAACCCCTGTCTGTCTGATTTTAAAGCCAATGTTCATTCTTCTACATCACATTTCTAAAATAATCTTATTATTTTCATAGACAAAAGATAACTTTACTCCTGGATCCAAATGGTGTCGGCTAAATGGAAAAACTGTGACTCATTAAGTACGTATATATAGATGAGGATAAAATCTGAGGATAAAAAAAGCTTTTCTAGTTCTTTCTGATGATTACAAATATTTGATTTATTTAGAAATAGCCCCTTAAAATATGTTTTATAACTTATGCATGACCAAAGTGAAGTTCCTGACTTATCAAAAAGTAAAATGTGGTAGTGAATGATTTTCAATAACCAGCAAGTAAATTATTTGTCACTAGATGGCACTGTCTTGGATAATTTTTTTTAAATTACTTTTAGCACAGTGAGATCCAAACTGATTTGTCCAATTAAAAGGATACTTTCTTGAAGGGAGGAAATCACTCCCACTTTTGAAGTTATTTCATGGCTTTAAAAATAGATATGGTTTAATAGAAAACGATGATTATATAATCAAGTTAAATTTTATTTTTAAACTTATCTGATCTTAAATAACTATTCTGATATCTTCTTAGCAAAAATTATTCTGAATGTCTCTTGTCTCCAAAACAGCAAGAAAGTACAGAAATGTATTGCGCAGTACAAGTGTGGTGGTTTGTACTGTTGGCAACTTGGTTAAGGTGGAACTGCACTTCCCAGCATCCCCTTCCACATATGCTTCTAGGCTAGAGTTGGTCAACAGAGGTTTACTTGAGATTTGGAAGGAAGGACTGCAGCAGCAGCACTGCTCTCTGAAGTCATTCCTTTCTTCATAGTTAGATGGGACAGACACAGATGCTGGCAAGTTCCAGGCTGTCTTCACGCTCCTCTGCTCCGTCCGTGTCCAGTTCTCTTACCCAAATACTGAACTTACTGGCCAACAAAGGCCCCAGGCCCATCATCAGATGCTTGGCAGGAAACAAAGAAGTGGCATTTAAGAAATGCTTGCTGATTAACCAAGGTACCTTTAGGAAACTATAATAATGCAGTAAATAATTAAAGCTTCTCTTCACACAGCAGCTTCAATGGGTTGATAATGTTCTATTAATTATACAGAATTATATAACCTTTTGCATGTACCAAATATCACATAAACTTTGTTTTTTAACAATAAAGCACAGCAAGGGCACTCGGTGATTTATTTAAATAGTTAGACATATTTAAGTAAGTTGAGACCACAATGTCTGAGCAAAATAGTAAGCTGGGGGACTCCAACTCCACTTCCTCTTTATTATTTACCAAATTATTATTTACTAGTTTCGTTCATTTTCCCTGAAAACCTTCACATATTTCCAGCCACCTATCCTTAATAGCCAGCCAAACTCCTGAGTTTGGGAGGAAACCACCAATGTAGCTCTTTAGTCTTTGTGTTATTTTCAGTACTGATAAACCAGATCTAGTGCTGGAACCCACGACAGCGGCACATAACAGTCTCAATAATTGTACACTACAAGAATTGATGAGTTAAGTTATCTTCATATCAGTATCAGTTTGATTCAACTCCCTTAACATCTTAGTTACTACAAAGTAAAATAAACAAAACATCCAAGAAAACAAGAAATACAGTTGCTAGTCATGGATAAAAAAAATAAGTTTCTGTGTTCTGCCCTGCTGTTTCTCGCATTTGCCTCTGGAAATGTCACCAAGTATCATCCAGTCTGAGTGACTGCTTCCCTAGAGATCACTTCCCAAGCCATATCTCTAACATTAAACCTCAGCTAAGTCACAATCCCCTGGGTCCATAGGGCAGCATTCCATTCATCTGTGTGTGTTGCCAATGTTTACAGAGGCTCCCTATGTTCTGGGGAGTCTTCTAAACCCTTTACAACCATTATCTCTTTAGGCTTCCAGCACCCTATGACATCAGTATTATTACATGCATACAGATCCTGGTGTTGACATGTACTAGACATGTAACCTTGAAAGGATTAGAGAGATTGAGTAGCTTTCTCCAATGTTATATATCTAGCACATGTTAACACCAGGATCTGGACCTGGGTTGGGTCTGACTGTAGAACCTGAGTTCTCAACCATCAAGTGATGGTCCATTCCCACCCTCCCCCGTTTGATCAGACAAACTGAGAATAAGGTCTGCATCTGACTCTTCTTTCTATCCTTCCAAAACATGTCATGCACTTGTATTTAGTAAATGTCAATAGTTATCTGTTAACTAAATATAGTCTAAGCAAGAAAGTTAGCTGAGGTGTTGCCTTTATATCAAATAATTCCTTCTCCAATTTAAACTAAAGAAGACTAGGTTTCATAAAACTTAACAACAGTGCAGACAATGAAGACAAAACCTAGGGATAAATTAAACTACAGCCATATAACCACTACAGCTCAGACCTATTCCAGTCTTTAGGATTCCAACTTCACTACAGGACAAGCACCTAATACTGCCATACCTTCAAATACTATATTCTAAAACTATACTGGGATTCCTCCCCAAATGAATGAATAAACTCCAGGTCTCTGGCCCTCTTGGACCTACTGTGGTTAAGTGGGCCAAATCCAGCCATATTTTGAGAGATGACAATTAGAGAATAACTTTCTATAAGGACAGAATGCTGTGTAAAACAGGGGACCTTTCTGCCAGTGCCTCTCCCGCCCCCACAAGAGTTTCACATGGGTTTTGTTGCCCTATCGTACTGAAATGCATGGGCGTTTTCTTCCGTGAAGACATCATATTCTGCTTTCTCTCATCTGCTAATAAGAACCTCCTATTTGTAACTCTGCTGGGAGTAACAGACTGAGAGTTTGCTCAAATGCACCAAAAATTTTTACTACTATGTATCTTAGGAACGCAAATGCTATCCATTTGGACTAAATTTGAAACACCATAATCTCACAGTACTCAATTATCATGGCAGGTCTAAAATATTAAAAGGACTCTCCCAAGCCTTCCACGATTTTATTTTCCCTCTGGTAAGCAATTCCTCGGAGTCAGCCCTTTTTACGCCACTCCGCCTAAGCTCTTCTCTCAAGCTCCCAAGTCCTTTTCCCTGTGGGCCCCAGATCTAGTCCTTTCAAGTCAAAAGCTTTCTCCTCAGCTGCTGGGCCCACAACCTAACCACTGAGGTTTCCAGACCACAGACTTCCCTCTCCTTAATTAAGCATATTCTCAGCCCCACTCCTGTTCTATTCAGTATGGATTCTCATTCCTTGCTAAACGTCATTTTTTCTATAACTCTGCCCAGCATCGCCCACTCACCTGACTCAGCAAGAGTCACACAAATTGCATATGTTAAAAATATCCTTTGCGGTATCTTGAGCACTGTTGTTTCCTTCACATTTGAATAAAGCACGAATGCACGGACATTTGATGACAATTTAAGCCCCTTGACTCTAGGTAGGCAAATACCGCACTTTGTCCATCACTTTTAGCATGAGAATTTTTCACCACAGACAGTAATTAGTTGCTTTTAAATTTATGCAATCTGAACAAGAGAACAGGCCAAAAATATAGCAGAACTTCCTAATCACCTGTATACTAAAACATTCAAGTGAACCACTGATGGGAGTCGTAAAATTTTTATTTCTGTCAATCTTCAAGAAAAAAGAAAATGGAGAAAAAACAATGATCTATCCTTGATGATTTGGCATTATTTGCCTGAAGGAAGATTTTAGGGTATTTTACAGTCCCTCTGATTTACTGTTCTTTGTTTTCATCATTACATTAGCATGTAATCTGATCCACTCTGATGGTCCCAGAGAACCACTTAAGCTTTTCCAAAGCATCCTCTGCAAGACTGAACCTGGCTTTTGGTAATCTTCTTTCTTTAAACTCATTCCAAAAATGAGCTTCAGAGAAGAACTTTCTAAAGTCAACACTAACTTCAGACTTTGGGTCTCTAACAATTGGTCACAGAATGCAGATGAAACTCAAAATCTGTGGTGCTCTCAAAGCTTTCAAAGCAAAACACTGGACAGATGTGCAGAGATAAGCACAGGCCTCAAACAACACCGCAGCTTAATGGCTTACTTCCATGAAGGTCTAGAAGTAACAGTTCTGTAAACGGCTTTGGTTACTCTCAGGGTCATCCATTCAAACAACCTTGATATATCATTGTCATTGCTGAGATATTTAAAGAAAAATATCTTTCACTGGCACAGGAAAAGAGGCTTTTAGAATTCAGAGAAAAATGTATAGACTAAAAAAGTACCTTCAGCGTGGCAATCTCAGATTGTGACTTTTGTTTTCAATTACTACAGTCAGATTACCTGAATAATAATTTTGTTTTTGTGAGATCCTTAAAAATGAGTGGCTGTATGTTCTTCATTTTTAAAAAGTTTCTCCTTTTCTATTTGTGATTATGATAGAAACTACAAGTTTTGTAAAAAAAAAAAAAAAAGTTATTTTCCTTCAGGAATCTATCGTACAAATCTATCCACTTCGTTCTGTAAACTACCCCAGATAAATACTAAATTGGACAAATACACCAGACAACGTCAAAAAAATAACTATGTGAACTGAGTTAGTTACACAATTAATTCTCCATTACTGGCAAACGTTTGATTCTGTTCTTAAAAGCTTAAATACAAAAAAAGAGAAGTTTAATGTCTTGAGGATCCCCGTACATTTGCCGAACACCAGGAAAACCTTAAAAAGCACTACTTCATTAAATGCAAAGCAAAGAGATTTGACTCCTTTAGAATAATATAATTAGAGAAAGGACTACACAGAAAACAGGAAGGTCGTTAAGAGAGCATGGCCTCCGGTATGAGTAGGATCAGGATTCAAACCCGGGTTCAGTAACTTGCCAGCTGTGTGACCTTGCACAAGTTACTTAAGCTATCTGAAGTTCGGTTTATTCTGCTGTAAAATAATTAATAATAATAACAATAGTAATATCAACTCACAGAAGTGTTGCAAACACTCAGTTAAATGAAGCATTTGCAACTGACGTAGCCCCTGACACATGGTAAAATGGGACACAGTAAATGTAAATTCCCCTCTTGTAACTCCCCTTCCCTGTGCAAAACTGATATGGCAGATCTCTTCAGAATTCACAATGGTTGTGGAATGGTTATGTTCTTCAAAAAAACTGTGTGTAAATCCTATTTTAAGAATACTGAAGGAAATTCTGACACATGCTACAACACAGATAAACCCTGAAGACATTATGCTAAGTGAAATAAGCCAGTCACAAAAGAACAGATATTGTATGATCCTTCTTATGTAAGGTTTCTAAAGTAGCCAGATTCCTAGAGACAGGGAGCAGAATGGTGGTTATCAGAGACTGGATGGTAGGGATGGGGAATTGTTTAATGGGTACAGAGTTTTAGTTGGGGAAAGTGAAAAAGTTCTGGAGATGAAGAGCGGTGATCACACAACAATGTGAATGTGCTTAATACCACCAAACTGTACACTTAAAAATGGTTAAAATGATAAATTTTATGTTATGTATATTTTACCATACATACACAAAAAAGAACACTGAAAAGTGCTTGGTATTTAAAAGAATTTTATGGGCCGACCCCATGGCTCACTAGGGAGAGTGCGGCGCTGGGAGCGCAGCAGTGCTCCCGCTGTGGGTTCGGATCCTATATAGGGATGGCCGGTTCGCTTACTGGCTGAGTGCGGTCACAAAAAAGGACAAAAAAATAAAAAAATTAAAAAAATAAAAGAATTTTATAATAAATTCTTTTGGAAAAATAATTTTCTAGGAAAATAATTGTGTTGTAGTCTGCCTGTTCCAGCTCCCAGGCTAGAAAGAGCACTATGGGAGAAAAATCAGGTAACTCTACCAGTTGGTAGAGATCCTTGCTTTCCACTTCAGCCATACCCTGGTCGCTGGGCTACAGTCCACTACTTGTCCCCAGTCAGCTCTTTCTCAACTCCTACAATGCTGCTCCAAGCACTGACCACTTTTTCAAGCCCCCTAACCAATCTACCTTGCCACCTCTTGCAGATAGCCTTACCTGATAATCCATAAAGGCAATTCTCCCTAGACTTTCTTCAGTTCCACTCCTGACCTGATTCTGTTCACAAACACCTACAACCCCACTGCTCAGCTTCTGAAGAGGAAGTTAACACATTATTTTCCTTATACTTTTAGACTCATCCTCTTCCTACCTCCTTGGGGAATGTGCTTTTCTCCTTCGGTCTTTTATCTCTCCTTCTTCTACTTCTACTTACACAAATATGTAGGTATATTTTACTACTTTATACTAAAATAAAGTATTTTCTTTTACTCCCTCTACCCTTTGTCTGTAATCTACCTCCTATTTTACATTGCTTTTTATTTATTTATTTATTTTTTAAAAGATGACCAGTAACGGGATCTTAATCCTTGACTTGGTGTTGTCAGCACCACGCTCAGCCAGTGAGCAAACTGGCCATCCCTATATGGGATCCGAACCCATGTCCTTGGTGTTATCAGCACCACACTCTCCCGAGTGAGCCATGGGCTGGTCCCTTTACATTGCTTTTTAAAGAAAGATAGTCAGTACTCACTGTACTCATTAATGCCCACTGCACTTAGCCATTGGAATGAAGTTCCTAATGCCACTATTACAACTTTTCTCACTGAGATAACCTCTGACTTGGTCAAATCCAATGGCCTCAGTTTGCTTCTCATCCCAGCTTGACCTCTTGGTGGCATCTGATATGACTCACTACTTCCCCATTTGAAACTGTTCTTAGATGGTTCTTCTTCTGTGTGCCCTTCAAATGTCGGAGTGTCCCGAGTCCTTTGCTTGGCCCTCTCTCATTTTGCTTGGCTAGCTCTCCTTGTGTGACCTCACTCATTCACACGTCTGTGACTGCATTCTGTACCTTCCATCCCTAAATGTTGGAGTTACACTTCCAACTGTCTGCTAGTTATCTCCGTTTCATTGCCTCATTCTCAAATGTCCAAAACCAAACACAATGCTTCCTTCCTACTCTCCCATCCAACGGGTAGAGGTTAAAAAAATCTTCAACCATTCTCTACTCTTCCACCTCCCCCACAACTGCTATATGTAGCTCCAGGCAGTAAGTCTCACAAATCCCACCTCCCCAAATGACTCTAAACTTTGTCTTCTCCTCCTCATCGGCACTGTCAACACCTCAATCCAGGCCCTTCCTCTCACTCGCCTGGACTGCTGCACTAGTCTCCTGACTAGTCTATTCTCCCTAGTTCATCCCCTCCAGTCCATCTTCCACACTGCTGCCAGGCATTTTTCTAAAATGTGACTCTATGCCACTCCTCTGACTTTAAAACTTCCAATAGTTCCCCACAGCCAACAAGGCAAAGACCAGTCACCCAGCATCACACACACGGCACTTTCCAACCTCATCTCCTGCCAATTTCCTACTCCCCAACTCCCACGAACCTTAAGTTGCACCCCAACTTCTCCAAGGAGGACACTTTACACCTCCACAGTTGGGTGCACACTGTTTCTGAAACGAGATCCCGGTTCTTCTCCACATCATGAGCAACTACATACTCGAAAGACTCAACTCCAGTGCTTTCTTCCAGACCTCCCCTGGCCAAATTCATTGCAGGATTCCAGAGCAGTTTGAACACGAGGCTGCGACACTGACCAACAGCAGTGCATGCACTTGTTTCGCTGAAACCTGCTCTGTGGAGCACCATGACGTCAGGAACTCTGCCTTCCTCATTTTTCAGTTGACCCAGATTCTTTAAAGCTGAGTGATCTTTCTCTTTAGTCCCAGGTCTCCCAACCTCAATGCTCAGTGACTCCACTGCCACACTGATGGACCATAAGGAGCATATCCACTATAAGGCTTTGGGAAATTGCTTGTCTGTTCATTCAACTATCATTTACTAGATGCGGGGATACATGGATGAGGAAGACCTGACCCCTTCTCAGTAAGGAGCTCACAGTGTAGTAAGGAAAACGAACACATAAACAGATGTTAATAACACATGTTGTAGAAACCCAGTGATAGAGTGATTCCTAGAACATTCTGGAGACAGAGGGACATGGACGAGGACAATTTACCCAGCAAGTGGGGGGAAATGGGAATGGAAGAGACCCTCTGAGGAAGCTTCGAGAACTCACGATGCCTGAAGGAAGTCTAGAGAACACTCAGGAAAGAGGAGGGGACAGGCTGCATGGGAGACAGGAAAAGGGAAATATAGCAATTAACCAGATTAACTTTTTGTCAACTGTCCAAGTACCAGTAATAAACGTCATGACATAATCTTTGCAAGTACCAGAGTGCTTCAAAAAGTTCGTGGAAAGATTTGTATTATCTTTTCATTCTATTTTTCCACAAACTGTTTGAAGTACCCTCTATACACAGATCTTTAATGGTGACAATAAACAACACAGTCGGCAACCTTCTGAGACCCACATTTCCATCTCTTTTTTGCTGTCCCTCTCTCTCACACCCACGGACACACAGAAAAAGTTTAATATACATGTAATGAGAACTCAGAACCTATGTGGCAGCACTGACGTGTGGAGCTCACACTGCTACTTTGCACCCCTTCAGTCACATCACCATCTGTGCTGTCCAAGGGCTCCCTCCCTTTGACTAGTCCTCACCATCGCTGACCCTTTATCTCTTCCTGCTGTCACCCCCATGCACACTGCCCAACCAGCCCCCGCTACCTGAGGCTGCCCTATTCATTCAGAGATGATGTTACTGAGAACAATCCTATATTTTAGTGCTGAAAGGAGCTTATCAACAATAGTTCTTTTTCACAGCATAAAGACAACTAACTCTTTAATTTGGAACCACAGTTATTACTGCTATTGTGGTTTAGTTTCTTTAAGTCTTTAATGGACTCAAAGTTTTTTCTTAAAAGAAAAAAATAACCCTATCAGAAAAAAATTATCATGGTCAAGGGTTTGGATCCTTGTAGCAGTCAGCCTCCAAAAAATAAAAAATAAAAAAAAAAGAAGGAAAAAAATTATCACACCATGCCATGGAGAAAATTTGGATTTAATTTCTGGGTTTGTCAGTGTTTTACTACACGATTCCTTGGTCCACTTAATCTCAAATCCTCATAAAAATCTCAACATATGTTATGTCACATAAAGAATTTTTAAAATACTGTCATGTTTCTGCTCCATCTTATTGACAAGTAGTTTACTAATTGGGAAGCTGATTAAATACATGTATAGATACATAACATAAAAGAATACTAATCTTTCAATTTAGTATTTACATTTGTCAGCTACTATTTTAATCACACATATTATGTATTAATTGCATCTCTGCAAGTTTAGTTAACAAAGCATATGAATGATAGAATCCTGCTTGAAGCTGGGAGGTAAGGGAGAGGAAAAATAGGTAACCCCTGGTCGAGGATCATGGCCCTGAACTCATGTTAACCAGGGGGAAGGGAAAGGAAGGGTAAAAAGGGGGGGGAGGGGACACAGATAAGAATAATTCAAAGCAATACGTAAAGTAAAAAACATAAAGTAAATTAATTTCACTTACAATGAAAAGATTCCCTGAAAACAAGTGAGGTAAAATCCTACTTCATTCCCCTTAATCCAAGAACCGAGTAGAAGTCCCACTCCAGGGATGCCTGGTGGTGCTGAAAAAGAGGCAAGAAGGTATCAGATCTCAAAATCTAGGTGATGAATGGCATGCCAGCCACTCACCCTCCCACCTCAAGCACTTTTTAAAAAGTTAATCATCAAATTAAATGTTATAATCCAATTTCCAAAATTGTTCTACTCCACTTACACCGCTGTCACCTATAATAATCCTGCAGGCAAATGTATTCATTTCATGCATTATCCTCTTCAAATTCTGCGACATCTGAAGCTCTTGATCTCTCTGCTTTTTTCGTTCCTGCCAGGAATGCAGCTGGCTCTTCTTTCCCTCTAATTCTAGAGATCTAGCTCTCCTTCCTAATCATACTCCAAACCAAGACTTCCCCCAAAGGCCTGTCCTCAGTGCTGTTCGCTCTACATACTCAGACCTCGAAAAATTTAGCCATCCCCTGCAAATGTGAAATTTCCGTCTTTGGCTAGACATTTCAACCTGAGCCCTGGCTGTATATTTTCAACCCCTTAGAAATTTCCCCTTGAATGTCTAAAACCAAGCAAGCACCCTTATCCACTCAGAATGTAGTTCTCTTCCCAAATGACACATGCCCGGTCATTCTACAGATCTGACAACCTTTAGACCATTTTTTACTCTCTCACTCCTCTCATCATTCTGCTGCATCCCTCCCATGGGTCCTCCCTCTCTTCTCTCACTGCCCCAACTAATCCATCATCACCTGACTGTTAGATTACATCACTAGGATCTACCTCCTATTCTCCCTTTCTTCAAGTCATCTTTGCCACTGCTACCAGATTAATCTTCTTTTAGATACCACATTTTTTTCCTTTCAAAATTATACCATCACTCCTCTTCATCAGAACACAAGTGCAGTGGTTTTAAAATGTGTTCCAGATTTTTCAAGACTCCTCTCTTTAAAAGGTGGAACTTAGTTCCCCTCCACTTGATTGTGGGCTGAATTTACTGGACTGCATCTAAGGAATAGAATAAAAATGTGGCAAGAGTGACAGTGTATGACATCCATGGCTAGGTGAAAAGGGCACTGTGGCTTCTGCCTTCTTTTCTTGGATCTCTCAATCTGGGGAGTGCAGTTGCCATGTGATAAGGACACTCAACCCTGTGCAGAGTCCCACATGGGGAGGAACTGAAGCCTCCCACCAACAACCAGCACCAACTTGCCAGCCAGGCAGGTGCGCCATATTGGAAGAGGATCCTCCAGCCTCATTCAAGCCTTCAGATGACTATAGCCTAATATCTTGACTTCAACATCAGAAGAGACTGCAAGCCTGAACACCTGGTTAACCTGCTCCCAAAGCTCTGACCTATAGAAACTGTCAGAGATAATAAATGTTTATTGGTATTTTAAGCCACTAAATTTGGGGGTAATCTGTGACATGGGAATAGATTATTAGTTCAAAAGGCTCTCTGCTGCCATATATATCAAATCCAAATTCTTTTCTGGGGGCTCTCAAGGGTCTTCCACTAATTGCCCTTACTTTATCTTTAAACACAAACACGCTGCTTCAGTCTAGGCCAGTTATTTTATCGACCTCAAATGACATGGTAAAATTTTGTCTCTACTTTAGCCTGTGCTACTCTCACATGAAATGTCCTTTTTGGGTCTCTTCACTAAACTAAATTCAACACTCTTTTTTAGGCTCAATTCAAGGTCTATTTACATGAGAATTTTTTATATTTTTAATGTATATAAACAAACATATCTGATTTCCAAAATTATATTTTCATTATTTAAGGTAGAAATTATGACTTCTGCTACCCTTTATATTTACTATATTAATGGATACATAGATATAAAATTTTGTTTAGAATTAACTTTTATGGGGCTGAGCCCGGGGCGCACTCGGGAGAGTGCAGCGCTGGGAGCACAGCGACGCTCCTGCCGCGGGTTCGGATCCTATATAGGAATGGCTGGTGCACTCACTGGCTGAGCGCCGGTCACGAAAAAGACAAAAAAAAAAAAGAATTAACTTTTATGATGCTTCTTTCAAAAAAATGATTTTAAGATCTTATAACAATTGACATATACAATGAAGTTTATTTGACTTTAAAAAAGTATCCAAGGGCCGGCCCGTGGCTCACTCGGGAGAGTGCGGTGCTAATAACACCAAGGCCCCGGGTTCAGATCCCATATACGGATGGCCGGTTCGCTCACTGGGTGAGCGTGGTGCTGACCACACCAAGTCAAGGGTTAAGATCCCCTTACCGGTCATCTTTTTAAAAAAAAAAAAAAAAAAAGTATCCAATATGAAAACAGTTCTAAATGGTTGGTAGTTTATTTCACACTGTGCCCTCATCAAAGTTGGCTTTTGATTTTTTTAACTGACTGTAAGTAACAGATCCTGCAGTTCTACTTTAATTGAACTTCCTTATTTTAGTGTAGCCAGAGCGATTGTTGAAAAGCCGCTGCCTCTGTTGTTGGGGCTGTGGCCAGTTTCTTTTAAATGGGTCCGCCTGCTCCACACTTATGAACACCTCATTCTGTCCACAGCTACCTGATGGAGGAATGACCTAACTCAAGGCAAGTTCTGGTAGTATTCAATGTAGTACTGGTCCCAGTAAAAAAATTAAATTAAAAAGTATCAAATAGTCTCAGAAGATAATGTGGTAGAATATATTACCCCAAATATCCACACAGTCTATGAATAAGCAATTCCGTTTTTAGGACTCTATTTTATAGACATAATCACCCAAGCAAGCAAAAATGCAGGTATAGGAATATTCCCCACAGCACTGTTTGGAATAAGGAAAAATTAGAAGCAACATAAAATACATCAATTGAGGAAAAGTTAAATTAAATTAGGGCACAATAGACTATCATGGATCCATTTTTTAAAATGAAATAGATCAACATGTACTGTCCTGTTCAAATACACATGGTATATTAGGTGAAAAAAAGCAAGTCGTGCAAAGATAATAAAATATTTAAGAATAAATTTAACAAGAAAGGTGTAAAACCCATCTGAGAAAAACTTTAAAATGTACCTAAAAAGGCACAAATGAAGACTTAAACAAATAGATATCTCTTATTTTTGGATAGAACAAGTCAACATCATAAAAATGTCAGTTCACCATAATAAGTTAATTTATAAATTTAATGTAATGCCCACAGATATGCCAACAAGTTTTTTTTTTATGAAGACAGACAATTGATACTGAACCACATATTGAAAAATAAATGTGTAATAACAGCTAGGAAAACACCGAAATGCTAGAGAGGGAGACTTAGTCCATCTAAACATTAAATTATACTATAAAGCCTCCATAATGAAAAGTATGGTATTGGTGCATGGAGAGACAAATCAATGGAGTAATATAAGAAAGATTAAAAATAGGCTCAAGTAGAGATGCAGTTTTAGTACTGTATATGATAAGGTGGCATCTAAAATTACTGGGGCAAAAATCGACTTTTTAATACATGGTATTAAAACAGTTGGCTAACCACTTGGAAAAGGGTAAAATTAGATCCCTACCTCATACCATACTGCCAGAATAAACTCCAAATGAACCAGAAATCTAAAGGTAAAACAATGAAGCCATACTAGTACTAGAGGGAAAAAATGGTAAATTCTTCCCTAAACTTGGTTTAGAAAAAGGCTTGCTAACTGTAAGTCAAACTCAGGAATAAAACATTAATCGATTTCACTAAATAAAAAAATTACTTAATTTTTGTATGGCCAAAAAACTCTTACCATAAATAAAAGACCATAGGTAAAACGGGAGAAAATACATGTATCACATCACATATAAAGGACTAATAATGCATAATAAATAAAGGACTCTTAAAATGAGAAAAATAAAGACTAATAATTCGATAGAAAAATTGGCAAAGGACATGAACACACACACACACATATACATATATGTGTACATAAAAACACACACATATGTCATTCCTTAAACATATGCAAAAATGTTCAATTTCACTCATAATAAAAGAAACAAACACAAGTTAAAACTACGCTGAGATGCTATTTCTAAACCATCAAGACTGGCAAAAATTAAACAGTACAAAAAGTCACTCTCGGCCAAGGACAATCAGGCACTCTCACACAGAGCTTCTTGAAGAAACAGCCAATTCTAGGGCCAAGGTAGAGAAGGCACACGACAAGGAACAATCTGTGCAAGAAAGTACAGATATGTTCAAAGAATGATGGGGATGTGTCAAAAAGACACAGGAGCCAGCTCCAGGGGCTCCTACTGACAATTCGATCAAAATAAATAATGAAAATAAATTAAGAGTAAAGTAAAAATCCATGAGTCTACACTGATGTACATAAATAAATGAGAGATAAGAGGAAGCTCTTCTTTGAGGAAAAAAAAAGCCAATTAATAAATGAAGACCCAATGATGGAATTTTAAAAATCACCATTGCGCATCCGTCATAGGAATAACCGATTCAGGCAAGAAGCCTAGGGTGAAAGTGTGAGGAGTAACAGGATATTAACGAAATCTAAAAATATCACTCTACAAGAGAACTACTTGAAAATGGGGAAAGAGTAACTTCCCTGAGAAAAACTGGAGAAAGTGAAGAAACCTGACAAACTCTGCTGCAACCCAGTTACCATCACCAGTGGTGGGACGAACATCTCACACCTCCGAAAATGATGCACCCAGAACACAGTGTCCTTCAAGCAGCACTTCTACCAAAAGTGCAAATCTAAACACAGCCATGAAGAAACATCACACAAACCCAAACTGAAGGGTATCCTAGGGAATAACTGCCTAGCATTCTTCAAAAATGTCAATGCCGTGAAACACACAGAAAGGCTGAGAAGTTCTCCAGACACAAGGAGACTACAGGAGCGCCTCGACTTACGATGGGGTTACATCCGGACAAACCCATTGTAAAGTCAAAAAATCATGAAGTCGAACCATCTCAAGTCAGGGACTGTCTGTAAATGTAACATGTGATCCGGGAATTTCTTACTCTAAAGATATTTTGGGGATGAATGACAGAATCTGAATAAGGTCTGTAGTTAAATAATATTATTATATCTGTGTTAATTTCCTGATTTTGAAAAAGCACAAACAAAAGAAGAGAGAGAAAGTAAGTTGTATATATATGCTATTCTTTAAAAAGATAGAGCTACATATCTTTAAATATAGTCACATATATAAATGTACCGAAATGACTTTTCTAAGCACCAAGGAAAGGTGAGAAGCACGCATGTTGATAATAGTGATAAATTACTTCTAAAGTTGGGGTGTGGGTTTGGTGGGGGTGTGCGGGGGTAGAACTGGGAGAGTGAAACAAAATTTTTACATTCTAATTTTATGTTTATAAAATAAAGTAGTGATATTATGGGAGGTTACTATCTTTTAAAGTTTTTCAATAGTTTTCAAATGCAAAATATAAATTCAAGGAAAATGTTGCTTATTCAGGACAGAACTTGAGATCAATTAACTTCAATTAACACAAATGACCTTAATTCCATACTAGCATTCTCATGTTAATATCAGTTGTTTGAGTAAATACAGAAGTTTATAAAATGATTTCTATATCTTCATATAATAAATAGAATAAAGAGAGAGTGTCACCTAGAGAAACATCGCACACACCCTCCAGGAAACAAGTTTTAAAATGTTCTCAGCCGTGCTGTTCACAACGTAAAAATCATGAAACTTTAATGTCAGCCAATAGCAGAACGGAGAAATAAATTGTAGCATGCAATGGAAAACTACACAGCAATGAAAATTAATGAACTACAGCTACATACATCAGCAGAGTTAAATATTAAAATCTTAATGTTGAGTGGAATTAGAAAGGTATAGCACAGAATACATCCAGTATGTTCCATTACATGAAGATAAAAGCCAGGCAAAACTAAACATATTGTTCAGAATTACATACATATAACTATAAAGGAAAGCAAGGGAATGACTAACACAAATTTGAGGATAGTTGTTACTTCTGTCAAGGAAGGAAGGAGGATCTCACTGAAGAGAGGTTCACAAGGCTGCAAAAATAGTAGTAATGTCCTATTTCTTCAAGTATATGTGTTCAATTTTATTATTATTCTTTAAACTATATATATGCACAACATAGGCTATTTTACCAATACAACATTAGAATTTTTTTTCAGGTTTTAAAATAAGTAACTATAAAATGACTTTAAATGTGGATAATCAGATTTCAAGATATCAGAGATTCATTTCTAGTTACCTGATGTTTACTTAGATAAGAATTAACCAACCCACCACTGGCTGAAAGGAGAACTTTTGTTCCCAAAGCTTTCATCGTTACCTCTTTCCAGAGTTTTGGCTAACAATCGATACCTTATCATATATTATATTCAGAGTAAGTGTACAGATGGCAGAATCCCCCAAAATGTTAGGACAACCAGATTCTCAGATCTTTAAAAATCACCCTCTGTGTGAAATCATTATTCCTGAAAAAATATATATGTGTATATATGTGTGTAAGTGCATGTTTATGTGCAAATGTACATATGTGTATATTTGTATGTGTGTGTATATGCATATAAATACATATACTTCCTAGTTCTGTCTGCTGAAAGGGTCTCTAATACCATTTCCCAATAAAAAAAACCAGAGCTGCTCAAAGCAATGGTTGATTCCAGGGCTGGGAAAAATGATCCTTGAACATCTTGTGATGTCAGAAAGCAAGGGAATGCTAAAAAAAAACCCAATGGGTGCATGGCACAAGGACACAGGAGCCAGTATGGAGGGGCTTCCACTGGCCACATCTGGGACAATTTGGATACCAAAATAATTAAGGACTCATTGGGGAAAAATAGAAATTTATGAGTCTATTCTAATAATAAACTGATAAATAAGTGCAGGATATTTGTACGGTGTAAAAGTATCTCCTCATAAATGGCTTATTAGTTGTGAAGAGGAAGAAAAAGCAGTGATTATACAGTGGAGAAATCAGAGGACACCTTGCCCAGGTGATCAAAATTAACATCACCAAAGAGGGACAGATGGCCATCCTGTGCTTCCAGATGTCACACCCTGAGAGAACACAGCACCACCTACACAGTATTCTGGCTGAGAATGCATATCCTGAGTCCATTAGCTGAGGAAACATCAGACAAACACAAAATGAGGAGCTTTCTATTATTATTAAAAAGAGAGAGAGAGAGAGGTACTATATCTTTAAGAATGCCAATCTGACAAAAGATAAGCTGTGAAAATATTCTGGATTAAAAAATAGTAAATCTGACAACTAAATGTCATTTCTGACCCTAGACTGGATCCTATACCACAGGTGGGGAAACTGTTATACAGGACTTTATTAGGTCCACTGACAAAATCACGAGATGGATAGCAGATTAAGTAGAACTATTCTAACAATATAAAATTATTAAGTAATAACTGTCATGTAAGAGAATATGCCTATTTTTAGAAAATACACACTGAAATTTTTCGGGGTGAAGGGCTATGGGACATCCTCAAACACGACTAGAAAGAAGCTGAAGCACATAAAAGAAATTCCATTGCACACTGGCTGAGACCCTCGGCTTCTCTAGAGTCAGGCTCTGGATTTGGGGTTCAAAGCTTTCCTAAGCGTTGACTTTCTCTTCTATAAAATAGGAGGGATAATAGTACCTATGTCCTAGGGCTATTGTGGGGATTAAATAGAATAATAGAAGAAAAACATCTTAGCAAAGTGCCCAACACATAGTAAGCACTCAATATTATTACTACTATCATTTTTATTTCTCAATTGTACTGCGACATATGTGGCATAGGGTAACGGGGTTTAGGTCACTGATTACAAAGGAAACGAGAGGAGAATTAATCATGCTTTTATCCAGCACCACACTATAGTAACGATGCTCTGATTTTAGGTGACTGGCCCCAGTTTTTTAAGCCAAACAGCCTCCAGAGCAGAAGGAGTGCTCTATCAAATTCCCATGGTCTGATAGAAATATCAACTGAAAATAACTGATTCTTCCCCATCTTATTTCTATGTTCATCAAGTAAAGTTCCAATCCAAGTTTTATCCTTTCAACAAGTCTACAGCTGGCCGCAGAACATTTCCCACTGCAAATGAACACACTGGAGTAGTCAATCTCATGTAAGCTTGGCTGGCTTGGCTAGCTTCATTCAGTCTCACAGTCTCCATCAAATCGGAATGAATTGATAACATCAAGTTTCTTCACCTGCAAACTCCCAGCCAGGACTCCTGGTCAAACAGTGCAGAGTTCCTCACTTCTTGAAGGCCTGTCTGAGCAATCACTGGCCTCCCTCCCTGACAGAAACTGAATTACCACTGTTGAAATGTTAACTTTCCAGAAGCATCTATCAAGGGCAGACCATCTGTCTCCATTAACCACAGGATGCCTAATGGACACTGGGAGCGATTCAACACTCACTGATTAACAAACACTCACCTTCAAGAGAAGAGGCACTAAGTACCAATCCATAACTTTGTGTTAATCGTACAAAAACAGAAAATAAACTGTGGCTGAATTAACCCCAAAATTAATTTTGACAGTTCATGTAACATACCTCAGAATGCTGAGAAATAGTCATTTTAAAGGATAACTATAACAGAAGTTCAACATATAATTATACAAAAATTATCACACAAAATAATCAAATTGCTATCAAATGGAAATAATTTGCTAATAATAGACTTCTAGTATTTACTCAATAAGGTCTCCTTTTAACCTTCACATAATCTTCACTAAAATCCAAGAATCTGTCTTTTTAAAAAATCAAGGGCTGGCTAGTCAGCTCAGTTGGTTAGAGCATGGTGCTGATAACACCAACATCCAGGGTTTGACCCCTGTACCAGCCAACAACCAAATAAGGAAAAGGAAGAAAAATAAAGAAAACATTGAGAAAATTTATGTCTAAATGTTCATGTTCTCTTAGCAGCTTTTTTTTTTTTTTTTAACACACTTACCACTTTTTACTACCAAAGATAGTATGAACACATCCAGAAGGTAAACCACGAGTCCCAGTTACCATCTTTTCTACAACAAACTACAAAATGCTTGTTTCTCATTCTCGGAGGAGGATAACATTATCCCTTGCTCCAAGAGGAATATACAAACTCCTACCACACCTTCTCTGTCAAATTCCCAGACTTTCTGAATATCACTCTTTTCTCCCCACTAGCAGCTTCTGAAAAAATACCTTCCTATACCATGAACATGTTTTCTCATTAAGTGGCACAAACAGCAAATTTCCCTGTTATTTACCATAATGCTATGTCCCCTCAAAATTCATAAATTGAAACCCTATCCCCTCATGTGATGGTATTAGGAGGTGGGTCTCCAGGAGGCAATTAGGATTAGATGAGATCCCAAGGGTGGAGTCCTCATAAATGGGATGAGTCCTCATAAGAGTCCCAAGAGAGCCTGCTGCTTCTCTACACACGTGAGGATGTAGCAAGAAGGCACCATCTATGAACCAGGAAGCAGGCACCAGACACTGAATCTGCCCAGCGCCTTGATCTTGGACTTCCCAGACTCCAGCACTGTGAACAATAAATTTCTGTTGTTTGTAAGCCGCCCAGTCTATAGTAGTTTGTTACAGCAGCCCAATGGACTAAAATACCCTTCAAAACTGAAATGATAACCTTCCTCCGTCTTTTTGCTTCAGGTCTCATTCTTCCAGTTTCTTTAGGCTACACAAAGTATTCTCCTACACCCTACAAAGCTAATAATGGCAACAACATAAGTCTATGCTTGCTTATTTACTATTTATTTTGGAATAAGTAATATATTCACATAGTTCAAAAGGTAAAATAAAATTCAAAAAGTAAAAACGGGTATTCAGAGGGCAGGCTCACTTGGGAGAGTGTGGTGCTGATAACACCAAGGCCACGGGTTCAGATCCCTATATAGGGATGGCCAGTTAGCTCACTTGGGAGAGCGTGGTGCTGACAACACCAAGTCAAGGGTTAAGATACCCTTACCAGTCATCTTTAAAAAAAAAAAAAATGTATTCAGGGAAAAGTCTCCCTGTGACTCAGCTACCTAATTCCTTCTCTTAAAGGCATGAAATGTTATTGTTCATTTTCTGTCTTTCTGGTGATATTATATCTTTCTATATACAAATGTTCATAAGCTTGCTCTTTTTTGTTTTGTTTTGTTTTTAAGATGACCGGTGAGGGGATCTTAAGACTTGGTGTTGTCAGCACCACGCTCTCCCAAGTGAGCGAACCAGCCATCCCTATATAGGGATCCGAACCCATGGCCTTGGTATTATCAGAACCACACTCTCCCAAGTGAGCCACAAGCTGGCCCCCTAAACTTGCTCTTTTTTACATTCTTCTATGCCTTGTTCTTAAGATTTTATCTTCAAGAACATAGTATATCAGAATACAATGAAATTCTATTTTTATGACTATATATGACTCTTTACATATGTATAAACCGGTTTCTGTGGCGCTAGTCTCTTGTTGCACCAATTTATTCAATACGAGTTGTGCCAGACAAGTCTGATTCTACAAAAGAAAAATAAACACTCCCCCCAAATTTAAATATTTTCTATATATTAAGCCATGTTATTGTAACAATACTAAACTTCTTGGATGTGATAATTATATTCCAGTTATATAGAAAAAAGTCCTTTTTAGCAAGTATTTAGAGGTAAAATGCCACGATGTTTGCAACTTACATTCTGGTGGTAAGGCAAAATAATATAAATCTACATACCACACTTGCTTCAGAACCCATACACACAGAACATGTGTGCAAGTACAGCAAAATGTTAAGAACTGGTGAATAAAGATAAAGGTTATACAGGTGTTCATGGTACTATTTTTCTAAAAGTTTGAAATTTTCAAAATAAAAAGCTGGCATAAGAAGGCTGATATTTCCAAGGGTCTCCTCATTTGCCCCTTTAAGACAAACAATGGTCATTTCCCAACCCCCAAGCCTAGGAGGTCCTACCCTAGTCCTGCCACATGCCTTGCATTCTCCCCTCAAAAATTTAAAATGAGTTTAGCTAGTCTTAACCATTGATCCTTCAAAGTGCTCAAAGTTCACAGCTCCTTGGGCTCCTTCCCCTACTACTTCAGTCCTTATCCCTTCTCTCTTCTTGCTTCGAATGCTCTCTGGGGCACTCAGACATTTACTGCACCTCATCATTTCATGGCCTAGGTACTGGGAACCCCGCCAAGGAGTAAACACCTTGAGGAAAAAGCCCTAGACGAACAATTCTTTTATAACTCCTACAGCACTTAGCTCAATGCTACGTACATAACAGGTGTTCAAAAAGTGTTTACTGAAAGAATGGGTTTTTTTTAAACAACTAAAAAAGGGCATGGGAACTGCTAAGCAAAGGGGAAAAAGTCTCTAAGCTCACTGTGATAGTCTTCTTAGAAAACATCTCGTCTCCTCAGCTTCTTCTCCAGTACTTTAAACTCATCTCATCTTACCTATCCTTCCAGATTGTTACAACTGTCTTCTCTCTGCCACAAACAATGCCAGGTTATCCTACCGAGAATGGAAAAAAACCTGTTCCACAACCCCAAATAATGCAACTCTAGAATTGGCAAAATTCTCTTCAATTTTATTTATTTGACAACATTATTCTCTACAACTGTAAGAAAGTGTGAACAGCTTGAAAAGAGCATCTCTCAATGATGTGTCTACGGATATTCCTGCACGGTACCCTTCCACCACTTTGAAACTAGGGGAAGACCTGCCTCTGAAGGTGAGTTTACTTCAGTTAATCAAGACAATGCTGGAGGCACTTGAATACACAGACAACCAGTGTGCTGATTCAACAACCCACGTTGGAAAAGCTGAGGAATGCAATTTACTAAAAACCGGAAATGATACCTACTTAAAATAAAACACAAATTGAAGTTGCACAAATACACAATAGGAAGAATCTAAGTCTGTTTCATTTTTCTCACCTGATACATCACAGACCTGAAAGGGATGCTCCAAAAATTAAGATCCAAAGAAGTTAAACATGTAGTCCAACATCTCATGACTAAGAAACTAAAGTCAAAGGTAGCTTTGTAAGTCAAATATTCTTCTCATGCTGCTCTGCCCATTTTACTTCTAAATTTCCTAACCTGAACTTTCTGCCCCCAAAAACACAATGGATAGGGAACCGGAAGACCTAATTCTGCTCAACTATGCCACTAACCAGGTGTGTAAATTTATGTAAATAGTCTCATCTATAAAAATAAGAAGACTGAATCCAGTTAGCTCTGAAGGCCCTTATAACTAGAACATAATCTTTGACAGTGACATAGCTGTAGTTTCATATTTAACACAAATTTGGCTGTCACAATTTTTTTTTAAATTTTATTTTGTCGATATACATTGTGGTTGATTATTGTTTCCCCTTACCAAACCTCCCTTCCTCCTCCCTCTCCTCCCTCCCCCCCAACAATGTCCTTTCTGTTTGCTTGTCGTATCAACTTCAAGTAATTCACAATTTTTATACCAAACTCTGTTAGTTTAAGCCATTTATTTTCTTATTTTTTATTTTTTTATAAAGATGACCGGTAAGGGGATCTTAACCCTTGGCTTGGTGTTGTCAGCACCACGCTCAGCCACTGAGCAAACCAGCCATCCCTATATAAGATCCGAACCCATGGCATTGGTGTTATCAGCACCACACTCTCCCAAGTGAGCCACGGGCCGGCCCTAGTTTAAACCATTTTAAAACATTATTTTAATCCAAACAACATCTTTGTTTACCAAAAGTTTCATAAGTAGAAAGAATCCTGAAATCCATTACCTACATAATTACTATTACCTAAATTTTGGAAGAATGTCCTTTAAACTTCAATCTGAAACCTATGTGAATGCCTATTTAAATATCCAAAAGAACCTGGGAAGTTATACATTTCACATATATTTTCCATGCAACATGGACTATGCTATATAAAGCATATTAAACTCTTCAGAAATAATTTGCAGAAGCATGGAATTTTACAGACTACAGTAACTTTAAACAGAGTAAAACTCGTCTTTAGCTCTGGATGCCATTAGTCAGGCTAAAAAAAAATGCCTGTGCTAAGTGTAGGATGTTAGTTACTAGGGTATCCATGCCAAGAATGGGAAAAGGCAAAAGGCAAAGGAAGAAGAACAAAAGAAACAGAAAAGAACCCAAAAAGGAAAAAAAAAAAAAAAGAAAGAAAAGAAAAGAAAAGAAAAGGATAGAAATTGAGTAAAGAATGCAGAAAGACAAAAGGAAAGAACCTGAGACCACCAGAGGTGGTAAAGGGGGAGGGGGAAGGGTATTAGGGAGAAATTGGTAAAGGGCCAAAAAAGGTTTACATTGTGTAATGATAAAATAAAAAATAAAACTTAAATTTTAAAAAAAAAAGAAAAGAGAATAAAAAGAAGGAGAGAAATGGTCAAAAACTGGCTTGCTGCTATGTTTTCTATAGTGTGCCAGCATCCGACAAAATCTGCAGATAGATTCCAGACACTTTTAAGGTTTTTTGTTTGTTTTCTTTTGTTTAGTTTTGGACAGCAAGTTTACCCAAACGGGACATGTTTACTTGTGCCTGCTCCTAGACTCCTTGTTGAGGATTAAGAAGATTTCAATGCATGAAAAGTAACACAGAGCCCACAATCCAAAATACGCAAGGTGGTTTACCTGCAAATGTCCAAGGCTCGATATGTTCTTGAGTAATCTTGCCGGAGCTTAGATTTCATACTTCAGAAGAGCACAATGATCAAAAAAGATGTTTCGGCAAGGAATATGCATACTTATCCAATTACAATTCAGTGCTTTTAAACAACTGTTACCCTCCAAAAACAACAAAACACAGTCCAAACGCAGGCATTTCCAGTCGACTCTCAGTATGCCTCTGCAGTTCTCCTGCAACAGAGTAGGCCCCTTTCTGGGTTAGGGGGCTGGGACCACTCAGATGCAGAATGAGCCCAGGATATCATGCCACCACCATGTCCCACATACAAGAGAAAACACTCTTCGGGTATTACCAGGTATGATTTCTTATACGAATGGTCATTTAAAAATTTTAGAGCAATTCTGTTGTTTGGATATTTGTTGTTTAGAATTCCAAATGGTCTTTGATTTTTGAAAAATACATATCTTGAAAATATTCTGCAGATGGTAAGAAATGACTAAATAGGGTATTGATCCATTAAGCCTATAAAATACTTGTTCCAAACTGCCTATTAGTTAGTAACAAAGATATATGGCAAAGAGCAAACCCCAATACTACTTTTCAGAAGAATTAAATAAGTAGCAAAAGGAATATTAATTTAGAACCCTTTAAAAATGGGAGCAAAGGAGGATTTTGATATCCTTTTCTACGAAAATAAGAGAAGCATACAAACACATAAGCACAGTAACTCTTCACAAACTGCAGTAAAAGGCATAACATAAAGCACAGATTTCCAAGATAAAGTCCAAAGAAAGGCTATGAATGGCATTTTTAAAAAAACAAAACCACTTTTCACTTGTTGCTATCAAATACCTGCATTTTTAGGCGATAAATGCTAAAAATTGAAGAGTCATCACAAATTCTTTAGAGACGGGGCTCTCAAAAGTAGGTTTTATAAAACTTGGAAAAGCTAAAGCAATATGAGTGACACAAAGGACAAAATTAAACAAGTGTTCTTAACATAGCAATAATTAATCTCTCTGGAAGCATAAACAAACAAAAAAGATAACCACAGATTTTTAACAAATGGACAATATGTGCAATGAATACATGATACATCAATATAAAAGCAGAAAGCAAAACAACTATCAGTGGCCTTAATAATGGACAGATAAGTAGCTTGGTGTACTTGTGAACATAACAAAAAGATTCAGTACTAGCAAAAATTCCCCTTAGAAATAGGACACAGAACTCAAGGTCATAGGCCATATACAATTTTGCAAGAGAAAGATCGGAGGTACCATTTTTTTTACAAGTTCTACAAGAATTAAGAGAAATATTAAGCAGATTCCCAGAAACTACTCTAGTATTTAAATACTATCACCGAAAGGATTTCTTCAGAAGCCCACTCCCTCCTTCATGGAGATGAAAAGCAGCACAATCTTACAAAACCAAGCCAGCAACCTTTCCAAAGTGAAGTGTTCAGGTTCAAGTTCGGGGTCTTCTAACATTAGATAGCACAACATGGAAAAGGGTCCCCCGTCAACCATCCCTAACTCCTGCAGGAGAGAGAGGGCCAGCCACACTGCAGACAGTCTAATGTAAGGAGTCACTCTGGCACTCAAAAGCATCACACCTACACTGAGACCAGTCTTGATTAACGGAGGTCTTTCAAAAAGCCAATGTACTTCCATGAGGGTCTACAAGCATGCTGCCATATGAATAAACTCAATCACAGCATTTTAGGGCCACCAAGACCTTTCTCCATTCAGCCCCTCCTTTTACAGCTGAGCACAGAGAGACATCCCCCCTGCCACCCCCCAGGAATCCATAGTTAGTTGGAACTGGAATACAGTACAATTTTGCAAGAGAAATAATGGAAAGCACATAGCACAGTATCCAAAGTAGCCATTCATCACTATTAAGGTGACTTATTCTACCTCAGTATTCTTTCTACCAAACTAAATAAGATCAGCCCCAGCAGAGAAAGAGAACTTAGGGCAGGAAAAGGAAGAAGAAGAAAACATGGAGGAAGGACCATAAAGGAAGTCCCCATGGGGGGCCTCGGCAACCAGAAACCAGCACTAGAAACTGTATGCCTGCCTGGCTGTGAGAGAAACAGAAACATCAGAAGTTGGGGGCCGACCCCGTGGCGCACTCGGGAGAGTGCGGTGCTGGGAGCGCAGCAGTGCTCCCGCTGCGGGTTTGGATCCTACATAAGGATGGCCAGTGCGCTCACTGGCTGAGCGCGGTACGGCCGGTCACAAAAAGACAAAAAAAAAAAAAAAAAAAAAGAAGTTGGAAGAAAGGAACCTAAGAGTTGTGAGAAGACAAAGACAGATGTTGCTACCCCTGTGTTAGTCTCATTAAATATCAGAAAGAAAAATAAGTGTCTTTAACATCTTAACTCTCTAAAGCAGAGGAGGCTTTTTAAAGGTCTTGAGGAAGGGGACAATGAGAGACATGGGGGGACAGAGAGACAACTTCAAGGTAGATTGGGGGAGAGAACCATGTAGCAGTTCCAAGACAATTGGCTCATGGGTGGTCCCAACACTCTTGTCACACAGACTGCCAACCTCAGCCTCAAAGTGTCAAGTCTAAAGAATTCAAAACAGCTTTTGATTTAGCTACGAAGATTAAGTCACAGATATCTGAGTTAGGAAATGACTGCCGATCTGGGTAGCAAATCACATGTAGTTCTTTGCAAAGAAATACATAACAGGTCAAAATCTAAGGCCATACCCACAAAATATAGTCTAAAATCAATTCTACAGATGCTAAATCAACTCTGAGATCTGAAGGTTCAACTGTTTTATAAAGCAGTTCAAAAACATACAATTTCAAGATAAAACTAGAACTAGTAGATGTGGAAAGCAGTGAGGTCTAGTGGCCTCAGCCAGCTCTGTGGCCTGTGCTACACAAATGATTTGTTTCCTAATCCATAAAACACACCCAGTAATAAGCAACATGTATGCCTTCCATTAACTTGATTTAAACAAGCTAACAATCATAAAGCAATCTAAAAAGGTAAGCACTGCATGAATTCTGGGCGTAACTTTGGAAAGGCATTTGGTGTAAGTCAAATAACAGCATTTAGTGATACTTTGAAGTATTCACCAGAAATGAAAAGGAAAACTCAGTAATTTATTATTTTCTAGCAAAGAAGCCTATGCTATTAAATAGTCTTGACATAGCTAATATGTCTTTAAAAAGCTTTAGGACATTAAAAAACTTAAAATAATTCATTCTTATCTTCCCCTTCCCTACTCCTCACCTATTTCTTCTGTTTTATGTCTGTGTTCTTATAAAAGGTTTATATATATATATACATAAAGAAAAAAAGTCTTACTTTTCTTTCCTTTCCACTAAATTTGCTCACATTAGATATAGTGTCAAACCTCACTTCAACTCACCTCACACCTTGTGTCCATCTGACTCCGGGCACCTGGGAGTCTGGTTTAATCTGGAATACTTCCAGAGTACCACCTGCCCTCTTAGATGCCTTGGAATCTCCACCAATGCCTCCCCAGTAAACTCACACCCTAAGTAAGAACAGTGTGCTTGCTATGCAAGGACTGCTTTAAAACAGTCTCCTAGTATCCTCTCCCCTTCCTACCAGATTCCAGCCCCCAACCCCCCTCATTTAGAAACTGCAGGGCCATCACTGTTCCCAAGGGCTTCAAAATAGGGAAGGACCATGCCTTTTCTTGTTATTCCTCGGATGGGTATCTCCTTCCTGCAACTATGACTCTTCCACGAGGCAAATATCTTCAGAGGATATCCAAGTTAATTAACGCTGCCAAAGTCTACTACAGACCCAAATCCATGGGGTGTGACCAGAAAAAAAACTGTCTCATAAAAACCATTTTATTGGGCTGGCCAGTTAGCTCAATTGAGAGAGCATAGTGCCGATAACACCAAGATCAAGGGTTCGGATCCCTAAAGTGGCCAGCCACCAAAAAACCTAATTATTTAGTGAGTCCACAACTATATAATGTGCCATATTATACTCTGTAACTGTACATTAAAAGGCTAAAAGGCACTTGGTTAGATTTAATGCAACACGTAGGTTTAAGGAATGGCAAATAGTTTTTTGTCATTTAATAACATCAGAAATATTCCAATATATTTTAAATGGAGACCTGTACTCTAGGTAAGTAGGAATACCCAATCTGAGTTTTAACAGACCCAAGGTTTTTGGAAAATATATGGAATTCTCCAGAAACACTCAAAATACAATTAGCTCAATCCATTTTAAACTTCTAATACTCGGTTTGTCATATAGCTATTTTTAAATGACGATGTTGGAGAAATCAAGAAATGATATATGCTGCAACTTGAAAAGAAGGGAAAAAACTGGCTAAGAATTACAGAACTTTAGAAGAGATTATCTAGTCCAATGATTCGCAAAGTGTGGCCCTCTGACCAGCAACATCAGCATTACCTGTAAACATGTAAGAAATACACATTACTAGGCCCACCTGAAACCTGTTAAGTCAGAGACTCTGGAGTTGGGCCCAGAAATATGTGTTCTAACAAGCTCTCAGTGATTCTGTTACACACTAAAGTTTAAAAGCACTGATCCAATCCAACCATTCCACTGATGGGAAAGAAAGCAAGCCAGTAACTTCCTTAAATTCTATCAAGTTAGTAAGCGTGGTCACTATGAACAGTTCTCAGTACTTTCAAAATGATTCTTAAACTATAAATCTGAATCCCAGTAATCCCATAGGGTCTTCTAGGCAAAATACATCTTGATCTTCTGTAGTATTAATTCAAATATCATTACTATATACCCAGATACCGGCAGATATAAATATTTTTGTCAAAAGCAATTTACATTTAATATCTAAAAACGAAGACTTCACATGACTGACCTCTCCACAAAAGTAACAACTCAAACCCCATAGGCCTTTTTAATTTGGTTGGTTGGTTAACTTTTGTTGCTATTAGCAGTGGTGGGTTTTGTCCTGTTATGGTTGTGTTTTGGTTTGGTTTCAAGGGCAACAGCAGGAACTGATGGAACACAACACGGCTGATGGTTTGTTTCGGTTTGGGGCTTTTATTTTTTTGTCCAACCAAAAAGGTTCACACCAAAGGTATCTGAAAAGTAATCATATGGGAAAATGAACTAAAAATTGTTTAAAAGAGAAGCGCCCCTCCATCTCCCCCCAAGACTTCACATTTTATCTTGGAATGTATTCTATGACTTTTTTTTTAGACAACAGATTTGTATTTGCAATAGTTGTTTTATTTACTCTATAATAAAATTTGCTTTCATCTGTGGAACATGTAGTGGCAATATGATAAGAAGACAGCGTGTGTCCTAGGAACAAGCAGTTGTAGGTGAAGGAAGACAGGCCTAAAATCCAGCCACACGTAACAGCACAAAGTAGGTAAGTCTGACGCATGGTGTAGAGAGTAGACTAAAAGTACTAAAAAGAAGTACTAAAAGTACTAAACCACAAATTCAGCTGTATCACCAGCCCCCCCAATATAGGATCTACCACATGAAATAAAACCTATAGTTCTAAACCCTCAGGGCTCTTGTTCTAAACAGATGTTTGATGTGTGTCATACCTTTTTATACAAATATTTCAAAGTCCAGTAGTGGTTATCTGTACAATCAAACATCTGTTTCTATTTACATTTTAAATATCCCCTTTGAGAAGTTTATAACTTGGGTGTTAGGATTACCACAGGCTGAGATTTAGAGGCTTAAGAAATAAACGTTTCCATTCCTGTTTCTCGTACTGAAGTTGTTTTCTCAACGTCATGCCCTACTAGAGGTAGTCTTTTCAGTCTTCTTTTCAGACTCCATTAACATACAGAATAACCCCTGATTTTACAAACCAAATTTTCTAATGTAGTTCAGTGCATGATTTTATTTTCTCTGAACAACTATCACAGACGAGTACACAAAGCAATAGAAACAACTACTTCAATTTGATTTATACTTCCGACTCTCTCTGTATGACCTGAGCACCAAATCTTCTTGTGACTTTATTTTTCAATCTGTCATCGAATAAGGGCAACAATTCCTGTTACATATCCTACAGGAAAGAAATCAAAGTCACTGAGTTAATAATAATGCCCCTGGAGAGACGGCATTCTTTGGAAGAATGGTAAAGTCAGTGTAGTTATTGGTATTCAGCCTTTTCTCTTCAGATCCACAATATACCTTCCGAAGCTAACTGAGAGGGCTTAAACTATTTGAACATTCATTCATTCAACAAATAAGAGACCTGTTATGTGTCAAGCACTGGAGATACAATGGCAAGCAAGACACACAAAGCCCCCACCCCTCACAATACGTCTTGGAAAAGTAATGATTAAGCTTATGGGACTTCCATTTCGTTTAGATACCAAGGGCTCACATCCGTTTGTAAGTAGTTACTCATAATCGTAATTACTCATAATTACTCTGCTTCTGAAAAAGGGAGATCATATGAACTACATGAAAAGCTCACAGAATACACAGACAAATGCTCTATAAATGAAGGCTTTGCATAGGTCAAAAATATCACCCAGTAAGCACCCTATAATCTATGAATGGGAAGCATGGTGTTAAGCCCTAGAAGATGAATTAACCTTCTTTTATAGGCAGAATACCTTAGCCTAAACGTTTACCTGTTAAATACTAGATTTAAATATAAGAAAATCCTCTTTAACTGTGCTGTCTGATACAATAATTGCTAGTGGCTATTTACATTTAAATCCATTAGAAATTCAGCACTAGAAATATCACACTAACCACATTTAAAGTGCTCAATAGCCTCAAGTGGCTAGTGGCTACCGTCCTGGATAGTGCAGCTTTACGAATCACTTCTATCATCTCAGAAAGCTCTACAGGACGGTGCTGCTCTACAAATACCTCTCCAGCACGAAATCTGAAAATTACAGATAGCGTAATGAAATGTGATGAAGCTCTGTGCTCTGCTACAGCACAGAAAAGTACAAATGTTCTTTGAAAATTTTGTGGAAAAAATAGAATTCAAAGAAATCTTTCAGTGAACTTTCTGAAGTATCCTTGTACATCCATCTGTAACATAGTGCCACTTCTTCCTTCCCAAATAAGTTGTAAACTTGAGACAGAACAGGGCTAGGCTTGTGAACCAAACTGACTCTATTTTCCCTGCAGAGGACATTTTTACTTTTCCACTCCTCCATCATGAGACCCTCCCCCAGGACACATGATTACTCCATGGCCTGCCCTGGTAAAATAAACTGAGATAAGAGGGGAACAAATATTCACTGAGTTGCAAAACCCCTCCCCAAGGCTTGTTTACTATAATTGTAAAAATTAAGTTACAGATTAACCTTAAGACCCCTTTAGGAATGCCCACATGCACACAAAGCTTCAGGGTGACCGCTATAATGACCTTCTTGGGGTGACAATAATGAACACCACCACCATCTTGGACCTACTGAGCAGCCCTGAGCATGCGCCATGACACAACCAGGAAGAATAGAAGGGACCACCTCCAGTGACAGTGGCCTGCACCCCTTAACTCCTTTCCCTATAAAAGACCTTGAACAGCTTCCCTCCAGGGGCTAGCTTTCCTGTAGCTACTACCCCCCTTATGCATAAGTCTATCTCCTCTATTAATAACGCTTTGCTTGCTTTACTGCTGGGTACACTGTTCATATCTATGACTCTGGGACCCAAGAGCCTAATTCGGTAACGAAGTGATAACAACGTTGAGCATATCTCACAATGTATATTAGTAACCAAGAAAATTCATACTGTCCAACTGGCCAATGAAGAATGAAACTGGGAAACAAGTGAAAAAGTGATCATATTTTGCCTCTTCTTTCCTATTCCTTTCACAAGAATGTGTTAATAGTATTCTGTATTTTCTGCATAAGGATGCGTGCTTGTAGCCTAGTAGCTAGTAGCAGAGAAGGGGGTGAGGACAGTTCAGAATGAAGACAGGTAACAGGCAAACAACACCACAAACAATGCGACGCAAATGGGAGTATATTTAATTGGGACCAATGCAATAAACTTAAGTGCTTACTGTGTGCCAGTGATACGTAGATGGAATTGAGTGAGAGCTATTTCTATATCAGACCACAAACACTCACTATTATGTCAGGATTGCCTGGGTGGGTCTATAACCTTTCCTCACCAAAACTGCAAGCAATGTGAAAACCAATCCCTAAAACCTGATAAATAATATACTCATGTCTGCCCACAGCTAACGATATTTGTTAGCAATCATCAGTAGGAATATAAAGAAAGTTCTTTGTGGCAGTACCATTTAATAATAAGTATTGGTCACAAAAACACTGTAATTGGGATAGTTTGTTTCCAAAGAGAAGCCTCTATTTACTGTTTTATTTGGCATATCCTTAAAGATGATATCAATAAACATATTTTCCAAACAAAGAGATTATCCCCACATCTCAATGTTTCCTCCAAGAGTTTATCAGACCAGAAGACAAATAAGTCAAGGGAGAAACGGGAATATAAAAGCAAAGTTCCTGCACTCCAGACCAGAGTAGTAGTTTTTTTTCCTCCAAAATTTTCACAGCAGAACTTCTGCTATTCTGTCCATAGTATTGCACTTTTGGTTACATCCAGCTTGTGACCACCAAAATTGTTATGTCCAGCAACCTAAAGGACCTCTGTAGCTGCTCATGTAAACACTTAGAAAATATCTGCATCTTCTGAACTACTTACTCCCTTACTTGTACACATACATTCAATTCTCAAAACAACTTCCAGGGAACCTGTTCTCTTCAAATTACAGGGATCCCCTGACTCCTCTCCTCACGAAAAACTTCTAGAAAAGGTAGCCTATAGGCCTTAAAGCACTCACCAAGAGATTCCCCTCTCTCCAAACAGAAATCTTAACACTAGAAATATATGTATACAAACTCGCTGGCTCTTAGGCAAACGTACAATTCCTATTTACACCAACATTTGACCCTTAGGTAAAGGTACATTTTTTTTCAACGCAGCATAGTAATGGTTGAGAGTATGGGTTTTGGGATCAGCGTTCTTGGTACTACTCAGGGAGTCCTCTCCCATTAACTCTCACTCAACCTTCTGGGCTTCAATTTCCTCAACTCTAAAATGGAGGTAACAGTATTTCATCAAGTATATCCATGTTTGCATAGCCACAGTGCCTGGCACATTGACACTCCATCTAGTGACGTATTTTGTCCCTAAATACAGACGATTTCACAACTACCTATTTTTTCAAGCTGGTTACCTTTATAAGTTCTCACTCGTCAGTGTGCATCAAAATTACTTAAGAGGGTTTTAAAAATACACTATGCCAAGGCCTTACCTGGATACGGGTCCAGTTGGTCTGGGATTGAGCCAGGCATCGGAATTCTTTTTAAAGCTCTCCAGCTTATTATAATATGCACCCAGGATTAAGCATCACATGCAGGTCTCTGTATGTCCACACTGATACACACACCTGTCAGGTCCGCACTGCTTCTGAGCGACTCAGCACAGGCCGGCCCTCCAGCCCGGGGGGCACGAGGCTCGTCTGGATGTTGCGGCGACAACCCAACCACTGCTCACGGAGGACCAGACAGCGCCTGCATCCCGGCGCTGTCGGGGGCCATCTGGGGCACACGCCCCCTCGCCGCGTCCCCCGCAGTCCCCGCGAGCGCCGGGCCCTCGGGCCGCGCGCGTCACCGCGCCCTCGCCTCCCGCGCCCCGGCCCCCTCCCGCCGGCGACACGTGACTCGACACGCGCCAGCTGCACGCGGGCTCCACGAAAACAAAAACAG
This sequence comes from Cynocephalus volans, assembly GCF_027409185.1. Taxonomy (NCBI): domain Eukaryota; kingdom Metazoa; phylum Chordata; class Mammalia; order Dermoptera; family Cynocephalidae; genus Cynocephalus; species Cynocephalus volans. The sequence goes on along the minus strand of NC_084465.1, from coordinate 25,194,578 downwards.
AGGCGGCCGGCCGGGCGGCGAGGGCGCGCGCGGGGGCGGCGGGGCGCGGGCGGGCGCGCGTCCCCGCTGCCACTGCCCGGCGCCGCGACCGCGCCTCCGCCTCCCCGGGCGCCGCCGGCCGCGCGCCCCGGCCAGCCGGGGGCGGGAGGGCAGCGGGCGCCACCCTGTTTACCGGCCCGGCCCCGCCCGCGCCCGCGCCCGGAAACGGTCTCCCGGGAGACGGCCGGCGAGTGCGCACCCACCCGAATGCGGAGCCCGAATCCAGCCAGCCGCCTGGCCCGCCGCGCGCGGCTGCTGCGTGTCACCCCCGTCACGACTCGGCTACGCACTTGGCCCCCGGCGCTTCCGTAGACCCCTCACGTGGCCGCCACCTCCCTGCCGCGGCACTCCCCGGCGACCGGGGCTGCGAGCCCTCGCGCTCTGAGGGATCCCGAGCTTGTCCCCACCCCGCCGCGGACGTCACCCTTCTCGGACCACCCAACCCACACCTTCCGCCCGGGGCGGGGTAGGCGGGAGATGGCTACAAGCTGTCAGGAGCCTCAGTTCTCCCGTGACGAAGCTCATCCTCTGCCACTCACCCAGCAGCAGCCTAGCTGCGAGCTGAGACAGACATTTAAAACGGGGGTTGGGGGGGGGTCTTCATTTTTCTCCCCAATTTGCAAAAAAAAAAAAAGAAAAAAGACCCAAAAGCAAAACAGAGAAGACGCAGCTCTCCCCACGCGCTCACTTTAAGACTTCCCACGTCGTCCTACCAAATGCAACAGACTTACCAAACAGAAATGCCCACCCCGCACACCTGCTGGCTGGGTCACCTGCCTTCTGCAAATCTGGAGCCCCACCCACCCCGCCTTCGGCAAACCTGCGCCCGCACTGTCTGGTCTCCCAAAGTCAGAGGGAGTCAGAGGGGACAGGCACCCCTCGCCCCACCCGGGAGCGCTGTGCCCTGCCGTCCCCCATCTCCAGAGCAAATCGAGGCATCCTGCGTCCCTCCCGGCGAGGAGAGGGACGGAACCCGAGGCCCGAGTTCCAGGGAGTTGCTGCTCCCCTTGGAGAACCGAGACACCGCGTCCTTTCTAATAAGCATGACCCCCCACCCCCCCGCCCATTTCTTGTTGACAGCGAAGGTGGGGGACGTGGGAGAAAGGAGAGAGTTGTCTCCAGGTTCGGGATGTTGGGCTCAGCGGAGTGAAGAGGTGGGATCTCGAAATGGAAACAGTCCCCCCCCCGCATCCCTTCCCTCCTCCTCCTCCTCCTCCTCCTCCTCTTCTGTTTACCTCAAGTTTGAATTTTATCTGCGCAACATTAGCTGGAATGCGGACATTGAAAAAAAACCCTCGCGCTCAGCCCGGCAGCAGCTCCGGAGGAGCCATGTGGCATCAAGCCACCGCAAAGAGGAAAAAAGTGCTCTGAGCAACACAAACATGGCGAAATGGCTTCGACATTCCCGCTTCACGCCACAGTCCTACCTTCCCTCGCTCGCCTCCCAAGCATCCCGGCCGGGAACGGCAGACCTCTCCCGGGGGGCGGCGAGGGCCCCCAGGGCGTCCTGGGGTGGGAGCGAAGGGCGTGCGGAAGGGGGAATAACCGAGGCCACGGGGGAAACGTTTCCAGTTGACAACCAAAGCCGCCTCGCCGGGGGCGCCTTTTCTCACTCCCGGAGATGGAAAAAGACAAGAACATTCCCATCCCCAAGTGCTGCCGGACCGGCTTTCTCCACCCCCCCAGAACTTACCTGTGCCCCGAACACACGCCGCTCAAATCCTTCTCTGTCCCTGCCTCCCGAGCGGGAGGTGAGGGGACAAATGATGCGCGTGTCGATCTGTACAACACACTCTCCGAGAGCCTCCCTGGGCTGACGACGAGGAGCGACGCAGACTCCGGGGACAGGTGCAGTGCTGGCCGGGGCCGCCGGCTGGAAGTTGTTCTTCGCGCGGGGGGCGGCGGCGGGGTCCCCCGGCTCCCTGCCCCCCGGCGTCACCCACTTGTCACGCCAGGCTGCTGCGTGCGCTCGGCTGCAGGAGAGGTGGCGTAGTTTCTCTTCCTCCCACCTCTTCTCACTCACTTGTTTTCGTAGCCGTGGGCTCCCCTAATGCTTTCCTCTCCACAATGTTGTTTCATTATATCATGTCCATCATGTGACACCGGAGAGGCCTCTCTATGGAAACTTAAAGGGGCTCCCACGTGACTGCAGCAGCAACAACAGCAGCAGGACTGGCGGCGGCGGCGGCCGCAGCGTTCGTACCACCGCCCACCGGGAGCCCCTCGCAGCATCCCGAAGGGGCTTCTGGCGCTGCAGAATCCCCGATCAGGGAGCCACGGCACCCGGGAGCTGTGGCGTCTGTGCCTGCGTGGAGCCTGTGCTCCTACATAGGAAGCCGAGCAGAAGGAGCGTCCTCAGATCCTTTCCTACAGTCACCAAACCCACGCTCTGTTAAAATGACATTTCGTGGCTCCTACTTTATTTCCCCTAAGAGCCATGAGTTTTCTATCAGGCCTGACTCAGTTTTGCAAAGTCGAAAAGAAAAACCGGATTTATCCCTCTGCGAGTTCAGTCCGATGGCCGGTAGAAGAGAAATGACAAAAAAACAATAACAGAAATAGAATCAGTCTGTTGATACATAATTACCATCACCACCAGCGTTCAGGCTTTCTGGAATTACATTCCTCCGTAACTGTGTTGATGATGCTTGCAGGAGGCAAAATGCAATGCAGTTTTTCTCTTCCGCAGCTATATTAGGGCTTTGTTGCTGACAACAGTAAAAACTTGTTTGTGTCAGGAAGTGAGGTACGAAGATATGACCTGGAAGGTACAGACAAAACCAAAGTGGCAGTTTTTGCATTACCTTTCTGACCACATTCTTTCAAATGGTGACAAGAAGCCGGTCTGCTGTAAACTGTGTGGAGCGCGTTTGGTGGGAAATAAAATAATGAGAAAAACATATTTATACCTTAATCACACTGTACACGCCAGGCACTAGAAACTATAGATACGTATACGTATGTATGTACAGAGAGAGAAAGCGAAAAGCACGTGCATGTTAATGATCTTTTGAACCACTAATTTTGTCATCACTTCTAGCATTTAACTCAACATTTAACAAACACTTGGCCAGACTGACTCAAGTCCAGTGACGAGTGGAAACTGTAAGAGTTTTGCGTGCTGTCGGTATTACTCACAACCCTTCTAGGGGTTCGTACCTAAATCTCTGCCTTCAAGTTTTTAGGGACCATGGCGATTTTATCCTGAACTCTAAGCTGGATGGCTATTTCTGTGTTTTAGTTGATGCTTTTCTATTTTATAAAGAAAACTGTTTGGATTGGCGGAATTACGAAAAAAAAAAAAAAACACTTCGCAGGAAACTGACGAGTGGGATGGGAGATCATTACTTCTCTTGCCTTCGCCTTAAATATCTCTCCATCCACCTCATCAGTTTGCCTCATCAGCCATGATGAATGGGCTCCACTACATTCCTTCTCATTCTGTAATACGTCCCCCAAGGTTTACCTGCCTGTCTCCTGCCCCTTCCCCTTTTCGCCCTTGCCTCCCAGCTCAGCCCCTTCTCTGCCTGGATGCTTAGCTCGGGCCTCCCCAAATCCTCCCTCCCCGCCCCCACCCCTTTCCTAGCTCAGTGTCTCTTCTCAGCAACTCTACCTCCTCACCTCTCTTTGACCTCCTTTAATCTCCTTCACAGTCTGGCCCTTGACTTCTGGGCCTCTTTTTTCTTACCTTCTTTACCTGAAACGTGCCGCCCCTTACTGGGGTTCTCCTTCACACCCTTCTCTCTGGTCCCATCCCTTCTGCAGCCAAGCCCCAGCATTCCTCCTCGGCTTGGCCTGGTCAGCTGGAGCCTCATCTGGTTCGCATGCCCCGGGGCTGGGAAAGGAGTGTGTGGTTGGTGCAAAGTGGGGCCAAGCATCCCCCCCGGGCTGTGGCCCCTGCCTCGCCCCCTCCGCCCCTCCCGCGTCCCGGTTGCGGCGCTTCCTGGGCGGATGGTTTGGACTTGCTGCAGCAGCTGCGGTTCTGCTGTGTCATGCAAGAAGGCGGCGGCGGCGGCGGCGGCGGCCGGAGCTCGAGGGGGAGGAGGGGAGGAACCTGATCCTCCGGTAGCGAAGGGCTGGAGGCAAACACCGAGCTCCCCCAGAGCCGCCCGGGAGCAGGGAGGGCTCCGCTACCCCGGGGGGCCCTCCCCGCGGGGCAGATGGTAAGTGGGGTGGCGCAGGTGGTCGCCTTGGGAAGGGAGCGCGCAGGGGGGTAGGTGGGCGGTGGGGAGCATTGGGAGTCACCCCAGTCCAACTGAAGGAGCCAGTGTCCAGCTGAAAGGGACCCGGGACATAATAAGAACCACCAGCCCAACGCAGCAGTCATTACTAATGGAATAACACCCCGCAGTTGACCCAGGCTGCACAGAGGGTGGAGTTGTGCATCCCGAACCCAAGACAGGCTGGAGGCAATGATTCAGGGTTTAAGAAACATCATCCCATCAGCCCTGGCGCTTTAGGGTACAGCCGAATAGCAAAAGCCAACAGACGCCAGATGCCGACAGCCTTGCTGCGCTTTCAGGGTTGTCTTGTTTAAAACTAGGGAAGGGGATGGGAAATCTGCCCAACCTCACTTTAGCCACGAAGATAATGCTCTTGGCCAGTGGCCTTGGACGGATAGCCTTTGGTGCAATTAAACAATCAATAGGGAAAAAAAGCTTCGTTCCTCTCACCACTCTCCTTCCCCAAGCTCCTTCCACCAGGGAGAAAGAAAACTTGTGTTATATTCCCACCCTCCCGACCCGGCTATCAGCCTCCCCTCCACACAAACCGCCCACCCCACCTGTGAGAGACGTTGCAATAGTGCTTCATGTTGGATGAGGAGACTGCCTTCCCCTCTGAACAGTTTCACCTCCGTCGCCCTTTACCCTTAGGGGATTCAGAAACCGAGAACTGAGAGCAGTGGAACGTAGGGACAGGCTGGGCACAGAGCAACATGACTTCTTTTACCAGAGTGCAGTTCTCAGAAGAACTTTTTTATTATTATTATTCCTTTCCCCTTCACTCTTAGAAATTTCGAAGCCCTTTTTAAAATATCATTTTTTAATGTCAGTTATACATTTAGAGGTAAGGGGTTGACGGGATTAACTGAAAGGCTAATGACTGTCTCAAAAGCACATGCTGTTGCTAGGGAACTCAAGCTCATCCTGCGCTCTAATCACCGACGTGTTACACGAACATCAAACTGCTCAGGGTGTTATTAAAATGAATGCCATTTGGTTAAAGGCATTCTTGCTTATGTTGTAGCATCCTGGATTATTATTGATTGCCTAACACCCACATATCTTGTTTTCCTAATTTGATTCTGTATTTGCGTCACTGCCAGGGACACTCAGACTAGACCAGCCAGGTTCACTTCCTGTTTCTCAGAACCGGTTTATATTTGGTCTCGTAGCACTAGCTGGTAAAACATTATCGAAATGATCCTCCTGGAAAGAAATCTTTGCTTTCCGTTGAAAACAAATTATCCCAATTAAATTCTAATTCCCATGGAAAACGTCATCATTGGAGGAATAAAGTAGACTGCCAGTTGCCATTTGAGAAAACCATTCTTGAAATGTAAAGCCTAGAAAAACTCATCATCTTTATTTCTTTTACCCAGAATCTTCATTCCTCCTCATTGAAACTAAAACAAACTCAAGTAGAGAATACATTTAAGTATGATATTTCTAAAAGAAAGCACAAAAAATACACATTGAAGCTGGGGAAACCATTTAGACTAAATAAGGCATAGAATGTAATGGAATCCAGGCCCAGGAAAGACAAATAAGCTTGGGTTAACACTGCGGCACTCAGAGAACAGAGTGTGATTACAAGGCTACACTACAAGTAGGAAACCCCATCACTCTGTGCACTAATTGTCTGTTTTACCAATTCCCCTATGTCCCTGGACAAGTCAACCTTGCCTTTTCCCCCCCAGTTCCTTCCTCTTTATAGCAAGAATATCACAAAAGCAATATTGTTAACATAAGCACTGTGTAGTTAGATTTGTTCTGATGTAGATAATCTGTTTAGATGGAACATAAAGCCCTTTGAAAAGGATGTATATGGAATTAGAGAAAGATCAGCCACTGAGCATCAGGAAATGTGCTCCCACTTCTCTTATAGACTGGATGACCTTGGGTGAATCATTATAGGTCTTCTCATGTCAGTTTCCTCATGGAAGATTAAATGAAAGTGCTTGACTGATGGATCTCTAAGATTCCTTCATTTACAAAATTCTGTGGTTAGACTGAACTCACTACACAAAATTTCAATTTTAGCTGAATTTTGCAATGTTAAATTTTAGCACTGAACCTTTAATACCTCTCCATTGAGCCCTTGGAGGAAATGATAAGGGGAGATGATTTGCGGTTGATGCATCAGTTTTTAGTGTCAGTCGCCAGACATGTAAAATCTACCTTGCTCCCAATGTACTTACTCTCTCCTTGCTTTGACGATGTGGGGGAAGCAATGACATAAGAGGTGCAAATGGATGTAAAAGTGTAGAGAAAGGTCTTTCAGTAATTTTATTTTTTATTTATTTAGGGAGGTGGTAAAATGCCACCAGTTTACTGCATATAATTGAATAACTCATTCATTCAACATTTCAGTCATTTTAGGTGTAGTTAACCCAAAGTACTTTGATGAGCAAAGTGTTAGAAGGATGGAGGAAGGGCTATACAAGAAATGATCAACTGACTCCTCATGGAGCTAATAACCTGTTTACCTGTATTTTAATTGGTGATAGGCAAAAATATACCTAGGTCAGATTTTAGAATTTTTCAGATTCAAGATACTAAGAAATAGTGTGAAGAAATGTGAGATTTATACCAGAGAGAAAAGACCTGGCATTGAAACCCAACTCTGCCACTTTATCTATTCATTGTTGAGTGCCTGTTCCGTGTCAGGTACTGTGGTAGGCACTGGGAATACAAACATGAAAAAGACACAATCTCTCCTCTGAAGGAACTTATAGTATGAGGAGACGGATGAGTCCACAGTTGATCATACAACAGGAAGAAGATATCTTCAGGGGAGCTCACAGGAAGGGTACCTAAACCTGCCTGACTGGGTGTAGCCAGGGTCTCCAACCACAGAAGATGAATCTTGAGAGGAGTTTTGAAGGATAATTAGAAATAAGCCATACAAGTGGGCAAGTTAAAGGGAAAGGTATTCCAGGCAAACAAAGGACTATGTGTAAAGACCTCGAAGTAAAAATATGTTCCCAATGAGTTGAGGGTGAAGAACAGTGCCCAGCAAGTACCGTAGTAGGTTCTCAGTAAACACATTGTGTGAATGCATGGTGAAAGCCCTGAAGGAAACATCCAGAAAGGTTAGCATTGTCTGGTATTGTGAAAGGTCTCATGTGTCTTCCTAAGAAGTTTGAACTTATCTTAAGGCCAATGGACAGCCATTGATGGATTTTAAGGAACATAGTGAAGTGTTCAAATGTCCATTTTAGAAAGATCACTCCAGTTTGGAGAATTTATTATGTAAGTAACACTGTCAGCAGGGAGACTAGTTAGGAGGTTGTTTTAGCATTATAGGAAAGAAATGATGGATGTCTAAACTAAGGCAACCAGAATGGAAATGGAGAGAAGAGAAGGATTCAAAATATATTAAGGATGTAAAACCAACTGAATTTGATTACTGATTATTTCTGCAGGATTAAAGAATGGGAGGAGATTTATGGCTTAGGTAAATGGGAGCATGGTGGTATCACTTACCAAGGTGGGGACCTCAGAAGGACAAGGAGGTTGTAGAGGGAAGGAAATGAGTTTAATTTTAAACATGTTGAGTTTGACGGGTCCATGGGACATCTCTGTGAAGCTGTCTACTACATAATTGAACAGGGGGTGTCTAGAACTCAGCAGGGAGATCTGTGCTGGAGTCATCAGAATAAGTGATAGTTCATGGAAGTAGATGAAATCCCCTAGAGAGAAGGTATAGAAAAAAAAGACCTACTATGGAGCCCTATGAAAAGAGCAATATTTAAAAAATAAGGAAAGAAAGATAAGAATAAGGGGAAGAATAGAGAGGTACAGAGAGGTAGGAGGACCAGGAACAAGTAGTTGCAGAGAAGCCAGGGGAGGAAATATCAACAGTATTAAATGCTAGAGAGTGGTCAAGAAAAGTGAGGACTGAAAAGTCCCTGGGTTTAGCAACAAGGAGGTCATTGGTGTGTTCGGCAAGAGGGAGTTTATTGGTAAAATGGGGAGAGTAACCAGGTTGCAGTGGGTTGAGGAGTGGATGGGAGTAGAGGAAGCAGACAGAGGAAGTTCTTTTAGATAAGAAGGACTCAAGGGCAAGTAAGGAAGGAAAATAAAGGTGCTGGGAAGAGAGTAGTTAAATTCATGGTCTGCGAAGTTAAAGCTGTATAGGAAAAGAATGAAACACTACAGTAATACAGAATTCATGATTGTTTTAGTCTTCTTCAAATTAAATGGCATGACCATTCGGTAGTTGCTCAAGCCAAAAAGCATGTAGACATTCTTGATTCTTCTCTTTTCCTGTTTTCACATCCAAATCCATGAGGAATTCAGGTCAACTCTACCTCAGAAACCTTTCCAAAATCTGTCTCTTTCTATCTCCACTGCTACCACCCTAATACAAACCACCATCATCTCTCTTCTGTGCTCCTGTAATAGCTTTCTAAATTGTTTTCCTGTTCCTGTTCTTGTCCCTTTCTCCACAGCACAGCTAAAGTGGCATAAATCATAAATCAGATCATACATCTTCTCTTCTTAGAATCCGTTCGTATCTTCCTGATTGCACTTGGAGTAAGGTCCAGTCTCCATTCCTGGCCTGCAGAGCTCTATGTGGCTTCCCAAACCACCTCTTCAACATCATCTCCCACCAGTCGACCTGACTCCAGTCACACCAGCCTTTTTGCTGTTCCTCAAACATTTTGAATTTGCTCTTGTTTTAAAGGTCTTATCCCAGATACTTCTTTTTCCTGGAATATTCTTTTTGTCATTTTGCTCTTTAATTGTCACCTCCTCAAAGAGGTTCTTCCTGGCTGGCCAGTTAGCTCAGTTGGTAGAGTGTGGTGCAGACAACACAAAGGTCAAGCATTTGGGTCCCCGTAACAAGCCAGTTTCAAAAAAAAAAAGGCCCTTTCTGACCACTCCACTTGAAGTATCCTTGTCTGTCCACCTTTCCAATCATCCTGTGGATTTTTTCATAGTAGTAGAACTTTATTACTGAAACTTTATTACTATTTGTTTTTATTGCCTACGGTTGAGAACCACTCCAAAACGTAAACTCTATGAGGATTTTTGGCACATAGTAGGCACTTAGAAAGGTTTGTTGGATATTTGTAGAAGGAAAAACACAAGAGCAGCAGATTACTAGACATTAGAGGCATTAAGGATCGGAGTCTGGTGTTTTTGAGGAATCGCCAGTGGCAATGGATTACCAGGCTTTTAAGGTTTCAGAAGTGGAAGAGTTACTAGCCGTGTGGCCTTGGACATTCACATTCTCTGAGCTTTGCTCTGTGGTTAATAATACTACAGGCTGCTATAGTTTGGATATTTATTCCAAAATTCATGTTGAATTTGATTCCCTATGTGGCAGTGTTGGGAGGTGGGGTCTAGTTGGAGGTGTTTGGATCATGACCTATCTGGGGAGTGAGTGTTCCGGGAAGAGCAGGTTGTTAAAAAGTCTAGCTTCCTCAGTCCCTCTCTCTTGCTTCCTCTCTCGCCATGTGATCTCTCTCACATGACAGTTCACCTTTGGTTTTCTGCCATGAATGGAAGCAGCCCGAGGCCCTGCCAGATGTAGCTGCCCCAGAATCATGAGCCAAATAAACCTTTTTCTTTATGAAATACCCATCTCAGGTATTCTGTTATAGCAACACAAAATAGTCTAAGACATGTGCCTCACAGGACTAGCAGGCAAATGAAATGAAGTAGTATAGGTAAGGCAGTCTTAGCAACCTATATTCAGGAAGTCAGGACTTCTACAAATCAATCCATAAACTTTACACGTGGGCTCCTCTATAATGGAGTTAGCCCATGATGATTACTTATTATTAGAACAAAAAACTGACTAAATCGTGACTTTTTAAAAATGCCAGGACATCCGATGGAACCAGAAAATTAGATTATTTAAGATGAAATCAAAATGCTCCTACAAACCAATAAGAAAAAGATCAAAAACTCTGGAAAACTGGGCAAAGGGTAGGACAAATAAATTGCAATCAAGGAAATACAAAGGATCTTTAAAATATGTAAAAATGCTCACCCTTTCTCCTAACAGGAGACAGGCACATTGCAGTTGCAGTGAGAAATATTTTTTACATATCAAGTTGACAGAAATCAAAAAAGTTTCATAACGTACTTGGCTGGCCAGACTGGGAAGCAGGCATTTTCTTACACTGTCAGCAGGAGTGAAAGTTGGTACAACCTCTGTGAAGGGCAACCTGGCAGTATTTATCAAATTTTTCACTGTACAAAGCCTTTGACCTAGCAATTCTACTTCTATATATTTATCCAATAGATATACTCACACATATATGCAAGGATGGCTCTTCTTGGACCTTCACTGAAGCATTATTTGTAGTAGTTAAAGACTGAAAACAGGCATCAATAGAGAAGTGATTACATAAATTATGGTAGAGTTATACAACTGGAAGGTAGGCAGCTGTTAAAATTTGTGAGGCAATTCTAGATGTACTGATGTGAAAAGACCTTCACCGCACGTAACTAAGTTGAAAAATTAAGATGAAGAACAACATGTGTGTTTTGCTAGTATTGTGTTGCTTTTTAAAATACTACTTACCTTTTTTGGCCTCAAAAACATTATCTGTGGGAAGATAGAATAGAGCAGATATGGGGATGCAGCTTGCGTGTATATTTCAGTGATTCGTGTGAGAGATGATGGTTGCCTGGATCATTGGGTGGCGTGCACAAGGAGAAAAATAATCACAGTCAAGAGTTATCTTAAAGAATTTGATGATTGATTGGAAATGGCAGGTTATGGAGAGAGAGATGGTGTCGTGGTTGACTTGAGAGTTTTTCCAAAATGCATGAGCGGAGGTGTCAGTTACCTCAATGGAGAATCCTGGGACAGTGACAGAATTGCAGGGTAAGATCAAAAGTTCTAAGTGGAGATGTCCCCTGTAGACTTGTAGATATGGGCCTGAAGTTCAGAAGAGCTGCTGAAACTGGATTTATATATTTGGAAGAAGATTGCCTAGGGAGGGTAGATGGAATCAAAAGGAAAGTGGGCCCAAGACTAAACTCTGATCATTTAGAGATTGGATAGAAAAAAAAGCTGGTAACGGAGACTGAGAATCAGAAACCAGAGAAATAAAACCAGGAGACTGTGGGGCCAAAAGAAACCAAGAGAAGACTGTAGTGAGGATCAGCATTACCAAAAGGTTGAGGAAGATCCTTGTAACTTGTTTCTCTCATGAGCCTTAAACTCCTTGACAGTTGGCATTATTTTATTTCTTTTTGTATCTCCAGGGGTTTCCCTGTGCCTCACATATAGTAAATGATCGGTAAACTTGAAACAGTAAATGATCAGTTAAGATGGAGAGAGAGGCAAAGATACACACAGAGAAAGACATACAGAAAGACAGTAGAATTTATGTCTGGTTCTCAAAAAGTAAATAAATGACACATTTCCTGAAAGTTTACTGCAAACCAAACTTGATGTTATGAAACATAAGGTGGTTCTACTACCCCCCCACCCTTTTTTTACTCTACCTAATGCATTGATTGAGCTCTCATGATACCACATTGCTGCAATGTTAAGTGCCTTCAGAAAACATGTTGATAAGTGATATTCGCCTGTGTCTGGTCAATCTGAGTCACTCTTATTTTTATTTAGGTCGTACATGATGACAAAAAAAGCAATTTGCTTTTCCTCGTCTTTCTGACTCCATCACACCACCCTGAATCATTAGATGGGATGTGGGAAATCTGTTTTGGTGCCTCTGCAGTTCTGTAATACACTGTAACCACTCATAGGGAGCCCAGCCCCAGCTTCCCATCAAAGGGAAAGATGACTTTGGCAGGAAGAGACTCCTAACCTCCTAGACAAACCGCCAGCTTCTCAGTGTGTTATTGTTTCTGCTGCTGCTATCAGGAGAAAAGTTTTGACTTTGTTCTGGAAACATGAAAATCTACATAACAAAAGAAAGTGTCCAGAATTAGAAATTTTAGAAACCAGGATAATAGATGTAGTTTAAACAATATTAAAAATGTCATGACATCCTGTATTATTTAAGTAGACCAGAGGTCAGCAAACTTTTTCTCTAAAAGGCCAGATAGGAAATGTTTTAGGTTTTTCTGGCCATACAGTCTCTGTTCCAATTACTCAGTCCTGCTGTTGTACTGTGAAAACAGTCATAGACAATACCTAAATGAATGAACACAGCTGTGTTTCAATAAAACTTTATTTATGGACACTGAAATTTGAATTTCATATACAATATCATTCTTCTTTTGATTTTTTTCCTAACCAGTTAAAAATGCAAAAACCATTTTTAGTTCACAGGCCTTACAAAAACAGGGTATGGGCTGGATTTGGCCTGCGGACAGTAGTTTGACAACCTCTGATTTAGACAAACATGAAGATAATGTCATGAGAAAGATTTTCAGATTTGGACTTCTAAAGAAAATAATTTGTTTTATATGTATCCCTTCATCTTTGTTTTAACTTTTCAAATTTACTTCACCATATAAACACCTTTGCCTACTCTGCCTTATTTGGAAATAAAGTATATCCCCTCTGTTCAGTATTCATTGAACACTTTGCTTTTTCTCTTCCTTGTAATGTACATGTGCATGAACGTAGTATGTTTACAGAGCAAACTGAAGTATTCTTACTACTTGACTTTATAAGTACCCAAACCAAGAGGGCACAGTAGTTCTAATCCCATTTAAAACTGCATTAATTCATATGTGTTAATGATCTACTTCTTACATAATACAATATGCAATGGAGTTACAGATAAAAGAGGATAATTGATAGAAAGATAGATAGATAGATAGATAGACAGATGAAAAATTTAGTGGCTGATAAGTTCAATGAGAATTGTTTGGGCGTATCACATTATAAATGGATATTATTTGTTTATTTATTTATTTATTTATTTATTTATTAGGGGCAGCTGGCTGGTACAGGGATCTGAACCTTTGACTTTGGTGTTACAACACCTTGCTCTAACCAACTGAGCTACCTAGCCAGCCCCCATAAATGGAAATATGCAGTCATTTACAGCAACAGATAGGCGGGTAGACAAAAGTTTAAATCTGAACTCTTTTGTGTCCCTGCTGTATGATCTTGGGCTGATTACATAAATCATATAAGCTTCAGTTTCTTCCTTTTTAAAAGGGGAATAATCATACCTATCTCTCAACGGGGTTGTGGGAATTAAATAAGATAGTTATACATAAATCAGCTAGTGTGGTACCTGGGACTTGCTAAGCAATTGGTAATGGTAGCTGTTGTTTTACAGTGATATGAAGGTATATAACTTGTACAGAAGCACACAATGAAGTGCAGAGCAAGAGTAACCTTGAAAGTCAAGAAGCCATGGACACATGGAAACCCACAAACCTGAGGGTTGACGCCAGGTAGAGGATATTTGGGTGCAAATAAAAGCAGAAGTGACATTGTCACAGGAGCATACAGTAAGGCACCTGGCCAGTTGTCTTGCCTTTGTCTGGTTGCCAGCTGCTGGGTGTATGAAGAGCTTCACAGATAGGGCCAGCTCCCCAGCCTCCCCAATACTTAAATACCAGTTCCGGCTGAAGAAAAGTGATCATGGGTATCAGCCTTACCATCCTGCTTCCTTCCAGGCAGGTCATCTGTGTGCATGAGACATCCATAGATCCCTCCTTTCATGCCTCCTCACCCTTCTGTTTGCGCAGTTCTGGTCTTCCACCTTGACTTCAACACCTTCAATCTCTACCCATTCTGCCTTGTATTCCAATCTCCCATTGGATGTGGGACTGTGTCCTGAACCCCTGCTTACTTTACTGTGACTCTAATATCTTGGTTAGCTTATCTCTGACCAGCCATCTTCTCCAGAGGGTTGTATCCTGCTGCCCATACCCTGCTGTGATGTCCTGAAACCATGGAACACATGTGTCTTACTCTTCATGGATAATCTGCTGCTGGAGTAAGGCTGGACTGCTTGGTATAGATAGCCTCCTGAACTTTACATTGGCGTGAGATAACAGGCCTTGCACAGCCCAGCTGCCCTAATCCTGGCTGGCTTCTGTATTCACAGCCCCTGTCCTGGAGAGTATCCCTCCCACCCCAGCCTTGGCTCATGCCCTCTCTCCACTGGCCACATGTTGCCAACTAGTTCTAGCATACGTTGTAGTCCTGTTATGGCAACATCAATAATGCTTTCCCAATACAAATGACAAAATTATTGGCACAGGGCACAATCTAGGGGTAATGGAAAACTTCAGTCTGTCTGACATTTACTGACAATCTCATTCTGCTGGAAAGTAAGCATCAAATAAAATTGGCATGACTTAAATTTAGACTAATTGCTTATTGAAGAGGTACTATTCTATGCTTAATTCTAACCAGCTAAGAAGAATGTGTTGGCAAAGTAGAAGTGACAAACAGCTTAAAGTAAGTGACCAGGGAATCCTTGAATTTGCAATAGCCAGAGAAGGCAATTCTGCACTTTCTAACCTGACGTGAAGATGATGAACAAGAGAAAATACAAACCTGAGACTGTCTGACCAGGAACTAGGAAATAAAGCTCAAGAGGAGTAAAATGACTTGAAGTAAAATGACATTCTTATAAAAGCGGTGATTTCAGTGAAGAAAAGGTGAGCATCTAAGAAAGACCAATGTGGTTGCTCAGGACGTGTTCTGAGAAGCTCGTATCACTTGCTAAAGGACACATATGAAAGGCAGGAGAAGGGCTGTAACAAGGCCTCCTTCTAAAGGAAGTGCTCCCACCTCTGAGAGCGATGCCAGAAGGACCAATGTCCAGAGACACCTGGGGTCTGGGAAAAGTATTGAAGACAATGAATTTTGTTTGTTTGTTTTTGCTTATGTTTATAGTAAAGAATAATAATGGAGAAGGGGTAGTGCTGTTGAATGGGCAAACTACCTAATGTTAATTGCTAAATGAAAAGCAGAATCGTTCAACTATAGCATTTCCTAGATTCTAAGGTACAGCACCACCACCCCCGCATTTTTAATATTTATAAAATCAGAATGTATCTTCAATAAGTGTGTTTCACATCATTGTAATTTTGGGAAGGGCTCTCAAAACAGTCACTAAATGGAGGTGTATCCTACTATAGTCGGTCTTCAAAGAGAGGAAATAAGGAATTTTGTTCACTTAGCTCTGGCAGTATCAATTACCCTCAGCAGAGAGGGGTCCACTTTGTGTCCTGAAAGTGGTGGTGCTGCCAGTGACCACCAAAAGGAGTAGGAAAGAGTCAGAAAAGAGTTTGGAGGCCACATTCAGAAGCGTATTGCCCCATGGAGGGTGCAGAGGAGAGTGGATGAGGGCTATTGAGGAACAAGAGAGTGGCAGATACTAGAGATAAGACTGAGACAAAAAAGGAAAACCATGGTCAAAACCTTCTAAGAAGGGGTGAGGTGACCATTGCTAGCTCACAGAAGCCAAGTCACATAAAGCCCTGGTGCTGCAGGGTCCAATTTATATAGCTTTGATTGATCCCACAGAAGGCTTCTCTGAGAAGGCATTTAGATCAAGCTATGGGTCTGGGATCACAAGTCAGAAGAAGACATTGCAAAGTGGAATAAACAAGACCCTGAGTGTGTGGGAAAAAAAAAAAAGAAGGATAAGGAATGGTCCAGAAAAGTAAACAGAGAACAAGGTGGCTAGGAGCTAGAGACTTTACCAGAATAAATTCAGGGGTGAGTTGGAGCTGTGGTCTCTTTCTACTAGGTCTAGGGGACCCACGTTAAAGAGGGAATTCAGAGAACCTGTAGATCAGTTAGTCATGGAGGAAACTGTTCCAACCACGTATAAGCAGCCCTGTAGGAACTGTGATGTGCCAGGTGATCCGTATGCAGCTTGAACATAAAGGGAAGGGACAGTGTCTTTTCATGATTTTAACTCTAGTATCTTCCACATTAATAGTGGTGAAACAAATCGGTTTTCAAATGGGAGAGAATTTGTCATTTTCTATTAAAAACAGTGATCTTGATACTTGAGGATAGAGCCCTTTTCTTATTCATACCCTCACACATGCTCCACCTGTCCTTCCTGTGGGGGCCCATGGAGTTCTGGGAAAGCTGATTCCACTTTTACTTCCAGGGGGAAGGGCATGTGGCCCCTCACTGAATGTCATCCCTCTGGCTCCAGTGACTGACTCAGGTATAGGCATGTGACCTAAGTCCCTTTTTCTGGGAGTGGTCGGTCGAAGACACTTTCCTGCTGGATCTGAATGAAGAAGCATGTATGTCTGAGTGTTCTTGGCCACCACCTGGGACCTTGAGGGGAGAGCCTGTTGAGAACAGACCTGACACCAGGGACTAAAGCAAAGAAATGAACAGGGAAAAGCCAGGTGCTGTCCACATTGTGTGAGCCACCTGACCAAACCCGGCCTGAAGCCTTCGAATTTTTCACTCTTGTGAGCCAGTAAATTATATTTTTCTGTTTAAGCCAATTTGAGTTACAGTTTCTATTTCTTGAAATAAAATCATCCTCTCTGATTTAAAAAAAAATGAAACAAACCTGGCTAAGATAGAATGAAATACATTTCAGGTGGACTAAAGAGTTAAATGTGAAAAATGACCCATACAAGAGAAGTGATATCTATTGAAAAGATAAAAATAGTGTTAAGCATTTCTTGACCTTAGGGTGGTAAAGGCTTTCATGAACAGAAGACTAAAGGTTATGGCTTATAAAGAAAAAATATTAATATATTTGATTATTTAGAGCTTTTGAAATTGTGTAGATAAAACAGTACCACAAATTAAAAAATAAGTGAGAGATTTTAGAACTTTATATATATATACAAAGAGTAGTGTCCTTAATATATAAAGAGCTCTTCTACACTTATAAGAAAAAGACAATATCTCAAAAGAGGAATGAGTAAAGAACATACAAAGGCAAGAAGAAAAAAAAAGGAATTCAACAGTTAATGAAAATGAAAAAGTTTCAGTCATACCAATATTTAAAGAAAATGCAAACTAAGGTAAAATTAAGATGTCTTTGTGCCTAGCAAGTTGTCGCAAACTTAAAATGGTATCTTGCATGGATAAAGATGCAAGGAAATAACCACACTCATTCAATATGGGGAGTATAGCTAGAGAGCTATTTGGCATTGTGAGTTAAAAACCTTAATATACATGAATGATTTATCACAGTAATTTCATTTTTAAAACTATACCCTAAGAAAATAACCAGAAACACTGAAAAAATTTAATGCAGAAGAATATTTAGTGCAGTGTTCTTTATAATATTGAATAACTGGAGATAACCTAAGTGTCCAAAAAGAATTATTGCATAAATTGTGGTATATTCTATGATGAAATTGGTGCATCCAATAAAAAGCAGGTTAAGGAAGATGTTATGATACAGAAAATCTTGGTCATTTATTTTTAAATGTATTTGCTCAGAAAAAAAGACTGTACAGTTACACAGAAAAAATATTAATAGTGGTGATATCTTGGTAGTGGAATTAAAATTGATTTTATTTTCTTCCTCATGATTTCTGTCTATTCTAAATCCACCTCAATAGATATACATGTTTCTATAGTCAGGATAAAAAAGAAATTGAAGATGGAATGAGAGCCCAAGGTGAACGATGAAAGGATAAATTTTAATGAGACTTATATTTAAATTTAAATGAGATTCAAATTTAAATAAGATTCAAGTCTTCTGAGCCATATAAACTATATCCAGGAATACAAAAGGAAATTCCAGGTGCAATCATAGACTTGTTGTGAGGAGTCACTGAGGATGGGACAAGTACCATCCTGGGATTAGGCAACCATGCCAGCTCTTAAAAGGAAATCCTATAGACTGATACGCTTAGTTTTCTTAGGAAAAGAAGATTGGTATCAACAGGAGCCAACCTGGGTTCACTTAAGTACTTCCACACTATTTCCATTTCCTTATCTCCCATATGAGTTAAAACATGTAATCCTCATTCCAGACCTCCAAGGTCGGTATTATTATTCTTCCCATTACCCAGAAGTGGACCCTGAGGCCATAGATGTCCAAGAGCCTATAGCTACTTTAACTTTTTGGTAGATAAGGTGACTAGGGAGGAAGATTAGAGGCATATTTGTCATACCTAGCATTGGACAGAGGTTCTCATGGGATCCTGGTGGACAACCTAATGGAACATGGGACAATATTATATAGTATTATTAGTGGATGATACGCTTATACACAGAAGTGTGGATTCATAGGACGTTGTTTACCTGCAGGTTTTTAAGTGGTAATAATAATACCATTTACTGAGTGCTTATTATATGCAAGGTTCTGTGCAGGAGTGCTTTCCATCTGTCATCTCAATTAATCTTTGCCAATAGCTGGAGAAACAGGTACTGTTATCATGCCCGTTTTACATTTTATAGGTAAACCAAGGCTCCTAATGATTTATGAACTTGCTTCCAATTAGATAGCTAGTAAATAGAGGAGCTGGGATTCAGTCACAGAAAGTTTGGTTTCAGAACTATACGCTTAACTATGATACTGAAATATCTTCTTTTAGTCCTTGGCTCCTGTTACGCTCAACTTATTTTTTCTTTTTATTAAGAGAAAGATTTATTAATCTTGAGTAATGACTTAAAAGGTATACTTCCGTGAAGGATACAAAGCTGAGAGAATGGAAGAAAAGGAAGGCAAGAAAACCAACATTTATTGAGCACTTATATTAGGTACTAATATACTGCCCTCATTTCAGCCTCTGAACCACTTTGCAAAGTAGACAGGATTATCCCTATTTTCACGGATGAGCAAGTTGAGAGTCAGAGAGATCATATGACACATCAAGGTCACTGGGCTACATAAAACCAGAATTCGAATATAGATCTGACTCCTAAGCCCTTGCACTTTCTTCTACTGGCTTGTAAAAAACAAATGTATAAATACAGTATTTAGAGGGAAGAAATGTAAAATCCTGCAATTGTCTTTAAAAAGTTGACTGTATAAATGTAAGATTTGGGAGACCTAGTTTATCAACATTTCAAGTGCAAAAGATCTCCGGATCTGAGTGGATTGTGAAGCACCATGAGTCAGCAATGTGGCTCTCAGAACACTCATACAATCTCGGGTGGCATTAACGGAAGGACTGTGTCTTGGAAAAAGGAGAATTCTGCTGGCTTGCACACTGGTTATATCAGGAGGGGAGAATTGTGATTTATTGAGTACCCCATTTTAAAAGGGACTAGGCTATGTATATTCAAAGAACAGCCAGCTAGTAACAAAATACATGTATACATACATGCATGCATACATAAAGACTGGACTATTTTCCAAAAGTGAAACAAGTGGGAAAACCCTAGAGGTGGCTTAAAACCATCTTCAGTTAGCTGAAGGGCTGCTATATGGAAGAAATTCTTTTTATATTGTGTGTGGCTCCAGAGAACAGAGAGCTATGGTTGGAAGTAGGCAGATTTGGACCAATAAATGAAAAACTGAAACATGACTGTGCCTTGCATATCTTTTTAGGCACTGAAATGCCAAGCCTGATGCTTTAGACATAGCAGGCACTCAACAAGTACATGTTGAGCTGAATTGGTTGTGGTGTTGTGCAAAAACTCAAGATGTTGTCTTGTGGTGTAGTAAGCTCACAAGAGATGTTTGAGCAGAAGCCAAACAGCCACCTGTTATCCTCCAGACTACCAACCCATTAAAAAAAATGAAATAAAAACCCTGTACCTTTGCTCACCTCTCCCTTCTTCCCAATCATTACCTGCTTCCTTCCCAGCCAAACTTCAAAAAGAATCTTCACTCAATTCATTCAGGCTGACTTCTAACTCTCTAGAAAACTCTGCTCATCAGATATTCTAATTACCAAACCTTATCTTATATCTCCTCCTACTCTAGGGAGAATTGTTGATCATTCCCTCTTTGAAGGTCTCTTCTCTCTTGCACACCTCAGTCCGTCCCGTTCTCATGCTACCTCTCTGACTGCTCCTTTCCAGGCTCCTCTCCTGGATCCTTCTCCTCTGACAGCTGCCTGCATGGGTTTTTTTTTTTAGGGTTCTGTGCTTGGCACTCTTCTCACTGTTTGTTCTGCCAAGGATACCCCATCCATTATGAGGACTTAGCTTCCACCAACCAGGGACTTCTGAACCTGCACATTCAGGCCAAACATCTTCCTGAACTGCAGACCTGTCACTCATTCCTGTGGGACATCCTACAATCACTGCAAGCTTAATGTGCTGCTAATCATCCCCTTCACGCTTGCTCTCTTCCCGTATTTAGCTTAGCTAATGTCTTGCATTTCAACCTTGGCCTGTCTCTCCTACCTCTATCTAATCAATAACTATGGCCCAAATGCTACTTCTAAATCTGCCTTGGATTTGTCACTACTTCCCACTGCTGCTATGGTGATTCAGACCTTAATCGGTTCTTTAGACTATTACAGTAACCTTCTAATTGGCTTTCCTGGCTCTAGTCTCCCCTTGCTCTAGCTCAGCCTTCATCCTACCACTAAAGATTTTATTTTATTTTATATTTTAATATGAATAATCACCTCTCCCCTCTGTAGGAACCTCTATAATTGTCTTCACTATAAACTCCAGATTCCTTAGCTGTAAATCAAAGTTCTTCACAATATACCTACAACCTACCTTACTAGTCATTTCCAGTCTATTCCAGACTTTTGTCTTTGAAGATAGTTTTCTTTTTCATACCTTCAGGCCTTTTTTCATTCTAGTCCCCTTACCAAAAAAGCCACTTTCCCCCTTAGCCAATCCATCTCCTCCTTCAGTGCCCAACTGAAACGTCAGCACCTCTAGGAAAAGGAACCCTCTCCAACTTCCAAGTCTGGAATTCAGGGGATACATCGGGACGAGAGTTGATGATATTTAAAGTAGTGGACTTAAAAAAAAAAAAAAACCGAAAACAAAGCACACACAAAAAAGAAAGAAAACGTTTTTAAAAAAGTAAAAAAAATAAATGAATAATGTACTGGATGGGCAATTGTAGAGGGACAAACCCACGGGGAATTCCAACATTCTGAGAAAAAGAAACTGAGAAGGAATGATCACTGAGGTAGGAGGAAGTGTGGTGTGATGGAAGCCAAGTGCAGGAAGTGTTTCAGTAGGAGGCAGCGATCATCAGTGCCAAGATGAGGACCGAGATTGACCACTGGATTTGACATCAGAGAGGTCACTGCGACCCTCAAAGGTATGTTTTTAGTGGAGTAACTGGCAAAAGGCTGATTGGACTGGCTTCAATAGGTGGGCAGAAATGAGGAAGTGATGCTTACCGAATGGGTGAAAATTGGATGAATGAAGAAATGATGTCTTAGAGAGGATTCCGCGATGGGTCAAGAGCCAAAATAGATACATGAGTTATTTTGAATTCTTCGCATCTCTGAAAAATTCCCAAGTAGAAACAAGGATGTGATTTTGGGGTAAATGACAACAGAATTCCAGGCAGTAGGGTGATCCTAGCGAGGATTCTGTATGAGTTTTGTTGTGCTTCATTTCATCTCCTCTGGCCCAGTTCATAAAGTCCTATGCAGGTCTCAGCAGGGGCCTCAGGGAAGAGCTGACCCTGCAGGAACTTGGGTGTAGAATTTTCAGAGACTATTTCCAAACACCTCTTGTTAGTGTGTGGGGTTGTTGTTAAGAAGCCTATAAGGCTGGCTGTCATCCTTCTGTGGACTGGACTGCACCAAGTCTGAATAGTCAGGAAGGGGGGAATGGGAAAAATCTGCCCATCCAACAGTGTATTTGAAAATGCTGTATTTCAAAGTATTTCTATATAAAAAATTTTATATTGAAATAATAATGGAGATGGGCTCAGTGATCACCTAGATTTGATGAATAAATAGGCTGTTCCTACCTGTTGCCCCCTGGAGTATAACAGTAATGAAATATGAAGAATACAGGCCTTGGGTAGAACAGACCCCAACTTTGATTTCGTGCTGTTCTCTATGTGATATTCCTCAAATAGTCAAAGTTTCAAAAGGCACTTTGGTACAGATTCCACATAGAATGTGGTTTTACTTACATGACTGAGAACCATACATTCCCCTCTATCACTTATGGGATGTCCAGGGCCTGGATTGTGAGATAGAACCATCCATAGAATAATTGAAGAACCTCCGGTTGTACCACGTTTCCCGTAGTTCTCCAAATGCATAGTGTGCTCTTATTTGTCTGTGCCTTTGCCCATGCTCTTCCCTGTACCTGCAATACCCAAATACTCTTCTTCCTGTTGTGCTCAGCTCTGGGAGCTCCTTCTGTAGGAGGCCTTCCTCACCCTCTGAGACAGAAACAGATCACCTCTCTGTGCTCCTCAAACCATTTTTGTGTGTAACCGTCTCCATACCTACCACAGTGAACTCCAATTGTTTACTCTCCTGGCTCCCTTATTGGGCTGTGAGTTTCTTGAAGTCTGTGATTTTGTCTTATTTCTATTTTTATCCTTTGCATCTAGAATAGTGCTTGTACATTTTGAGCACATAATCAATGTTTGTTGAATGGAGGCATGAATGCTTGAGTGTGTGAATGAATGAGTGAATGCATACGTGAAAAGATCAGAAAAAACGTTACCCCCTAAATTGAAGCTAATAAAAGAATATCAATGACTTTACATATTATGCAGAATTTGTGTATATAAAGGTATTCTCCAAATCCAACTGAGATGACAAGATTATTGAAATGTAATGCATAAGGAGAGGGGAGTGATACACACAATTGGCTCGTAATGTGTGTGGCACAAGATTATGAGAACTGTGCTGATGATAAAGCAGAGCTGGGTAGTAGCATCTGACTGGCTTAGATCTAGATTTTTGAGAGAGATTTTATCTGTGGAACACATGAATATTTGGGTCTTTGCTTTTTCTTTTAAACAAGATATTTTTCATTTTAAAATTTAAGGACAAGGTACACCTTAATAAACATATTTATCTAAAGCATAGTTTTATTATTCATAGTTTTAAAGTTTTTTTCCATTAAAAAAATGAAAAATAAGCCAGCTGTGACATCTCTAAAATGAAAGTTACATTGAACCAGTCATTTCATTCTCACATGCCTCAGTTTCTTTCATGCGTAATTTGCGAAATGGTAACAGCCTTTACTAGTATTTACATTATAAAAGTGCTGTAACTGTAAATTAGATAGTCTAAAAGGGCTTATGATGTCTTCTTTGAAAGACAAGCATTATACACAAATGAGGTATTATTATTTAGTTTTTCCTTTTCAATCCTGTTGAATGAGAATTAGATGAAAACTCTGCTTTAAGCAATATCCATTGGGTTAATGATTATTGACGAGTGAAATGAGAAAAAAATCTTTAGCTGATAACTCAGTGTGTGTAGCTTACCCTGTCTGTGCACAAGGCAAAAATATTGTATGCGTGTGTGCTATTTACCATTGTTTTTTATCTCTTCTCTGTGTTCTAATCACAAGCTGAAGACAGTTAACCCTTTCAGTTCAGTCATAGTGTGCCTTGTAGAAAACCTAGGTATCCTGAAATGAAATGATGTTTCTGCTAATCAAGCCATGCAGCTGGTTTTTGTACTGATTTAGGGCCTAAATTAACTGTGTAAGGCCTTTACTTCCGCTCCTTGTTTTTAGTATAGGGACAGCTATTACTACAACTTCTTCAGCCTAGTTACCATCAATACCTATGTGCACCCCATCGCACTCCCCAGCTAGAGTTTCCTATCATCTTCTCGGAATATAAGGTTACAATGGCAGGAGAGGGGGGTTGTAGAAATAAGGATTGGGGAATTATGAATGTCAGAAACTTCACTTTGTATCATGAAGGGCTGAGAACTGTACCCTGGGAGGATTCAGGGCAACAGAGAGCTGGTGGTGGTGTACGCAGCTGTACAGCATAATCGTGTCTGGCCTCTGTGTGTATGTAATAGCTTCAGTTCTTTGGTCGCTGCTCTTGGACTGCCCCCTGTCCCTCCCCTCTTGTCCAAAATGATGTCCATCCTTTATGTCCTAGTTCACCTTCACTCCTAGGGCCAACCTTCAGCATTGCTTGCAGATATGGTCATCTGTTTTCCACCTGGCTCATTTATTTTGGCTTCTGGATTTTCTCAGAGAGGCCTCCTGCTTAGAGAGCTGCTTGGCCAGCTGTGGGACCAGCTGCCTGTTCCAGACTCCAAGGTGATCAACTCCTCTCCCCTCCTTTTCACTGGTCCCAATACGTGAGCCATGACAATAGGTAAGACACAATGACAGTAATTGTGTCTGACCAGATTCGTTCCTATGCAGGTCATTTCATAGGTGGACTGCTCAGAGAGGTCAGGTATTCATTCATGCATCACAGTGAGCCTTGGTCCAGGAAGCCTGTGTGGACCTGCGAGTCCTGGTGACAGGGGCAGGTGCAGAAGGCAAGTTAGGAGGAGCACACAAAGGCAGATTTGGTTTCCTCTGCAGTTTTAGCCAAGTGCAGCACTGGTTGTTGGATCGCTGTCCAGCACACAGGGCATGTCTACCACAAGCTTTGCCATGTAGTCAGCTGACCTCATATAAAGGTGATAAGGGATCTCAAAGATCCTTTAAGGTGTGCCTTCATGGTGATCCAGTTTCCCCATGCTTAGGAAGAAAATCTAGGGATTATGTCTGCCACTTTTAAGGCAAAAATTTGAAACAGCTGCCTACATTCTTTGGTTTCACTTATTCCTCAACTCACCGTGACTTGATTTCTGCCTCTGCCGACCCTGCCCCTTGCCGGACGGGCAGGATGTCTCCTTGGTGCTCATCCGGTAGGCGCTTGTCAGTCTTTCTTTGCTGAGCTCTTGACAGCATTTGCCTTTGTTGACCACAACCCACTTCTGGGAAAGTGCTTTTCCCTTGTCCTCTGTGATCCTTACCTTCTTGTTTCCCTCCTATGTCTCTAGCTGCACCTTCTCACTCTCTGTTTTTCAGGGATCCTTTCTCTGCCCATCCTTTAAGCTTCAGTGTTCCTCTGGGTTCCCTCCTTTTCTCTTCCCTGGCACAATCTCCCAGGGTATCTCATTCATCCCTGTGAACTCTATTGTTGTCTGTCATGTACTGATGACCCCTAAACCTGTATCCTCGGACTTCTAAATCAAACTGCCTGCTTCTGCTCAGTGAACATTCCCCAGGCATCACAAAACAGACACGTCCAAGGCTGAACACGTCACCTTCTTCCCCAAACCTGCTTGATTCTGTATTTGGATTTTTGCTATCTTATTGAGTGGCATCACTATCCACGCTGCTGTTCAAGCCAAAAATCCAACCCCCAGGCTTGACTTCTTCCCCTCCAAAACTCCATAATTTAATCAATCACAAATTTCAGTAGATTCTACCTCCTCTATAACACAGCTCGTAAATTTCTGCATCATTTGGTCATGCTTACCTTCCCAGCCTCATCTCTGACTCTCTGGCTGATACTCTGCTCAGCTATACTGAACTGCTTTCAGCACTCAGATACTCAGCATGCAGTCATTTCTGTTACTTCCAAAACTTGCATATGCTGGGCCCTCTGCCTGAAACAGACTTCTCCACCTCCTTATCTGACTAATTCCTTCACACCTTGTAAGTCTCCATGTAGAAGTCACTAATTTCCAACTCTCCCAAAACCTAGATTAGGTGACCCTCCTAGAGCTCTTGGTACTTTTCTCTTTGTAACACACAACACACTGCTTTATCAGAGCTGCCTTTCATGTTTCTATCTTACCCTCTACTGTGAGGTTCCTATAGCAGGGACCATATTTATTCTATTCACTTTTGTATTCCTTGCACCAACAAAGGATTTCGTACAAAAGATGAGTAGATCACAATGGATGAATGAATATAAATATCAAAAGTATCATGGACTGACCCTGTGGCACACTCGGGAGAGTGCGGCACTGGGAGTGCAGAGGTGCTCCCGCCGTGGGTTCGGATCCTATATAGGGACAGCCGGTGTGCTCACTGGCTGAGCGCGGTGCGGGTGACACCACAACAAGGGTTGCGATCCCCTTACCGGTCACACACACACACAAAAGTATCATGGTGAGAATATAAATTTCCAATCAGAGGATGCAATTAATATTTTACTAAACAAGGATTTATCAAGTCTCTCTCACATCAAAGGGATTTGAAGATTAAAAATATTTACAAGAACTTATAAACATTAGAATCATGAGCAAAGAGTAGTTAATAGAGGTAGATTTCCAATCTGTCCCTTATGGGCTTCTTTTCCAGAGTTCAATATCCAGACTTTTGGAGCAGTGTTTTGGGGTCACCCAAGCATTCCATCCTCCCGACTCTCCACAGACTGTTGGATTCATAACCTACTCCACACTTGAGATCATGGGGATTGGAATGAGGTAAGTGTGAGCTTTTCAGTTTTTTCTCTGTTATTTCATTTGCAACCATATACTGTACCTGTGGAGCAATACTTGTAACATTCTCCCCTCTGGAGTCTTCATCAGATGTGCCTGACCTCCTGGCTAGTCTGGTTGTTCTTATAGTGTTTGAATATGCTACGTGTATGGAGATGTATTGTGAGGTCTCCTGAGGAATTGTGTCCTTTCAAATTTTCTTTTTTGTTTCGTGACTATCTAAATTCTTCACCATTGTTCTAATGATTTTTTTTTGTCTAATCTGACTCCACATAGAAAAAAGTGGATGTTGAGAAACCAGAAAGACTTGCTGCCCACTCTGGGACCCCCTTTTGGGCCAGATGCACATGAAGAATGCAGGGCATGAGTAGTACAGGCAGACTGCACGAACAGCTCTGCTTCAGCCACGCTGCCTACACACAACCCCCGCTCCATCCCACTGTCAAGCTTCTCCACCTCTTACCTGCTTTTCTTTTTCATATCACTTAGTGTTACTTATTTATCTTCCTATTTGTTGATTGCCTATCTCCCCTACTAGGATGTAAGCTTCATGAGGGCAGGGATTTGTGTTGTTCAGCAGGATATGCTCAGCACTTGGAACAGTATCTGGCACATAGAAGGTACTCAGTAAATATTTGTTGGTTGAATGAATGATGACTTTTAAAAGTTGGGGTTTTTTTTTAAGACTAATGCAAACCCAGGTCTCTGGGGATCTAATGCAAGTCTCACTTAAGTCCCCCAATACTTATTGGTGACTCAGATGACAACACTGATGGCATACTGAACAAATTTACAGATGACACACAACTAGAAAGGATAACAAGTAAGTTGGAGGATAGAATCAGGATTCCCTCCCCTCAGATTCTGACAAAATGTAATAATGAGTCATATCTAACAAAAGAAAGTTTGATGGGTACAAATATAAAGAACTCAAAGATCCTGAAATTCAATCGTGTAAGTACAGGGTGGGGGCGGGATAGCTTACAACTGCACACATCAGGAAGATTTAGAGTCTCCTGTTGATTGTTAGGTAGATGATGAGTCAACTCTCTGTGTGACTTAGCTTCCAAAAAAGATAAACCTTTTATTTGTTGTATCAATAGCAGTACAGCGTTCAAGAGGGGAACTAGCTGTCTAGTACTCACCAGTGATCAGGCCACATTTGTTCTGTTTTATGAATTCTGGGCTTCAGACATTCAGAGACATTGACAAACAAGATTATTTGAGAAAAGTAAAAAGGATAATAAGGGATCTGGTAAACAGCGTTCTTCAGAAATAACAAAAGGATTGGAGGTTGTGGGGGGTGGCGTTTGAGGGGGAGGGAGATAAGTAGCATAGATTGAGGGGCTATCCAACAGAAGAGAGATTTAATTTCTTCTGGGTAATCCTGAATGACAGATTGAGGACCGGTGAGTGGAAGGCATGAGCATGTATATTTCAACGTACTGGAATTTATCAACAATTAGATTTGCTCAGTAATCAAGTGGACAACTACTGGAGGCAGTAAATTTCCTGACCCTGGTGGTATGGTGCCTGCAAGTTGGGCAGTCATGTCCCTTTTGATGGACAAACACTGGGTGAGGGAGTGGGGAAAGTAAGATTTATCATAATAGCAAACACTTACTGAGTGCTTACTGCATGGAAAGCATCATAATAAGTGAGTAACATGGTTATCATTTCTAATATTCACATCAATCCTACTATCTCTATTTTTCAGATGAGGAAAGTAAGGCTTAGAAAGGTTAAGGAATTTTCGCAAGGTCTTACACCTTAGTGCAAAACAGATACGGGATTTGAACCTAGGCATTCAGATCTGTGAACTTAATTGTTATTCTACAAGGACACTTACCTCTAGAGAACCATTCTTTTCTACCCTGAGATTATCACTCTAATGATATAATCAAACTAAGGAGTTTATTGTCTCAAGGGGCAGATGATTCTATAGCATATGGGTTCCTTTTATATCTAGTATGCAGGGACTAAATTAATCTGGGAATTTGCCATTTGTAGTGCACTGTATGGAGCCCAGCATAGGACGTGGCACACAGTAGGTGCTCAATACTTATTTATTAAGTGAAAAGAATGAACAAATGCAACCACACAAAATTGGCTGCATCTGAAATGACAGAATCTCAATATATTGCTCCAGAAGAAAAACAAGCACGTTTCTGGGTGGTCTACTGAGAATGCTCAGCAAAAGTGCTAGTCCGTCGTTCCTGGAAAAGCCTTGAGAATTTTTGCTCAATCATTTGGACAATATTCACTAAATCAAGTATTGAGTACCTGTCCTTTGTCAGGTAAGCCCAATGTACTGAGGGTGCAGAGGTGAATCACAGGATGCACCGTAGTGGGGGACATGCACAGGTAAGCAAACGCCAGTGATACAGTGTGGCAAGTGCTGTAGCAGGTGTGTGTGTATTAAATATTATGGAAGCACAGAGCAGAAAGGGACTAATTCTACTTGATTGAAGGAGTTGTCTAATTCTTGATTATCCTTTAAAAATAACTCCACATATGATATATTATTTGAGTTTGGTCTTCGTAAAGACCATGTGAGATTGTGACCCTTCTTGTAGAGAAGATGAAATAGAGTCTTATAGAGGTTAGATGAGATTGCCAAGGTCATGCAGCTAGTAATAATAATTGCTAACATTTATTGAGTGCTTAGGATACCTGAGGCTCTATTCTAAACCCTTTAAAAACATTTTATCCTCACAACCACCCTATAAGGTAGTTATTGATATCATTGCCACTTTATAAATGAGAAAACTGGGGCACAGATTTAAATGACTTGCCTAGAATCACTTAGCTAGAAAGTAGAAAACCAGTATTTATACCTACACAGTCTGGCTTTAGCAGGCACATACTTACCTACTATCTTAACTAACCCCCTGAAAAGCTGGAACACACACACTTGGACTTCTACCCCAAGTTCAGTTTTCTTTCAAGAGACCTTGCTCTTTAGCAGATGTTACACCCCAATGAGAAGAAATGGCAATGTAGATACAAGGTGGGTTGTGTAGGTCATGCATCCATGGTGTTTTGGGAGAGGTATGGTGAAATCCAGAATGTACATTAACATAACCTCTGACCAGCATCATGGTACAAGCTTTAGATTTTCTGTTTTAGGTATGCAGGGTTTTGGGGGGCAGCCAGAATTTGGTCTGTTCTTTTCCGGGGCAGCTGTCTGGGCTCTAGAGATTGTGACTTGTTACTCATAGGAACTAGCCACCAACACTTATCCTGCAGCCTTTTGAAATCTAGTTCAAATTTTTCTAAAAAGAAGAAGACAAGATGTAAAACATTAAGAATGAAACAAGTGAAATTCAATAGTTTGTATATTAGTGAGACTGGAGATAAAGAGAAGGAGAAATGAAGCACATAATTGCTTAAATTGTCCAAGCTTTCTCTCTATAATCAAAATTCCTGTATTAAAAAATAGTTCAATCTAATATTATTGTACCTTAATAATTAAGTTGGGTTGGCTCTGTGGCAAATCTGAGATAGAATTGGTTATTCAGATTGATGAAGTAGGTTACCCCTTGCCCAATGATTATACTTATGTTAATGTCCACATGACCTATATAATCAAAGCTACTGTGTTTTTAAGACACCTGTCTCCCATAATTTTTGGAGCTAGGGTAATTTTAAAATTAACTGCAGGCTGGGATTTCTGTGCTAGACAGTAGGGCAGAAAAAGGCAGGTGGGATTTTGGGGTTTTGTTTGTTTTTTAGTGTTTTGTCATTTATGGAGATTAGTAGATTCAACTGATTACCTGCGCCTTTGTGTTAATGGATTTCTTTTTTCTTGGCTTTGGGTCCTTGGAAACATTTGTTTTGACAGCAGCAGCGGAGTTTAGTCATGTTTTATTTTTGTTGTTCCTATTTATTTCTATTATCCCTTAGTTCAAGTCCGCTTAAAAGGTGTCGTTTAACCTGTCTTTATGTCTCCACAAATGAAATGTTCCTAGTAGTAACTCTAGTTCAGCCTTATAGGAATAGTTCATTTGATGCCCAGTTGATGCCCATCAGGATGATTCTGCAGTATTAATAGCTAGAACAGAGGTATGTTTTATAAATCATGTTTGAAATTTATAATAGGATTTAGCATTTCGTATGTGACATTTCAAGTTTCTTAGATCAATTATTTTTCATACAGATTCTTATAAACAAGTTTTTCCTTTTCATCACTGAGTCAACAAAAGTTGGAAAATCTTTTCTCACATATTCCATTCTTTTACTAAGCCTGAAGATAAATTGCTTTAGAAAACCACATCCCAAACAAACGGTTTTTTATAAAGCTATAACTAAACGAATAGAGTAGGCTCTGCTGGCATTTGAGGTAAACGTCTAATTAGAACTCTCAGTATTTCAAACATATAATTTACGAAAGTTGAGGCTTTTGCTTCTTAACTCTGAGTCCATTGGGATGAAACAAGTGACCCTTGTTGGAAATATGTCAAGAATCAGCTTTCTCAGGGTTGATCTTTAGTTTGACGGTCACCAAGTGAAAACACTGGTTATTCCCAGGCTTAAAGATGTCTGAACCTTCTTAAGTTTGTTAAAAGATCAAGGCAGAATGCTAGCACTGCTTTGCTGCTGTGAAGAGCAGATTGCCCTCTCCTTTCTCCTGGATCCTTTAGTTGATTTCTGCATGAGAGCACGTTCCCCCAAGGCTGGCTCCATCTTTGCTCTGACACTGAGTTACCTTGCACTTCCTGCACTTCTGCCAGGGTATGGGGGAGGCCAAGTACCCTGTTTTTACAATCAGATAGATCTCAGCCTTTGAACTGACTTGACATACTTTCTAGTACAAGGCTCCGTACTAGGCACCAAGAACTGTGACAAATACTCTCAGTCTCCATTTTTCATAACTTAAAAGTGGTAACACAAGATTTGGAATAATTAGATGACTGTGTGACCTTGAGCAAGCAACTTAACCTCTCTGTACAATAACTCTTTCACAGGGGAACGATTGAGATTATATATGAAAATACTCATCTCAAAACCTGGAACATAGTTGCACTTGGAAATTGAATTTATGCAAAGCATAGAATAATCCTTGGAAACTCAAATGAACCCAAATCGATGCTATCTGCCTCTAGCCATTTGTTAAATCAGAAAACTTTACCTCCAAATGAATAACTACATCTACCTCTGACTTTGCGTAAAGTCTACATTCAGAACAAAAAGGTAGTTCAATGATAATCTGTTAATACATTTCGTAACAGGAGCCGACTATGGTTTATTTAGGAGAAAATGACAGGTGAACAAAAAGAAGAAGGAAAATTAGCTAAATAAAATATCTTTATTTCAAAATAAATAAAGAAACAGTTATCTAATTATAGAATATTCAGATGATATAATTATATATATAATTCCAAAATATACTTGTTTTTATAGGTTGATTTATAAAAATTTTATTAAAGGACTAATTTTCTCATGATTGAATGACAAACCATGCAGTACTTCATATTAACTGTAATAGACTAAAAATATCTATTGTCTCTATTTTTCTTTAATTGCACCTACTGTCATGGCCTTACACTTATTATTTGAGTGATACAAAAGGAGTGATTTATGACAACTTCTTGTTCTCTCTGCATATCAGAAAGTGGTAAAGACAAGCATTCCCTCTGACCCACTTAACTATGAAAAAAGGACTCTCCCAAGTTGCCAGGAACTAACGCTATAGTAAAATTACAAGAAATTTTGCTAAGAAATCTTTTCTCATTTTTAACTTACTTGACTGAAACCTGCAGTGCTGGATTTCAGCACAGAGGTGACTTTGGAGGAGAAAATTAGTGCCAAACTGGATCAGTTGTTTTTTGTGTTACGTAAGAAAGTGAAAAAAATTAACTGTTCACTCCTAAGCTATAAATTTAAGATTATCCTATTACACCAAACGACAGAATTTCCAAACCTCAAGCTTTACTTTAGAGCTATATTTTCATAAACTATTATCTGTTCCCACTCAAAACTAAATGTAATTAAATATTAAATAATTAGCCTTGCCCAATTATATTTTTAAATATAATGCACTGCAACAAAAATGAATTATAGTTGAATTATAAAAATGGCACTGTTAAACAATTAATTTGTCTCTTTAAATAATTTTTTTTCTGATTATGAAGAATACACGTGCGGTTTAAAAATATAGAATATACAGCAGAGTAAAAAATGAAAGTAAAAATCATCAAGTCATCCATAATTCTATCACCCAGAGGTAATCACCATTAACATTTTGTTGTATTTCCTTGCAATGGACACTTATACACATGCACACACTCCCGAAAATATCCATTATATAAAAATGAATATCAATGTTTTATTATAGAAAATATAAAACATAAACAAAAGTACACAGCATGGTGAACCCTATGTACCCATCAGTGCATAGCCAGCTCATCAGTGTCCCCATCCTCTCCCCCACTGGTCTTATTTTGAAGCAAATTCTAGATATTGTATTATTTCATTCATAAATATTGCAATGTGGATCTTTAAAAGGTAAGGACTTTTTAAAAACATAACCATTACCACATCTAAATTAATTAAGAATAATTTTTTAATAGTATGAAACATTCAGTCTGTTGATCAAATTTTCAGTTGTCTCATGGATGTAAGAACTTATTTTTATAGTTTGCTTGTTTGAAGCAGAATCCAAATAAGATTCATACACTGAGATTGGTTGCGATGTCTCTTAAATCTCTTTTACTGTATGTATTACCACCCTATAATTTTTTTCCTTGCAATTTATTTGTTGAAGAAACCAAGTTGTTTGTGCTGTAGAACTTCCCATGACCTGGATTTTTCTGTTTACAGCTCCATGGTATAGTTTAACATGTTCCTCTGTCCTCTGTATTTCCTATAACTACCTACAGGTTTTATCAGATTTAGATTTTTTTTTTTTTGGCAAGACTGCTTCATAGGTAGTGGTGTGTTTTGTTATTAGGAGGTGCGTAATGTCTAATAGTCTCTTCTTTTGTGGTATTACCTAGATCCATTAGTACATTAAGGATTGCAAAAATTGTAATTTTTAATCTTATTATTCATTGATTTTCTGGCATGTACCAATGGTGTTTGGTCTTCTTATTTTAAATAGCTTTTGGTTTTTATTTTTTTTTTAATTATTACTTAAACTCATTAATTGGAACATATTTAATGCATTTCAGTACATCTCATTTATTATTCTTATTAATGCTCAAATTTTGTCTCTTTGGTCTGTGGCAATATCTCCAGATTGGCTCTTGACCTCTTTTGGCACAGCTCTAGTAGTCTTTGATAGTTCCCCTGCTTTTTAGTATAAGATGGTGTAGGCTCATCTTGCATATTTCCACATAGTAAAAATCTATTTATAGTTAAGACTTTAATATATATAAATAGAATACAAAACCATACAACAGAAACTATTTATAATAGCAGAAGACTAGAAA
Source organism: Cynocephalus volans (assembly GCF_027409185.1). NCBI lineage: Eukaryota > Metazoa > Chordata > Mammalia > Dermoptera > Cynocephalidae > Cynocephalus > Cynocephalus volans. The sequence goes on along the minus strand of NC_084465.1, from coordinate 25,160,659 downwards.
TAACTCAAATGTCCATTAATAAAGGACTGGTTGAACATCAATGGAGTTCTATATAGCTATAAAATAAAATTAGGAATCTTTAGATATATTTATTAAGGATTGATCTTTAAAAAAATGGGGGTAAAAGTGAGCATAGGATGCTACCATATATGTAAGAATGGATATATATGTACTTATATACTTATATACACACACATATATACATGCATACACACACAGATATATGTATGTGTATATATTTGCTTATATGAAAAAACAAATAATTCAAGGATAAACATCACAAAATAATAGTAGCTAATAATAGGTGAAAGGAATAGAGTGGTGAGGAGGGGATGGAAACTAGACTTCTTTGATTTTACCTTGTTTTGTACATTTGACCTTGGAATCATGTAAATATTTTACATAATTATGAAAATATTATTTAAAATGCAATTCATAATTTTTTAAAAAAAACCTAATTGTGTATCCATTTGGTGGCATACAGAGAACTATTTTAAGTAACCTTAAAACACACTAATTTGTGTGGTGCCGATAACACTAAGGTTCAAGGTTTAATTCCTGTACCGAACACCTGCCAAAAACCAAACCAAAACAAAACACAATAATTTGACTATATATTCCTGATTGGATATATCCTAAGGACAAAAAAAAAAAAAAAAACCCTGCAGGAACATTTGTAACAGTTTTTGCTAATCATATTGTTGATGGTAGTGTCAATATTGCTATTCTGGGTAATATAAGATAAACAAATATTAATTTTTGGATATTCTACTTCTATCATGCTTGGTGTCCTTGAGAATCAGTATTCTCAGCATGGGAGGAAGGGGATATAGATGTAAAATAGAAGAGCTTAGGTAAAAACCCTGTAATCCTGAATTTGAATTGGAAGTTATTGCCATAAACTTACAATCTATGTATATGTATAGGTACATTTCCTAGCTCCCCTGTTCACAGAAAAAGCCTAAAAATGATGACTAATCCAGTAGCAATGAGCACCCCTGGTGTCTATATTCTGATCTGGCTGAGGCAGGAAACATGTCTACGTACATATACATAAATACACATATATCATAAGTGTATATATTCTTATATACATATATTTAACATATGTGTAACATCAGTTATTTAGTGATTCCTCTATTTTTGGTCATTTAGATTGTTTCCAGTTCTTTACACTTATATATAATTCTGTGGCAAAGCATTTGTGCACTTATTATTATTTTTATTACAAATTTCTGTAAGTGGACTTACCTGACTAGAGAGTAGGGACATATTTAATCTCTTGATTAGTACTGACAAATTGCCTCTAGAAAAGTTATATATACCAAGTTACGTGCCGAGGGGTGGAGCAGGAGACAGTGAGTGATACACTGCATTAATAGTTATAGAGATTTTAGGCTTTTACACTGACATGTTTCTGCCAATCTGATATGTCAGATAGAAATCCTCCTTTAAATTAGTAAAGGGACACAAACATCAACTACATTGTATATTGATAAATTAAAATTAAAAAAAAGAAAAAAGAAATGCTCCTTTATTTCTTTGTTTCTCCCTCTTTGATTTTCTTATAGGAAAACTTTAAAAATTAGCAATACCATATGGAAAAACTAAACCGATGTAGTATTTTCATATTTACATTATGAATCAATAACTGTATGTCAACAAAGATTAGAATTGTCTGATCAAATTAATGTATTACTTATAATTAATGCTTTGAATTGTTAATGCTTTAGTTGTGAACATATATGATATATATATATGATGCATGTATTAAGATATTAATTTTTACAGATTTTTGGTAATTTGGGGAGCTACTTTTGAAATTCCTGAGGTTTTTAATGGTAACTTTACCTTTGCAGAACTCATTATTCGTGAAACCTTATTTCCCAAACATAGTTTAGGAAGTTAATTAACTTTGTAAACATTGTTTTACATGTACTTTATATATACAAGTTCCTGTGAATACTATGAAAACCAAAAAAAGTAGATTATTGACAAAATCATAGACTGTTAGATCTAGAGGGATCTTAAAGATCATCTGGTTTTATCCCTTTATTTTATACTTTGGAAAACTAAGGCAAAGGGCAGTTATGTAACTTCATTAAAGTCATACAGCTACTTTGTGACAATATGACAAAAACCTAAATATGATTCAGTACAGTGTCCTCTCTATGTAGCTTCTCAGAATTAGCAAAACTTGAAGGCAATATGCAAAAATAAAAATAATTATTGTCTTAGGGAAATGGGATTTGGAGTATCTACCTTCCAAGTTCTATTATGTCACCTTTTCAACAAAAAAACCTGTAGAAAATGGATCAACAACTACATTGTAAAATCAGATAAAAGAGCACTTCTGTTATTTGAGAAACTAGAAATAAATTATGGGTTTTCTAATATAATACTTAGTAGGAATTTAGAGCAATCAGAATATACAGCATCTGAATGCCCATATGTAGAGATAGATATACAGATATATGTGTATATTCATATATATGTTCCTAGGCACTGTTGTAAACACTTTATTTGCATTATCTCATTGAATTCTAACAATAATCTCAAGCAAAGAAAGGTTACGTGACTTGCCCCAGCTAATCTCAGGAATGTCGAACTGAGGATTTGAACCTAGGCAGCCATAGACAGGGTAAGTTGTTTGAAGTTTCAAGCCTTGCCTGTCAGTTTCATTGCTATTGAGCATTGCTGTGATTGTCTGACTCACCCCAGCTCTCTCCCTACAGGGTCAGAGTTTCCCAGTATTCATAGTATTTGAATACTATGAATGAATTCCTTAGAGCAAAAATCATTGGAGATAGTTCTTTTTCTAAACCTCTCATCTGCCACTTGTAACTACGTGATTTTTCAGTCTTCATCTATTTTATGGATATGATAATATCCACCTCACAGAGTTGTTGGAAGACTAAATAACTTGGACTTATTTTTTTAGTAGAATACCTGGTACACAGTGCATATTCCATAAGTGATAACTGCTTTCGTCAGCTCTAGTTGTCATCATCAACAACATTATTATTATTTCTTCCTCTCCCTATTGGCCACTTTTTTAAATGCAAAAACTCTTGGAAGGGGTATTACATCACCCAAGGGGTTAGTGGCTAATCAGTTTTTCTTCTGACAGGACAGAGCAGAGAGGTATTAAAGCACAGGGAAGGAAAGAGAGAAATCAAAGACAGGTGGGGAGACCCCAAAGACAACTTAGAGCAGAGTTTTATCCCAAACTAGTTGGGATAAGTTAGCAAAACAGTTCATTTGAAGTCTAGTGCTCTTATATGGGATCTTGTAATCTTTATGAGGCTTCCAGAGGGCCTCTTAGGGAACGAGGAAGGCCACTGTTAGCAGGCTGTGGAGACAGACTGTCAGTTCCTGTGCAAGGAGTCCCATGCACCAGGGCCACCGGCCTCTCCAGGCTGCAGTGGTGGAAGTTAGCAAACAACTCTTGCAAACTCTTCTGTTTACTGTGCCTGGAAACGGGCCTTTTGCCATGGAAAAATTTCTCATTGTACCCGTAAGTACAGGACACGCATTGCACAATATGAAAGATCTTATTAAGACTTCTTGTTAACCTGTGTACGCATTGTGCTTCAAGACTAGGACTGATGCCATTTCTGAGGGGTCATTCCACTTTTACTCAGGAACTAAGAGACTAAAGGCAGCCTGCAACAGTGGCCTCCCACTCTGCTCTGGAAGCCTTGTCTGGTCACTGGTGCCTGAAGTCTTCCTGCTTTATGCTACCACCTTCTCCCTCGCGTCTAAGTACTCTTTTATTTCCTGTATTTTATTTTTCACTTTTCATTGTTATGAACAGGACATAAGCACATAGTAAAATATAAAATGGTGCCAAAGTGTAGTCAGTGAAAGGTATGTCTCACTGCCCTCCCAGATCCCCAGTGCCACTGGCCAGAAGTATCCACCATTGTTTATTCATTCAGAAAACACGGAGGTTGGGCAGGGGTGGGGTGGGGTGGGGGGCACGCTCCCCTGTGTCAACCACTGTTCTAGATGCCGATAAGATCCCTGCCTTCTAGTAGGGGTTGATGGTCCACAAGCAAGATTCATGAGCAAATTACCATAGAGTATATTAGAAAGTGATAAATGCTACGAAAACAAACAAGCAAGGGCAGGGGACAGAGTGATCAGGGTCACTGAGGCGGTATTTGTACAAAGTACGCAAGGGAGAGAGGCAAGGAGTTACCATGGAAAAAGAGGGCTCCAGACAGAAGGAAACAAGTACAAGCAAGTTTGACATGCTGTCAGATTCATTTTTATTTATAAAACACTCCTAAAGTGTCTGTCACAGGCCAGGCACTCTTCTGAGCCTTTTACATGTGTTAACTCAGTCCTCACAACAGGCCCAGGCACTCTTATCATCATCATTGTAAAGGGAAACTGAGGTACAGAAGAGAGAGGAAAGTTGCCCAAAGTCCCAAAGCTAATGAGTAGTGAGATCTGGACTTTACCCCAGGCTGTCTGGAGCCTGAGCCTAGTTCCAGAACACTTCCATTAGCCCAGAAAGAGACCCCCATCCCTGTTAGCAGTCCTTCTCAATTCTCCCCTCCCCCAGTCCCTGACAACTGCTGATCTATTTTCTGTCTCAATGGTTTTGTCCATTGTGAACATTTCATGTAAATGGAATCATGCAATATTTTGTGACTGGCTTCTTTCCCTTAGCATAATGTTTTAAAGGTTCATCTATGTTGTAGCATGGACCAGTCCTTCATTTCATTTTATGGCTGAATAGTATTCCATTGTATGACTAGCACACATTTTGTCTATCCATTCATCCATCAGTGCACATTTGGGTTGTTTTCACTTTTTGGCTATTATGAATAATGCTGCTGTGTACATTTGTATACAAGTTTTTGTGTGAGCATGTGTTTTACATTCGGTATATACCTAGTAGAATTGTCCAGTCATATGGTAACTCTATGTTTAACTTAACAAATCAACTTTTGATTACAATATATTGCTTAACACCTCATTACTTGGAAGAAGGAAAATATAGGAGCAAGTTGTTGCTTTAGCAAATGTCCTATCCTGTTCTATTTATATAAGGTGACAGATTAGTGGTGGTGCCTCCTTCATGGGGCTTCCTAAGTCAGTACCCTGAAGGTCGTTGGCACTCAATATGTATGTTACCATGTGGACCTCACTGAGGCCACTTTTTGTAGCCCCCTCCGTACATAGATGGCGAATGACCATAGCATTCACGGTATGCCATGCATAATGCTAAAAGCCTCACAACCTTTTTCCTAGACCTGCACCCTCCAACATGGTCACATGTGGCTATTAAGCACTTGAAATGTGGTTGTCCTAATTGAGATGTGCTGTATGTGTAAAATACACATTGGATTTCATAGACGTAGTACAAAAAAGAGAATGTAATGTATCTCACTGATATTTTTTACATGTCAAAACGATATTTTGCTTGTCAGGTAAAATATAGTACTAAAACTAATTTCACTTGTTTCTTTTTGCTTTTCTTAATGGGCTGCTAGAAAATGTTACATTACACATGGGCTCGCATTGTGGCTTGCATTCTATTTCTATTGGACAGCACTTGTTCTAGACTATTCCTCACAGTAATTTGATCAGCTGGACAGTATTACAATCCCCACGTTTTGGGTGAGGAAATTGAGGCTTAGAGAGCTTAAGTAAATTGCTTATGATCATACAGCTGTGGCTTAAGCACAAATCTGTCTCCAAGCCTGAATTATTTTCCTTTACTCTTCGCTGTCTCCCCATAGACCAGAAATATAAACCATGTGATACAGAAATGGTTATGATCATGAGCTACAGCAAAAAGCTGTTTTCATATCTCCATTGCAGAGCACAAGAAAAATTGCCCATGCAGTTCTGTAGGTAGAATTTAGGTTGTAGTTAGGGAAAATTGCCTAGGGAAAGTTTCTTAAATACTAACTGTTTGTAACAATTTGGAGCTCACCCAGTGAGGACAGAAGGTAGATGAAACTACTTCAGAGGTGGCTTTCGTTTCTGTGATCCTGTATTATAACACGTCAGATTCACCCATTAGCTTCTGTGTAACACTCAGAGTGAGACGGAGTGAAATTAGTGCTCCAGTTTCATCTTTTCTTCCTGTAAAGCATCAGGCTTTAATTTCATTCCATTTCACTTGAATTTGTGAGAACCTCAAAGGGACATTCTTCATAGCAATCCTGCTCTCTTCTACGTGGCAGTGGAGAAGACAGGCAAAAGTGACGAAAAGAGCCACTCCGGTTCCTTCTTTCCCTGCTACCTTAAACGTTCTCCAAAATATACGTTTTAACTCGGCCAAGTCTTCCTTCTCCTAAGGGCATCAGTGTTCTTACCAAGGATTCTTGTGTGTGCATCATTAATGCTAGTTACCACTACATTTTAAATGCTATGACAATTTTATTCTCATTTTACACATGCTTGTGTATAACATGTATTATCAATATAATTTACCTCTTTAATTTCAAATACCAAAGAGGAAGCCCAGTTTAGAAGACTAACTCCTTAAGCTATTTTTCCAAATTGGGAAGGCAGGGGAAAGATTGGGATAATCGGGAATTATACTTTGCCACAGGGCCTCTTTCCCAACTGTTTAAACCCTCTCATATACTTAGGGGCTAGAAAGGTTGCTGAGAACTGTGAAGCAAAAAAGTAAAAAAGCAACAACAGTAACACACATTTCTTTTTTATTTTTTTCCATTAGTCTATAGCTCTATAGCCTGCCAAGAAACATGGCAACTTAACTCCTATAAGAATAAGGGCAACTCAAAAAATCAAACTCTAAAAAGCTAAGAAGCTTCTAGATGTATATATACCATGTTTTTTTTCATTGCTCACTTTTATTTTTTAATTCATAGTCAAATTTTTAGTGCCCCTAAATTGAGTTCTCTTTGGCTTCAGTGGCTACATGGAAAATAAATTCCAGCATTTGTTTTTTATTTAGTCATTCTTAAAATTCCTTGGTGGTTTCAAATGTGGTTCAGCCAAGATGACAATGAGCCACGAAAGAAGAAGTCAGAGAGATAGAAAGGTATTGGGAAAGGTACACAGACACAGAGCCAGGAATCAGATGACCTGAATTCTAGTTCTGTATTAGAAACAAATTAGCTACAAGGCCTTGGGGAGTTTAAGTTCCACAAACATTTATTGGACAACTGCTGTGTTCAAGGCATTGTAATAAGTGCTGTAGGAGCTAAAAGGTAAGCAAGACATGGATCTTCAAGGAACTTACCACCTAGTAAGAAAGAAAACTATGGTATATGGTATAGAATATGCAAGTGATGGAATAGTACTATGCGAGCACAGAAAGAAATAAGCCTAATTCTAGCCTAGGAGATTGGGGATGGCTTTCTGAAGAAAGTGGTATTTGGCTTGGTCCTAGAAGTTTGGGTAGGATTTCTGGGTGGGGCTGGAGGGGACATACAGGGAAGGGGTGACAATGTAAGCAAAGGTGTACAGGAAGAACGTGCAGAGCTGGTCAGGAAACTTGTTAGACAGGCAGGCACAGTTAATTCTGAATAATAGTGGGAGATAAATTTTGACTGCTAGATTAGAATCAAACTGTGGTAGGGCTTGAATTCCATTCTGAAGAACTGGGGCCTCATTACAGGAAGGGAGCAGGGAGACAGTGCAGATAAAGAGCAGACCCATGAATGGTCAGCGTTGCTAGGATGATTTGTTCTAGTAACCCTGGTGCTGTTAGTGGTAAGTGAAAAGATGGAAGGCTGGGAGGTCAGCTAGAGGACTGTAGCACAGGCTTTGGGCACTGGAGATGGACAGAGAAGGCAGATGCAAGAGGCATTTGAAGGGGGACTTACAGGGCTTGGTGACAATTGGTTTTGAGATGTAAAAGATGACTGAGTTTTTGAGCATTGATGAATCAGAGGATGGAGATGCTGAGAATGTAGGAGGTTTGCCAGAGAAGATGCTGAGCTTGGTTTTGAGTGTATTTGGTCTATTCTGTACACATTAACTAAAGTAATCATATAAACACAAGCCAATTCCTGACTCTCCCCTACTCAAGACCCTTCTATCCCATCTCATCTTACTCACTTAAAAGAAAAATTCTGACAATGGCAGATAAAGCCTTATATGTCCCAGCTTCCCACTTTCCCTCTGATCGCAGCTCCTCCCACGTCCCCCTCTTCTCAATGGGCAATGGCCACACTGGTCTTCTCACTGTTCCCCAAAGACTGCCCAAAGTGGATCTGCCTTAAGACCTTTCTTGGTGTTTTCTCTTCCTGAAACCCTCTTTCCTCAGACAGTTTTCATACCTTACTCCCTCACTTCCTTCAGCTTCTATTCAAATGCCACCTTTTTACTTCCTTGGCCATCCTATATAAAACAGCAGTACCAACCCCGCTGGCCATTTCTCCCTCCCTACTTTACTATTCTCCATAGCACTGATCACCATCTGACATACTGTGTGTGTACTTATTTATTATCACAGCCTAGAAACCGAAGCCATAAAAAAAATTAATAATGAAATAATAATGAAATAATCCAGTGTTTGCAAGGATACAATGAGGTTTGTTACTCTCACACACCATTCTGGAGACTGGGCATGAATATCATCTCTTTGAAAAGCAGTTTGGTAATAAGTAGGAAGAGTCATAAAATGTTCATGTCCTGGGACATTTTGTTTTTAAAAGAATGAAAGTCAGTTCTAAGAAGATAATCTAAAATATAGAAAGGAAAATATGCAGGAAAATATATACTAATATTTATAATATCACACAATTGGAAAGATTCTGGACATCAAAAAATATAAGGAGATAGTTAAGTAAATTACTATTCCTTTCCTTAATGATATATTATTCACTTGTTAAAAGGATAGTTATAAAAAGCTAGTTAGCTAAGAAAAATGCTTATGAGACAATGCTATATTTAAAAGGACAGGACCCACAATTATATACAGTAGATTTTAGTTATCTTTAAATATGCACACAAAAAAAGACTGGGGGAAATTAACAAAAATGCTGATATTAAATGCAAGGCTAATGAATTCATAGGTGGTTTCTTTTTCTAAATCTTTCATATTTTCTGTATTTAGATTATATGCTTTATGTAGTGTGGTTATTTGATTTTTAAAAATAATGTTGTTTTTTTTTTAATGCTCAAAAGAAATTTCTGCTACAACTCAACTTACCCTCTAGACTGCATTGTTGGGTATCAGTGTCTGAGTTTTTAGGCTGATGGAACCTGCTTCTAGGACCGAGGACCGCTGACCCCAATGGCTGGCCCTACAGCTCAGTAGCCTCCCAAGTCTCAGTTCTCCCACATTTTCATTCCTGACTCCTTTTTCTTCACCACTTCTCTGCATAATTTTAGGCTGTGTCCTTCTGATTATGAAGGTCACAATTATGAAACAATAAAGGCCAAAAGAACACAACTTGTCCCGTGCACCTTGAAAACATTTATATACATGGATCAAGACTGAGCCACCTTATTAATGGCTCCTTCTACTTTCTCTTATTTTAGCTACCCTTCCCCCACTGGTAGACATTTAGGGTTCCCACTTTGCTATTCTCCATAATGTTTATCACTATTTGACACATTATGTATTTACTTATTTATTATCACAGCTGAGAAATGGAAGTGGTTAAAATAAAACAAAAAAATCCAAAGTCTACCTACTAAGTGCCAATTAAGCACTTCTCTCTCTCTCTCTCTCTAGATATATATATATATCTAGAGAGAGAGAGAGAGAGAGAGAGAGAGAGTTACTTCATTTCATCCTTACAAGCCAGCAAAATAAGTGTTACATTTTGGAGATGAGTCAACTAAGGCTTAGAGAGGTTAAACAATTTGCTTAAGTTTACTAATGTAGGAAGTTTCAAAATTGGAATTTAAACCCTCATCTTTCTGACCTCAAATTTTATGCCCTTAGCCACTACACTGATGAACATACATTAATTATTAAGATAACCTAAGTTAATTTATTATATAGACATTGCCCAGATAAACAATTTAATAACTGAATAATTCAACCTGAAACCTGTAATCAATTGAAGGCAAGTGTCTTTGTGTCTGAATTAACCGGCTCATTGCTTTGGATTTTCTCAGTGTATGTCCACAGGGTCTCACTAACAATTAGAGACCCTAAAATTAACAATTTGAAATAGTTGGACTATTTTGATTATTTGCAGTATTCTAAATATCCAGTTGTTAACAAAAATTAATTTTATCTGCTTTGATTAATATCCTCATTTGAAAGACTTAGAAGCTCTCCTTTGAGGCAAACAGGAACTTTTTTGATAGTCTTTAGTTTTTAAATATTAAGTTAGATCCTTTCAGTTGGTTATTTGGACTTAAGAATTGAGACTATTAATAGGAGACATGTAAGATGTCAAAAAGAATGTACCATCCAATTATGACTAATACTATTTCAGAGGAAATTTCTAACAAAAAGAGATTTTTCATTTAATAACACATTTATTTCAAGCAAGTTTAATAAAAATTCTAAACAAATTCGTTGTAGTGGGAATGAAAGAATTGAATTTCCCAAGAAATATAGCTCATAATGTTCACCCTTATAACAACTCAACAGCGCTTTTGTGTGCCTTCTTTGGCTAAAGTCCCACATCAAAAACGCTTTCAGCTCCTGACATAGACGTGAGAAGCCGTAATGTGATCGTATTCATCATAGCTAACATTTCTGAGAACTTACTGTGAGCCAGACTTAGCCTCATACTGCGCTTGATTTCGGCGTTTTAATACTCAGAACCCAATAAAGTAGGTAAAATGTTATACTCATTGTATAGACAGATAAAGAAACCGAAGCGTAGAAGGATTAAGTAACTTGTTCAAGAGACAGCATTTAAAATAAAACACAAAATATGTTACGTTGGCTGTTTTGGCTTCTCTGTGATGCTGAGAGAATAACATTTTTTAAAGGAATATCAAGTTCGAACTTACAAGTTTTATGCTAAAAGAAAAAAATGAAAGGCTTTTGGAATTACTGTAGCTATCATGCCGGTGACTAATTCCATTGGAGAACTGGCCTAGTGAGAGCTGAAATTTTAGAAGTCTGAGAGTGCTTTCCTCTGGATAGTTGGTGCTTCCCTCACAACCCCTTCCCCCATCAGCTCGCACTGTAAACCTCCCTTTCACTGCAAAATGTTTTCATCTGAGGGTTTGTAACTGGTGGAGCTGTCCTTGGTCTGAGAGGTCAGAGAAGAAAAGTTTTGCCTGGGGTATCTGACTTCCTATGAAGTTGCTGCACTTCTCAGCTGATTTGTAGAAATATCTACCAACCCACCATGTAGAACAGATTGGGTGAATTCTTAGGAGAGGCCACAAAACCTCTCAAGTACTTCATCATAGTGCATTTTAATTTTTCCCTCCATTTGAGCAGAGCTTTCCCACCTTAGATCAGGAAATAGGGAATCTGAATCAGGCTGAATACCTGTTTTGTGCATAATACAGTTCTAGACCCTGCAAAAGATCAAGATAATGTTCCTGCCCTCAAAGATTTTTACATTCCAGTGATAAGACTGTCATACATAAAAAAAAGTTAAACAACCCAACATGATAAAGAGATAAATCAGAAGCCAATCAAGTGCCATGGCCACCAAGTGTTTGCAATCCAAGGCAGGGTAATGGAAGAGGAGGTCATTGGATCCTGATGTGGGAAGAGAGGCTTCAGGGGAGAGAGAAGATTTAATATGGTCTCGAAGAGGAGGAAGCTAGCCACAGAACAGAGTGTATAATATAATCCCACTTACCTGAAAAGAAAACAAAAATGGCTTATGGATATGAAATGCAGAGAAAAAAGTTGGAAGGATACGTAGCAAATTGGGAGGAGGGGAGGGAAGAGCTAGAACCCATGGGGACTTTCAGTTTTTGCTGTACCTACTTCTATGTTGTTTGAATGTTTTTCCAAAGGAGATGTATTCATGCATTTATTTTGTGTAATTAAGAAATGCAAAATTTACAAGGAATGAGTAGGAGTTGAATTTATAGAACAAAAGGAAGAGGATATTTCAGGTGAGAGCAGCTTGAGTGAATGCCTGAAAGTGGCAATGTACAGGGTGTGTTTGGGGAAGAGCGGGTAGAATAGTGGGAACAGCTCAGAAGGGGCATAGTAGGAGGGTAGACTGGGGCCAGGTGGAGAAGAGCTACGAATGCAAGACGGAGGAGCATGAACCTTTCCCCTTTGGCCAGAAGCAATGGGCAGCCTTTGAAGATTTGGTTTGGGGTTGATTAATCTGGCTACACAAGAGTTTGTTTATTAGTGAGCATACCTGAAGACGCAGCAAAGTCAGATAATATGAATTCAATTCTTCCTATGTTGCACACCATGAAAATGCCTCCTGTAGTAACCGTAGCAAGGAAAGCTCTGACATAAGCAAACCCATTGTTCGACTTTTCAGGAAACACTGACATATAGAAATGCTATCAGATGCAATTGGGAGCAGCCACTTACACTTGATCCACAGTATTAATTCCACTCTAAATCTTTGTGTAATATTTGACATCTATGATGAATGATTCACGTGTATGAGGGAGATTTCAGTCCCCAGCATATGAGAAATGACTGAGTCATATTTGTAAAAGTTGAGTAAAAATTACTTGATTTTAAAAATGAAAATCAGACGTATTCTGGAACATGATATTTGTTTTAATTTCTCCTTCCCTTGGGTGAGTTGACAAAAATCAATGTTTTCTTTAAACTTATGTCTATAATTATAGCACTATTTAAACACTCTATATGTACATGTTATGTTTGTACTAGAGACATAATTTAACAGAAATCTGTAGCTACGTGGGGGTGGGGATGTAACTAACCTACAAGCCAATCTTGGAGGAAACATTAAACCTAATGTGAGGAAAAATACTATAGGTAACTTTGATTCATGCGTCGTGACTCATTTTAAATGACTGGATTCCAGTTGAGTTGAATTTCTTTACTGACCAACAAGTGGAAGAGGGATACACAGAGTCTCAGAAGGATAATGTGCGTTAGATTTATAAAAACATAGTCTTCATCTACTGCAATTTATCTTGTAACCAGAAGTGCTCTTTGAGAAAGAAACTGACAATTGAATGTAGTTTTCAGTTTTCACTTTCCTTCTTCAAACTTTAAAGACTTTTAATCCTCATCTCACCCCTCACTCCCCAGTTTTTCCCCCACCCCACACAGCTTGCCCTTTTTCAGAGAGGCAGATGGAATTCTCAATAGACAAAACCGAGTTTCCTTGCGTGGTGATGGGAAAACAAAGAACGCGACACAAGAAATATTCAAAAAGGCTTTAAGATTACGTGGAAAGAGAGATTCCTGATGTCATATGTTGCATTTTCTTCAGAACCCCTTCCCTGTTCTTAATCTTTCTCTATCCTTTAAACGTACTTTTTGGCATCTCTTCCCATCATGAGCATGAGGGCAGCATGTGGAATCTGACTGCTGTGTGTTAGGAGAAGGCAGGAATGCAAGATGATGACAATTTGGGGAATAAAAAAACGATTCTTTAAAAAAAAATCTCCTAATCGTTTTAATGTAATTCTCAACACTGATCTTGATAAGAAATGAGCATTCATCCAGTAAGTGTTTACTGCTATTAACCAAGTTGACTTTTAAAAAAATTTTATGTCGTCCTGATAGCATTGGGCTAATCAATACAGTCGCAGAAGAGCAAGGACAGAATCTAAGCTTCCAGTACAACTCAGGCAGGGCAGTCCGTTCTCTGTCTCTGTTTCTCTTCCCCTCTCCATCTCCCACCATAAATGGGCACTATATATGTGTATATATATTAGCTGGAAGAAACTTTATTCTGAGTTTGATGTTCTCCTAGACATGAAAAGAAGATGGAGTTTATGTGGATGACAACAGTTTAAACAAAGACTGAGAAAGAATATTTATAAGTGCAGAAGTCAGTGAGAAGGTCATTGTAAGCAGAAAGATGGAATCTGATTTTGCATCAAACAAAATTTTGTAAAAGACAGGAAGAAGTAGGGATTGGTGAAAAACCGGTACCTAATATAATGCTAAGAAAAATTATGAATAGCTAGAGAGTTAGGAAATAGTTGGACCCTCCCCAAAAAACCCAAAAAACAAAGAAAAACACTCCACAACACCCTCAGTTTATCTATTTGTACATCAATGTGTTTGAGATGAAACATATAAAAATATGCAAAACCACACATATTAATCTTATGATGCTATCACAGATGCCAAAAGCAAATACCCCATTTGTTCCCAGTTGACATCAGTTTATCTCTGGTTTGTGACCTCAAAGGAATTGGGGAACTTACTATCTTCAGTTCATTTCTGCATTCCTTGTAAGTTCAGGGATAAAACTTTTAATTTTTTAATATAGTTAATATTTTTATTAAAGTTAATTTTATTAAAAGTACATATCAATATATTAAATAGTTGTAATTTATAACATATCCTTTATATTTATAATTTACTTGTATGAAATAATTTGTTAAAATATATAATTAATAGTATTCTTAATAGATTCACATTTTAAAGTACTTGCTTGTAAAAATACTGTCTTTATCTACTTTTGAATATGTCATTATTTTCCTTTTCTGATAAAAAAAATGTATTTTGTGGGTTTTTTGCAGATTTATAGTAGTGTTTTTCTTCTAACCAACAGCTAAATTTAGAAGTTCTATTTTATGTCACAAATGATCCTTGCTGGTACAAAAAGTTTATATTTTGGGAGGCTATAAAGACTTCTTGTCCTTTAAGTCTTATTTACAAAGTTTTGTCAATTGTTTTATACTGTCCCTCATAATAGCTTGCCATCAATAAGCAAAAATAAAGCTGGGACTGTGTCAAAAAAATTCACTGGCCCACATTCATCTTCTCTTGCAGGATTTACTCAATAGTGTTTCCCATTCAGCTACTGTGCCAGCCAACGGAAACAGCTAGTTGTTGTCTGAAATGAAGAATAATTGGAAACATGGTGCCTGTTTCTTTTCCTGCAAGTAACAATTCATCCATTTAACATTCTTTTGGTGCTCTTGAATTCTGTGGGAGACTGTTCCTTTGAGGCCAATCTGAGAAATGCTAACCTTCTAGCCTGCTGTTGACCCTCCCAATGTGAAACAGTGACAGACACCCGATCCCTGGCACCTCTATGTAGTGTTAGTTACATGCACCACTAGCAGCTTTATGCAGGTAAATGGGCATCAAGATAGCCTGGGAGGGGAAATGCTAGGCTGGGAGGGATAATAATTATAAAAGATTAAATTTCTGGCTATGCTGATCCCCATTCTGTAGACAAAGAAACAAAGCCCAGAAAGGTTAAGTGACTTGCCCAAGGTCACTTTGCGAGCAAGCTGTTTGTAGAACAGACTGTTTCCAGAGCTTTTCTTTATACCCTTACACCACAATATGCTTTCATCTTTTATGGCCAAGTACCTGATTGATTTTGTAAATGTTCCATATACGTAAAAAGATCACATGTTCTCTTTTTGTAAGGTTCAAATATGTGGTTTTTACACTGTTTACAAATCACACACATAAACTCATATATATATATATATACACATTTGTGTATAATAAGCTTTAGATTATACAAGGGTACTTCAAAAAGTCCATGGGAAAATGGAATTAAAAGATAATGTGAATCTTCCCATGAAATTTTTGAAGACCCCTCGTATTATTACAGTCTCTTATATCCTTGCTCGTTTTTGACTTCATATTCTATCAAATTCTGAGAGGGATATATTAGAATCTACCACAAAGAGTAATTATGATTCATAATGATGAATGTGCAGATAATATTGATTTGATCATCACATACTTTACACAAATACTGATAGTCAACTCTGTACCCCATAAATGTGTATAATCAAAAATAAATTTAAAAACCACTTCTGAAAGATAATCAAGAGAATGTATTATGCATAATAAACTGAAATATATATATATATAAAATCTACTACTATGGTTGTCATATCATCAAATGCTCCTTGTCTTTTGATTTTTTAATTTTGTGCTATGTTTTTTAGTGCTTAATAGCTGACACCTGCTATTTTTTTTTTATGTTCATATTTGTACCGCCAGAAAATCAGGCTGTCTCCATATGAAAAGATACCCAAATCGTAGTGGCTTAAATAAACAGAAATATATCTTTCTTAAACACAAAAGGTACTTGGAAGTAGGAAGTCCAGGGCTGCCATAGTGGCTCCACAGTCATGTGGAATGCAAGCTTCTTCTGTCTTTCTACTCTGCCACCTTTAGTATAGTGGTGCCCATTTCCAAATCATGGTTGCAAGATAGCTCCTGCAGCTCTGGCCATCATATACATATTCCAGACAAAAAAAGAGAAAGGGGAAAAATACCTACCCACTAATCTCTGCTTACAACTTATCGTCCACCCCTAATTGTAAAAGGAGGTGGGAAAGTTAACTTTTTTTTTATTCTGGACACATTGCTGCCTCAAATTAAATTGAGGTTTTGTTAGCAAGGGTAAGGAGGGATGGACATTGTGTAGGCATCTGGCCGTCTCTGCCATGGTACCTTTAATCATTCCATCCTCTTGTTCCTATTTAATGCTTTTGGCCTTGAATTTGATATTAATATTGTCCCTCCTGCTTTTGGATTTGCCTGACATATATCTGCCAATCATTTATCTTTAAACTTTCTTTGTCACTTTCTTTGAGGTGAGCTCCTTATAACATAGCTTAATTTTTGTGTTTTTTAGCTCAATATGAAAGTTTGTCTTTTGAAAGAGAAATTCAATTCTTTCAAATTTAGTGGTAACTGATATATTTATTTTTATTCTTTCATTTTTACTATTTATTCTATTTCACTGTTGTTTCCCTTTTTCCCCCTTTCCTTAGTTTTACTGCCTTGATCATTTTTTAAAAGTTATTTTCCCACTCTGTTAAGTAGAAAGTTTTCCGATGAAGTGCTTACTTCTCTTACATTAATAAATGCCTTTTTCTGACTGAATGACCATATCCCAGTATCTCAGAGATTCCTTATGAATGTGATGAGGAAGAAATGCAATTTATTTCTTCAATGGTAAAATAATAAGGGCATTGGCGCCATCTAATAATTAAGGGAGTTTATTTTTTTCTCATTTCCTTCAACATCACACGTAGACAGCAATAGATATCTCACCAACTCTCTTAAGCAGAGCTGGAAATGAGCCCTGTCTTGACTGAGCTGCTGTGTGCAGCCCTTCCCAGGCTCTTGGTAGGGAGAGCTATTATCCTAGAATTCTAAAGTCCACCTGGGGATGAATTATGATCAGCATTTATCCTTAGACTTCTCTGTTTACTGAATGCCAAGTAAGTTATCACGGGTGATAAAGCAAATAACAGTAATGAGTAACACCCTAGTACATTTTGTTGCTTGCTATCCCCATTACGTTTGTTTAAAAAAAAAGGACTTAAAACCTTTTTCCATGGAAGACTTGAGTTCTGCAGAGTTTGTTACAATTCTGTAAGAAACTTGTATATGAAATGTAGCTCTAGATTACTTGGTGAAATTAGTAATCCTGTTTTTTGGATGCTTTCACATTTACATGAATATACTGCTTCTGAAAGAAGGCTTTTTTCCCTTGTCTGGCTCTAAAGCATACCTTCCACTTCATGCCACAGCAGTACACTTGTTTCCAAAAGCAATCCAAGGAGCCTAAAATTAAGCAAATGGTACAAGTGTTACCATTTAGAGAGGAATGTTGCTGTTTTTACCATGAGGAACAATATAAAAGAAGAAACCAAAGTCTGATTAAAACCATAAAACTTCTATCCAACTTTATTATTCTAATTTACTTCTTTCTTAAAAATTATTATCATTTTAGGGCTGGTCTGTGGCTCACTCGGGAGAGTGTGGTGCTGTTAACACCAAGGCCATGGGTTCGGATCCCATATAGGGATGGCCGGTTGGCTCACTTGGGAGAGCGTGGTGCTGACAACACCAAGTCAAGGGTTAAGATCCCCTTACTGGTCATCTTTAAAAAAAAAATTATTTTAGATCTTTTATGGGTATGATTTGGCTACAAACTGGTATACGTTTTGATAAATCTTAGAATGATAATTCTATAAAGCAAACTATTTTTACTCTGCAAAAATATTTATATATAAAATAAACAAATAACCTATTATGTTTAAGAAACTCATCACCTTGTTTCTGGTGCTCTCTCTTACAAAATTAATTCTTTGTCCCTTTGCCCCATGTATTGTGGGGGCAAAGGGACAATGAACTAGTTCTGTTGCTGGAAGTGCCTCCCTTCCCATCATCACTATTTTCCTGCAATTTTTCAGGCAAAGGGGGCAGGTCATGGTGTCATAGGAAGAGATCAACGAATTAGCTAATTAATTTTAGATCTACTGCTTCCTCCTTTTCTTAGTATTGACTATGAACGGGGCTTGGCCTCACATCAGCCCCCAGGAGAAGTAGGAAAGATTTGAGAGTGAGAAAGAAAAGTGATGAAAATAAAATTATCATAGAAGCATATGAATAAGCATCTTATCAGATCAGAATGTTAAAATTCATTGGTATATAGTGAGTTTAGTTTTACTGACTACCAGTATATTAAAAATGAGGCTTCACAAGGCTGGCCCATGTTGCCAGTTGTTGAAACTGGATGATGCGCTCATAAAGATGGAAGTTAGCTATGTTTTTACTATTCTTTCTACCTTTGTGTATGTTTGACACTTTCCATAACAAAAGTTATGAAAAGAAAATAAACGAGGCTTCAGAAAACTATTCTGGATTTCTTAATTCTGAAAAAGAGATTCTCTATGCTGTATAGCTCCCATAAAAAGAGCGTCACAAATATGTTCATGGATGGAGTTCAAAACTGGCGTGGACTCAATATGTTGACAAAATGCTTCCAACCTCGATACAAGTCCTAAAGTTGAGACTCTGTGATTGAACTTGAAAAAAAAAAAGGTCTCAAATAGCTTTCATGAATATCATTTAAAAATACTGAAATTGAAAAGTTTCAGTAAGTGAAGATAGTACTTACCAGAGCCAAGCCCTCAGTTCTCCAGTTATTCTTACTTTCATGTTATTTAGTCCCAGAAAACTAGATGGGGAACCAGGAGTTTATATAAACTAATCCCTAGAATATACAACTTATTTGATCTCTTCATGTCTCCATTTTTTTCTCCAGTTAAGTGAGAAGAAACCCTGAGACTAAACTTTATATCTTCCAGGAGCATTTTGAGAAAAAACCACGCTTGAAAGATTTTCTTAACGTATCATGTAGAATTCTGCTACTGCAGAGAATTTGTCTTCCTTACTAGGAACAAATAAAGAATAAAGACTATAAATAAATGAATCATTCAAAAGTCTGTTTTATAGTGTCACCTCTTTGTGAAATTTCCCTCATAAGATGCCATGTTCGTCATTTTCTTTTCAGATGTCCCGGTCTTACAGCAATGATCTGCCATGCTCATGTATCCACTATGTGTTAGAATACAGAAATATACATAATCTTTGCCTAGGGTACAACTCTAGCGGCAGCACAAGAAGGACTCTGAAACCCTAGTGGGGTATGCACTCATTGATCTCGAAGTCTGTGTGATTGATGTGATTGTGGCATATTTTGTGACATTATTGGTTGGTTTGCTTAGATTTCAATTAAATTTTAAGTTAACTATGAGGTGATATGCACTAGGGAACATATCACATAGTATCAGGAAGATGTGGAGTTGCTTTGCTACTCAAAATTAAATCCTGAGAAATAAAACCCTCAAAGGAACTAAATATAGAGGAAAAGGGGGAAGACAATACCTTATCATTAAAAATCAATCAGATATTTACTAAGTGCCTCTTCAGATGATTTCTTACATTTCAGTAGCTAGCAAATCGAGGTTCACAAAATACCTTCACATACATTGTCTTATTTGATCTTACCAACAACTGGTGAGGGAAGAGAAGCAACCTAAAAATGAGGAAATTGCATCTCTGAGACTTAAGTGTTTCCTGAAGATCTATACTGTACTCAGCAGGAGGGGACAGGAACACTGAAACTACCCAGGTCTCCAAACACTCTGTCCTGTGGTTATTTTGCCTTGACCACTGGGCATTGTGCTCCCCCATTCTGTGTCTGGTCCTGTGGAGGAGTCCAAAGAAGTGAAGACATGATCCCTGCCCTTGGGGAGTTTCTGATCCAGATGGGAGAATGCAAGTTTTCATAATGAAACAAGCAGAATTATTGTGTTAAACTGTATGAAACAGGCTGTAAAATAATAACTATTGGATTATCTTAATTGGAAAATAAATTGCTATAAATTCTACCCAATGCCCTGAAAAATGTGGATGTAGGTGCGTAAGAATACCGGTCAACTGAATGTTTCTGAAGGTTTCTAGCCGGGCAGTCTATGTTTTCCTGGAGAAGTCCCATGATGAATCCTTGACCAGGAGGAAAGCCAGCAAGCAATCCTACACAGCTCTACGGTGACACGTGGTTGCCTCTAACCGCCCATTCTTGAATCTTCAAATTCTTATTGGCCCCTGTTGTGCGTCAGGCTGAGAACTGGAAGCTCATGGGCTAGTCCTGGCCCTGGCACATTGCTGGGTCCTCTAAACCATAAGTCGAGGCCACCAAGGAAATTGCATCTTCACCTCCTCCTATGTACCTAATTTGCAAAGGAATAAAGGAGAAGAGTCAAAATTTGTGAAGAAAACTGCCTAGAGGCAGGAGAATAGGCACACTTGTTCCCTAATCAAAGGGAACATGGACTCTTGAAGTGTCTGCAGGGACTCTGTGATCACTTTTATTTTGCCATGTCCTAATGCTCAAATCTAAAATTTTTCAAACCCGTATTTTGTTTCAAAAGCAAAATTCTATTCCAAATATCTGTTCTTTCTTTTTCAGCAGAGCAAGCCTGTCCTCAGAGGTAGCTGCAGGCCAGTCACTGTCTGTCCCTGTCTTTGTCCTCTCCACTGAGTGGCATATTGCCTGGGAGGTCCCATGGGGACTTCCAAAGCCTTAAGCGAATGACTGGAAGGAAAGCTTTGTGAAAAATGCACATGGCCCACCAGGTTCACCAGCATTACAGACATTCCAGTGTAGTCTTCAAAATGCTAATTTGCTAAAGTGTCCACTGGAATCGGCCAGCATGGATGGATCTACTGCATAATCCCTCTTGCCACCAGGGAAGAGTCAAAACAGCAGACACATGCTGGCAGAAGCTGTCCCGGAGTCACCCCTCAAGCATCGGTGCATGCCACCTGAGAGGAGGAGAAGGTGGTGAGAGAAATCTATTGTAGTTCAGAACGCAACTGTAATCTTCTGCGAGTAAATGTGACAGAACAACTTGGAGGTAACTGTCACCACCAACAACAACACTGCTCACTCCCATGAGGACTTGAGCACAAATGTGAACAGAATTCTATCTGACTCCTAAGCCCAGGCACGTAACTGCTTCCACTGGACCACTCATGTTCTCAAAGATGCATCCTTTGACTTACTTTTCCAGGAATGGAAGAGAATTTATGCTGAGTCACCCAAGCTTTATATTTCATCCAGTGGTCATGAACATGGACTCTGGAACCAGTTCTGTCACATTCTAGCTGTGTGACCTTGGGAAAGTTACCTAAACATGCTCCATGCCTTCAGTTCCCCATATGTGAAATGGTGATAATTATACCAGCTACCCCATCAAGGTATGAGGATTAAACGAGTTTAGACAGGTAAAAAGCTCAGAACATTGCCTAGTACGTTTTCTGTACGTACTTGTATAAGCATTAGCTATTTTCATTCACTCACTTAATATTAATTTAAGAGCTCTATTCGGGACACTACTAGGTATTGAGAAGTAAAGACAATTTGCAGTATGTGCCCTTGGCGACATACAGTCTATATTATAAGTTACTGTTTTGTTTGTCTTCTTAGGCTAATAAAACAGTTGGAAAATGCTCAATAAATGTTTCTGAATGTATGATTGCCTTGGGGAAACAGACAACTATAACAATAATTTCAATTTCAATTAAATGACAGTATATGACAGTACCTGGTACGTAGTGAGTGCCCGATACCATATAAACGTTAGCTATTTTAACTATTAGTTTAGGAGAATAAACACTGAGATTGTGCAGACTGGAGGTTGAGGGTGAGGAGGTGGAGGTGCACTCAGGGAAGTCTTCCAAGAGCCAGGATCATTGAGCTGAGTTTTGATCAGCGAGTAGGCGTTAGCCAGTAAGAGAAGAGGGCTAAGTGTGTTCCAGGCAGAAGGAACATTGTGTGCAGAGTCAGAGAGGCGTGAAATAGCACAATACATTCAGGGAACTCCAAGAAGGCAAAGTACGACTAGAGTTCCATCCTCATTGCGACATACAGTGTGCATTTTTTAAATGATCATATGAGATTAGAGGCTGCGAAAGGAAACAAAACAAAGGAGATGTTGCTTGTGTCACTCTGGCCTTTAGCGTTAACTAAACAACCAGCCATGGACTAAGCAGTTAGGGAATTTTACCTGCTTAGTCCAGTGTAGTGCTTGCCCTGTACAAATGCCATATAGACTCTATACAGCATCATTTTGTAGTCAGACCCTTCTTGTCTTCTGCTAGAGGAAAGAAATTCACTTAATTTATGTGTTTTTTTTAAAGTAATTGAAATAAATTACAATAAAGTTGATGGCATCATAATAAGGTGAAGATGTTTTCTGCATAGTGCTCTAGATCAGAGGTCAGCAAACTGTGGCCTGAGGGCCAAGTCTGGTCCACCGCCTGTTTTTGTAATTAAGGTTTATTGAAACACAGCCATGCTCATTTGTTTACATGTTGTCTAGGGCTGCTTTAGCACTACAGTCGCAGAGTCAAGTAGTTATAACAGAGACTGTGTGGCCTGCAAAACCTAAAATATTTACTAACTGGCCCTTTACAGAAAATGTTTGCCAATCTTTATTCTAGATTCGTCTCCTCTAATCTGATAAGTAAAAACCACCTAAATATTTAAAACAAGGGCTTGAGTTGGTTTAGAACCAACATGGCAAACAATAGGTAATTGAATTTTAAAAATTCACTATTAAGGAGAGAGAAGATTGCAAATATGTTAGTCATAAAGTGTGCAATAAACATGAATAAATAAACAGCATAGATTTTGTGATCAGCTTTCAAATTTGACTCTGAGTTTCCTGGCCAACAGAAAAAAAAAAAAAAGGAAATTAGTTACTTATTTCTTCGTAACAAACCATCTTAAAATTTAGTGGCTTAAAACAGCTACTCTTTACTACTTATGAGTTTGTGAGTTGGCTGAGTTGTTCTGCTGATCTGGGCTGGGCCCAGCTGATCTTGGTGGGCTTGCTTGCACATTTGTGACAGCTGGCATTTTAGCTTGGGCTAACTGGCACACTGTTACTTCCATTACATTCTAGTAGGCAAAGCAAGTCCAAAGCCCAGCCCAGATTCAAGGGGTGGGACATAGACTTCGACTCTTGATGGGAGCAGCTACAAGGTCACATTGCAGGGGCAGAGAAATAGGAGAGACAGAATTGGGGCCATGTTTGAAAGCACAAACAATCAATCATTGCCTAAAACATCATGCATCACAACCACAAATTTTAGAAAAAATCATCTCTGTGGTCTAAAGTGGAAAGAAATCTTCATCATACATCATTCTATTCAGCCCCACCCACAGATATGAATCATCACCATCTTCAACCAAGAGGAGCACTCTCCTCTAGCTGGTGACAGGTACAGAGGAGTAGAAAGAAGCCTGCTGGAAAAGCAGTCCACCTCGTAGAGACCCAGACTCACATTCAAATAACACTTGAGGAATTTTACCAGGGAGTCAGACTCAGTTTTAATGGGTTAAGGGAATAAGAAAAATTATGATCACAGATATAACCAATTACTAAACTGAACATTAGCCTATGAGACTAAAGCCTAAGCAAACCTACAGTATGCTTGCCAGCCATTCCTCTTCCCCTTCACTTTTGTTCTCAGGTGGTGTTAAATTGGTCAGTGTGTTCAAAGATGACTTTGTTATCTATGGCTACGGATGTGATTGAAAGGACAGATATGGAGTCATTTTTTGAACTCACTAGCCATATGATGATTTCTTAAATTTATTGCTAGAAAATCTTCACTATTACAAAACTTGCCTCAATAAATAATGTTAAGTATAAATAGCAACAGTGTCGTCAGACTGCCTTAGCTGTTCTTTTCCTGGTACTATGGGGCTGTCAGTAAGAAGAGAGTAAACATAGTCCTTGATTTTATAGTATTTCAGAATCCCCCAAACTAGTTTTTAAAAAAAAAAAAAGGGCAAAAACAAAACTCCTAAACCATGCAGCCACACCAAAAAAAAAAAAAAAGAAAAAAAGAAAAAACTGCACAGCTATGCTTGAAAACGTTCTTTCTGACCTAGAGCCAGTTAGGGTCCTTGGGTTTGTTTGCAAGAAACTAACGTCTTTACGCAGGGACTTCTGTGGAGCTGCCACCATCGGACTTCTGTGGTAGCAGCAGTAGAGGGTGGGGAGGAACATGACAGAACATGGGGAACTATTAGATGCCTGTTGACTCAGACATCAGGACCAGCTGTGAATATATTTCACCTTAGATACAGTGAAAAAGAACAGAGCCGTTGACATTATTGAACGGGTGGAGACATAACCTTCAAGATGCTTGCCCATGACTAGTTTATGAGGGGGTTGGGCTGTTTTAGGAAAGAAAAATGAAGCTTCCAAAATTTGGGTGCTGAAAATCGCACCCAATGTTTGCCTTGTGTAGGTCACATAAAGGTTAAATGACATAACGTATATAAAACACCTGGTGGAGGACTTAGACGAGTAGACTTGGACAATTCGTGGTTTCCTTCCTGTCCCTGGATCTCCCACCCACCTTAGGGATTTCTTTAAAAACAAAAAAACTGCCAGCCAGCTGCCACTGGAAAGATGTCAAGCAGGATAAGCTGCTGATAGGTGGCAACAATCAACAAAATTCATGTTCAGGTGGATGGAGCAGGGTCTGCCACTTCTGCCCCTCCTCTCATCACAGCTTGGAGGCAGCACAGAGATATGCCTTCTTTCCTGCAGAGGAAGTGTGTTCTCTCAGACCTACCTTGGCATTCCTTGATGTCTTAGAGAAGCAGATGACCCCAGCTGAGCAAGACAGTCAGCAGAACGGCAGCCCTTGATGCTGCAATTGGAAATTTCCATTCTTTGCTTGCAGCTCTGAAAAAAAAAAAAATCTAAAGAGCCCAGTAGCTGGGAAATTTCCACGATGGAAAATTTTAACATATTCTTTAGCTCTAAACTATGCAGGTTTATAGAGACTATTTTTTTTTTTTTCTTTTCGTAATTTCCTTCTTTAACAATAATTTGTCAGCATGGTAACACTACAGCTGTGAAAATAAGGAGGGCAAGATGACTTGGAAGGGAATGGTTATGGTTTGGCTAGTGGGAGGCTGTGCTATATACACGATTGACCACCAGTCCATAGAAATGCAGATCGCTACAAGACCCAGTGGTTGGGAACTCATCCAAAATAGAGATAGTGTGCCCTAGAGCACTGCAGAGAAATCAGTGTAGAGACCAGAAGTGAAAAGTGGATGATACAACTTTGGAACAGGACCTGGTGAGGGCTGTTGCTGGAAAAAGCAATCTCAGGCAGATCCCTGAGACAACTACTTCTTAAACTTAAATGTGCATAGAATCACCTGGGAATCTTGTTACGCTGGGGATCCTGATGTGGTAGGTCTAGGGTGGGGCCTGAGATTGTTTCTAACTGACTCCCAGGTGGTGTTGCCCTTAGGAGGACCACAATGTGAGTATGGAGGCCGCAGACGACAGGCCCTCATCAGTGTGAGGTCAGCTCACCTGCAGTATCAAAACACTGCCCGAGGCTGCTGGGGGTGAGCTCCCTTGGGGACGTCTCAGATTACAAAGCTAGGGTTGAGAGGAGAACTGAATGTCTTCTGAAGAGATGCTCTAGGCAAGTCTGGATAAAGCAGGTCTCTTGAAATGTGGGGATGCAAGCAGTTGCCAGAAGGCTGTCTACTGCGGGGGATTCAAGTTGGGGGCCTCTAGAAATCAATGCCTTTACAGAGAACCCCTGCATCTAGTTGGTGAGGATTCCTGAGCTGGTCCTGATTCCCGAGTGGTTCTCCAGCCCTGTGGCATGTGGGTGAAATACCAGTAGACTAACTCCAAATTCTGAGGGAAGACTGTTGACCAGAATGGTGTGAAGGAGAAAAGGAGTCCAGAAAATAAATTACTTCCACACCAGTCAGAATATCTGTCTCGCTTTTAGTGAAATGAAATAAAAGGGAATTGGAGAACTTCCCACTTTGTTAACAGCTATCTCACCGTTGTGATACCTGTTTTACTGACAGAGAGAGAGAGTAAGAGATATCAAAATCTATGGCACGTTTATTCCAGGGTGTTGCCTCCAATTTGATCTGTAAAGTATCTGCTGTGTTTATTTTTAAAGCAACATTTGTCCCATTTTTCATTTTCCATTCAATTGAGTTTTGGATGGGTTATTACTACTTACTTTTCAAATGAAAGTACACAGAGGAGCATATGGAAGGAAAGGGAGAAGGGAGATTACAATCATAAAAATGTGATGTTGAAATCAGAGTGTAACAAGCAGGAAATGAATTCTATTATAATAAAAAGTATTAAAATATATATTAGAAGGAAATAAGTGTGTTAACATCTACATAATATTTTTATAAATAATATGCTAACATCTGCATAGTATTTTAAAATTCTAAACAGCTTACAGGATTGTTTACAGATTCAGACTTCTAGAAATTGGTTAATGCCTTACCTTTCAAAAGTCTTTAGTTTGGGATCAAGGTAGGATTCAGCATTGAAGCAGTCTTCCTGATTACTTAAAAGAGATCACTTTGGCTTTTTCCTTACTATAGGCCTCAAGAGCAATTATTCACTTAAGAACCATCTTACAACCTACAGCCAGTCAAATAGAATTTGATCCATCTAAAGTCACATTTTTTTAAAGTGCTTTGTTATTGTTAGGTGAAAGTCATAGAACATACAACTAACCATTTTATAGTGAGTAATTGAAAGGCATTTAGTATTTTCACAACATTGTGCAACCACCACTTGTATCCAGTTTCAAAACATTTTCATCACCCCAAAAGGAAACCCCACATCCATCAAGCAGTTGCCTCTTATTTTTCCCTCACTCCAGCCCCTAGCAACCATCAATGTACCTTCTATCTCTGGATTTACCTATTCTGGGTATTTCATATAAACAGATTCATACAATATACAGCTCTTTATCAAGTCATATCTTCTTAATAATAAGCATCATAAGCATAATAAAATCTAACATTATTGAGTGCTTAAAACAGGTGAGGCTTTTAATCCTCAGAATAAGCTTAAAAATGGGTAGATGAGATTATATGTAGATGAGAAAACTGGGACTCAGCTTAAATGAATTGCCTGAGTTCCATACGTTATGGCCAAGCAGGGAATAACCTTCTTTGGTCAGGTCCATTTACTCTACTGCTTTTTCCAAATGCTACAGCTACATCTCAGCTTCATTTTCCTTATCACAGACAGATGGGTAGATACTCCTTTTCAAGTTTAACAACTTTACAGAGCTTGATTCAAATACTGAATGTGTTGTTAGTTGCTTACAGCTGCTATTTCTCTAGCAGTGCAGTAAGTCCAGGCAAACTCTTTTGAAGAGCTCATTAGAACTGCTAAAATAAAGTCTTAGAAGCAGGTGCATTCATTAGCTGAAATGCAGACGATTATGTTAACACTGCATTCAGGTGACAAATTTAAAGGCATCAAAATCATGGCGGATAAAAGGATTTTCAAAGCTAAAGTTAACTTCTTCCTTTGTAGGGCTCTTTGTTCTGTTAATCATGTGACTTACTGCAGCTGTCAACATGGGGACCTCCAATGTTATCTCACAAAAATAAAGCTGTTTCACAGTATCACATTTCCTTTACAATTTCTTGGGTCTCTATTCAAGAAAGGTAAGGAATTGCCTACAGCCCTAGTGCTATTGTTCAAATAGGAGATCTGGCACCCCATTAACAATTTATTGTCAGATTGGGCCCAACTGTAGAGGAGACACTTTAAAGATGATTGAAATATGTGGACAATGATTCCCAGTTTGAAAACGATGGACCAACAACTCTGACTTTTTTCCATCTCAAAGAAATACTGAGCATGAAATATGTATGTGATCACATATATGTATTTGGGAGAATATACACCAGAATGTTAACAATAGTTTCAGCACGATAATTTTAATTTTTGTGTGTGTGTATATTTTTGTATTTTCCAAATTTTCTATAATGAATATGTAAATTTTTTGTAAATTTATGAAATTTTTACAAAGAATTTGTGTATTTTAAATTTATATTTTTAAATTAAAAAATTTTTTAATTTGTAATTTTAAAAATTAATTATTGTGGAGCACATAGCCTCTCCACCATGTTCAGTTATTTTACTTACAAAACTGAATTACTATTTAATTGCCAAGCACATGGAAGCTGGATGAGTTGTTTCCCCAAATTCCTTTTCTATTCTTAAATCTAGAATGTCTGTAAAACATTGGCTTCTCCTTTCAGAAGAAAATATAAGAAAACAAGGCTAATATCCAGCCACTTATAAAAAAATATAAACATGCTTAAAGAGTTTTATATCTTTCTTCAGAATCTCAATCAAGTGGGCATTTATCAAAGTGAACGCATCTGCCACTTGCAAAAGAAACAAGGCTAAGCAACCTTTTTTGACCAAATTTACTTTATTTTTAATTTTTTTAGTTATACACTTTGTGAAACCTTTGTAAGCTAATACTTGACACATTCTTTTTTTTTTTCAAAATGGAATGCTAAATGACCATTACTGATTGAAAAATACAAATAATGAAGTTGCTATAGACTTGAATGTATCTACTTATGGGGCATGTTTATATATAGTGTGTGTTTGCTAAATAGCTTGAAAGTGACAAGCAGAAAGACCAACTGTACAGTATAATAGTCCTATTTTTGATTTACTTCCTCTTCAACTCTTCTTCTATCTCCCCTTGCCCCTTATTACTTTATCTATTTTTTCCTCCACAATTTAGAAGACAATTGACCCCATCTAAAATGAAAAGCAATATATAAAGCAGAAAAATCCATTTGGCATGTGGTTGGGTAAGCATATACTTCCATATTTGAGAGTACTTCAAAAAGTTTGTGGAAGAATAGAATTAAAAGATAATATGAATCTTTCCATGAACTTTTTGAAGTACCCTCCTACATGTATGCATACATGCTCCTCTCCCTGGTCAAGAAGGGCCTAACTGAATCCTTCTTCCAAACGGCCATGGTAAGTCTCATTGGCTGGGACTGACTTAGATTGTGTGCAGCTCCTTTGACTGCTGGACAGCTCCGAGTCTCCTAGGAGTACTTTCCTGCCCACCCCATCCTTTCTGTTTAATTCTCAGTGCTGGTCCCCTCCCAGAAGTTGCAGATTCAAGACAAACTGAGGAAGGTGGCCAGAGGAGACTCCTGTCCTTCCAGTGTGGTGTGTCACCAGCACAAGGTTAGAGGGTAAGCTTCAGAACACAGAATTTGAAGATGAACTTGAGAGCTCACTTTGGTTAAGTTTCCTTTAGATGGATGTGTCTCTTGTACAGCATGCCTGATCGTCATCCAGCCTGATCTTGAAATTTTCCAATGACAAAAACTATCCTACTTTTTCCACTTTTATACTGATAAATGGGTAGATAGAGCACAAATAGTATTATAACCATAAAGCCAAAAAGAATAAGAAAAGAAAAAAAAGAACAATTCCTAATCCTTCCACCCTTTAAAAAATCAGCTATTCTCAAATTTATGTTATTGATCCAGGACTCAGTCTCAAGTAAATATAACCCTGTATGGTCCATGAGGAATGCAATGAGGCTGACTCATTTGGCTGAAAGACACGTAGGAGATTTTATTGGTCCATGGTATTTATCACCATGAGGGCCAGACCAGAAAAGAAAAATTGTGTAAAGAATTTATAAGCCTCAATACCACGGCATTGTCCAAGTCTCTTCCTAATTCATTCCCTTTTGTCACTCTGACATGTGTAGAACTGAAGAAAATTTTTGA
Organism: Cynocephalus volans; assembly: GCF_027409185.1. NCBI lineage: Eukaryota > Metazoa > Chordata > Mammalia > Dermoptera > Cynocephalidae > Cynocephalus > Cynocephalus volans. The sequence continues at coordinate 25,130,663 of NC_084465.1, read as the reverse complement.
GCTTGTCTTGTCTGGGGACCTTTCCTTAAATGATAGTCCAACATTTACAAATACTGAGTTGAGTAATGTGTTTCTAAGTTACCTAAATTTTACATATTATGGCATTCCTTTCAGAAGAATTTGGGGAGTTCAACAGTATTCCAAGACAGCTAGATGTAACAACACAAAGAACAAAAATAGCAAAAGAAAAAGTCTTCAAATATAGTGTGCTCTGCGGAAATAGTCAGATATCCTGTCTTTTCACATTGGCTATATGAGAGACTCTTTTAAAATGAGCAGTAATGATGGAAGTGGATTTGAGTTTGGGGGAAGCAAATCTGGAAAATCAATTAGCTAACAGAGAGGATAGAAGATTGCGAACTATAATTTTGTCTAAGTAAATAGAATGAACAGTTTTAATATGATTATTATTTTAATGAAATGTAAAAAATTCGAACCACACCAAAGAATACAAAGAATAAAACAAAAAAAAATTACCTTACATCCCACCACCTAAAAATAACCACCAGAAATGTTAGAGACTATCATTCTAGACATGGAATGAGAGATATTTTATAATTTTAAAAAGTGACTTACACTTGGGCAAATAAGCATGGTCTTATTAATGACGGTGGAATTGAAAGAGATGCAAACCCTGACTTTTTAAAATGTCTATTTCATCTGAAAATTTATGAGAGGAAGGGAATTAATTAGAGTTCTCAGTTTGTAAGCAATTATAAGAATATAAATTCAATGGAAATTAGCAAATATTTTTATTTTCTTCTATATATCCATGATCTAAACCTCAGTTCAGCTGTGTCTAAAACATATTTTAACATATGTTCCCCTAATGCTTTTCAGTTTACAAATCAACTTTACACTGATTCTCATGACCATGTAAAAGACCACTTAAAATAATCAGGGTTGATGTTTAGCTGGAGCCTAGCAGTTTGGCCATTCCGGTTGCTCACGGCCAGTATCCATTCTGGTTAGCTGGACATCTGTTTTGATAGGTCAGTGCCTGTGTTATACCAGTTATTAAATATTTAAAACATCTCTCCTGGAATAGGAAATGATAGGAAAACCTAAAATTTTGTCTAGCACTTTACCGTTTGGAAAACGCTTTCACTCATGTCTCATCTCATGCCCACATTCCCACCACGCTTTCCTTTGCAGCAAATACTCCAGCAAAATCATCTACTTATGGTTCTTTGAACATGCAACTTTGTGCCAATTCATATTTCCATATCCTGGCAATATGTTTCACTCACATGAGAATAGCTTTCCATGGCTAAGGGTCAGATGGATGGAGAGGCAGATGCTAAACACCTCGGTCTTCCCAGGGGAGGGGACGGTCACTTTGCCCTATGTCTTTGCAGAGGTAACGTAGCAAGCCAGAAAGGCTGTAGCAGGATCTCGATCTAGCAGGGTTCCAAGATTATGGAAATCATATTATTCCTGGTACAGGAGATTCTGTCTGATATTCTGGATAAATTCATGCCCATCACTAAAGGCAAAAAGCATACACTCTTCAATACAAACTCCCATTTCAATATTCACTAAGAAAATGATTCTTATTTAGCCAAACCTACTTCCCCACAAGAAGGAGATACCTTTTCATTGCAAGTAAAGGTACACAATAATGTGAAAGTCTTTATATATCATATCAAGGCCCATTTTTTGTAGTTGTACCTCTTTTTCTGTGCATACTAAATATTTCCTAGAGCCAAGCTTTATTCTTTTAATTTTCTAATCTTTGGTGTTTTAAAAATGTGTCACTTTTAACCACATTTATTTATTAAGAAACTCTCTCCATAAGATTTCTTCTTTTGCAGAGACAAAGTAATTTTTATTTACTTAATTATTTCTTTTTGAAAAGGGAAGAGCTCATAAACATACCTCATTAAACTCATGTTTGGGTAAAAATTTAGCTGGAAATTTTCAACCTCAAAGGAAATTTTGCTCCATTATGTTGCAAAATTCAGGAACATTATGGTCTTTATTATCTGTGTTAAATTCAGGGAACGTTGATACTGATTATCCAATTGGCAGATTATCCCAGTTATTTCTATTTAAAATGTGTATGGTAGCTCTCCCCTCCTACTTACATCTGACTAATGCTAATACCAAATTAGATGCCATTTCCTGACTTACTCACCAACTTATACTGAGAAAATGAAGGTCAAATAGGTGAAGAAGAAAGCCAATATTTCCTTGGTAACCCACGTATCACAGTTGAAGGTAATTGCTTAATCAAAAGTACAGATTTTCTGTGCATTAATAGCTGTTTATCTCATAAATACTAGAACATTTGACCAGCTGACTGTTTTTACTGAAAAAAAGTATAAATTTTAGTAAATTAAATCATATTTTTCCACTGACATGTTTTAATTTAAAATTATAATTTTATTTGTAGTTGATCCTTAATTGAGAGTGACATTTAACTCTTACTATTGATACTTATGCATATCAAAGTCTGCAAAGTCAACACCTCTGCTACTTTGTCTTTCTATTATTGTATATAAAGAGCAGGAGCCACATTGTATGCAAAGGAGTTAAGGTCCCACTTCAAAATACTGTTTCTTCCTTCTGTAAATTCATGAAGTAGCCATCTCAATTTTTTAATGTTTGTAATTTCAGACCTCATTAGCATTCACTAATTAGGCACATTAGGGAAAGCACCAGTTTGAATTAATGAAAACTTTCAATGCTGTAATATAAAAATATATAGTTGTATCCCTTTATCGTAAAATGTACAATTACAGGAGTCGATAGTGAAATATTTCCACTCCTAGGGACTTCCTTAATGATGGATTCTTCTTTAAGCTTTAGGCAAATGGGTGTTGCTAGGTTATCTGAACGTATTCTGTTCATATTTTCTGAGCAGTTACTATATGCTTGGTATCATGCTAGAAAAATTTTGTCCTCTTGAATTCACAATTCTAAAATTTAAATTATCATTCATTTTGCCTAGTGACACTATTTCATGCTTTATTCAGCACCTGTCTAAATGTACTCATTTATTCAAAAGACACTTAACAGTTATAATGGGTTGCAAGCACAAATTCAAAATGACTGCGGTCTTAAGGTAAAAGTCGTTTACCATGTGGACCAACACCAATCAATCAATTAATCAACCAATAAATCAACAAGTTCTTTGTTCTAGCTAATATATCTAGTTCGGGGTTTCTCAGCCTTGGCACTACTGACATTTTGGACCAGATAATTCTGTGTTGTGGTGGGCTGTCCTGTGCATTAGAGGGGATTTAGCAGCATCCCTTGCCTCTTTCTATTAGATGCAGTACCACCCCCACTTCTAGTTGTGATAATCAAAAATTGTCTCCAGATATTGCCAAATGTCCCCAGGGAAGGGGGAATTGCCCCTGGTTGCGAATCACTGAGCTATGCGTATATTTTGCCTTCTTTACTAGATTATGAAGACCTTGAGGGCAGAGACACAGTCTGACTCATCCGTCTAACACCCTTTCCCCACCAACTAAATTTAGTTTCTGGCATAGAAATGCTTCTGGATGAATGTTTTGAAAAGAACAAAATAGTTCTGGAATATCTCTACTGTCATCAGCCCTGCACAAAGCACCTTGGTAAACCTAGAAGACAAATAAGGTAATTGAGATGTCTAACAAATTTTTACAATTTGAATAATTATCTGTACTGTATACCCACTTTGGTGCCAAATGCCTACATTTGTGTAGGACTTTACCGTGATGAAGCACATTTCACTTCACACTATTTGATCCAAATACAACGCTAATCGCTTTGCCCACCACTGTAGATAATTCAAGACCCCACGTCCTAGAACTGTATTCTTAAGCAAGAGTGGGAGGAATTTTGATTTTAGTTTACTAAAAGGAACTCTTAGAATTGGTTGAATAATATTAAATTTAAAGTTCAGATTCTTTTTTGTCATGTTAGATGTAGAACATCTAAAAGGCTCTCCAGTGATCTAAGTAATTCTGGTTTACTTAGATTCCTGGAAATTGCCAGAGGGCTTTAAGGGAGGAGGGGAAGAAAGAGTGAGGAAATTTTCCCTGTGGGCAATTGGGGAAAACAAAAATATTTTTGTGCTGTGGAGACTTCTCAGGAAAGGAAGGGCTGGCCAGCAGCGGCTGCATCTGCGAAAGGGGAATTTCCACATTTGGGAAAACATGGTCATAATTAATGACTTAGGAAAGCCAAGAAAATGGACCATGTTGGAAAAATATAATCTTCAATGGCCAAGTCATTGTCAACTGATTGGATCAGAGAATCGGATTGTTTTAGAAAGAGATTTTTATCTGGATATTTGCCTATTGGATCTTCCTTCTGTGGTTCCAAATACTTTGTCCCTGCCGGGGAATCAGCTTCCCAAAGCAAGACCCACTCTCTGTCTCTCCCAGCCCTCTGGGAATGTTTGCTTTAGATTTCTGGCCTGGAGTCTTTTGCTTTGAACATGATGCTTAGATCTAGCCAGCCGGGCTATTAGCATTCATTAAAATAGAGACGATTATCCAGGATTCCGGGACAAGGGTGGGAGGATGAGATCGCCTGATCCTAATGCAGCCCATCTTTTTTAAGGGCTCCATGCATGTCCCAGGCCCTGTGCTAAGAACGTTGAAAAATTATCCCAATATAGACATGAGGATACTGAGGCTGAGGGAATTTAAGTCACTTGCCTAGGGCCATACAGCTTTTAACTACCAGGCTATACTTTTTCCTTCTCCTCATCCTGTATATAAAGTCTACCTGCAGGGCTGGCCCGTGGCTCACTCGGGAGAGTGTGGTGCTGATAACACCAAGGCCACGGGTTCAGATCCCTATATAGGGATGGCCGGTTGGCTCACTTGGAGAGTGTGGTACTGACAACACCAAGTCAAGGGTTAAGATCTCCTTACCAGTCATCTTTAAAAATAATAATAATAATAAATAAAGTCTACTTCCTAAATTGGAATGTTCTCACTCTATACAACCTCTTGCTTACTTAACAGTTACTTTCCTCTTCCTCTTCCCCAGATCACTTTGTTTAAACTAGATCTGTCTCAGATTGTACCCACAGTTGCCTTTTATTCTCAGGAGGAGAAATCCAGGTTAGCAGGCTTAGCACCATTCATGTCTCGGTTTACTTAGGGAATGATTATGTGGTCAGAACATTCTTACCCTGCTTTTGGTTTTCTTTTATCTCAGTGATCAATTTTATTAAAACAGGTATGATCATCTTTTGCCTCTTCCCTCATAATTTTCTCAGCACCAGAAATGGCTTGCCGAATTGCAACAGACTTTCCAAGTTATTTAGAAGGGGAAATGTAGCTAAGAAAAAAAAAAAAAATCCCTATATTTGACATGTAGATGCAGCATCAATGAAATGCAGCACATTGTTTTGTGAATTGAAAAAGCTGCAGGTTGAATCATGTCCCCCTGAAGCAACAGTTCCACACTCTGAACGCTTATGACGCAGCTTCTAAAGTTAGCCCTGTCCTGCAACTGCAATGAAATCTGGGAAAACAAACCTAGGTAGGATTAGAGTCTAATTGCCCTGGATTGAACCTTTATGAGTATTATAGTTAATTTAAAAATCACAGCATTTGGAAATAATTTAACATATTTCTTTTCTGTTGAACTTAAAATGTATTAATTAAATCTTATTAATTTCTGTTTTCTGAGTCCTTCTTGGGCATAGCCAGACATCATCACCTTTATTTAGACACGTGAAAACTGAAGGGATGTGTTAGTTTTCTACTGCTGTGTAACAAATTACCACAAATTTAGGGGGCTAGAACAACATCCCATTTATTCTGTAGGTTATGTAGTTCCTTCCATAGGTCAGATGTCCAGATGGGCTTGGCTGGGTTCTCTGCATAGAGTCCCATAAGGCAGAAATCAAGGCAATAATCTGGCTGGACTCTTATCTGGAGGCTGTGGGGAAGAATCTGTTTCCAAGCCCATTCAGATTGCTGGCAGAACCCAGTTCCTTATGATGATAGCACTGAGGTCCCTTCTTCCTCCTGGCTGTCAGCAGAGAGATATTGGCTGCTCCTAGAGGCCGTGCACATTCCTTCTCACATGGCTCTCTCCATCTTCAAAGCCAGAAATCACCTTCAACTCTTTTTCACTTTTGGAATCTCTTTGACTTCCTCTTCTGCTACCAGCTGAGGAAAACTATTCTTTTAAAGGACTCACCAGATTGGGCTAGGCCCATCTGGGTAATCTACGTATTTTAAAGTAAACTGACTTGGGACTTAAGTTAACATCTGCAAAATCCCTTCATAGCATAGCTAGATTACTGTTTGACTGAATAATCAGGGGATGGGCATCTTGGGCTGCCATCCTTAGAATTCTGCCTACCATAAGGAAATAGTTACCCAGTTAACCTGAGATGTAATCTGGAAACAGACTCTCAACAATATTGAATAAATTAATTTAATTTTTTATTGTATTTCCCTTTTTGTTTTGTTTTTAAATGTATATATGGTTTATTTTTTAATATATACATTTTGGGGGGTACACCCCCCACATTTTTCACCAATGCATGATCAGAAATGTCACCAAGGCTGGTTTGGGACATGCTGTGTGTCAGGGGCCTGTGGATGTCTAAGAGGTAATGTCTAGGCTTGGAGTAGACAAGAGTGTGTGTGGTGGGGAAGATGGTGTTGGCAGGTGAGGAAGGCATGGGGCTAAGATTTAGGTGAATACAGAGGAATAATTTATTCCCATTTTTAATATATTCACTGGAGAGGTTTAAAGATGGGAATCCTTTTGTTGTTTTCTATGGGCAAGTCCAGAAGTTCAAAAGCCGAGGGATTCTGTGTATGTCATTTATGAGCAGCATTTGAGGATGTCTGTACACACAGGGGCATTTTGGAGCATCACCAGGATGCTGTGCTCCTCATGTAGATCTGAACTTCCCAAACTTTTTGTTGCACAATTTCAATGTGGCATGGCCTCCCAGAGGTACTAAAGGTCTGGAATACAGGCTGAGTCTGTGGGCCCAGCTGGCCACTGATCCAGAAACTTACAGAGGGGCACTTGGGGTTGGGACAGACTGGAAAAGACGGAGAGGATCATAGAAAGGGAGATGAAAGATGATAGTGTGTTAGTTTCTCTGATTTTATTATTTTACCTAGAAGACAGCCCAATGAAAAATCTAGTATTCTGGTCAAGGGAGTGGAGATGGTTTTAGCCTTTAGAAAGAACATAGATAGAAATGTGTAAACCTAAGAAAAAGGCAGAACAATTCAGAGACTAAATATTTCTCTCTTCTTCCAAGAGCATTTGAGTGTTTCCCTTCTTGAAATCCTGGCCAAAAATGGAGGGGAGGAGGACATTCCCCAAATGTTTCTTTAAAATTGTCCCAGACCTTCAGAAAGTGGTAAGAAAACACTATCATATTACAGTATTGAGCAAAGAGAAAGAAGTCAGTGGGGAAGGCATTCAGTAACTGTTGAAAGAGCAACATGATTCAGAGAACCTGTGGTGTGTTTAGGTTTGGAAAGAACACAGGAGCACAGAGGTGGGGTAGACGAAATTCATGTTGCTTATTGATTGTGATGTCTTAAAGCAAAATGCATTTTGTATTCTTTGACTAACAAAGTGATTTTGCTCCATAAAGGATAACTCTCTAAGGATGCTGATAATATATTACAGACATTATTTTTATTCCTAAAGTTTCCACTTAAAAAATCTTTCCCTTCATTTATCTGCTCATTCAGAAATATTTGATGAGAATCTACCATGTACCTTGATCTGGGTGCCAGGAGCACAGCAGTGAACACAACAGATGAGGTCCCTGCTCTCGTGGAGCTTATATTCTAGTGTAGGGGGATTGGAAAACAAGGATAGACTTGCATTTTGTTACATGATACATAAAGATGTAAATATGGGGATCTAAATGTAAAGATGTAAGTATCAGATTGTGATAGGTGAGACAGTGGTAGCAACACAGAGAAATAAGATGGGGTGAAGTGATGGATAACCAGTTGGCTATAGACTGGGTAGCCAGGGAAGACCTCTCTGATGGATTGATATGTGAACAGTGATCTCCACAATAGGGAGGAGCTGGTTATGAAAAGATCAGAATGAAGAGCATTCTAGATGGAGAGAACAGATGGTTCGAAGGCCCCCAAAATGGTATGAAATTTGAGATTGAGAAAGAGAAATAGGGCAACGTGGCTGGAACTTAGAGGCAAATGGAAAAGTGGTGCAAGATGAAGTTGGGCAGAGCCTAGATCATTTAGGCATGGCATGCCATGGATTTTAAGTGAGTTGGGAAGCCACTGGGAGGTTTTAAGCCAGAAAGTGATTGTCTGTTTGGGCAATGAACTGTAAAGAACAAGAGTGGAAGTGCAGAGATCTTTAGCAATTGCAGTAATTCAGGAAAGCAATGGTGGCTTGGACTAGAGCAGCAGCAGTGAAGATGGAGAGCACGGATTGTATGGGCCATGTATGGAAGGTAGAGTCAACAGGACTCTGATGGTTTCTATGTGTGATGTAAGAAAAATAAAGAAATCAAATCTATCTCCTCTATTGTCAGCTGAGGCACTGGGTGAATGGTGAGACAGGTGGGCTGTTAATAAGAAGGGTGACAGACCCTGCTAACTCCCTCCCCAATAGCTGTTCCTTTCTTCCTCCTTGCTAACAGAGCCCTGAATTTGTTTACGATGACAATATGTCCAGCCCCAAGTGATGAGTCATGATTGGTGTAATTCAATCATAACAATTCCATTCCCTTTTGCTAGATACTCAATTTCTCTATCTCTTTTGCAGCTAAGGTTGATTCATTTCTGGCTAATGAGGCCTATGTGATAACCTCTGGGGACAGATGTGGCTGTCTGGAACACCATCACAACAGCTAAAACTATAGCAGCCATCTTCTGACTGTAAGACAAAAGGCATGAAAATTAAAGACCAATTGTTAAGAATGGTGAAGTAGAAAAAAAATTACCTGAATTTGGTAGCATAGTTAGGCAGCAGAACCAACACCAGCAATCATCTATTGCCAGATGTGTTGTTCGTTTCTGTTGCTTATAATGGAATACCTGACACTGGGTAATTTATAAAGAAATGAAATTTATTTCTTACAGTTTTGGAGGCTGGGAAGTCCAAGGCCCAGGGAACACATCTGGTGAGGGCCTTCCTCTTGGTGCAGAGTCCCATGGAGATACAGGGTATCACATGGCAAGAATGAGCTGAGTAAGAGAGGGTTAACCTCACTCACTCTCCTTATAAAGCCATTAGACTGTGCCATGATCACCCATTAAACCGTCAACTCATTATTCCAAGAAGGATCAATTCATCACGAAGGTATGATCCATGGATCCAACCATCTTTAAGGCCCCACCTTTCAAATACTATAATTGGATTTTTCACCCTCTTAACACTGTCACAATGGAGATATGTTTCCAATACATGAAATTTTGGGGGACACATTTGACCCATAAAGCATTCCACCCCTAACCCACAAAGTTTATGTCCTTCTCACATGTAAATACATTCATTCCATCCCCAAAGTCTGAACTTATTTCAGCTCAAAAACCCAAATTCTCATCTGTGAAATCAAACAAGTTATCTACTTCCAAGGTATAATGGGGGAATAGGCATAAGACAGAAATTCTTAATCCAAAATGGAGAAATGAGCCAAAAGAAAGGGTTAGCAGGTCCAGAACAAGTCCAAAACGCAGTGGGGCAGGCATCGAATCTCAAAGCTGGTGAATAATCTACGTTGACTCCATGTCTGGCATCCTCTGCACACTGGTGCAGGGGTTGGGCAACCAAGTCCTCAGGCAGCCCTATTCCTCTAGCTTTCCTGGGCTCAGCCCATGCTTCAGCTCTCCCAGGCTAGCATTGCATGCTGGTAGCTCTGCAAATATGTGTTCTCCATGGCAGTCCCACTCCCATGGTTCTACTAGGCATGGCCCTGGTGGAAGTTCTCTGCTGCAACTCTGACTCCACATTTCTGCTTGGCATTACTTTAGTGGAGGCTCTCTGTGGTGACTCCACTCCTGTGACAGATCTCTTTCTGGGCAACCAGGCTTTTCAACATCCTTTGAAATCTGGGGGTGATGTCTCCACAAACTCTTGCATTCTGTGAGCCTGTAGACTTAACACCATGTGGACACTACCAAGGTTTTTAGCTAGTATCTTCCAAAGCAGCTGGTCTATCAGCACCTGGGGCCAATTTACCATTACCAATGGCTGGAGTAGCTGGAGCAGCCTGGATGCAGGGAGCAGCATCCTGAAGTGGCCTTGGGCAACCAGCCCATGGAGGGTACCTCAGATCTGTTCCCCAGAGCCGTTCTGTTTTCTAGGCCTCTGGGTCTGTGATGGGAGGGGCAGCCTCAAAGATCTCTGAAATGCCTTGAGGGTCTTTTTTCCATTCTCTTGATGATTGCTTCTCGGTGTCCTGATCTCCTTAGCAAATGGTCACTAGGCTACACTCTTGCTTTCCTGTCTTGAACAGACTTTCTCACTCTTTATGTGACCAGTCTGAGAGTTTTCCAATTTTTTACCCTCTGTTTATCTTTTGAGTATAAGTTCTGCCTTTATGTCATGCCTTCACTGCCATAACTCAGTGTAGGCTGTTACAAGTATCCACACAGCCTCCTGAATGCTTTGCTACTTAGAAATTTCTTCCACTAACTACCCTCGTTCATAATTTCTAAGTGCCATATTCCACAAAACTTTGGGGCACGAACAGAATGCAGCCAGTTTCTTTGCAACTCTATAACAAGAGTGACTTTTGCTCCAGTTTCCAATAAGCTCCTTCTCATTTACATCTGAGATCTCCTGAGAATGGCATTTATTGTCCCTATTTCTATCGGCATTCTGGTAACCACAATTTCACCAGTTTCTAAGACATTCTGAACTTGCTCTGGTCTTCTTGTCTTCTAAGTGCTCATCAGAATCTAGGCTTTCTCTAGTCTGTTCCTCCCAATTCTTCCAACCTCTGCCCATTAGCCAGTTCCAAAACCACTTCCTCATTTTCAGGTTCACTATAAGCAACACCCCACTTCTCAGTACCAATTTCCTGTACTAGTTCATTTCTGTCGCCTATAATATACCTGAAATTGGGTAATTTATAATATACCTAAAAATGGGTAATGTATAAATAAATGAAATTTATTTCTTAAAGTTTCAGACGCTGGGAAGTCCAGAGTCCAGGGAACACATCTGGTGAGGGCCTTATTCTTGACAGTGACTCTCCACAGCAGTACAAGGCATCACACGGTGAGAATGGGTTGAGTAAAAAAAGGTTGACCTCACTCACTCTCCTTATAAAGCCATCAGAACCACACCCATGACCAATCATTAAACCATCAGCTCATTACTCCATGAATAGATCAATGCATTCACTAGGGCACGGTCTGTGGATCCAATCACCTATAAGTCCACCTTTCAAATACCATAATTGGATTTTTCTACCTCTTAACACTGTCACAATGGAGATTAAGTTTCCAATACATGAACTTTTGGGGAATACATTTGACCCATAGCACCAGACATCTTATTTATGAAAAGAGTAAAACTTCATTTCTTTAAGCCTCTTGTTATTTGATGTAAGAAGGTTAAGGGAAATTATCAAAAGTTCTCTTTGACCATGTTGTGTTTGAGAAGCCTTTTAGATATTCACAAGGAAATGACTTCCCTTCCTCAATGGAATAAAAATTTCTAGACCTTTCAAATCTTAGCATATGACTTTAATGCTGGAGAACATGCAAAGATAAGTATAAAAATGAACAAAGTAACAGCAGCCATGAGGGAGCCCAAAGTAGAAGCTGACAACTAGATTGACAATAAGACTGACTCCCTTAGTATTGACAGGTTAGCAAGGTTGAAGTTGTTGAAACAGGACATACAGTAAAGCTAGGGAGGTGGAGAAAGCTCAGTCTGAAGAGCAGGTAGGTCCTTGCATTTCCAAGTACCTCTCATCACCTTGGTGGGGCAATATTGTCCTAGACTAGAGTACATAAGAGTATTTCTATTAAGATATCTTTTTAGCTATAAATGACAGTGCTCATGTATATAACAAACAGCCTAGTGAAAATTCCCCTCTAACTTACCCAGGGAACTTGAAGTAGGCCAAACTGAGCTTTTAGCACAGCTTCTGGTTGCTGATAAAAATCAGCATCTACAACCTAATCGCACCTATTTCCATAACTGCTGTCACCCACAACCAGATCTTCAGTTTTGTACATTAAAAGTTTGCTAACCCACTTATTTTTTTCCTTAACACTTTATTATTGGTTGGATTGTTTGGACTCCATCTACAGGAAACAGCAAATATTTTTTGCCAGTGGCCTATCAGAAACAACTATTGATTTTTTGTGTGTGGACAGGTAACTGAGTCAGCAAAATTGACTTCACAGGAAGAGTCTCCTGTATTCTACCTATACTCTGAGTCTGTGTTGTTCTGAGGTTAATTGGCCCATTGTATTCTGCTTTTGCGTTCCCTAGTTTACTGTTATACATAGTGTTTCTACCCCTACACCTTTCGGTTTGTCTTCCCATAGTTTATTACAACCAACCCTTCTTTTTTTTTTTTTTTTTTTTTAACAGTTTTGGATCTGCATTAATTTTTAAGTCCCTGGAGGAACATTATGTTCCCAAACATTATGTTCTGCACTCTCATGCTCATATCACTTTGTGTACTGCCAGGCACCTCCTGGGATCTCAAAAAAATTATTGTTTCTTTTTAGAAGATGGGCGATTACTCTGAGATGCCCATAAAGTATCATTCTCAGTTGAGTTACTCTCACCATTTATTTATCCCCAGTGGCTTCGGTCAAAAATATTGGTTAATAGAAAGACTCTAAGTCTTTGGAGAGGCTTTGCTATTCTCTCTTCATCTCTGTAAAAGCAGCAATGAATATTGACTTTTCTTATAGGAGTGTTGGAAAGAAATGATAAAAAGCATGAGGAACAAGAAAACCTTTTGTTAAAAATATGAAATGCTAGGGAGATTGACAGTGTCATTCTTACCAAGCAGGCCTCAGTGCCAACAAAGCTCACTCCACCAACAGAAGCTGTTCATCACTATGGAGAATGGCTGTCCCACAAGATCCCTTTCTGCTGGTGGCATCTACTGCACACAGTAGGAACTCCTTTCCAAATACTCAAGACATGCTGAATCCACATTATTTTCTTTTCCCTCAGTTTCTCAGCTCTATCTAGAACACGTCAATGCCTTCCTACAAGGCAAATTTGAACCTTCCTCTCAATTCCTGTAATGCTGTTTTGAGGCAGAGGGATAGGACCATGGACAGAGGTTAGCCTACCAATCACTTGCACAGCAGGAAAGCCAATTCTCTCCCTGCCAAGAATCCCTGAGAGAGGGTCTTGAAATGAAAGCATCCTTCTTTGCCCAGGGGTCACTTTCTCCTTTAACTTCCTTTGGAGTGGCGCAATTCCTTCTGGAAACACTGGCTCTGTACACCAACTCTGCTCCTGAGGCACACAAGGAATATCATTCTTGCAAATGCAGCTCTTAAAATATTTAAAAGTATTTTCATCATAAAATATTTCAGACAAGCAAAACTACAGAAAATAGTTTAACAAACATCTGTGTATAAAACACCCACCTTAACAGATCTTAATATTAGGCTTATTTGTTTTAGGATTTGTTTGTTTGTAAAAAAAAGTCTTACAATACAGTTGAAGCCCCTGATGTCCCCCTGATCCCATTCATTTCTCTATTTTTCTTCTTCCTCCTTTCCCCCCAAAGTAACCATTATCTTAGAATTGCTATAAATCATTCCCATGCATACTTTTATACTTCTATATTGTATATATATGAGGATACTTCAAAAAGTTTGTGGAAAAATAGTATTAAAGGAGAATACGAATCTTTCCATGAACATTTTGAATTACCCATGTATATGTTAATAAATGATATATAGTATTATTTTGTGTTTGTAAGGTATAAAGGGATACTATACCACGCTGTATGTAACATTCTGCCATGGTTTTTTATTCATTATTTTTTTTTTTAGATTTATTTATGTTGCAACCCAAAGAACTAATTAATTACTTATAACTGTTGTATATTATTCCCTTGTTTGAATACACACAAGTTACTTACCCATTCTCTTGCTTTAAGGAATTGTAGGTTGTTTTTAGTTTGTCGTTGTTTGCTAATGCTGTAATCAACATTTTAACACCACTCTCCTGGTGCACATCATGTGAGAGTTTTTCTAGGCTAGGATGTCTCAACATTGCCTTATTGATATTTTGAACTGGATAATTCTTTGTCGTAGGGTAGGATGTTGAGTGCATCCCTCACCTCTACCCACTACATACCTATAGTACACCTCTCCCTGTCCTCCACTCCCAGATGTGACAACCAAAAATGTCTGCAAACATTGTCAGATATTCCTCAGGGGACAAAATCACCCTTGGTTGAGGACCACTAATTTAGGCAGTAAACCTAAGAGACGAACTACTGGGCTTTTAGGATTTTTAGTATACACTGTCATTTTGCTTCCCAAGAGCTCTGTTTCTCCACATTTTGCTAACTTTTAATATTTTCAGGATTTAAATTTTTTGCCAATTTAGGAGTATGAAATGGTAACTTTTATTATTTCACTTTGTTTTGCCTTAATTTCTAGTGAAGTTAAGCATCTTTTTGTATGTCTATTGGTCATTAGGGTTTCTCTTCTGTGAATTGTCTGTTCACATCCTTTGCCAATTTTTCTTTCTAGTTGTTTGTTTTTCTTATTGATTTATAGGAGTTCTTTATCATTTTTGAATACTAACACTTTGATGGCTGGAAAAATATCTTCTTTCAGTCTAAGCTTGTTATTTCACTTTGTTGATGATGTTTTTTTATTTTAAAATGGTAAAATGTAGCAATATTTTCCTTTATGTTTTATACTTTTGTGCTTTATTTAATAAATTCTTCCCTATCTAAAAGGTGTTAAGATAATCTCTTTTATTTTCTTCTAGAAGTATAAAATTTTACTGTTTACATTTAGGTCTTTAAGGCAACTTAAATTTATTATGACATGAAATAGGAAATAATATATAATTATTCCAATGCGTATTTATTAAATAGTTCATCCTTTTACTTCTGGTTTGTTATGCCACCTCTGGTTTTAAATTTTGATATTTGGCAGGGAAAACCCCTTGGCTTTTTTTTTTTTCAAAATTGCCTTGACTATTGTATATTATTGTATATTGACCAACAGATATATATATATTTTTTCAAAATTGCCTTGGCTATTGTATATTATTGTATATTGACCAACAGATATTATCTCTTTGTCCTTTCCACTCTAACCTCACTTGTTTGGGGTATCCATGAACCCTATTCCATAGTGTGTAGTTTAGCCCATCATAGTAATTCCATTCCATTGGGGTTGGTTTGGGCATCGGCTTGTGTTGCATCTCTTGCCAGTGAGACCTAAGTATGATTGTGCTAGAGTTGGGGTGGGATGGGACGGCTAAGTTTTCCTCTCACTTAAAAGGGTATGTAAGAAAAAGGCTTGTCCTTTCTATCTTTGTACAAAGTTGGAGGAAAATGTGATGCCTGATGCTGTGGCAGCCATCTGGCCACCCTGAGGGCACAAGCTGGAAACCAGCACACAGAGAGTGGATTAGCAGAAAGATGAAAAGGCCCCAGGTCCCCATGACATCATTGTGCTGATGAATTAACCAATATTGGAACCACCTACCATGGGACATCTTGTGATCTGAAATAATAAACCTCTATTGTTTGAGCCACTTGACATTGTATATTCTGTTACTTTCAGCCAAAGACATCTTCAACTACTATAAAAGTATTTGACCTTTTACTATTCTACATAAATTTTGTGATCATTGTTCCATGTTTCAAAATCAGGTTGGGACTTTTAAAATTGGGTTTGCATTGAAATTAAATGTTAACTTCAGGAGAACTGACATCTTCATGGTAATAAGTATTCCAATTCATGAATATAGTATATGTCTCCATTTATTCCAATCTTCTTTAATGTTTTCAATAAAAATATTTTACACATAAAATCCACCTCATGTTTATTCCTAGACACTATATTGTTTATTGCTAGTGAGTATGGTATCTTTTGTTTGCTATTAAATATTGTATGTGATAAATACTGAGATATAGGATCACAATGGAATTTTGTATGTTCATCTTATACCCATTCACTTGCTGAATTGTCTTTTGAGTTCTAGTATTGTTTCCATGCAGTCTGTTGGATTTTCTTCATAGCAAATTTTATTATCCAAATGAGGAGAGTTTATCTTTTCTTTTCCTTGCTGTGGTAACAGATGCCCTAGATTCAGCCCTGGAGGCCTGTGGTTGCTTGATCCAATTTCCTGTCATGTGCCCTTTCTTCCTGTCTCATCATTTCCCCATGAAAGGCCTATCACCAGGGAATGCTCAGCTCTTTTAGCCTCTCTAACAAGCCACTTTGTGTGGATGGGGTGGGAGCTCTCAATCTAGTTCACAGTTTTAAGCAGTGAACCTAGCTTACCACCCACTCACCTTTTGGTCTCTCTTACCCCAAAGAAGCCCCATTCTGGCATCCTCTGCTTCCTTTCAGACCTGGAGCCCAACAAGCTCATGTCTTCAGCCCCATTCATTGCTTTGAATTTCTAGTCCATATAAAAGTTTATATTTTGGACCAACTATGTCTTAATTTTTCTCTTTCTCTTTTAATAGCCATTGCTTTGTGTTTGAAGTTGAGCAGGTGCCTTAAAGGTTTAGGTACAACAATGCTACCTTGACCAGAAGTCATAATTCCAACATCTATTTTGTAAAGGATTATATTATAGGACTAGCTTCTACCACTTAGTAATTATAATCAAATACAATGCTACTCAGAATTTTCACAATGTCTTTCAGGTTCTTGTGCTTTGTAAATGCTATAGTTGTATCCATGTTTGCCATCTGGGTAATGGGGAATGAAGGTAAATACTATTTTCTATGCCTGAGAAAATGGAGACCTCTTACTTAGTTGCAGCCAAGAATAACCAGACAGAGCTACAAGGCTGTGAGTTTCGACAGAGATGGGGCTGTGCCTTGTTCGTCCTGTGCCTTATACAAAATAACCCTCATCGACAGTTTTTGAGCTGAGCAAACTAAAGTCTAGGCCCATGCCTGGTTTTATTCAATAGGATGTCCTGTGAGCTGAGAAGATCCCTAATGAATGTCTTCAGGATCTATACAGTACCATGACTTGAGGAAAAGAAAGACAGGAATAAGAGCAACAAGAGTTGCCTTTAAGCAAAGTGAGTGGGAAGGAATTGTCAATAGCATGTTGTCTAGAAAGTGAATTTTGATTGAGATTTAGATATTTTTTATACTGATTTCCATATATAAACTAGCTTAGTATGTAAATATAATCAAAATAACATTCATTAAAATTGCAAAAGTTATTTATTAAAATATGTAAAACAGCCAGCTGCAACAGTAGTAACTAAGAAGTGTAAAAATAAATTATTTTCTTCACCAAATATTTATTGAGTTCCTACTATGTGTCTGCACTGTACAGGAACTGGGGATACAAGGGTAAATAAAACAGATTCAGCTAAAAATCTAGTTGGGCTAACTGAAAGGCAAATAAATAATCCAAATATGGATAGGATAGCCTCTTCACAAGACTGTTAGTTTCAAGAGATATGTATGCACCCATGTTCATAGCAGCATTATTCACAATAGCCAAGAGGTGGAAGTAACCCAAGTGCCCATTGACAGATGAATGGGTAAATAAAATGTGGTATATGCATATGATGGAATATTATTCAGCCTTAAAAAGAGGGAAATCCTGATACATACTACAACACGGACGAACCTTGAAGACATAATTCTAAGTAAAATAAGCCAATCAAAAAAAGACAAGTAATGTGTGATTCCACTTATATGAGGTATCTAGAGCAGTCAATTCATAGAAACAGAAAGTAGAATAGTGGTTTCCAGGGGCTCGAGGAGAGAGGGAAATGGAAATTGTTTAATGGGTATAGAGTTTCATTTTTGCAAGATGGCAAGTTTCTGGAGATTATGCAACAATCAGAACATACTTAACACTAACTGTACACTTAAAAATGGTTAAGACGGTAAATTTTATATTGTGTGTATTTTACCACAAAGCTTTTTTTCTTTTTTTGGTAGTTGGCCAGTATGGGGATCCAAATCCTTGACCTTGATGTTACCAGCAGCGTGCTCTACCGCATAATCTAACCAGCCAGCCCCACCACAATTTTTTTAAAAGTCATAAATAAATAAATAAATAGTTAGATGGATGGATGGATAGATAGATAGATAGATAGATAGAAGAGTGTTAGCTTCATGCGGGCAGGGGCCTGTTTTGTTCAGCAGAATGCCTGATACACAGTAGACACTTGACAAATATTTTGCCTTGCTTTGGCTTCTCCTCATCCAAAGTCCTACACAGCAGGAGAAAGGCCAAGTAGTTCTGTGAGTCATTTCAGCAGACAAAGGCACTTCTCTCCTTGGGGCACAGAGGGGAGGAATTTTGAATATTTGTGATTTCATATCTGTCCTGGTCACACCAGCTATTCTTCACTTCTCAATTATGCTTATCTGAGCTCTTTTGGCATTTAAGTTTCCTAAAGATAGATAACTGGTTCTACTTCCCAAAACAGAATTGGATGGACTTTGTAAAAAAAAAAAAAAAAAAAATAGAAGGAAGTCTGTGACATGAAGTCATTATTAGGCCATGGTGCAAGTGGCTCTCAGGCCCTGGTTGCAGCGCAGGAGGAAGGGTGAGGTAATTAGCATGTATTTGCAGTTCTGCGACTTGTCTTTGTTTCCTCCCTTCGCTGGCTCTGTCTGATTCCATTTGCTTGGTTAATTCTCTTGCGTTTGTTTTTTTCACTTGGCCAAAAATAGAGAGACAGAAAAAGTTTCCTTGTACTTCAGCTTTTCTACTTTTTCCCTTGTGCGTTTGGTTTTCTCTTGCCTTGAGCCTTCCTTCTTCCTGCCACCTGCTGGTTTCTCTGCTTTTCCTCCTTTTCTCAATCCTGGCTTTTCCTTATGTGCTGTTGCCCTGGCTTGGTGCATGGTCTCCATGACAGACTGGTAAGTGCAGCGTTTAGTGACAGCACAGACATGCAGCTTGGCAAGGGCCTGAGGGATTCGAATTAAGGGATTCCCATTTCCGGTCTCGGCACTGGGTGGAGGCTTCCTGTTGTTAGTTCTGGCTTGGCCTTGGCCATTGGCCATGCACATTGCTAAGGTCCAGAGTAGAACAGAAGTGCCTTGCCCAGTGCTGGAGGAGAAAAGTATCAGGACATCTTTCTTCTACCTCCTCATGCTGGTATGGTGGGAGGGTAAGGGCAGACCAGAGACGACCGAAGACCTTCTCAGGAGACTGGGTCAATTGTAGAATCAACTGAGGTTTTCAGGCTTGGAGATTTATGTTGCTTTTTAAATGTAATGCTTAAATAGTTCTTGCTATGTGACAGACACTATTCCAAGTGATTTTAAGTATTAACTCCTTTAATCCTTATGACAATGCTGTGAGCTGGGAACTGAATTTTACAGATGAGGAAACTGAGGCACAGAGAGGTTAAGACTTGCTCAGGGTCACATAGCTAATATCATACACTCTGGCTCCTGAATTCATGCTTTTGCCCACTACACTAAACTGCCTCTCTGATTTAAGTATGGTCCCCGAGGATTTTCTTCAGAGATTTCATGGCTGATGTTACAAAATATCTTCCCCAAGGTATAACACCCTCTGTTGGGTGTTGGGCAATGTGTGTGTCCCTCTGAAACTTCTGTGTGGCTCTTGGGATATCCATTGGCAGTCATGTGTTCATAGGCCTTATCCTGCAGAAGACATCAGAATCCAACCTTTTTTCTCTCCAGGGATCAGGGCACAATGAAGCAATTTCAACCCACACAGACTGTAAGAAATAAAATTTTAGCATGTAACAAACATTATGTTATCTTCTTCTTATGAAGCACTCTGTCCCCACATGAGCCAGGTCACCACCTTGGGATCTGGCACCAATCAGGGTGAGTTTGCAAGGAGCCATCCCTAAATTCCCAATCCAGGCCCTTGTGAACAGGGTCATAGATATTTTAGATGGTTGGCTGGAGTCGGGAGAGCAGTTCAGAGCTGCAGGACAGATCTTCCAGTGAGGGTAACAAAGTGCCCTGGAGAAAAGCCCATGACCTTGGCCTCCTTACCCTGGAAGACCACGGCAATGGCCCTGGACGTCACAGAGTGCTCTTCTAATCCCCTGACCTTCCCTCTGTCCCTATGGCTGTGCCCTGGATGACTTTTCCTGGTAAGAACTGGGTTAGCAAAGAAGGATTTACAGAGAGTTAGGATGAACTTGAGTTTCTGCTGCCTGCATGAACTCTGACTAGTCTTGTGGGATGGGGCCTCCTTGTTATACAGAGAGAGCTTTATCTCTGGCTCTTCCATGGCTCCTGCTCATAATTCCCAAGGCCTCTGCCCATTCTCCATCTCTAAAGTGCTTTTCCTGGATCTTCTTCCCACAGGACCCTGATCCTAAGCTGGCTGGAACTGGTAGGAAGTGAATTCCTGCTAAGAAATTAGCTAATAGCAACTGAGTTTTGGCCTCTCCTCTACACAGTGCATGTGCATCTTAATAGGGACGTCAAAACTAAAAAAGTATAAAGACTCAAAGGAGTGAACAGTGAGGGGTAGAATGTCAGGCTCCTTGGCATGAGATTTGGGGGGCTGATGTCTTAATCTGTTCAGGCTGCTATAACAAAATACCATAGACTATGTGTCTTATAAACAACAGAGATTTATATCTTACAGTTCTGAAGGCTGGGAAGTCCAAGATCAAGGCACCAGCAGATTCACTGTCTGGTAAGGGCTGGCTTTCTGGTTCATAGATGGTGACTTCCCCCTGTGTTTTCATGTATTGGCAGGAGGGAAGGCAGCTCTATGGGGTCTCTTGTAAGTGCACTAATCCCATTCATGAAGATGCTGCCCTTGTGACGTAATTACCTCCCAAAGGCCCCACTTCTAGTACCATCGCCTTGATGATTAGATTTCCCACATGTGAATTTAGGAGGGACACAAACATTCCACCTATAGCAGCTCATATTCTGTAGATCTCAGGTTTGTATATGCATCTGAAACTGACTCTGTTGTCAGTGTCAGGTCCACGGCATCCTCAAATCCAAAATAAAAACATTCACTTTGGAGCAACAGCGATCTCTCTCTGAGCTTGTTCTTAGGATTCACCAGTCTAGGACCCAGATGAGCGCATTTGAGTTCAGTTTATTGGCAACTACAGTAGGCTCCTTTATCAAGTGGGGTATTTCCTCTGACGCCACTGGGCTGCATGCTTTGCCAGGAAAACCTGAATTGAAGAGGAGGCTTGGCCTTCGAGGAAGAGGGCCTGTGTCCTGGCAGGTGGGGTGTGTCTGCTCCAGGCTGGCCTCCTGTAGGCTGATTCTCTGTGTTAACACACTTTTGACCCAAGGGGGGAAAAAGTGTAAACCGTGGTACTATAGCAGTGGGCTGTGACAGGGTGGGACTTTTGAACAGCAGAGGCTGCGATCTTCCCTTGCCTCCTCTCCCTGCCCTCACCACTTCCCTCCCTATGCTCTCATGAAGACCAGCCACCTAGGTGACATCTTTTGCTTCCAAATCCTTCTTTGTTGTTCTTCCGTGAGCCCTTGTTCAAAATATTCCTCTCTCTTTCCTCCTTCAATGCCAGACTGCTGGCATCTCTCTCCCCGTCCTGTGCAGGCTGCCATCTCTGGCTCACCATGGTTTTATAATTGCCTCTGGTTAAAGTTTAAATAGATGGGTTTCAGCCCAAGAGAAAAATGTAAACAGGCCCTTTCTGCAGTCTTTCAGAACTGCTGACTTCCAGTGCTTTTGAATTCCATGCTGGAAATTCATTCTGCTCCTCCCTAACCAAGGAATTGAGAAACGCCACGGGGCTTTCGGAGCCGTGAGAGCCTCTCTGAAACCATTGAGAGGCTTTTAGATGATCTGCACTTTTCCTTTTAACTCAATTAAGCCATCAGGATCCAGTTCCCCTTCGAGCATGTTTGTCTGGTGTATTAAGGTGAGAGAACAGTTTAGCAATCTTCATGGTCTGGCTTCTGAATAGGAAGGAAGTGAAAGGAATTGTCCTTTCCCTGCTGGAATTTTTCCTCTGGGGGAGGAGGGGATTGTATTTGCTGCCCCAGATTTTTTGGTTGATGAGATTGTCCTGTGAGTTGTGAAAATGGGACCATTCTTGGCTGATGCAGAAGGAAGGGGGGCATGCTTGGCTTGGGTTGTGCATTCAGGCATTCATCCCCTTGTTGCTGGTCCTTGGAAGTAAGTGGGCCTTTTTTATTATTATTAAGAATATTGATTTTCTATATTTTTCTGCTTTATGTACTTTGTGTACTTGTGATCTAGGGTCAGGATGGACTCAGCAGTAATTTGCGATGTATTAGTGAAAGATTTGATCAGATCTTTGCCTTTTCCTAGTCAAAAGCCTTCAATCATTGCCCATTTCAAGTTCAGACTCTTATTCAAAACCTTCTATGGTCTGACTCCAACCCACCTTCACCTTCCACTATCCCAGCCTACACTGAACTTACGCGAGCTTTTCTATCCAGCTCCTGTAACCTGTTCCCTCACTCTGCAGTGTCCTAACACCCGGAACCCTCCCCTGCCCTGCTCAGCATCTTCTCAGAACTGTCTTCCTGTGTTTAGTGAAACTTTCCTTGCCCTCCCTGCCCAACTAGCACCAAGCACTCCTCCCTTGAGTTTGCAAGCAGTGCACAACTATCCCCTTCACAGCAACCTGTATTTCATTGTCTGTTATTCAGCCTGTGCTTATGTGTCAGCTTTCTGCACTTGACACTTAGCTCTTTGAGTATAGGATGATTTATTCTATCCCCCCACATTGCCCACCCTTGTGTGTGGCCCACTGTCACTGCTCAATAAATATTCAATCTTTATTTTTCAACCTCTCTGCAAAATTGATGTCAAAACTTTAAGAATAGCTTTCGGGAGGAATCAAGAGGAATGGAGAAAGGATTTTGGAGTCAGGCAGATTCGGGTTCAAATCTAAACTCTGCTGTGTATTAGTACTAGGGCTATTTCCTAAATCTTATCCTTTCCAAGTCTCCCTTTCTTCATCTGTAAAATGAAGACAGTAAGATCCCTTTTGTGGGTTTTTGTGAGAATTAAAATGAGATCATGCAAGTAAAGAACCTAACACACTTTCATCTCATCCTTACCCTCTCTTGATGTTAAAACATTTTAAATGTTGCAACATGTTACTTTGGGACATGAATCTTATCCATCAATTTGTAAGATACCTGTCACATTTTCCCATTACCTCCATAATCTTCCTTGGTATCACAGTCTCTTCTCATTTGCACTTGCAAGTTTTTCAAAGGCTTATTTTGTGAGATTGGTCACAAGAAGAAATCCCAGTGGTGGGGATGATGACAAGGCAGCGGCTCTGTTTGTTGCTGAGTTACTTTCACATGTATTTCATGGTGTGAGGTAGTCTCCTCACTTCCAGTGTTAATGTTAAAGAGAAAAGACACCCATTAGGACACCCTTCTCTTCCTGCCAGTCACTATCTTTCCCACAGGAGGTGAGCAGTGGATTCCACTCATCCATTCCACATTTATTGAATACCTACTATGTGCCGGGTACTAAGATAAAAGATGAATCAGCCAAGGCCCATACCTTTAAAAGTTTTCAATCTAATGGGCTTAGAGATGGTGGTGGAGATCAGCATCTAACTAAACAAGGACCATAGGGCTACAGAGGAGAGGACAGTCTGTGGGGAAAGCTGCAGAGACAGGTAGGACTTGAGCTGAGTCTTGAAAACTCAGCACATGGCTGTCAACAGAGTGGGGACCCAACTCTCATTCCTCCCCCTTTTCTCACGACGCACAGCCTGAAGCATTTGGCTCTACCATCTCCAATCTGTACAGCCATTTTCTCCTTGGCCCAGGTGACATAAGTGCTTTCTTGGAACCAGCAACATTTATTAGTGCTAGTTCCAATCAGAGAACTGACATTAGAAATTCTGCTTCTGCTTTCATTGCCAGAAAACAGCTGGAGTGGTGTGAGTTTCCTGGGGGGGGGATGGGAGAGTGGAGGCTGTGCGTGTGTGGGCACGTCTGTGTCAGTGTGTGTACGGGTTTGTGAGTGTGTGGGTGTGTGTCCATGTGGAAGCGTGGCTAGATGTTTATATGTAGGTGTTGCCAACAGAAAACAGAAGTGGATATTCAGAAAACAAAGTGACAGCTTAGGACTTCACAGACTAGCTGAAAGACTACTCAGAGAAGGGGGGGCGCTAAAACAACCTCGACCAAAACAAAATGAAACAGAGAAGGAAGTTGCATCACAAGAGGAAGCGTGCCAATGTCATGCTGAAGAGCCACAAATGTCACAAAACAAAAATAAGATGTGCGATTCTTATTTTACCAAGTGAAATGCTGTTACAATATTTTCTTCTTTACAGTGTTATAAAATTACTGAGATGATATTCAGTGCAGCAAACATGAAGAACACAGAAAAACAAACAAAAAATTGCTATAATTTTTTAAAGTTACATGCATTATATTTATTTGTATCAGTGATTAATTATAACCTTGCTTTCTACCTCCATATGTCTTTTCTCCAGCACTCAGAAATATTAAAAACAAGTCCTTAAATTGACTTATTGAAGAGCATTTAAAAGGTCTCCTTATTATTAGCATAAATTGAAAAATTCTGATAAAGATACTCTAATAATAGTGAAGTGATTGAAGATGTCAGAGCAAGAAATATAGATCCCAGGGATGTTATTAAGATTTTTAATTTTGTTTCACATAGAAATGTTAGTCCCTTTACCAAAAAGAAATAAAAGGGTAGTTTTCCTTTTTATTAGATTCCTGTAACTATTCACATGAAAAATTTATAGGACTGGCTTTAGGTGAGGGGGTTTTATAAAAAGTTAGTTAATATAATACTGGAATAAGTGTGGCATCCAGGTCTCAAGGAATCTTTTGAATCTATTACTTTATAAATATAGTCATACGGCTGGTCAGTTAGCTAGGTTGGTTAGAGTGCAGTGTTATAACACCAAGGTCAAGGGTTTGGATCCCTGTACTGGCCAGCTGCCAAAAAAACAAAACAAAACAAATTTACATCTATATGTGTGTGTGTGTGTATGTATATATACGTGTATATATTCATAGTGATTGGCTTTCCTTCACATTCTTAGAATTATGATGACTTCAAATGATTAACTGATTTGCCAATCTCACAAATAGTGTAAAGAATATTGAATTTTTGGCAGTGAACTAGGGAAGTTTTGTGTGCTTTGGTTAAAGTGCAAAATGGTACTTCCCAATTGAATAAATTCTTAGTACATAAGTTAGTTTACTAGCAAGGGTAACTGGAGAATGAGCTTGAGGTGCACAGAGTAAAGAGGAATTGATTCGAGAGACATAAACAGCCAGTAATGAAGAAAGAACAACTAAGTATAATGCCCACTTTATTTGCACATAGTGGGTACTCAGTAAGTAATTAATTGTTGAAGGAAGGAATGAAGGAAATGAGTGAATGAATGACAAGTACAAAGAAAGTGGCATAAATGCCTAATTCAAAATGAAGTTTTTTGTTTGTTTGTTTGTTTTTATTTTTTTATTTTTTATTCTTTATTTATTTTTACCACAGGATAGCAATCATTTTTATTTTTATTTTATTTATTTATTTTATTTATTTTTAATTTTTTTTAAATTTTATTTTGTCGATATACATTGTGGTTGATTATTGTTGCACCTTACCAAAACCTCCCTCCCTCCTCCCTCTCCTCCCCCCCCGCAACAATGTCCTTTCTGTTTGCTTGTCATATCAACTTCAAGTAATTGTAGTTGTTATATCTTCTTCCTCCCCCCCCCGTTTTTTTTTGTGTGTGTGTGTGTGTGTGTGTGTGTGAATTTATATATTAATTTTTTGCTCCCACCAATAAGTGAGAACATGTGGTATTTCTCTTTCTGTGCCTGACTCATTTCACTTAATATAATTCTCTCAAGGTCCATCCATGTTGTTGCAAATGGCACTATTTCATTCGTTTTTATAGCTGAGTAGTATTCCATTGTGTAGATGTACCACATTTTCCATATCCACTCATCTGATGATGGACATTTGGGCTGGTTCCAACTCTTGGCTATTGTAAAGAGTGCTGCGATGAACATTGGGGAACAGGTATACCTTCGACTTGATGATTTCCATTCCTCTGGGTATATTCCCAACAGTGGGATAGCTGGGTCATATGGTAGATCTATCTGCAATTGTTTGAGGAACCTCCATACCATTTTCCATAGAGGCTGCACCATTTTGCAGTCCCACCAACAATGTATGAGAGTTCCTTTTTCTCCGCAACCTCGCCAGCATTTATCGTTCAGAGTGTTTTGGATTTTAGCCATCCTAACTGGGGTGAGATGGTATCTCAGTGTGGTTTTGATTTGCATTTGCCGGATGCTGAGTGATGTTGAGCATTTTTTCATATGTCTGTTGGCCATTTGTATATCTTCCTTAGAGAAATGCCTACTTAGCTCTTTTGCCCATTTTTTAATTGGGTTGCTTGTTTTTTTCTTGTAAAGTTGTTTGAGTTCCTTATATATTCTGGATATTACTCCTTTGTCAGATGTATATTTTGCAAATATTTTCTCCCACTCTGTTGGTTGTCTTTTAACTCTGTTAATTGTTTCTTTTGCTGTGCAGAAGCTTTTTAGTTTGATAAAATCCCATTTGTTTATTTTTCCTTTGGTTGCCCGTGCTTTTGGGGTCGTATTCATGAAGTCTGTGTCCAGTCCTATTTCCTGAAGTGTTTCTCCTATGTTTTCTTTAAGAAGCTTTTGTTTCAGGGTGTATATTTAAGTCCTTAATCCATTTTGAGTTGATTTTAGTATATGGTGAGAGGTATGGGTCTAGTTTCATTCTCCTGCATATGGATATCCAGTTATCCCAGCACCATTTGCTGAAGAGGCAGTCCCTTCGCCAGTGAATAGGCTTGGTGCCTTTGTCAAAGATCAGATGGCAGTAAGTGTGTGGGTTGATTTCTGGATTCTCTATTCTATTCCATTGATCAGTGTGTCTGTTTTTATGCCAGTACCATACTGTTTTGGTTATTATAGCTTTGCAGTATAGCTTAAAGTCGGGTAGTGTTATGCCTCCAGCTTTATTTTTTTTTCTCAGCATTGCTTTGGCTATGCGTGGTCTTTTATTATTCCATATAAATGTCTGGATAGTTCTTTCCATTTCTGAGAAAAATGTCTTTGGAATTTTGATGGGGATTGCATTGAATTTGTATATCACTTTGGGTAGTATGGACATTTTCACTCTGTTGATTCTTCCAATCCGAGAGCATGGGATATCTTTCCATCTTCTTGTATCCTCTCTAATTTCTCTCACCAGTGGTTTGTAGTTCTCATTATAGAGATTTTTCACCTCCTTGGTTAACTCAATTCCTAAGTATTTTATTTTTTTGGTGGCTATTGTAAATGGGCAGGCTTTCTTGATTTCTCATTCTGCTTGTTCACTATTGGAGAAAAGAAATGCTACTGATTTTTGTGTGTTGATTTTGTATCCTGCTACTGTGCTGAAAACATTTATCAACTCCAACAGTTTTTTTGTAGAGGTTTTAGGCTGTTTGATATATAGGATCATGTCATCTGCAACAGGGACAGTTTGACTTCATCTTTTCCAAT
The DNA here is from genome assembly GCF_027409185.1 of Cynocephalus volans. Taxonomy (NCBI): domain Eukaryota; kingdom Metazoa; phylum Chordata; class Mammalia; order Dermoptera; family Cynocephalidae; genus Cynocephalus; species Cynocephalus volans. Next base: position 25,103,020 of record NC_084465.1, on the reverse strand, counting down.
CTGGATGCCCTTTATTTCCTTCTCTTCTCTGATTGCTCTGGCTAGTACTTCCAACACTATGTTGAATAGGAGTGGTGAGAGTGGGCATTCTTGTCTAGTTCCTGTTCTTAAAGGGAAAGCTTTCAGCTTTTCCCCATTCAGGATGATATTGGCAGTGGGTTTGTCATATATGGCTTTAATTATGTTGAGATACTTTCTCTCTATACCTAACTTATAGAGGGTCTTTGTCATGAATGAGTGCTGAATTTTATCAAATGCTTTTTCAGCATCTATAGAGATGATCATATGGTCCTTGTGTTTGAGTTTATTAATATGGTGTATCACATTTATTGATTTGTGTATGTTGAACCAACCTTGCATCCCTGGGATGAATCCCACTTGATCGTGATGAATAATTTTACGTATGTGTTGCTGTATTCTGTTTGCTAGTATTTTAGTGAGGATTTTTGCATCTATATTCATCAAGGATATCGGCCTGTAGTTTTCTTTTTTGGTTATATCTTTACCTGGTATTGGTATCAGGATGATGTTTGCTTCATAGAATGAGTTTGGGAGATTTGCGTCTGTTTCAATCTTTTGGAATAGTTTGTAAAGAATCGGTGTCAATTCCTGTTCGAATGTTTTGTAACATTCTGCTGTGAATGCAACTGGTCCTGGGCTTTTCTTTGTTGGGAGCCTTGTGATAACAGCTTCAATCTCCTTTATTGTTATTGGTCTGTTCAAATTTTCTACGTCTTCATGGTTCAGTTTTGTGTGTGTCCAGAAATTTATCCATTTCCTCCAGATTTTCAAATTTGCTGGCATATAGTTGTTTATAGTAGTCTCGAATGATTCCTTGTATTTCAGATGAATCAGTTGTAATATCGCCTTTTTCATTTCTAATTTTTGTTATTTGAGTCTTCTCTCTTCTTTTTTTTGTTAGCCATGCTAATGGTTTGTCAATTTTATTTATCTTTTCAAAAAACCAACTTTTTGATTCATTGATCGTTTGAATTTTTTTTTTCGTTTCAATTTCATTCAGTTGTGCTCTGATCTTAATGATTTCTTTCCGTCTGCTAACTTTAGGTTTGGATTGTTCTTGTTTTTCTAGTTCTTTAAGGTGAAGTGTTAGGTTGTTCACTTGCCATCTTTCCATTCTTCTGAGGTGAGCATTTAATGCAATAAATTTCCCCCTTAATACTGCTTTTGCAGTATCCCACAGGTTTTGGTATGATGTATCATTGTTTTCATTAGTTTCAATAAATTTTTTGATTTCCTTCTTGATTTCTTCTTGGACCCCTATGTCATTAAGTAGAATGCTGTTTAATTTCCATGTGTTTGTATAGTTTTGAGAGTTTCGTTGTTTGTTTGTTTTTAAAGATGACTGGTAAGTGGATCTTAACCCTTGACTTGGTTGTCAGCACCGAGCAAACCGGCCATCCCTACATGGGATCCGAACCCGTGGCCTTGGTGTTATCAGCACCGCACTCTCCCGAGTGAGCCACGGGCTGGCCCCAAAATGAAGTTTAAATATTGCTTCATGACATAGTTATTACATATTTTCCTTATGATACTGCCTTGGTGATACATAATGATATAATTTTCAGAAATTGTGAGACCCTTAAAAAAATTCTAAAAAATTAGTTTTGGGGGGAATGGAAACCTATACAAAATAAAGTTTTAGGTTTTTTTAAAGTTTTTTTTTTTTACAAAGTCTAAATTCAGTGTTAATTTAGGAACACAAAATGTATTAAGTATTAATTGGTTTACACACATGATTATTGAGTATTTTAAATTATAATTCATTCAAATAATATAAATTTCACAATTGCAATTGTCCTTTTCTTTTTAAAACTGATTACTTAAGGGGCTAAAAACTGCTGACTTTAGGACATCAAATATCATTTGGCTTTTGCCAGTTGAATAGAAACCAGCAAAAGGTTAGAAAAGTACCCATAAACATCACATAAACAAAACCAGTTTTTTTTTCTAGACCCACTGTTTTCCATAAGGCATTTACTTTCAGAAAAGATAGAGTAACATTTTTTCATACAAAAATAAAGCACTTTTATTTTATTTCTAGGAAATAATCTAAGAGGGGGGATGGTGGGGAAGAGGAAGAAAAAATAAACTAAACCCATTGACTGCAATTTTTTCCAAAACATTTACATTTTTATTTAATGAGTGAATGCCCCTAGATTTGCCAGTTTCCTTGCTTTCCAGGCTTCCACATCTTCAGGCCCTCCATCCGGACATAGTTCCTGACTTGGAATTTGCTGAGCATAAATTCCCTAGCCCAACTTATGTTCTGGGAAGTTTGTCCTTTCTGATGGCATTCCCAAGGTGTGGGAAAGGGAGAAGATGGTGTGTGAACTTAGAGATGCTAAGTTCTGTTTTGCATTTAAGTCTTTAGCTCCTTCCTTCAATGAGTGGCAGTTCATTCTTAAACCCTGCTTTTCTGTGCTGATGAATTTAGCATTACTTCCCCTGGAGATACAAGGAACTTTGCTCTTTGCCCCAGATACCTCTCTCTCCCACAGCAACTTCCCCTCCTCTGAGAATTGCTGTCATATCAGGCTGCACTGCCCTTGAACCAGACAACTTTCGCTGCTTGTCTTTATCTGTCTAAATAAAGCTAACCTACATTTGCTGTCTAATTCATTCAGATGCTTGCTGATGCTATTTAAAGCATCCCTCAAGGCCCTGTAGAAAACAAGATGCGTTATCTCTAGTAAGGAACCTTTAGGTTTGCTGATCATTCAAGGAATTCAAGAATCTAAAGAATCTTTTCATTCTTCACTAGTTCAGACATGAAGGACAAAGGATTCTTGCTTTTTATTCCAGACAGATATCGCACGCTCTCTCTCTCTCTCTCTCTCTCTCTCTCTCTGTCTCTCTCTCTCTGCGTGAGGGTCTCCTTGTCTCCAGGCTTCATGAAATCTGACTTTCCTGAAGATTAATTGCTATTTGTTATTCTGGGCTCTGATGATTGGTTAGTCCACTGTGAGTTTACTTTCCCTTCTCAGGGGACAAAAGTGAAAGTTCAAAAGCAGCTGTCACCTTCGTAAACAGACTTTTGGTGAGTTTTTGGCTTGTATCCAGCTCTCTCTCTTTTGCCTCCATATGACATTTAATTAGAGAATCCTGGAATTTCCACATTCCAGAAAGGACAAGCAAATTCTACAGGGACAGGAGCACAGTATTGCTTCTTTTGTAAATAAGACTCCACTGTGAAGTTACATATGACTGGGAGTCCAGAGAGGTTTCAGATCTGTTGTTTGTTTTTTCAGATCCGGTATTTATGTCAGTCTGTTGGCTTGCTCAGTGGGAGGGAGAGCTGGTACAATGAGATTGTTTTAACCATTAGTGCCCTGCTGCTACCTTAAGCACGTGCTTAATATCAGCATCCACTTGTTCAGCCAGGATTCTATGACGTCCATCGCAGAGAGTGAGTCAGAAGCCACAAGCTAACAGGTCTATTCCTTCCCACCGTCACCTAGGAAACCAACGCATCATCCACAGGAAATGCAGGCCTCAGTGGGGAGTGTGCCCAGATTGAGTTATAAAGCTGGCAGTGAGTTTTTCAAAGGAGGTCAAATAATAGTGCATAGAATCTTGGTCTAGGGTGGGAGGTGGCATAGATCTTAGGGATGGATTGAGGGCTGTCAGGCAGAAATAGCAGGAGATAGTAATCAGCTGAAAGCATGTGAGATGTCTTCTTTATAAGAAGTTGACCAAAGGCAAGAGATATGGAGACATGATTTGATTCTCCCCGTAAACAGCATTTATTTGCCTAATGGCCAAGGGCATTTTGGGGGGGTACTGTTATACTGCGTGAGTAATGAAATGAGAAAATTGACAACACATTCCAATCAGACTTTCTGCTGCATGAAATGTATATCTCCCTCTTCATGGTAACTATCCCCTGGGTTAAAAAGGTGAAGGGGAGTACCCTGAGAGAAAACCACACCCTAGTTCCCCTCATGATCTCACTGATTTCTTTCTTTTTTTTCACCTGTGTCTGATTTGCCTTGACCATTACAGTCCAGCATAGTTCACTGGCTTCAGGTTATATGTACAATTTATCATGTAATATCCAGATATCTATGAATACAGGCTTAGTACAGCTAGAAAAATTACCTGTACAGTTGCATGTTGTTTGACAAGCTTAATGTTTCCAGTCTGATTTACACTCCCCTACTGCTATGAGTGAAAGATTCTACACCAAAATACATGAGCTCTCCCAGAACTTCCTGTTGTGGACTCAGAGAATGTTAGAATAGAAAAAAACACCCTCAGTAATCATCTGGTCCAACCACCTTATATTCACATGAGAAATGAGGCCCAGAGAGGTTAAATGATTTGTCTGAAATCACATAGTGAATTGATGTGTATGCTGGCGACAGGGGAGAGGAGAGAGAAGAGGTAGGAAGTTTGATCACAAGCTCAAAATGAGTCAACAAGTGGTAATGGCCACCTCAAAGACTGTTAAAACATTAAGCTGCATTAATTGAAGTATGAAATCCTGACTAAGAGGGGCAATTGGTCCCTTCATGGACTGGTCAGTGCGTGCCAAGAGTATGATATTTTGTCTTGAGTAGCCATTGAATGAGGAAGAACGACAACCTGAGTGTGCCCAGGAGGGTGAAGCTGATGATAAGAGCTCTAGTTACCGTAACCTAAGAAGAGCAAATGTAGAACATTAGTTAGCCTGGACACCAGAGGATTTGTCATGGGAGGAATAGGAAGGGGTATTGTCAAGTAATCGAAGGGCTGTCTTGAAGAAAGCTCAGATTTATTTTGTGTGCCTGAAAAGGGCAGTCATAAGTTGGTACAAGGTAAAGGGTGATGAATTTTAGCTCCATATAAGGAATTTTCTAATAATTCAAGCTGATTGGACAGTATAAACTGACTAATAGTGTAGTGAATTAATTCTTTATCTTTGGAGGTTTTGCAGTATTCATTCATTCATCCAGAAGCATCTATTGAGCACCTGCCATATGCCAGTTGTGCTAGACACCGAAGATACAAAGGTGACTAACACATTCACTTCCTGCAAGGAGATTACAGTCCAGTGGAGGCTGTGTGATCACCTATGTGCAGGGACAGGTTGACCAGTAGTCTAGAAGGCTGTGGAAGAGATTTATGCATTGGGCAGAAGGTTAGACTAGAGGCACTTTGAGGTTGCTGTTTGTTTTAAGGCAATACTAGCTGCTGTAATAATCAAACCTAAAAATGTTTCATGGCTCAAACATGATAGGAAGTGTTTTTTTGCACTCACATAATATCCAAAATGGTGTTTCTAATGGTGGGCGACTCTCTTCGAAGTGGTAATTCAAGGAACCAGGCCCTTCCATCTTGTGATTCTGTCATTTTCAACATGTTGCTTACGAGGCGGCTCTAGGCATTGACATCCTGCTGACAGACAGGGGGAGAACATGGAGGATTGTGCAGGGAAGTTTTTATGGGTTGGATCTAGAAGTGGTGCACAAAAGCTCTGCTCACATTCTTTCCACTAGAATTCAACTGGCAACACCTAACCACAAGGGAGGCTTAAAATGCATTCTTCGCAGTGTTCGCAGCAAAAATACAGGTGTTGATGCCTGAGTAGCAAATCTTTCACCACAATATCCAACTCTGAAATTCTATGATTATGGTGGCAGAGCTGAGACAGGATTTTATTTTAATTTTTGCAGGGTGCTCCATTCATTTATTTTTAAGCTTTCTTTTTATTTTCTTTTATTTATTTACTGTCCTAATTGACTCATAAAAATTATATATATTTATGGTATACAACGTGATGTTTTGATGTAACTAAACATCAAAAGTTTAGGGATGGCTAAATCAAGCTAATTAATATAAACATTACCTCATATACATTTTTTTCTTGTGGTGACCAGGAATTAAAATTTTTTCTTGTTTAATGTCAGTGTTATCACGTCTCATGTTTATTTAAATGTCTTCCTATTGAAGGTTCCCTATTCAAGATATATTGTTAAGTTTAAAAAGGCAAGGTAGAAAATAAAATACAGTAGGCTACTTTTGCATATGAAAAGGGAAAGAATAGAATATCCATGTGTATTTGCTTGCATAGATGACGAAACAATGGAAGGATAAATGAGAAACCATAGAGACCAGGATGGGGGCAGAGAGAGAATGGAGACATCTGTGAGTATGAGGCTTCATGTATGCCTTTAAGTATTTTTTTATTATTAATTTATTTATTAATAAAAATATATAATTTTAAAAACTTTTTTTCTGTTGAAGAAGAGTTCTTCACTGACTGATCTTTTTTTATTTTCAAATGAAGAAAAGCCAAGAACAGGACTATTTGAGAAGGTGAGCAGAGCACAACTTATGAGCCTGAGGTTAAAATAGTAATGAACATGGTGCCTCTCCTGTTATAATGAGCCTGTACCTAATTAATTAGAATTTTTAAAAGAAAGTGAAAGAATAATAATGCAACAGCTTGGTTTTATGTGGAATCACCTAAAGGTCTCAGAGTGCTTTTATATCCAATATCTTTGTTCATTTTTATAACATTCCTAATAACTATGATACAAAATGTTTAAATCCATTTCTTATTTTGTAAGATACTATCAGAGTTTAATTGTCTACAGATTTATGTTAGTCTTGCAGGACAAACCTCTTGATTTCTGGGTACCACCATCATTGGAAGTATGTGATAAAAATCCTTTATGTTTTGTAGCATTTTCACAAATGTTTTCTCATATTGTTTTCCCATTAGCTATGTGAATTAATTGGATCTGATAGTATCTCAACTTTAGAGATGAAAAAACAATGGTGGCCACTATAAATGAAGTTAAAAGGCTAATGAAAATTTTGGGGGAAGGGGACTCTCCTTAATTTATAAAGCATTATTACAAATCAAAAATTAAAAGGCAAATGCCCCAATAGAAAAATTGGCAAAAGGCGTGAACGGAAAATCATAGAAAAAGATCACAGTAACAAGCAAATAAACATTAAAAAAATACTTTTCTCCTTGAAATGAAGATAAAAGAAAAATAGTAACTAGTATCATCAAAGGTACTAGGAATTAGGAACATTGATATTTTTCTGGTAGAGATATTAGTTGACAAAACCTTTACAGAGATGAATTTGGAAGCATATTGAAACTTTAAGCATGTTCACACACTATAACCTGTAACTTTATTCCACTAATTTATCCTAACAAAATGTTCAGAGGAACATAACAATTTATGGCAAATGATATTAATACTGGCATTCTTATGGCATTCAGCAAAAGGTGGATAAAATGACATAGTAAGGACATGGGATACCGAGCTGCCATTTAAAAATCATGCTAAAGAACTAACTAAAAGCTAAAGGAAAATCTCACTATCCAATGTTAAGTTAAAAAGCATGATTTTTAAAAATACACGGAAATGTGTATAGACCTTACAAACCGGTAAATTCTGAAAAACTTGTCAGTAAGACAAACTGGCTAAGAATGACTTAAGCTTAGAAAGACACACTGGTTCTTTGAAGTTTTAAAACTAGGCAGAGTTCTCTCCTTCTTGCTGATGTCCATTCTACTGGGCCATAATAGACTAGTTTGTACATATTGAAAATCAGTAAAGGCAGCCCTTGATGAGCCCTTCCAAGTATCACAAGGAACTCCTTAGCAAACCCTCATTGGGAAACTGAATGTTGTGCAGATCTAGATCTAACAGGTCTTGAATCTATGGAACCATCCTGGTGTTCAGCAGAGATTTCAGAATGAGAACTTTTACCACACCTGGTTTTTAAGGTCTTGAACATAGCCTTCACCTGAATTATTATTTGGATCCTAGGCATTCAAAGTTGATGCCAGTTCTCTAATAACACACTCAAAATTGTTCTGTTTCTTGGATTACATTTCCTCATTTCTTGCTGATTGCTATTCTTTGCATAGACCCAGCCAGTATTTCTCACATTTTGAATCCCTCTTTGTCTTTCAGAATCACCTCTAACGACTAATAATCCACCTCTTACCCCCATGTAACACTGGTGATTTTTCTTACTGCTTTCAATTTGTTAATCACTTTTATTGTCATCATAATCATAAATCTATTCTCAATAGCACATTCAAGATTCTCATTGCTTTTGTAATTATCATACATACTGGGGTCAATAATGTTGCAAAACACCCAAACTGAAATACAGCAAACCTCCTTGTAAGAGAAAACTAGTTGGCTAAGGCTAAAATGACCTCGGCCAGCTGCTGTTGCTGTCTGTTGGGGGCAGGCGAAGTTGAAACACTTGCTTTTGGAGCAAAGTATTTTTCATCTCCATTATAATTCACAGGTGGCCACGCTGCCAAAGAACTCCTGCCTTTCCACAGCCATGGTACCATTCTAGTGAAGTACATTTGAGACAATAGTCATCAAATTACATATAAATATGTAATCAACCAAAATTATTTTTAGATAGCTCAGTTGGTTTATGTTGTCTGAGTGAGCTGAGGCCGCGGGTTTGATCTCTGTATGGGTTATTCAGCACATGGAGAAAAATTGTGTCACCGGAGTAGTCTATACCTACATCCAGCCATCTCACAAATACCTGCTCTTCAGGGTGCCTAGATACGGTGTGTGTGTGGCAGTCATGTCATTACAGCACAGTCCATATAGGACAATGCAGTTACCAACCTTCATGACAGTGTGTAACCTTGGAATCTTCTAACTCAAAACCTCAATTAGCCATTAACAAGACAGAAGACAGTTTAGTTGTATGTTTAAATTTCTTTAAAAAGTATATCTATAAGCACAGGTTGGATCACAATGTTCTCCAAATGTAAAATACTAAAAAAAGGCAAAAGAGACTCACTTTTCTAATTGAGATTATTAGAAAAATAGAGGGTGGTACCTGATGCACCTCTACTCCCCAGGGACCCAATGACAATTAATTCCCGTTGAGTTAGTATTCTGAGATTTGCCAAAGAGCAGGTCAGTGTCACTAGAGAATGCTACCCGTTTCTCAAAGTACAGAAGGCTATAGATTCACAACTCAGCTTCTGGCCTAAAATGCAATTTTCTCCCTGTGTTTTCAGATCCACTCCTCTCTCCAACACCAGAGCTGCAGGCAGTGTTCTAAATAACACCATGTCCCCAGCCTCCTAGGTCCCACTTGAATGCTTCAGCGGGGCTCCTTTGAGGTCTGCCCCCACTGCCTCCCCTCTCCCGGCTTCTTGTTCCTCTGAGTCAGCCCGTGAGTCACCTCACTCATTAGTGGAACTCAGATTGCTTCTCCATCCTCTGGATCCCTTTTGTCTCCCTTCTTGTAACTGGCTTTCTGGCAGCCTCAGGTCTGTGGACAACCTTGACGACAGAGGCTGGGTCGCTGCTGAGATGGTCTGCTCAGTAAAGACATTGGCTGGTAGCAAATAGAATTCAAATGATGATGATTATGATGTTGCACAGAGTTGCCTCAGAAGGACTTTAGTGGCCAGATTTGTCATCTCTGCCTGTGTCAGTCATAGGACAGCAGAGGGGTCCTTGACTCTTGGTCCCTTCTTTTCTCTTCCTGGTCTTTTCTTTCTCTGCTCACCAGCACCCGCTCCACACACGTGTCCAAACGGTACAGGGTGAAAGCGTATGGGCTGCACTTTCTGTGGAAAGGCAGGCAAAAGAGCAATGTCCTTAGTGGGTGGGCACTCTTTTCTCCAGCCTTTTCAGATCTTCTGTTCTCATTTCTACTCATTTGACTTTACGTCCTAATATTTTCCCTTTTGTGAGAGGTGACTAGACAGAATGAAGGACAGAAGGATTTATGCCTTGTTGGTGCCTCCTGGGCATATAAAGAAGCCCAGTGAAAGAATATTAAGAAAGAACTCTAAATTCATAGTAGAAAATATCAGAACCAAAGCACTGTTACTAACTAATCTTACTTAAAGCCCTTTGTAAAATGTGTGAGACTTTGCTCAGCTGAGTAGTGATAGTTTTCATTAAGTACGATGATTTCGTTTTGAAAGGGACCCCAGAGATCAACCTGCCCACCCTTTCATTCAATCAGCAGACATTTTATGAGCACCTATGATGAGCACATCCTGAGCCCGGTGCCCCGGGGCAGCACTTCCGAACTTCATTGTGTCACCTGGGAGGCTCGCTAAGATGCAGATACAGGTTCCAGAGGCTTGGGGAGGGGGCTCGAGGTTCTGTATTTCTCTAAGCTCCCCAGAGCTGTCCATGCTGCTGGTCCATGGGCCACACTTTGAGTAGCAAGACTATGTGGGTTCTGCACAAAGCCAGACGAGGCTTGGCTCTGTCCCCCAGGAGCACGAGGGGCCACAGGCTCCCTGATGCCACTCTCTGCATTCCTCCTCCTCAGCTGCTGATATTTATCCAGGAGGCCCAGACAATGCTGACCTATTCTTTGAAAGGCTCTTGGCTTTCTCATGTCTTCCCAGTGGAGCGTGTTAAAATTGCAAGATCCCAGTCTGGGATTAGGACAAGAAGAAGGACCCATATATCTTTAATCTTGACTGTGATGTCTAGTCTAGGCCACCTTACCAGAAAACTTTGAATGCGCGTTTTAGGCAGAACTTGATTAACAATAAAGTGTTTCTTTGATTATTATAGAGCTCTCCTTTTACGATTTGTTAGTTCATGTCCTTTGCTATTGGGATCTTTGCCTTTTAATTATTGAGTTGTAATAACTCTTTATTAAAATATTAGGGAGAATCCCTCTTCCCCCAATAAAGGTTTTTTCTGGTTTTTTTTAGTCTTTTAACTTTATCTATTAATTTTAGAGTTTGAAATCTTAGACTCTAGGCTGACAATAATTTTCTTACTAATCTGAGCAAGCCCTTTTAATGGGGCCCTCTAAATAGAGGTAAGAAGGACTACATATTGCAGGGAACTGTTGAAAGCCGAAAGCAACACATGTGGAACTGTGCTATCCAAATACAAAACATGGTTAGTTTGTTTTCAGAGTTTATATTAATCTGATCATTTTATTGAACTTCATGTGAGACATAGCTGACTGGTGTTGACAAGTACCAGTTTTGTTTTGTACTGTTTTTAGTCTGGTTTTGGATAAACATGTATTGAACACTTACGAGTACTCTGAGTTCTGCTGTAGATTCTGGTTGTGTTAGGATACAGAAGGCAGCGTTAGAAGCTGCCTGTTGAGAGCTTTATGAGTGAAAAGGTGCTTATGATTTCTGTTTACCTTTTGCCTCCTCAACTACCACCTTCTGCGTCATCAACAGACAAGATCTTCCACCACTCCTAACTACGTCCAGTTATGAAACTGCCTTGGTACTGAGGCAAATGACCAGGATGTTCCTTGGTTTGTATATATGCTCTCTCATCTCTATTAGAAATTTATAATTGTTAAAAATTATTTATTTTTATAGTAGAACTTATGAGTAGTAATATTTCCACTTGGACTGTCTTAGCTTTAAGAAATAGAAAATTTGTACCCTCCCAATCTATGATGTTTAATGCTTTTAAGTTCTCTTTACTACTGCCTGTAAAAAAAAAAAAAATAAGAATATAACCAACCAGCCGTTAATAGTAAAATAGAAATGTCTGAAAACAATGTTATTTGTTTCTCAATAGAGTCAAAGGAAAGGACCCCTAGTGGCAAATTTTTAACTAACATCCAGGCAGAGAATACTCCCCCACCCCTGTTGGTACCCCTGTTACTCTTCCTATACAAAAATGTACCTTACAGATCTCTTTACTGAGCATAGATAAAACAAAAAAAGTCAATATTATTGAATCCCATCCATTTGCCAAGCACTGTGCTAAGTGCTTTCACATACATTTTCTCATTAAATGGTTCTTTTGTTTACTTACCACAGGGGAAAGGGAGATTATGCCTTGCATTGCATTCTTCTCCACCTAGAGTCCTTACTCCTCCCTGTCTGTGTAAGCCTTACGCTGGTAGCCAGGGAATTCAGTCTCAGGCAAAATCCATCCTTTTCACATCTCATCAAATCCATGGCAAAAATTTGGTTGGTTTCTCATTTCTGGGGAATGAGAGATGTGTTGGTTTAGGAAAAAGTGAATTGAACAGGGCTGAAGGCTGAATTCTCTTTAATACCACACTATGTACCCACATGGGTGGACCTACCTCTGGTGAGAGATCTCTCTTGTTCTGGCTTCTTTCCCAGAAAATCCATTGCACTCTTTGAGAACAAGGATCCATACACATTCAACTCTTTCTTTGATTTACTTATTTATCTGTGAACACAGGTCATTTACCACTTTCCTCACCTTTCCCCACTCCAAAAGAAACTTTCTCCTGGAGAAACATGACAGATCTTATCTGTTCCTGAGATTACCTGCCATTTTCTCCTCTTACCACAATTTGAAGTCTTGGACTCCACTAAGGAAAACATAGCCTAAGTAAGTTGCACAACCAGTGAGAAAGAAATCTTCCCTGGGCAATGAGAGGAGGGCTGACTCACTTTCTGAGCTCTTAGTAATGGCTCTCCAGCTGCTGACAGAGGCCCATGGGTTCAGCCAGAAGGCTGGCAAGGAACTCCTCCGTAACTGAAAAAAAGAGGCAATCAGGAATAACCAGAGCTAAATTGAGGCAACTGACCCACTGTAGGAGTGCTCCCAAGGGCAGTGGCCAAGTTGCAACACCTTGACAGTATAGAAAACTCACAGCTGGTGCAATCTGGTGGGTGATTGGCACCCAAAAAAAGAAGACTCTGGAAAAGGATGTACTTGCAATCAGCATGTGGTAACATTTTTATTCCAGGAGCTTCTTCTTCATTCTTTCAGTTATACAACAGACATTTGAGTGAGTGTGCTAGGCACTGAGCTGGAGGTTGGCACACTCCTTGTCCTCAAGAAGTTGACATTTTGGCAGAAAGGCAGAAAGAGGATATGCACTGGAAACAATAGGAGAGGCACTTAATTTAAGATTGGAGAATAGGGAGCGCTTCACCCAAGATGTGTGAAAGGCTTATACAGAAGGGGAGGAAGAAGGACACTCCAGGTGGAGGAGGCAGCAGTGCCAAGTCACAGAGGCTGGAGAGGACAGGTGGCTCACTGGAGAAGTAAAGGGGGTTGGTGTGGCTGAGGTCAGAATATGCAGAGGGAGGGGCAAAAAGTGATGCTGAAGAGGTGAGCAGGGGTCAGATTATAAAGGTGTGATCTTAGGTGTCATGCCAGAGGGCCAGAAATTCATCCTAAGGGGAATGGGAACCACTAAACGACTTTCTGTGGGGAATGACATGGCAGGTCTGCTTTTCAAGGACATTTTCTCAATGGTTGTAATATGGAAATTAAATGCAAGGAAAGCAAGCATGGAAGTATAAGGGCCAATCTGGAGGATCTTGTGATATTGAAGAAGAAAATGATGTGATCCTGAGCTACAGCAGAGGCAACAGGGATGCAGAGAAATTGCTTAATAAAAGAGAGAAAGAAGAGTTTGAGAGATACAAAGGAGTTGTACCAACAGACCGTGGCGATGAGCCACAGGTCCTGAAGCGCTCAGAATGGCTGTCAGCTTTGGTGGGTGGGAAGAGAGGATGAGTGCAGCCTGCAGCAGGAACCAGGGCAGAAACTTCCGCTGACCTGAATATCAGTGGAGAAAGGTCAGGGCAACTAGGAGTTGGAGAATTCCCAAGGTGTACCCCAAAGTAGTCTTGATGACAATTCTAGACCCCAGTGGTTAGAGAGGATGAAGCTCCTAACATACTGCCTGGCTTGGTAAGACTGAATCTGTGCAGGACCGAGGCTGCTGATGAGAGGTCTTCAGTACCTGCAACCAAGCAGGGCCTGACAAGCTGTTTCCATGGAGACGCAGTGTGCACGGGAGGGAGTGAGTAGGAGGACTGATCCATTCCAGAGCCTTGGGTCACAAGCTGTGGCAGGCTAACAGATAAACAGGAAAAAGATACAGTCCATCAGGAAAGGATGTTCAAAACTACTGGCACTTAATTGGGGTTGTCTCATCATAATTCTAGATTAAGTCTAATAATTTAAAAGGATTGAGGTAAGCCGCTTAATGATCCTGCTAGTTATTTCAGGTACCACTGAATGAGGACACAAGGAAGTGGATGAGAACTAAGGCTGGCTCTAAATGTACATCCATCCATCCTAGTCTTTCTACATCCCTGGACTCTAAGTAGCTACATATCACTTCCAAGTTCCTGGAGAAACAAGCAGAGATATGGGGAGTTAATCTTTTTTTTCTTTTGCCATGTTAATAGCAGTAACACACAGGAAACCTTTGGAGCTCTTCAGAAAACTCAGATGCTGGCAAAGCCCCAGATTGGATATTGTTATTAAGCAATTTGAGGAATACTCTGGACAGAGAGCTAGCAGCAATGTGGCCCCAAGTGTGTGTGTGTGTGTGTGTGTGTGTGTGTGTGTGTGTGTGTGTGTGTGTGTGTGTGAAGTGTGTGTGTGTGTTAAAACAGATATAACGCGAAGTTTACCATTTTGATCATTTTTAATTGTACAATTCAGTGACGCTAAGTGTATTCACAATCTTGTGTAACCATCATCACTATCTATTTCCAAAACTTTACCATCACCCAAAAGAAAAACTCTATAACAATTAAGCAATAATTCCCTGTTGGGCCCCAAAGATTTTAAACAACTTTATTGTGCTGCAAAAACTGCCTGTGAGGCAGGATGATGAATTGGCTGCTGCAAGTGAGAAAACGGGGCTGACCTGGGTTTAGTCAGTTGCTCTCAATTCAGCCTAAGGGTTTTTTTTGGCCAAAGAGTCCTCATCCTGTGGGAGAGCTTGTTAAACCTCATCTCTGGAGGGAAACTGGCTTTAACCATCTTAATGACCAATGGGACTTATTAACCTTGATCTTCAAGGTATTCAAATGGCTGATGGCAGTGCTTATTAAAAAGTCAGTAAAAATTAAGTCAGGGCCACAGGTCCTCATAAAGATCCTGCCAGAGGCAAACTTTGTTCCAAAGATAGTTGGACATAATTGTGAAATGAATTGTCTAGGAACCAACTTCATTTTAAGTAACCAAAAATGATAGTGCCTGGGGAGGATGAGACATAATTCTGGTTTACAACAGTAGAGTATGACCACAAGATCAGACCTGAAATTCCAAATGTCCTAGTCTCCTTTCTTTTACAAATTAAAACATTTAGTGAGGGTAAGGGTAAGCCTTTGTGACTTTGTTTCCTCATCCAGCATGTTCATGTTGTTCAGAACATGGTGCTTCTATAAGCTCAGTCTGGAGTTCACACATCCAAAGCAGCAATAACCCCCAAAGCCCAGACAGATACCTCACAGATACATGGTGTCAGTCATAAAGAGTGGAAGGAGGAAAAAGGAATGGGGATGATTTAGTGAAGATTGCTCCACTATAAACAGTCTAAACCATACGCCCAGTTTTGGGGACCAGAGTGAAACAAATACTTTAACACAACATTACTAATCTTGGGAACTGGAGCTCAGAGGAGGTTGACTGGCTTACTTAGTGTCACCCAGAAAACCAGGGATAGAGCTAAGAATTAGTACCTATGTATCCTGATACCTGGTCTAGTGGTTTATTTTGATCAATAACTGCGGTACTTTGTGGTTGGAATGTACAGGAGAGACGGTTCTCAGAGCCTGCCAATAAAGTATTCATTTGGGCAGGGGTAATCTATCAGCACATTTATCTCCAAATTCACCTCTAATTTAGTCTTCATATTGCACTAATTTTCCATCAGAACTCAAAGCTTGTATAGAAGCTCAGAAAAATGTTGTTAGCAGTCAAGAAAATGTTTAGTGCTATTAAGATCCTATTAGTAGATATTTCCAGAATGTAGTATGAGGAGCTCCACAGATCCTCTTCCAAGAAAGCAATCATAATGTGAAAATGATTCTTAAAACAACTATTTAGGGCCGGCCCCCTGGCGCACTCGGGAGAGTGCGGAACTTGGGTGTGCAGCAGCGCTCCCGCCGCGGGTTCGGATCCTATATAGGGATGGCTGGTGCGCTCACTGGCTGAGCGGGGTGCGGGCGACACCACACCAAGGGTTGTGATCCCCTTACTGGTCACAAAAAAGACAAAACAAACAAACAAAAAAAAACATTTAAAGTCTCTGGAAATTGTCCTAAGGGCATAGAACAAATGAAGAAACATTCAGAAAAATCTACTAAATCTTGATAAGAACAGTGGGAGTCTGTGGCATCAGAGCCACAAACTGTTCCCTCCCTCCCTGCCTCCACCCCAACTAAGTCAATGTGGTGGAAGCTCCAACCTGAGTGGGTGTGGCCAAGAAGACAGGTCTCCCTTTCCTCCCAGCTACCAGTCAAAGACTACAGTATCACCCTGGAAGGAGCAGGCCACCAGCATTTCCCATTCCCACTAGCTCCACGTCGCATGGCTAAATTCCAGGCAAATGCAGCCAAGAGGTGGGGGGCTCCATTTCTATTTCAAGCTCCCACTTGTAGAGTAAAACCTCTCCCCCAGGTGCAGGAGGCTGATAAAACTGGGGCCCCAATTGTCCTCACCCCAGCTTGCATGCAAGGCAGAGGTTCCACAAAGGGAGAATCAAGCCAAGAAAACCAGAGTCTACTGCCCCTACCCAGTATTCTGCTCATAAAGTGGGGGTATCACTCCAAGAGAAGTGGATCACTGTCCCTGTCCCCAGTTCCAGAGCATAGTCTCAGATGTTTTGCTCAAGGAAAGAAGCAAATGGTAATAACAGAGCTCTGAAGCTCTCCTCAGAACAGAGTATGGGGAGGAGAAAGCTGAAAGGAGTTCTTGAAAACAATCAGAGTTTGGTGATAAGTAAATAAGAGAAAGCTGGTAGCTCTATGAGAGCAACAAGCTAAACTGTAGGCTGGCTATAAAGAGAACTAAGGAAAAAGACAGCTAAGGAGAGCCCACAACCCTGAGGTCACAACAAACCTCAAAGACTGGCCTGAAAAGCTACCCCTGCAAAAGTGCTTTAATTTAATTGGATCAGACTGTGGAGCAATTTATGCTCCAGAGCATTGTTGAAAACAATATACTGATTGGCTGACAACTAGTGGAGCCTAACAGATAAGGGTCATACAAACAGAGGCAGACAACTTAACAGAGAGAGCAGGGATTAAGACAAAGAGAGCTTTGCCAAAATTATTGTCATCCCAGAGTGATTGTGCATATGACCAAGCCTGGACCTTCTGAGGAGCAACATGAAAGTTTTCATAATGCAGGGAAATAGACTTTACTAAAATAATCTAGCCCAGTCACCAAAGAAATAAACAACAACAATAAGCCCTGGTTTGGAAGAATCAGTATTCAGCATTGCTGCAATATATATTATCTAAAATGTCTATTTTCCAACAACAACAGAAATTGTGAGACATACAAAGATGCAGGAAGTGTAATGTGATCCATACACAGGTGGGAAAAAGCAGTCAATGAAAACTGTCTATGAGAGGGCCCAGATATCAGACTTAGCAGATAAAGACTTCAAAGCAGTTATTATAAGTATGTTCAAAGAACTAAAGGAAACCATGCTTAAAGAAGAAAGGTTTGATTACAATGTCTCATTAGATAGAGATTATCAATAAAAAGATAGAAATTATTTTTTTTTAAATAATGAAAAAAGAACCTAATGGAAATTCTGGAGTTGAAAACTGCAATAACTACTGAAAAGAAAAATTTACTAGAGGGGCTCAGTGGTAGATTTGAACTGGCAAAAGAAAGAATAAGCAAATTTAAAGATAGGTAGAGATTTTTCAGTCTTGAGAGCACAGAGAAAGAAGAATGAAGAAATATGAATAGAGCCTCAGAGAATTGTGAGATACTATTAAGCATATCAACATATGCATAATGGGAGTACCAGAAGAGAGGCAAGAGAGGGAGAGTGGGGGATGCAGAAAAAGTATTTGAAGAACTAATGGCTGGAAACTTCTGAAATTTTATTAAACACATTAATCTGCACATCCAAGAAGTTCAGCTAACTTCAAGTACAATAAACACAATGAGGTCCACACCCAGACACATCAGAGTAAAAATGCTGAAAGAGAAAGATAAAGAGTAAATCTTGACAGCTGCAAGGATAAACAAAGCAAAACAAAATAAAATTCATCCTGTACATGGAAACCCAAATAAGACTAACATCTGACTTCTCACTTGAAACAATGGATGCCAGAAGGCAGTGGGGTGGCATATTTAAATGCTGAAAGAAAAAAAAAATGAAAAAGAGCCTGTCAATTAAGAATATTATATCCAGTAAAACTATCTCTCAAAACTGAAGGTAAAATAAGGGCATTCCAAGGGAAACAAAATCTGGGAGAATTCATTTCTAGCTTACCAAGCTTACAAAAACCAAGCTCTTCCGGCAGAATGCAAGTGACCCAGCAGGTAATTGCAATCCACATAAAAGAACAAATAGCACTGGTAAATTTAATTATGTAATTATAAAAGACAGTATAAATGCATATTTCTTCTTCTTTTTTCTCTTAAATTATTTAAAAAGCAATTGCATAAAATGTATTTGACAAATGACAGCATAAAGGTGGTGGATGGGAGAAAAACTGTATTAGATTAAAAAATGACATGAGATGGTAACTTGAATCCACAGGAACAAATAAAGAGATCCAGAATGGTAAATGAGAAGTTTAACATAAACTCTGTATATACTTGCTTTCTTTTCACATCTTCTTTGTTTTTTTAAATTTATTTTTTCTTAATTGACGTATGATAATTGTATATATTTATGGGGCACAATGTTATATTTGGGTACATATGTACAGTGTGCAATGATCAAATATTTAAGGTGATGGATATGCTAATTATCCTGATAGGATCTCATCTTCTTCAAAAGATATAAAATCATATTACATAATAATTATAACAATGTATTGTTGGGTATGTAACAACACTATAAACCAACTAGACCTAACAGACATCTATAAAATGCTCCAACCAGCAACAGCAGAATATACATTCTTCTCAAGTAGATATGGACTATTGGATAGACTATAATCTAGGTTATAGAACAAGCCTCAGTAAATTTAAAAGATTTGAAATCATACAAAGCATAACTTCTAATCAAAATGAAATGAAATCAGAATCAATGTGATGAGGAAATTTGATAAATTCATAAACATGTGGAGTTAAACAATACACTCCTAAATAACCAACAAGTCAAAGAAGTTACAAGGGGAATTAGAAAATACTTTAAGATGAGTGAAAATGAAAGCAAAACATACCAAAATTTAGGTTGTGCCTAAAATGTAAATGTGGAGCTCTCTGGTAAGCTGGTCTAGACCTCATAGCCAAGATTGGAGATTTGTGGAGCATTTTTTCTCACCTTAAGCCCAAACCTGAATCTTGCAATTTTGCCACCCTCCACAGAGTGTGAAGATAAGAGAGCAACCAAGAGTATTTGGGAGAATAGGTGAGAACCAAAAGTTCACTATGGTGAAGTTCACCATCTGGATGAACTTCATTTCATGTCAGAGAAATGCCCTTTTAACACTGAGGCCAACCATAAGAAGGAAGGAGAGGAGAGGCTAGGGAAGGGGAGGGAAGATCTCCTCCCATATGAGGAAAAAGTCTTGGGTACTTAGTTTACTATCTCAACATCAAGAAATTAGAAAGGACAACACCAGAGAGAAAGTTACACTCAAGTGTGTGATCCTTTAACGCCCAATGACCCTACTTGCTGTAAATGTGGCCCTATGTCTGCAATCAGATAGTATTGTCTCCTCTTGCAGAATAGGAAGGAGAGGGTAGAAAGAAGGGTAGATGTTCTTCTCCTGAGACGCTCTATTGTCAGGAAGATTCCTAGCAGAGGTAAAGAGATGCAAGGAGTGGAGAAGATAGGGTCAAACCAAACCTGAGTGGAATGCTTCAGTGAATAAGAATGCTTCACAGTTCCTTGCAGATCAAAGACCCATTAGAGGAAGCTGCAACATTTCAAGATCTCCAAGTAAGATTTTTAACCCAGAAGGAAATTGCAGAATTATTAAAGCGATTTGTGTTTTATAGCAAGGTTACAATTGCTGGTATAAATGAAGTGCTTTGCAGATGAACTTCATCACCATCTAGAAGAGACACCACCTTAGTGACTTGCTTTCTGGCACATTGATTTGTAAAAGGAAAATGATCTACAGGGTGCCTTCGATGAAAACAGTTGCTTTCCCTCTATGTTTTAGCTCCCAGAAATGCAAGTCTGGCCTTTTAGTGCGATAAAGCAGCTCAAACCTCAAGGGAGAATGTGGGGGTCTTGGGGGAGCCGGTTGTAGCTAAGAGCAATGATTCTCTTACAGACTTCCTGCACTGTGGTTTTAGACCAATCACTTGGATTGTACAGAGAGGGGCTTGTCCATGATTCCCCTCTCCCTTGCATCATTCTAGAACATTCACAACAGGAGACATTACAGTATAATGGATACCCAGTATCTGTCATCTAGATCAAACAATTGCTAAAACTTTGCCATATATTTTTCACCTTTCCTAATTCTTTTTTTTTTTTCTGAAGTAAGTTATAGAAATATATTTCACCCCTAAATACTTCAACATTCATCTCTAAAAAATAAGCACATTTTTGTTAGGTGAACACAATTTCATTATCACATTCTATTACATTAAGATTCACATAGTTTTTCAATAGCATGAAATATTCATGCACATTAAAAATTTCCCTACTTGTCTTTTTTTAATTGTGGTAAAATACACATAATATAAAATTTACCATTTTATCCATTTTTAAGTGTACAGTTTAGTGACGTTAAGTACATTCACAGTGTTGTGCAACCATCACCATTATTTCCAGAATTTTATCAATATCCCAAATAAAAACTCTATACCCATTAAGAATAACTCCCCATTTTCCACCTCCACAAAATGTCTTTTAATTCTGGTTAATTCAAACAAGATCCACATATTTCATTTGGTTATTATATTTTTTAGGGATCTTCATCTGGAACTGCCTCCTCTCTCCACACGCACATTCAGTTTGTTTTCATGACATTGACCTTCTGATGATTCTGAGCTTATTGTCCTACCTTCTATATTTGTCTGGTTGCTTCCTTGTGGTGTTATTAAACTTGTTCTTCTCTTTTCTGTATTTCCTGTAAACCGGAAGTTAGATCTAAAGGCTTGATAAGAGTCAGTTAAACGTTTTGGTAGGAATGCTTCATAGATAATGCTGTGTACTTCCTACTGTATTCCATTAGGCTGTACATAATGTCTGGTTGTCCCAATATTGATGAGCCTATTACTGATCACTGGGTTAAGGTGATGACAGCCTGTTAAAAAATTGGTTTTTAAAAATGAGAACTTGACTACTCGTACTTTTTAAAAATACTTATCCCTACTTTAAATGTTCAGATAAAAGGGGCTCTGAGGAGTTGCCTGGCACCCAGGATCCAGTCTTTATCCTGTGTAAAGGATAAGAGGATAAACACTGAGGCTTTTTCTTCTTTATGGAGTAGACACAGGAGTTCAAGTTTATCTCGGAGGGTGATCAATCAGGGCAGAGATTTCTGGAATGTGAGGTCTAGCAGACACTATTTTTGCTCTGTGCCCAGGAAGAAGTTACTCTGAAATTGGTCATTAGCCAGAATTTAACTGTAGACAAATAGATCTTTTTGCTAACACTTACTAAAGACAGAACACTTTGGGAATTCAGATACAGAAGAATCTTTTATGGCAATTTAAATAACTCCTCCTCTACTCTCCACTTCTTCCCCTACCCCTGACAAATTACTTTAAGTTCCAGAATAAAAAATTAAGAAAAGGCATTTATTTTGGATGCAGAATAAACAGATCTTTAGATGTTTCTTGAGTACCATGTACATTTTAAATAAGGAAAAAGTATGTATCTGTTTTTTGTTTGATATTTACCTCTTGTGTTTTAGCTACTGTAAACTGAATAACTGATCCAGTGAAAAATATAAGCAACTGAGTTGAAGAACTTCATTATTAAAACTAACAATTTAGGTTTCTAAGGAAAATGAGTTAACTCTCTAAATAAAGCTTTGTTCTAAAGCAATTAAAGACCCATCTCAGTTAAACTTTGCTCTATATTTCTGGATCCCCAGAAGGGTTTTTTTTTTTTTTTTTTTTTTTTTTTTTTTTTTTTTTTTTTTTTTTAGTTATCATTACTTGTTTTTTATGTTTGCTTTTGTTTTTCTTAATTTGTTTTTCAGCTAGGGAAACTGTGAATTTTCTGCATAGTGGAGCAGAATTTAACCTTAGGATACTAGACTAACTAAACAATTTTTATTTTGCAACTGGAATTAGTAATACATATTTTCTCCATTCATTCTGTTATTTTTCAAGATTCTGGCTTCAGGGCTAGCCAGTTAGCTCAGTTGGTTAGAGGGTGGTGTTGTAACACCAAGGTCAAGGGTTAGGATCCTCTGTACGAACCAGCCACCCAAAACAAAAAAAAAGATACTGGCTTCAAAGTTACCAGTCGGGTAGGGGAGGTGGCAAAAATCCCTTTGAAGAAATAATTTTTCAACAATAGCACTCCCAGGGGACTCAGCCATTCATGCCTGTCACCTCCATTGAGGGTTACTGTGTGTTTGGTGACAAAGACCCTACAGTCGCTTACAAGGTGATAGAGTTTGGATGTGTTGTCCCCTCCAAAACTCATGTGGAAATCTGATCCCCAATGTGGCAGTGTTGGAAATTGATTGAGTCATGGGGGCGGGTCCCTCTTGAATGGATTAATGCTCTCCCTGGGGGAGGAGGGATAAATGAGTCAGTTCTCGCTCTATTAGTTCCCACCAGAGCTCGTTGCTTAAAAAGACCCTGGCACCTTCTCTCTCTCTCTTGTTTCCTCTCTCTTGCTTCCTCTCGCCATGTGATCTGCTTGTACCCACTGGCTGCCTGCCACTTTCTACCATGAGTAGAAGCAGCCTGAGGCCTGTGCCAGATGCAGCTGTCCCAGAATCGTAAACCAAATAATCCTCTGTTTTTTGTATATTACCCAGTCTCAGGTATTTCTCTTATAGCAACACAAACGGACTAACACACAAAGCCAAACAGTGTAAAGGTCGTCCAAACTTTTTTTTTCTCTTTCTTTTCTTCTCTCTTCCTTTCTTCTTCTTCTGCCTCTTCCCTTGTCCTTCTCCCTCCCTTCTTTTGCCACTCAGTAGCCTAGGCTTCCACACTTTGATGACTCCCCCCTATTCCCACTACAAAATTTCCAGAAAGATCTCCTGCTTTGCATCAGCCCATGGTATGTCACTGAACACTCAGTAGAATCAAAAGAGTGAAAGAATCTCAGAGGAGGAGGAGCTGTGCCTGGATCTATGTTCTGAATTATTCTTTGCCCAACTTCCATTTGTTTTGAATTGCTAGCTCCAGTTTCTAGTCCAGGCTCTCAAGAGTTCTCTAAGGATAGTAATGGAATTACTTGAACTATGCCTAGTACTTCAAAAAGTTTGGAAGATACTTTTTTACCCACAGTAAAGCCTGAACAGGTTGAGTAAAACAATAAAGTTTCTTCCTTTTTTTGGGGAGAATGGGGGACTGGAGAGGGGGGAGATCATGCCATACCAACTCATTGTGAAGACTGTATCTCAGTAAAAAAGAAGTTCTTATTGGTTGTGTGTGTTGTTTATAGGATAAAGAGAGTATACTGGAAAGAATATGGGTGTGCAAGTGAGGCCAGTCAGAATTTAATTTGTAACAGTAAGACTTGGGCAATTTACATAGCATCTCTGAACCTCAGTTTACTCATCTGTAAAATGGGCTAATAATTTCTATTGTGCAGGCTACTGTGAGGATTCTAGATAATGTGGGTAACACACTCATGAATACAATACCTAGTACATAACAAATATTTAATGTATTTTCTTTACAAGTGTAATTTATTTGTTAGGTAAAAATCTTTCAAAGCACATAGCTTTTGGGGGAAAAAAATGGATCTTATCATTGAGAGAAGAGACAGCAAAGCACTCGTATCACGTAGCTCTACATGGCCACACTAGTCTCCCTTAAGAACTTCTGTGAAAGTCTAAGGGCTGTGACTTGGGGGTGTACAAGGAAGTCCCACATCCTTTGTATTGATAAAGGGACCCAATCTTGAGAGAGAGAGTATGTTCCCCGACTCAGTTCCCAGTTTCCCATGGGAACTAATGGAACTAATGCCTTGGCAACATTTCCTTAAGCCTACCTGTTCCTCTGCTTGATTTCTATGTGATATCCATCAATAGGCCTAGGTTTACAGCTAACAGCCAGAAGCTATCTAGTGCTTTCTAGAGCCCTAGTTCTAGGTTCCTGCTAAATTTCATTTGGTGGAGAATCTTTGGAAGGATGACCTGTAGAATCCAGCTTTTAAGCCTGGTGTTCTATTGGGCAGGCCAGATGAACTTGGAATATTTTGTGTTAGGCTAAATTTATTTCTTATTATTTTGAAGGCAGTAACAAGTTGTTTTCAAAAATGTTTTCAATCAGCACATCTTTATTTATGGCCCTTAACACCCGGAGGCTACTTAAAGAAAAATTTAATTTTCAAAGTCTGGTAAGTAAACAATAGCTTCCCAATAACATCTTCAGGCAAGCACTCAAAGACCTCATTCTTGCCACAACGTTTGAGTCCCCCATAACTCTCTATTAGTACTGGGCTCAACCACAATATTTTATAATAATTTAAAAAATATTCCTCCAAATACAAAGTTGCTTACCAATTTAATTTTTTTTCCTTCTTCTTAATCATCATGTTTAGCACAAAACAAGCAAAATCAAGACAGGTTTAAATGTAGTATTATTTGACTAGACCCTAAACATATTAAATTGAGTAGCCTGTCTTGGATGTTCATATGAGAACTAATTTGGAGATGGTTATTCATTATTTTCCCAATATTATAAAAATGTCCAGAGGGGATGGTTAAGTGAGCAGAGGCTAGCTAGCATGCATGGCTTCTGTTCTGGGGGAAATTTTAAGGCATTAAATTTCACTCCAGAATCCTGCTAACTGCAGTATTCACTGAATGTTGACCTTGGTCTTGATCCTCTGAAGCTATGCACTCCAGAAATCTGCCCTAGCCTCCTTTCCAACTTGTGACCAAGAGGAAAGTTGGGAAATAGGATTGTATTAGTCCGGATAGACTAATTGTTCTAACAAATGACCTCAAATCTCAATGGTTTGATCCAATAAAAATGTATTGTTCTTGTCACAGTCCAATATGGACTGGTGGGGTGGGGGAAGGTGCGTGGAACGTGGCGATCAATTCTATGCAGTAATCAAGGCTCTTCCAATCTGTAGCTCTGTCTCCCTTGAGGTTCTCAGAGTCCCTTCCATTCAGCAAGGGGGAAGAGAGCCTGTGGAAAACTGCACAGAAGGCTTTTTATGGGCCAGACCAGAACTGGCAGCCATTACTTTCATCCACATTCCATTGACCAAAACTCAGTTGATGACCCTGCCCAACTTCAAGAGAGGCTAGGAAGTATAGTGTAGCTGTGTGCCCAGCTCATAGTAGCTTCCGCCACAACGGGAGACACAGAGTTTCTCAGGGCAGGGAGATAGTCCTGTTCTTGTGAATCATCAAGGGTGTGCAAAATAAATATACGATCCTATTTTCAGTTCATTTAATGCGTAGATCTACCATTAGTGTCTCGGTTGGTTTCCGGAAAAAGTTCATCTGTCAACATCAGCATCAACCTCATTATCACCACAAATTAGTCTAAACTGGAATTCACTTGTACATACATAGGACTTTCCAGAGTTTTGAGATATCTTGACCAAGCCCATGCAGAGATGCTGACTGTCAGTTTCTCATGCACTCAAACTTTACCCTTCTCATCAGGTGGTTCCCATTACAAAGTCTGGCAAGTAATCCATTCAAAGCCATGCGGAATATCTGAACCAAACTTTGTCACTTGGGAACCATGAGGAGAAAAAATGTGTTATAAACATGTAAAGAACTGTCTTCATATCTATCTTAGCCCATTCTGGCTGCTGTAACAAAATACCATAAACAGTGTGGCTTATACACAACATGAATTTATTTCTCACAGTTCTGGAGGCCGGGAAGTCCAAGATCAAGGCACTGGCAGATTCAGTATCTCATGAGAACTGCTTTCTATTTCATAGACAGCACCTTCTTGCTATGTCTGCACATGGTAGAAGAGGCAAGGTAACTCTCTGAGGTCCCTTTTATAGGGGAGCTAATCCCATTCCTGGGGGCTCTGCCCTCATGACCTAATCATTACCAAAAGGCCCCACCTCCTAATACCATCGCATTGGGGGTTAGATTGTAACTTATGAATTCAAGGGGGACATAAAATTCAGTCCATTGCAATACCTCTTCAAAAAACATTAAAAAATATTTTTGTCTTTTCTTAATCAATGTGTTTTTCACAGTTGTCATGACTCCGTTATTGCCTGTACTCTTTCTTCCTATTTCTCTCATTAACCAATTTACAAAGCCTATTTCGTTGCTCAGCCATTTCAGAAATACCATTTGTCTTCATTTACTCCCAGGCTAGCATTCCCATTGAGATTTTAGCTTCTTGAAATAATGTTTGCTCATCTTCTCATACAAAGAGGACGATCACATAGGCTGTGCAAGGTAACGGTGGAAAGGTCCTGATGTGTACTCTGTGCTGTTTTTCTAGTTATGGTGGTAACTTTTCACTGGTCCACCTATGCTTTCCTCTTATAATCCCAGTCATGCACTTATTATATGGCTCATGGGGTTAAAGGTGCAATCTTCATTCATGTATTTATTCATTTCTTTACCCGTCCATTCATTCCAAAATATTTCTTGAGTAACTACTATGTGCCAGACAGTGTGCTAGGTGCTAGAGTCAGAGCAAAAAATAATAGACATAAGGTCCCTACCCTCATGGAACTTATGGGAGAGACTAATTCTAAATCAATAATAATGCAAAATTATTCATTATAATTCTAACATTTGTATGGGCAGCTTTTTTTTTTTTAACCATGGATTACCTTGAATCACCTATTTTTTTCTTTTAACTAAAGTCTTTGTTCCTCTGTACAAACCAGCTTCTTTTCGTTAGGATAATCATTCATTGAGCCTTTCATTCATTCATAATATTAATTTATTCATTCGATATCACTGTAAAACTACTATTTACCAGCCACTGTGCTAAACTTTCAGAATATAAAAATGAAGAGATAAGATTCATGCCCTCAAGAATCATAGTCCAGTTGAGTAGACTGGCATGCAAACCACGCAGTACAATGTGACAAATGTCATAACGGAGAAATGTGCAAAGTGCAGTGGGACAAGAAAAGGAGGACCTAAATCTGCCTACATAGGTCAGGGAAGGCTTCACAAAGGAGGTTGCACTTGGACTGAGGTTTGAAGAGTGAATAAGTCTTTGCCAAGTGGACAAATCTAGGAAGGGCAGGAGATGGCTGGTTCACCATCCTTCCTCTGTATGACATTTTTATGGGAAGTGGCCCAACCAACTTCCAATCCTCCATACATCTAGGCAGGGCCAGGTGACCAGTTCTCATTAGTGGAATGTGATCAGAAGTGATATGGATCATTTCTGGGCTAGATTAAGGAGTAGGTGTGCCTTTTCTTCCTTCTCTTTCCCAGTTGCCAGCTCTGCAAGTGAATGACTCTGAAGCTGAGAGGCTGGCAGAACTTCAAAACAGAAAAACCCTGGATGGAAGCCTGCTTGCCATGCTGAACTGCTACATGGCTAAGAAATAATCTTCTATTGTGTTCATCCACTGATATTTTATAACTTGTTTGTTACAGCAGCAAGCTCTACTCTAATAAACACAAAGCATTCCAAGCAAAGTAAACAGTACTGTATATACAAAGGCTTACAAATACGAAGTGTCTAGCACAGAGTACATGCTCAGTAAATATCTGATTTTGCAGTAAGGGTGTCATGAGGAAGTACAAGTAATTCAATATTGCCAGAGTATAAAATACGTGACTGGTGGGAGTGAGGGAAGGGTGGCTGGGTAGATAGGCATGAGCCAATCACAAAGAACCTGAATGCCATGCTGGAAAATTTTGGCTTACTCTTGTAGAGAAAGGGAAGCCAATGAAAATATGAAAAAGAGAGAGGCATGATCACTGAAATAGCAGGAAACACCCAAGAATGTGCTTTAATTTCCTTCAAATGTAGGATGGTAATCTGAAGATGAAAGATAAAGGATTTTAGAACCAGAAGGCATCATAGTTGGGTCAAACTTCATTTAACAAATGAGGAAAGTGAGGCCAAGAGAAGTTAAGTATCTTTGCCAAGGTCACCCAACTCAAACTTGGCAGAGCTGGGGACTGGAAGGCTGGTCTCTTGCCGCCAGCCCTAGAGCATTGCTCTTTCTACTGTACCATAGTGCTTCAAAGCCGTGGAGACCAGCTGGTGTGCCTGGTTTCAGTTCCCTAATGAAGACATTGGGGATTTGCAGGCCAGCTGTTTTCTATGGAAGGCCATCTTTTCTGTAATTCCTCATCTGGCTTAAACCACTATTCTGGAAAAGGTCCATTTTTCAGCATCAAATTTCCCTGGAGGACAATAGGGAATGTGCTTAGTGGCTGCTGAGGTGCCCTTGCACTTTCTGAGTTTTTGTGGGGAAGATGAGAAGAAAGCAGCAGTGGGGGGAACACTGCCTGGCCCCTTGGCATCTGGGGACGTTGTTGGCTCTCTGAGAGTGACTGTGGTTCAGCCGGCCAGCTGACTGTCCTTCAGGGCTCAGATCAAAACATCTTCAGCTTGTCACTTTAAAGGGTCAACCACCTATGGATGACATCTTAATATCATTTCCTTTTCGTCCATTTGCTGCTTCTGGTTTTCATATACTGTTAAACTGATCCATTATTCATTATAATTATTTTTACTCCCTGTGTGACCCAAGGCAATATGACATAGATTTGTTTTCTAGTGGAGAGTAGGAGTGAAGGGACGACTGTGCTGGGGCTAGTCTCAGAGAAACCTAACATGTGTTCTGACTTCAGTAGGACTGGGTAGTGTGGAATTATTTTACAACTGGGGAAGCCAAAGCATAAGTAGGGGGACTTTGTCCAAAAATTTCTAAGAAATCTGGGGAAAAATGGATTTTTTTATTTTTATTTTTATTTTTTGGTCTAGAATTTTATAATCACCTTGCTCCTTGTCCTTGGATTGTATCATCTATGCCTCTCTTTCATGTTGCTTAGTTGGTAGCTCAGTTACTTAGGACGAGGTATTAACCAAGATGAGACTGCTGCCTCAGTCCCTGAGGTGTGTCTTGGTAGCACTCCAAGACATGCTCTTAAGCAGTGGAAAATGCCTGGGCTTTGAAACTAGAGAGACATCTGCCACTCACTAGCTGTGAGACCTTGGACAAGCTTCTAAACTTCTCTGAGCCTCCGTGTCCTTGTATGTGATAGGGGAAAATTACGTCCACTACTGAGGGTGGTTGTAGGGATAAACTAACACGTGTAAAGCTCCTTTCTTAGTGCTGGGCACAGAGTTGTCTCTTAAATTATTTCCTTTTTGGGCTTCTGAGGAAATCCCGCCAAAAACATATCTTTACTCACTCCACATCTCTGGTTCTGGTCAAGATGAGAAATGAGAACAAAGAGTGAACAGATGGAGACCAAAATATCATCTTTGTCTTATTTGGTTTGACCTGCCATAAGAAGTCACCATAGACTGTTTGGCTTTTAAACAACAGAAATTTCTTTCTCACAGTTCTGAATGCTGGAAGTCCAAGATCGGGTGCCAGCAGGGCCATGTTCTGGCGAGGGCCCTCTTCTGGGCTGGAGACTGCAGACTTCTCACTGTGTCCTCACATGGCAGAAAGACAGTGAGAGAGCTTTCTGGATTCCTTTTATAAAGGGATTAATCCCATTCATGAGGGCTCCACCCTCATGACCTATTGACTTCCCAAAGGTCCCACCTTCTAATATCATCACCTTGGGGGTTAGGATATCAACATATAAATTTAGGGGGTTGTTATTCAGTCCATAACTATCTTGATTACTGATAAAGCCTGTTTATTGTGGGAGCTAATGGGACTGCTAAACAAGTTTCACAATTAGGTGGAATTATTCATCCCGTCACAAGTAACGTTTGACCAGGACAGGTCTTTCCATGCTGAGGATGGCTGTTGGGTTAGGAAGGGGACCCTGCCCACAGAGGAGCAGAGCAAGGTGACATCCTCACTGTGGTCAGATATATCTAAGAAGCAGCAAGGCAGAGCTGGGCTGAGCATGCCCTGTGTAGTCTTCATTCACAAATTCACCAATCAGATTAAGACTCTCCTTTAAAGAGGGAGAGTAAGAGGAGGAGTGGAGGGAGCCAGGAGTGTCACACCTCCACAGGGAAGGAACCCTTAGAAGCATTTCCCCCAATATTCCTCTTCTCTTGTCCCCCCCCGCCTTCATTTTGTGCCTGTTACTTTGCAGCCACCCCACTCATGGAGGACACAGGTGCCAGTGCAGAGCTGAGGGCAGCCTCAGAGCACAAAAGGTTGGGAGCAGAGTGTGGGTGATGGAGGGAGAGGCTGGATTGAGTCATTGATAGAGAAATAGAGGTGGGCACTCCAATCCAGAAAGAAAGTCCAAATTCAGAGTCGAGGGTTAGAGGTCTGAAGGGAGTGTCAGTGCTCAGAGAACTGTTCTAGAAAGGAGGGCAAGGGAGGTGCATAATTGGAATTTCCAGGCATGGAGGAACATACTAAGACCAAATCCCAAGAGGATGCGTGGGCAGCAGGGTTCCAGTGGTACTCGGATCTGCCCAATGAGCCTCAGAGCTGTATCTCCTGGGATGAGCCTCAATCATAGCATCGAGTTATACACTATCTGCTCCAGTTTTTAATCTTTAAAATATACTCATATTTGTGATTATAAAAATGATGCATGCTAAATATGAAAAATTCAGAAATACAGACAGGTATAAAGAAGAAAACAGAAATAACCTATAATCTTACCTAAGGAAAAACTAATGTTAACTTTGACTATAATTCTCTATTCAGTCTTTATTCTATGCATATCATCACGCAGATAAGATGGTTCTATATATACATTTTAATTTTGCATGCTGAATTTTTTACTTAATATTATAATCATTTCTCCATGTTATTAAAAGTCCTTAGTAATTAAACATCATTTAAAATGACATTTTCCTTTTTAAGCATGAATCTCTACCAATTGATGAAAATTCTGAGAGACGAAAGAGACTTTCTTCTAAGTATTTACCTTATTTCAGGTTGGTTAACAGGGCTTTCCCAAAGGTCAGGGCCCTCCAGGGGCCTGCACATGATAACCACTGCGCAGGAATTGATCTCCTGGAGATTTCTCACATTTCTAACAATTGATGACATAGGGTGATCAGAAGAGGCAGCCCATCAACACTATTGCAAATATGACAATTCAAAGCACAGGCTTTTTTTATACACCACGTCATTGTTATAGACTCAAAAGAATTACTGTGCTAGTCTGCTAGGGCTGCCATAACAAAATTCCACAGATTGGGTGGCTGAAACAACAGACAGTTATTTCTCAAGTCCTGGAGGCTGGAAGTCCAAGGTCAAAGTGTTGGCAGGTTTGGTTTCTTCTGAGGCCCCTCACCTTGGATTGTATGTGCCGCCTTCTTGCTGTGTTTTCACATGGTCTTTCCTGCAGGTGGGCACAGCCATGTTGCCTCTGCGTCCAAAGTTCCTCTTAAGGACAATAGTTATATTTAACTAGAGCCCACCCTAAAGGCCTCATTTTAATTTAATTACTTCTTTAAAGACCTTGTCTCCAAATATGATTGCATTCTGAGGTACTGGAGGTTAGGATTTCAACATATGATGTTGGGGAGGGAGCATAATTCAGCTCATAACAACCACACTTTTTAAAGAAGCCATGAGTGGCTGGGGACTCTAGATTTGAGGAAAAGAGTAGCCATAAGACATACTAGTAAACAAATACTTCATCTCCTAGAAAGATAGTGACATCACTACTGTAAGTGTCTAGCAGGAGTCTGCCTTTCCCAGCATGCAACAAGTCACCAACTGCACAACTCACCAATTTCCTGAAAGACAAGATGCTTCAGTCTCCAGAGAAATTAGTGGAATTGCCCTGTGACTAGAGTGCCCAGGAGGGCTATAAAGAATTTTCAGAGGTCTGAGAGACATATCATCTACATTGCACTCTCTTGAAGGCTGGGCTTCTCAAAGGGCTTCTGCGCCTTTATTTATATTTTTCTTATGTCTGGACACTAGAGTGTATTGCATATTTTCTTACATGTGGTAATTTATTATTATAGTACTCGTAATCCCATTTCATATATGCTTATTTTTTCTCCCTATCATAAAGAGTATGGGACATTATTGAAATTTAAAAGGGAGACCTCTCCAGGCCTTTCTTTCAAGGTTTCAAATTTGTGAATGCAACTTGTAAGTTGTACTACCCTTTTCCAAGCATTCCAGTTTCCTCCCTCTGATGCCTCCCTCTATTGGACAATTATACCTCTTCACCTTGCTGTGTTAGCCAATAAAATGTGGGTGGAGATGATGTGTGTTGATTTGGGGCAAAGTGTGTTTCACCATCTTTCTTTTCACTCTCTGTGACAACCAGTGATGTTGTAGATGATAGCTGCTCCATCAGTCTGGGTCTTGGAGTGAAGATAAACTGGAGCAGAGTCACAGCTGACTTGTATTGGTTAAGTAGCATGAATCAGATATAAACTGTTGTTGTAACTGAGATTTGGGGGTCATTAGTTCATTAGCAGCATAACCCTAATTTCCTGGTTAATATGCCACGATAGAATATCATTTCTTTCACAAAATACAGTAAAGAATAACTTTCAGTGACTCTATCTGACTTTTAAATGAGGGTTACCACAAAGGTGACAAGCCTAGATATAGATGCTGACCGGTAGGTTAAAGTCACTTTCTAACTATATGACCTGCTTCTGTATACCGGCCTCATTCCTCACGTGGTTCAAATTTATGCTTCAATGACTTCATGACATGGATCTTTTAAGTCATTGAAGAAAAGTCAAATATCAGGGGGCTACTATATTTGTGCTCAATGGATGCACAGTAAATTCTTATGGAATATTTAATAAGTGGGTAAACAGTTACTGGACTATGATCCATCTGGCCATTCCCTTCTTTTTTCTTCTTTTGGGACCATTTTTCTTTAGTCTTTTTCTCTTCCCCCTTCCTTTTCCTTCTTTATCTTTTATTGTTTTCCCTTCTTTATAATCCAGGTGATCCCAGTAATAACTAGCTGTTACTGATTGAGTTAGTTGAAGTAGGGGCCAAATTCCAAGGGCCTTGAATGAAAAGCTTATCCAGCCTTGAAGACAGGATCCAGGTATCCTTTTACCATTGATAATCCCTTAGTTCAGGTGCTCATTAGCCTCATTTGAACCATTTAAATTATAGAGTAGTAGTGGTGGTGGCAAAAGTAATAGTAATTACTATTAACATTTATAGAATATCTACTATGAGCTATGTTTTTGCACGCACTGTTATTCAATCCTCACAATAATCCATGGACTAAGTGAAGTTATTATTATTATGCCATTTTGTAGCTAGGAAATAAATATTTAGAGATATTAGGTGAAGCTTGGAGATTAGCCACCTTCCATTCATCTAGAATCCAACAAATATAATTGAATGTTTATTGTGTGCTAGACACTGTTTTAGACATAAAGATACAGTAGTGACTAAGACAGACAAGGTCCCTTTTCTCATGAAGCTTGTGGGAGAAATAGATAAGAAACTAGTAAACTAAGAAATAGGATGATTTCTTGCATGAGCTTGGAGAAAATTAAGTGAAATAAGCCAGGCACAGAAAGAGAAATACTGAATGTTCTCACTCATAAGTGGGAGCTAAGAAAGAAAGACCACAATAACATGTTGAAATTTCAAAAGAAGAGAATGGACCTATAGTTACCAGAGGTGGGAAAGGGAGAGGAGGAGGGGGGATTAGGGAGTAATCAGGTAAGGCACACAAAGAGAAACCACAATTTGTAAATGATGAACATGTTAATAATACTGATTTAATCATCACATACTGTACACAAATACTGATAGTCAATTCTGTACCCCATAAACATGTATAATCAAAAATAAATAAATAAATAACTTTTTTAGGGAAGAAAAGAAATAAGATGATTTCAGATAGTGATTAACACTGTGAGAAAAATAAAAAAGGGTAATTGATAGTGATTGACAGGGGTGGGGACGACTGTGCAACATTGGAAGAGGGATTCAGAAGACCTTAATGATGAGAAGAATTCAACAGTGTAAAGATGGAGGGTAATAGCAAATGCAAAGATCCTGAGGAGGCATTGAGCTTGGTCTGTTCAGCAACAGTAACTGAGCTACAGTTCAAAGCTGGGTTACACTTTTTTTATTGCTTTTACAGCTTTATTGAGATATATTTCATATACCATAAAATTTTCCCATTTAAAGTGTACAGTTCAATGTTTTTTATTGTGTTCACAGAGTTGTGCAACTATCTAATTTTAGAAAATTTGCAACACCCCAAAAAGAAACCCTGTATCCATCAGCAGTCATTCCCAATGCCCACTCTCCACTCTCAAGCCAATCCCAACCCCAGGCAACCACTAATCTACTCTGTCTCTATGGGTTTGCCCATTCTGCAAATTACATACAAATAGAATCATACGGTATGTGGTCTGTTGTGTCTGGCTTCCTTCCTTTAGCACAATGTTTTCAAGGTTCATACATATCGCAGCTTGGATCAGTACGTTATTATTTTTTATGGCTGAAAACATTCCATTTTATGGATATACCACATTTTGTTTACCTATTCATCAGTTCATGGGCATGAGTTTTTCCACTTTGGGGCCATTATAAATAATGCCGCTATGAACAGCCATGTACAAGTGTTTGTATGGACATATGTTTTCGTTTCTCTTGGTATGCATATGCCTCGAAGTGGAATTGCTGAGTAATTTGGTAATTACATGTTTAGCATTTTGAGGAACTGCCAAACTTTTCCAAAGTGGCTGAATCATTTTACATGCTCACTTGCAATATATGAAGGTTCCAATTTCTCCATATCCTCCCCAACACTTGTTATTGTCTGTTTTTATTATAGCCATTCTGTGGGTATGAAGTGTCTCATCGTGGTTTTGACTTGCATTTCCCTGATAACTAATGATGTTGAGTATCTTTTCATGTGCATAGTGGCCATTTGTATATATTCTTTAGAAGAATGTCTATTCAAATTCCTTGCCCATATTTTAATTGAATTGTTTGTTTTTTATTAAGTTGTAATAGATTTTTATATATTCTGGATATAAGTTCCTTGTCAAATATATGATTTGCAAAGATGTTCTCCCATTCCGTGGGTTGTCTCTTCACTTTCTTGATGGTGTCCCTTGAAGCCCAAAAGCTTTTACTTTGAAGTCCAATTTATCTTTTTCTCTTTTTTGTCACTTCTGTTTCTGGTGACATATTTAAGAAACCAATGCCAAATCCAAGGTCATGAAGATTTACTCCTAAGTTTTCTTGTAAGAGTTTTATAGTTTTAATTCTTACATTTAGGTCTATGATCCATTTTGTGTTTTTATTTTTTTGCTGTGAAGGAGAGTCCAACTTTATTCTTTTGAATTTGGATATTCAGTTGTCCCAGCACTAGTCATTGAAAAAAGTACTCTTTCCCTGCTGAATTTTCTTTGCACCTTTGTCAAAAATTAAATTGACCATAAATGGAAGGGTTTATTTATGGACTCTCAATTCTATTTCATTGATCTATATGTGTATCCCTATGCCTTATGGCTTGATTACTGTAGTTTTGTTGCGAGTTTTGAAATCAGGAAATGTGCATTTTCCAATTTTGTTCTTCTTCTTCAAGATCGTTTTGGCTCTTCTGGATTGTATTTCCACATGAAGTGTATAATCAGCTTGTCAATTTCTGCAAAATAAAAAAAAGCAGTTGGGATTTTGATAGGGATTACATTGTATTTCATTTTCAGATTGTTCCTTGCTAGTGTATAGAAATACAATTGATTTTTGTATATTGCTCTTGTATCCTGCCACATTTCTGAACTTGTTTTATCTTATATTTTTAATTATGATCCTTTACTTCTTACTCTGTGTGAGGCATTATGTTAGACACTATAGGAAATACAAATATGAACAAGATATGGTTTTTGTCTTGAAGAAGCTTATAGCCTAATTCAAGAAATAAGACATAAATCTATTGAGTAAATGATAGGCTATTATAGCAATGTACAGGGAAGTATATAATTGCCAAATAAATGTTACAGATAATTAGAGCTTTGGCAAAGTTCAGGGGATGAAGAGACAATTCAGGTCTGAAAAGGGCTAGGAAAAATAGAGTAAGAAGGATTTGAGCTGGATTTGAAGGCTCACTCCACCCCTCCTTCCCTTCCTTCTTTCCTCTTTTACTTTTCTTGCTTCTTTTTTTCCCATTTCTCTCCCTACCCAACTTCTTTGAAAACATTAATAGAACATAACCATGGACAGTTTTCATTTCTCAATCCTTACTGACTATCAGAATCTCTTGGTAAGCTGTTTAAAAATATAGATTCTAGAGTCTCACCTCAGAACTACTGTATCGTATTCTTAGACAGTGGGGCATGGGCAACTGCATTAAAATTTTTATCTGGTTTTCAGCCAGGTTTGGAATTTCTGGGTATGCTTATAATAATGATATCCACATGTGAACCAATCCTTATCTTCATTCTGTTGCACCTCTGACTCTGTTTAGGATGCTCACAAATCCAGCTAGTCACAAGGGCACCTAGGTAAGAGAGTGTAAGTGGACCTGTGTAGCAACTCCTCCATTAATGAAAACATCTCAGTTTGCATACACTAAGAGGGCTCATTAGTGTCATTTGTGTTCAGCAAGGTGGCTCACTATAGAGAACAAACCTTTATTTTCCATAACTGAGAATCCTAAGAATCTCACAAGATCCTATCATATGGATGGCCATGACCCTCAGAGTCACCTGTGGGACATGTATCCACACTCTAGATTTAATAAATAATAACAGCTTGCCATATTTGCTTAAGATTTTAAAAAAATAAATAAAACATTTTATGTACAGAAGACCTCCCATCTCATCTCTCCCCAAAGGTAACCAGTCTCTTGAACATGATGAGAATCTTTCCCACACGTGGTTTTATACTTCTACTACATAATATATGTTTTGGATGTTTAAACATGTATGCAAGCAGTGTACATATCTTTCTGTACCCTGTTTTTTCTCAACACCATTACGTTGAGATTTATCCATGTGATACTTGTAGAGATAGTCCATTCTTTATAATATAAGTAATATTATATTATATAGTATTGCAATATAGAACCCCATCACATAAATATTCTAGAATCTATTATCCTATGGGTGGATATTTGTTATGTCTAGTTATTAGCAATTTCAAATGCATGTCCTTGTGTATGTCTCCTTGGACATGTGTGTGAGTTCTTCGAGGGAATACATCTAGAACACAAATTGCTAGGGAATAGAATATGCACATTGCCGACTTTACTAGATTGCTTTCCAGCTTACTCTCCACAGTAGCCAAACCAATTTTTACTTTCATCAATGATATATGAGAATTTCTCTTGTCCCATATTCTTTCAAGTTATTTTTTAAAAAATACACATATCTGGGCCCTATTTTCATAGATTCTGATAGGGTAGCTCTGGAGTGTGGTTTGAAATGTGCCACAAGTGATTCTGAAACACGGATATAGAGTCTCTGACCCATGTATGCATGTGCATACAATCTGATATACTGACGTGTAAATTGGCATAGTGAGACCACTCTGGCACTTTGTTGATAATGTCCATGTTGGCTGCATTTAGATCTTTGTGGAAAGGGTGAAAAAGTACCACTGCCCAACATACCTTGCAGATGCATTTTGAATAAAGCTGCAATACATGATTTACCAGTCCACTGGGTGGTACTTAATCTAAAGTCCTACCTTTGCCAACTAGGCAGGTGGGGGTGGGTCCATTCTGGAAGCTGTCTTCCTTCTTACTAGGCGCACGGCTGGGTGTCAGTTGTCAGGGCTTGAGTACGTGTGATCGCTTAGGGGAGGGTGCATGTCAGTGAAGTCTGCCAGCCTACTGGGTGGTGTCACTGTGTGGAGCATTTGTGGCTTTTTCAAAGCCCTGAGGAATCTGAGAAGCAAGTGAGGGGAATGATGCATGAAAACAAAAGGCAGTGGAAAGAGTGACCAGCCAGCAGGCTCCAGCAGGCTAGAACGCTCTGTCCTTGTTATTACTGCTTCATGAAAATGCCGCGGGCTTCCTGGCAGGGTCTGGAAGGTAGAGGCTTCTTGAGAAAACAAGGACAAGTGATGCGTACTATGAGACTAGGGTTCTGGTTTCCCAGCTTCCCCATTTTCCAGGGGAAGTGGCAGGGTGAGGATGGGGAATCTTGTGACCCTTGGTGGCTTTCGGCTCGTCATTCTCTCTCCCCTGGCTGCTTTCCCAAGAGTTTTTTCCTCCCACTCATAACAGCATGGCTCTGGTCTCACAGGCCTAGCAGGACTGGCCTGGGAGAGAAGTTGGGCGTGCCCTGGACAGAGCTGTTCCCCAAGGAGTGATTTGAAGGTCAGCCTAGGGGAGGAAAAAGGGCCTCAGCCGTAATTCCCATTCAAGGAGTGTTTGCCACAGGGAAGTGCCTCCTGGTTTGGGGCAGTGAGACAAGGGTGCTGTCATTCCTTGCCTGCTTTGCTCTGAACTGTAAATGCCCTGGTACTCTCACAGGGAGCCTCAGTTTTCAGAAATGAGGTAGAAGCTCAGCAAAGGTAAGAGTCTCCATTTTAACTAATTATTGGATGGATTTCTGGACTCATTACTGGACTTGTCAGAAGTCAACCTTTACTTTCCCTTCTGATTTGACATATAAAATACCTGGGTACAAAATAGGGAAGTAATCAGAACTCCCTTCTTCTCTTTAAAAGTATCTATGAGGATAATGAATAAAAATAGGCCTTTGTGGATACAATAAGGCTGAGCTGAGGGTGTGGTTTGCTTGGCAACAGCTCAGGCAAAGTTATTTCTCTGGGTCCTGGAATACTCTTGACTTTGCTTCTGCCTGATGTAGTCCTAAAAGACCAGCTTGAATGTGACCTTTTTTTTTTGGTGAAACTCCCATCAATAGAGTTAATCATTCCCTTCTTTCTGGACCCACAGCATTTTAATTTTATAAAAAGCATTCATCATATTGCATGACAATTACTTACTTGGGATCATACATTTTTCTGTGTGTGTGTGTGTGTTTCCTCAGCATCAATAGACTGTATTTTATCATACTAGTTCTTTTATAAATATTTATTGAATGAATCAAAGTTCTTGAGAAAACACCAATCCTCAGCTCTTACATTTTCTTAATTATCCCCTGCCTTTTTCTCCTTGGGGTGAACTACAAGTAGATTCAGCTCCACATTGAAAGGAGGGCACACTAAAACTAATGTAATTTTGTTTTTCCTGAAGAATGGCTCCAGCAGGAATGGGTGTTTCAGATATATCACTCTGTTACAGGTACAGAAATTGTTTCTAGGAAACACTGCCATCATTATCTCTGAAAGGCAAGTCAGTGGAAATTGTTATTTTCCATTTACAGATGGACAAATGGAGGCTTTCTTTCCTATTTACCAATTACAGAATGTCCATGCTGTTTGGAGTACTCTGCTAGGATTTTTATGGGATACAAAGACGTACAAGACATGGTTCTTGTTCTAAAGAAGAATGTCATAATCTCGTTTGGAGGAAAAGACATTTGTATACAAAAATAACCATAATTTGGGAGCATATAATTTGAAGCATATGAGTGGTCCCAAAGGAAATACCACAGGGAAAATAAAAGGTAGAGAAAAGAATGTCCAGCCAAAGTGATCAAGGATATCGTCGTGTCATTTGAGATGAATAGATTTTGTGCTGGTTATTCTCTGTTTGGTCCTTGTAGTGGTGCCTGTGACTGCCATAACAAATTAAACTCAAAACAACGGCATTAATTTTCTCATAGTTCTGGAGGCCAGAAGTTCAAAATCAAGGTTTTGGCAGGGCCACAGTCCTTCCGAAGTCTCCAAGGGAGAATCTCTTCCTGCCATTTCCAGCTTCTGGTGGCCCCAGGATTTCCTTGGCTTGGGACCACTCCACTTCAGTCTCTGCCTCCATGGTCACATTGCCTCCTTCTTTTCCCTCTTAAAATTTCCTCTGCATCTCTCTTATAAGTATACATGTGATTTCATTTAGGGCCCACCCTAGTAATCTAGGATAAGCTCTTCCTCTCAAGATCCTGAACTTAATCACATCCTTTGCCATGTAATGTAATATCCTCAGGCTCTGGAGATTAGGGTGTGGACATATTTTGTGCGGGGAGCGTGGCTACCATTCAGCTCACTACAGTTCTATGTGCTTTTCTGCCCTGTTCTGGGCCCAATGAGGCTGTGACCTCACAGATTGTATTATTTGGGTTCCACTGCCCTCTGGCTTGCTGTTGGGTTTGGCCACTCAGAGGTGTCAGCAAGTGTCAGAAGATAGGAAGAAAAAAAGGTTGAGATATTTTTTCATTCTTCCCTGCTTTAATACCATGGTTTCATCAATAGCTATGTTCCTTCACAATTCCTGCTCTTCCTGGGCTCCAATAAAACTATTTCCTCCCCTTTTCTCTTCAGCCCTGGGTTTCCACTATTGCTGGTCCTTGGGTACCTCGACATTCTCTTAAGTTCCCATAAGCCTGCTTACATCCTTGTAAATATGTCTTCATCAAATTATTTTCAAAATCCCAGCTGAATGTGCCTTCAGTTTCCTGCCATGATCTTGACTGATAGAGATTCAAAAAGGCAAAAATTTAATTTCCAGAACAGAGACATACTCAGCTTACTTCAGTCTAAGTAATGGCCAATGGGAACTGGAAGGTGATTCAGCATACAGTACAATCATAGCAACTGGGTTATCTTATGGGCTCTTCAGCAGTAAATAGCTGTTGCTTTGGACTCTATCTGTATTACTGTGACTCTCAGCTTCTGCTGCCCTTGCCACTCAGTACTTTCTATTCTTTTCTCCATCTCACAGCTTCTGTTGCATCGAGGTTTCTGCTGCCACAAGATTTCAGCTTTCCTCCTTCCCTGTGTGTGTCCTCTAGCTTCTGTCCACTGCTAATTTCTGACTTCCTCTCTGTATTTCATATTCAACTGCCTGAAAGGATCTGACCGGCTTGGCTGTTCACTGTCAAGTGCAGGCTGTGAGAGCTTTCTAGACAAACCATTTCATCAGCATAGTTTTGATGTCCTAGGTCAGGTGCCCCCTCCTGACCTAAAGGGCTTCATTTGGAATGGCAGAATATGTTGACACATAATCTAGTTTCCTATTAGAAACCCCTTGAAGAGTCTATGGGAGTGGCAGGCATTCTGACAATTGCAGAAGGGGCAGGCGGGGGTCCTTTTCAAAACCCACAAGTACTTGGGTTATTCATTCAATAGCAGAGGCATGGTGGTCTCAGACAAGCACAGCATGTGTTAGGGAAAAGCAAGCAGCCCAGATCAGCTGATGGTATAATTCAAATACAGAGACACTATAGTTGGTGTTAAGCTGGAAATGTAGGTCACGACAGTTTATGGAGAGCCTTGAGTGCCAAGGTTTTGCTATTGTCATAAAGTCACCAAATATTAGTTTTACAAGGAACTTTGGACATTATTCTATGGGCAGAGAGAAGTTACTAAAGGTTTTGGAACATGGGGGAGCAAGATAAAATCAGTTTTAGGACTATCTACCTTTTAGCAATGGTATTCAGATTGGATCAGGAGCATGTGAAAACAGAAAGACAAATTAGGAAACAATGTGAAAACTGAAAGACAAATTAGGAAGCAATGATAATAGTCTAAGTAAGAATAATAGAGACCCAAACCATGCAGGACTGGAAAGAAAGGGAAAAGCTAGTCGTGAGACACTCAGGAAATGAGTGGATTTAGGACTGAGGCTAGTTTTGAGCTACTGGTTCAAAATCTTTTTAGCACCAAGGACCATTTTAATTATTTTTATTTTCTTCCAAACAAACTGCACTTTTTTGAGGGGTAATGAACAAATTCTATAAGGTATACTGAGGATATTGGTAATATTATTTTCAGCTATTATCATCTTTTGGAACACATTCTTGGAGTTTGACTTTGAGCTGAGAGAATTTAGGAAGTGGTGGTTCCATTGAGAGAAGTTGAGCCTGAATACGTTAGCCCATGTTTTCTAGAAAAATAGAACTCAAACCAAGAATGAATGCTAATGTTTTATTTAGGAGATGCAATCCTAGGGCAGTAAGACTGAGAAAAAAAGGGAAGAGAGACAGAGAAGGATGGGAAGCCATGCGAGATGATGCTTGAGCAATCTGCAAAGAGACAGTAGGTATGCCTGTGTGGCTGCACAGAATATCTCCAGACTTGCTAGATGGTGAAAACATGCTTTCAGTAAGTTC
The DNA here is from genome assembly GCF_027409185.1 of Cynocephalus volans. Taxonomy (NCBI): domain Eukaryota; kingdom Metazoa; phylum Chordata; class Mammalia; order Dermoptera; family Cynocephalidae; genus Cynocephalus; species Cynocephalus volans. The sequence continues at coordinate 25,060,760 of NC_084465.1, read as the reverse complement.
TTGGGAGGAAAAAGGAAAAGGAACCCATCTTCTTGATTCCTTCCCATTTCCTATTTCCCAATGATCAAAATTTACTCTACCAGGAATTACTTTCCTCATACTTCTGGGGGTTGTGTCACTTGTTCTCATTGATAATCTCTCAGCAAGACACATTCAGTGCTCCATGGTGTGGCCTTTAATCCTGGTTGGGGAGTGACAGAAGCCAGAAATTCATGGTGGACAGCTGGTGAGCCTGGTTGAGGTTGTTCAGTGGTAGTCAACAGGGAAGGCCAGTCTGGGAAAGGAGCAGATAAGCCCCAGGCCTAAGTAGCAGTACTACATGGGCCCAAACAAAGCAAGTCAGCTGCAGTAATGGCTGCCACAGGGTGAGCAACTGAGGATTTGAGAGATGATGGCAAGAGAATCTGTTGACGCCCATAAGATGTGTGTGATAGATACAATGAAGAGAAGAGAGGTTAAGGCTGAAACTTGCAGTGATGTTCAATAAGCAGTTGGAAATTCAGACCTGGAACCACTCCAGGAAGACAGTGTTTTGAGGGTTACAGAACTACAATTCATATACCACGTAGAGTTCATATACCATACAGAGAAGGAATAATTCATATACCATGTAGAGTTAAATTCCTTGACAGCATAGAATAATGAGTAAGAACATGGGCTTTGGAGACAGGCAGAGTTATGCTTAAGTCACATTGTATATGATCTGAGCAGTGTACAGCTGAAGTAAGCCTTATTTTCCTCACCTGTAACATGGGGATGATGATACTAGATAGCTCATGCTTGTAATGCATTTAGCACGATGCTAGGTGTACAGTAAATACTAAATAAATTGTGGCTATTATGATGATCATTAATATCATTCTTAGATGACTGTGTAATCTTCCCAAACTTTCACTCTTTTCCAGACAGATTCTTCCCATGCTGCTCCTAAATGTTCCTTGAATGGGGTGAGTTACTCGAGCCCGAGTCCTTTAGTTATTCTCAAGGGCAGTTGCCTCAGGATCATTCCACATTTGAGGTCATGGAGCCCTAGTAAGGCCAGTGGCCCCTACAGGGTACTGACACATTAAGCCCCAAAAAGGCAGCACCACTAACATATGTAGATAGGACATATCTTTTCTTTTTATGTTAGTAAATTTTTATTGCAGCGTTACATATGTGGAATTGTAAGCTCAATGAATTGTCACTAAGTAAACCCCATGTAATCAGAACCCAGATGAAGAAAAACTTTGTAACAAGCTTCCTAGAAGCCCCCTCTGTGTCCCATTCCGTTCTCTTACCTCCTTCTCCACAAGGGTAATTACTATGCAGACTTCTAACACTACATATTTGTTTTACCTGTATTTAAACTTTAAATAAATGGAATCATATTGTATATACAATTTGGGGTCTAGCTTCTTTCACTCATTAAGCTTTTATTATTATTCAAAAAATTTTTAACATTTATTTGTACATATTTGTGGGGTACAGTGTGTTGTTTCAATACATGCATACACTGCCCAAGGATTCACTTAGGGTGGATATACCATACTTTTGTACCCGTTAGGATACGACATATTTTTTTTTAATTTATTTTTTATTTTTTATTTTTGAACTTTATTTCTTTTTTTAAAATTTAAACTTAAATTTTAATTTTTTTAAACTTTTATTTTGTCGATATACATTGTGGTTGATTATTGTTGCCCCTTACCAAAACCTCCCTCCCTCCTCCCTCTCCTCCCTCCCCCCCAACAATGTCCTTTCTGTTTGCTTGTCGTATCAACTTCAAGTAATTGTGGTTGTTATATCTTCTTCCTGCCCCCCCTGGTTTTTTTTTTTGTGTGTGTGTGTGTGAATTTATATATTAATTTTTAGCTCCCACCAATAGGATAGGACATATTTTAAATGATCCGCTTTTCTTTTTTTTTTCCCCCTTCAAAGTAGGAAAACAAAGTTTTATGGTCAAAACTTTGCTTTGGCACTCCAAGAAAGCCTAGTCAAGTACACAAGTGCTGCTAGAGCCACATAATAAAGAGGTTTGTATAAGACTTTAGAATTGGGAGATTACTGTATGTATGGTATTTGATAGGATATTTTAAATTATACAGATCAAATTTTATTTGCTCCCATAAGTTGAAATCCTTTGAATCTGGCATAAGCACATTAAATGCCAAGAGTAAAATATACCTAAAGTATGTAAATGCTTTGGATATCTCTGGAACAACAACAAAAACACATTTCACTCTTCTGTTCGAGACCCATATTACTCAGAGTAAAAACCCAAATATTTACCAGTGGCCTTTAATGACCTGTGGGATCTAGTCCCCACTTATCAGACCTTCTTTCTTACTGCTAGGAAGAAGCACGGCATACTTTGATGCTTTAAAAGCATGGTTTGCTAGAAACAGACTACCTGAGTTCCCATCCTAGCTCTATCACATGATAGCTATGTAACTGGGGGACAGTTATTTAACCTTCCTGTGCCTTAGTTTCCTCATCTGGAAAAGAGAAAATCAGTACTCACATCATATGGTTGTTGGGAGGATTAGTTAATATTGTTTAAGTGCTTAAAATAATGCTACTAATAAAGGCTATTTAAGTGTTCATTAGGTAAATAAAATACTTCCCTCATTCACTGCATTCCACCCACACTGGCCTCCTGGCTGTGCCTCCAGCAGCACACTCCTGCCCGAGGACCTTTGTATTTGTCATTCTTCCATTTGGCCATGTGATCAATTTCCTCACCTCTTTCAAGTTTTTGCTCAGATATCACCTAGTAAGTGATAACAACCCTACTTAAAATTGCAGTCCTCTGTACACCGCCTCATTAGCACTAACCTACTTCTCATACTCTATATATTTGCACATTTATTTGTTTTTCACCTATCTTCCCCAACTGGAGGGTAAACAAGGGCAGGGATATTTGTTTTATTTGGTGTGTCCCAGGTACCTAGAACACTGCACGGGACATAGTAGGCATTCAGTACTATGTATGGAATGAATGAACACACTGTTTTCAGGTGAACAAACTTGGAGTCTATTTTGAGGATTGATTCAAATGAGCTTCCTAATGTGCATGTAAAATACTGAAGATCTTTCCAAAAGTTGTTCTGTTAAGTTGAATATATTTTCTCTCTCTCCCTCGTGTAATATTGTTTAGTTTAAGAATTGATTAGCAAACTTGTTTTTCCCCAAAGATATTTAAAGGTAAACTTTAGCTGAAACCTAGGTTAAACTATCTTTAATTCTTTATGAGTACACTGTGAATTAATGAGATAGATCAACTCCTGATCAATTGCTGGTGGACTCTGTGGCACTGTGTCTTATCCATTTTGACCTAGAAGTCATAGCCTATCATCAGGATATGGAAAGAAGAGAACTAATAACATGTACTCTAGGTCAGGTAAGCTGCTAGGCTCAAATCTGTGTGGCACATATCATCATCACCATAGTATAGATAAGTAAACCAAGGTCTATGGGGACCGTAAATCACATACCTAATAGGAAATAGAAGAGGGATTCAAACCATCAGTTTCCAAAATCCATGCTTTCTCCCTTGTTTGTAGTAACATTACTTATGTACAGAGTTGTGACAATTAAAAATAATATATCTAAAGCAGCAGAATACTCCCTAAATGACAGCTTTCATTATGGCTGTGCTTTAGGAATGATGGTGAGACTTTTCCCATGGGGAACAATCACATAGCCTCTCCAGGGAGAAAAACAGGAGCCCTGACTTAGATGGATGACAGAAATAAGTCTTATAGAGGTGGGTTAATTGAAAAAGCCACATTTGAAAAAAAAGAATTTTAAATTTAAAATATCTAAAAAATTAAAAAACTTATTTGTGCCTTCTTTGATTAAGAGCTGATCTTATGGACTCCCTGTAGTCAAATTTGAGACAATATGATCATGAAAATGTTTTTATGGTCATATAAAGATTATGGTTGTATACAAAGCAAAAGCAGTGCATTTAAAGTAATTGAAAAAGTGGGGGGGAGGGAAGTAGGAGAGCAAGAGGAGAAACAGGAAAACAAAACCTTTTTCTTTGCAGAAGAATATCAGCTAACAAATGTTGAAGAAATGATGAAGCTTAAGAAAAATATTGTTGTGCAATCCCCAAGGTAATAACTGAATCGAGCAAGAGTCATCAGAGGATGTTAAAACCACTGAGTGAAAAAGCTGCTGGGTGTTAGGGGTTGAATTATGTCCTCCAAAAAAAAAAGATACGTTTAAGTCCTAATCCTCAATACTCCAGAATGGGCCCTTATTTGGAAACAGGGTCACTGTACATGTAATTAGTCAAGATGAGGTTGTACTGGAGTAGGGTGGGCTCCTAATCCAGTATGACTGGTGTCCTTATAAGAAGAGGGCCATGCGAAGACACAGACACTGGGGGACACCATGTGAAAATGGAGGCTGCATCGGCGTGCTACAGTTGCAAGCCGCGGAATGCCTAGGGCTACCAGAAGATGGAGGAGGCAAGGGAGGATTTTCCCCTACAGGTTTCAGAGGGAGCATGGCCCTGCCAACACATTATTTGCATACTTCCAGCCTCCAGACAATAAATTTCTGTTGTTCTAAGCCACCCAATTTGTGAGTACCTTGTTATCACAGCCCTAGGAAACCAATACAAGACACAATGCACCAGAGAATCATCCCATATGTATAATAGAGCTTCCAAAGGAGAGATTTGTCAGTTACCACTTAACCAAGTATCAAACTTAACATCACTGCTAATGGCACAACCTGACATTGTGTACCTCTGGATATGATGCAATAAGGGGTTCATAATATCACTCTGATAAACTGATTGCAATAAGTAGAGTTTATTTCTCTGCCACTCGACTCTAGGCTGGCTTTGTTACTTGGTTTTGCCAACATAATGCAGTTGAAGTGACAGAATGCCAGCTCTAAGCCTAGACCTCAATAGATGCTTCCACTCTTTTTCAGACCCTGCCTCTTCCATGAGAACAGGCCAGGGCTAGCCTGCTAAGTGTGACAGACTAGTGGAACTGAGCCCAGTCATCCCAGCTGAGGTCATCCCAGACTGACCAGCCCCCAGCCAACTTACCAAATGACTTGGGATGCATGAATGAGTCCAACCCAAATCAGCTGAGCCCAGCCCAGATCAGTACGATTACCTAGCCCATGGTTCTTAATATTATGCCTCTGAATTTGGGGGTGGTTTGTTATGCAGTAATAGCTTGTAGTCATCTGTGTAATATTCTTGCCATTAGTTTAAATGGAAACTAGTCATGCAGAAACAAAAAAATTTACTGTGTGGGAGATACTATAAAACAACTGGTCTAGATGCTACAAAAGAGTCAGTGGCATGAAAAATAAAGTGGGGAGACTGTTCTAGATAGACTAGAACAGGGTTTTTCAATCTCAGCACTAATTGACATTTTGGACCAGATAATTCTTTGTCATGAGGGGCTGTCCTGTGAATTGCAGGATATTTAGCAGCATCCCTGGCCTCTACCCACTAGATGCCAGTAGCACCCCCGGTCATGACAATCAAAAATGTCTCCAGACATTGCTAAATGTCCACCTTGGGGAACTGGACTTAAGAGATAGAATCAAATACAATGTATGGACCTTGTTAAGAGCTTGGATCAAAGAAAAAAAGATGGCTATAAAAGACATGTGGGACAACTGAAGAAATTTGAATACGAACTTAAAGGTGTTATTGAATCATTAATTTTCCCAGGCTGGAAAATGGCATTGTAGTTATGTAGAAGAATGCCCTTATTCTTAGGATATGTTTGCTGAATTATTCTAAGTGAACTACCATGAAGTACAGTATTCAGCTTACTTTCAAATGCTTCAAAGGATAAAAATGCACGTATAATTATAGAAAGAGACAAAGCAAAGGTGAAAAACTGTTGACAATTGGTGAATCTAGGTGAAGGGTATAGGGGCATTCATTGTTCCATTCTTTCAACCTTTGTGGGTTTGAAATTTTTCAAAATAATAAGTTGGGTGAAAAAAGAGTTAATTGCATCTCTACTCCCTGACTCCTTAATAATCTAATGCGATAGAAGGAGCAGGATGGTTTTAAAGGAATCTGAGTGCTCATTCTGTGTTGTCTGGTCAGTGAGTTGGCTCAAAACAGGTGTGGGGGGCTGGGGCTGAGGAAGGGGGCTCCTCCCAGCCTGAGGAATTGTATACAAGCTCAGGTTCCCATGGGACCACCGGTTTCCTTTCCCTTGTGTAACATCCCACGGGACTAAAAGTCTAGGTGCTGGGCAGTTTGTGTGCGTTTCCTAGACAACTCTCGTAAACTGCTGGCACCAAAATCCAGGCTGCCTGGTGCCAAGATAGTCTGATTACTTCTTTCACTGATAAGGCTCATACTTGTTATATATAAAAGAGAGACCAAAAGAGGGACAGAGTTTCCTTCCTGGAACACAAAACATTCTGTGAGGCCAGCACATCACCCAGGGACAATGGGAGGAGGATGGAGTCTCTGTGCCTTCTCTTTTCTTCATGACTCTGGCTTTGTAAGTTTTCTCTTTCCACAGTAAAACCTAATTTCTTAACCGATAACATGACATAGTGATTCAAATCAAGCTTTCGTGCATTAAAGTGGTAACTGCAAAGAGACCCATCTTGCAAGAAACCTAACAGTCAAAAACAGGCAAAACTTAGAAACTGAAAAGGAAAATGCTGCTAAGTGTACTTGGGTAAAACATTTAATTATATGGTACAAACAAAAATGACGATGACAACAACAACAAGAAAACACCTTAAACAGAGCCAAAAACAAATGGCATGGTAGAAAAAATTATTTGCAACCCAACAGAAAAAGTGCTTATTTTTTAACTATACAAGGAGATCTCACAGCTTTATAAGAAAAAAAAAAAAAGAAAAAGAAAAAATGAGCAACAAATATGAACAAATATCTCATAAAGAAAATAAGAATGGCAAAAAGTACTTAGAAAAATGCTCAACTTCATTAATGCTTAGAAAATTGCAAATCACAACAACATGATACCATGTTTGCCCATGAGCGACAGAAAGTTTAAGGTTCAATAAACTTAGTTTTGGGAATGTTATAGAGGAACTTACACTGTTGAAGGAAATGCGAATTGGAACTTTTTTGGAGTTACAATTTGGAACTATGTAACCCAATCTTACATGTACATATACAGTATTTATAATAACTGCATAAGTGGAAATGATTTAAATATTAATCAATTGGGCAATAGTTAAATAAATTTATGGTATGTTCAGTGATTAAAAGATCTACATGTGCCGACATGGAAATATTTCTGATATATTATTATTATTTTTGGGGGGCGGCTGGCCAGTATGGGGATCTGACCCTTGATCTTGGTATTATAACACTGCATCTGATATATTATTAAATGAATAAAACAAGGTATGAATGAAGCAAGGTATTGTACGAAGGCACATCAAAAAGTTCATAGAAAGAGTCATAATATCTTTTAATTCTATTTTTCCACAAACTTTTAAAAGTATTCTTGTATATTATATGATCTGCTCTATGTAAAAATGCTGTATATTTTATATATCCTTATATGGAAAAAATACACAAGAAATAGTAAATAGTGCTTACCTTGTGATAAGGACGGGAAGGATATTTTTTCCTTTCATTTTTAACCATTTTGAAGTTTCAATTTATTTTTATTATGGTCATCTCTTACTTTTACAACAAAAAACACACACACACACGATTGTGCCTTGAGATAACTTTTAAAATGTCAATCAGTGCCCCTTCTGATACTTTTGTAGAAAATAGCTTATTAATTACTAAAACAAAATAAGGTTGCATGCAGGGGAAATAGTTTTTAGCTGGAGAGGCAAATATGCAAATGGTACTAAGCAATTGCAACTAGGAGTATGATTTTCAGAACCTAGGAAGACTGGATCCCAGAAGTTACCAAGTTCCGTAAGCAGTCCAGATCATTCACCTTTCTTAAGTGGCTCAGGCCCAGCCTTCAGCAAGACTCCTATTGGAAAGCCAAAGCGGCCCAGGAAGGGAAAAATAGTGTGCTAAGAAATTTTTTCTCCTTCTTTTTCTTTCCCTCTCTTTCAAGTTTCTTCAGGAACATGAAAGTTAAAATATAAACATGATTCAAATGTAGTGATTCATGGAAAAAATTTGCAAAGGTGTTTGGATAATTCTTGCTCTTTACAAATGCACCATATTCGCGCCTGGCTCGTCCTCTTTAAAGCACCCAAGGTATTAATCTGAGAGGACAGCCTCTATCAGGGGAACATTTTTGTTCTCAGTGAAGTGGCACATTCAGTTCCTGGTGCAGGCTCACTTAATTCCTATTAGTCATTTCACAGCTGTATCTTGGGAAGAGAAAATCTCAAAAAATTTTGTCTGATTTCACAAGTAAACTAAAAGCAAGGTCTTCCCTCTTTTCTCATAGTTCCCATTTGTTTACAATTTTCAAGTTAATAAGCCATGTCTAATTTCGTGGATGTTTCTCCTAAATTTTTCTGTTTAGTCTGCTGATCTATCTACCTGACTTCTACTCTACTCCCATACCTAGATTTGTTGCCATTGTGTCACAGGTGGATGCTGGGCCACCCACCCTAGTTATTAAATTGATGGTGCAATTTTAGTTTGGTGGTTGTTGATTCTAAGGTTATTCAGGGACACTGTTTAAAAACACAGGTCAACTAAGAAGTGAGACACTGGATCTGATCACAGGTTTGTTATTTTTTAGGTTGCTTAAGGACATTAGATGAATAGACAAATTTGTTATTGTAGAGTTGCTATGCATACTGAAGACGCACATACAGGGATCATTATTGTAGAATGGTTGGTGACAGCTGGCCCTGATTTAGTTATTTCCTCAAGAAGACACTTTGAACAATTATTGAAATGCCTCTCCTCTGTAATTACAATAATAATGATGATGATTTTGCAACTGAATATGTAATTCAGGGTGTATATACTCAACTACTGTTTTTAGCTTGTTTCACTTTTTACAGTGATGTCAGCTGCTGTTGTCGGGATTCTTGAAGAACAGACAACCATTTTTCTATGGAGGGTCACTGAACTATACGAAAAAAGTAATCTAGGACCAATACACAAACTGATAAGAAAAATAATTATATAGTTAGTATTGAAGTAGTGCTAACTATGGGCAAGTTTTTTTTTTTTTTCCCTCCTTGGAGAGAGAAATATTATATTACCAGTATTTATCTGCTTTTAAAATTACCCCAAAAAATCTTATTTAATAATTATAAAAATCTGATGATGCTGTTGTTCCATGTCAGCCAATTAAGGAGTTGCATGTGGGAAAGCTGATGAAACACAGGAGAGAGGTATGTGTTGTGGGTAAGGGGAGAAAGTAGAGAGTAAAATAATATAAAACAGATGCATGAGGAATAGGAAGGCACAGAGAGTAACGAAACAGACAAGGGGTAAGAAGAATAAGACAGAAAAATAAATAAATAAAATAAAAAAGAAGAAGAAGGCAGAATGACAGTGATGGGGTGGGAGAGCAGGTGAAGGAGACAGGTAAGAAGAAAGAGGAAGGGGAAGAGCAAAATGGGTAAAGAAGGAGGAGAGGGAAAAGACTGAATAGGTTGGATGATTTTTTTAAAAATTTGTTTGTTTTTAAGATGAATGCAGGATCTCTAGAGTGTGGCATTTAAACCACCATCACCTATTACCAATTCTCTTTGAACTACTGATTAACTACTGTTCACAACTCTCTACATTCTCAAATCTTTTAATTGTAGACCTGGTGGATAAAGTGGGAAAGTCAAAATGGAAAACTTACAAAGTGGGTGTCCAAGCTGGCTGCCACTGCGGAATCTGGCTCTTTGATGCCAACTCCTCAGGATAAATTCCAAAGGGAAGAGGTGAGCTCAGTTGTCAGTTACTAGCAGCTTCCTGCCTCTTTATTATCTTAAGACTTAAAGGGGGAAAGTGCTCAACCTCAGCTGCACATGGAAATAATCAATGTCTAGGTCCCACCCCTAATATGTCATTTGTTTTGGATGTGATGTGGGGATTCCCTGTGTGATTTCAATATGCAGCCAATGGCGAGAACCTCTGCTTAGAGGCTTCACTCTGAATGTGCTCACCAGAGAATCCCATTATAATGCTGGTTATTTTTTGGGACACGAGAGTAGTGACCCGAATATTAAGTTGGATAAAATTAAGCCAAAGGCCAGAGGTTCTCAACCTTTGTGCTATATATTCAGTAACTGGCATAGATGTAAATCAGTGTGGAATTGTGGGTAGGAAACCATTTTGACCTTATTTGAAAATATACAGGAAGAAAATAAATCAAACATGATCAACATAGAAAAGGTCTCTATAAAAATTTGCACTTGAGAAATGATTTGACTTGATTCCACCATTATGATGGCATAATGTTGGCATAATGTCTCTTTGAAGGCAAACTTCAGCTGACCTCTCAGACTGATCTGAGATGTGGGAAAACCAGGAGAAATCGTTTGCTTCTTTTCTGCTTGTTTTTTTGGCTCCACACCTCAGCTCACCCTTTGTTGTACTGGACAGCACCGTCTCCTTGCTTTCTGATCTCCTCTCCAAGCTGGATCTGGTTCTCTTTTCTAGTGTGCAGCCATATAGAATTTGCTATTACCATGCTGTCCTGTCTCTGTCATCACTCAGTTCCCTCTGTTTCAGTAACTGAAACTGTTTTAACCTGCCCATCATCTGTGCTAATATTTCATGGGGAAAAGGGAGAGGACGAAGCTACCTCCAGTCAGCCCGCTCCTTTCATGCCAGATAACATATACACATTTCTATTTATGGTGGCCTTCTGGAATAAAAGCTCTCTAATTCAGGAAGGGATTCTAGTATGATGACTTTCATGTAATAGGAAGAAAGGGTTGCCTTGACAGACCCACAGTGGCCAATACCTATAGGACTGTGAGATTGTCTCTGGATGATTCTACTACATTCTAGGAATAGCTTTTATTAAGAAATATGTTGATCCTAAGATGGCGGTGGCTGCAGCGGTTGGCGCAGAGTAGCTGAGGTGGAAAAGGTGGCCACTGGGCCTTAGGCAGCCGGGAAACTTGTGGACCTTCCTCTTGCCATCTCTTAAGGGAGGACCGCTGCTGGTGGCCGGTCGTGGGGGCTGACCGCCACTTTGCCCCCGGCAGGAGAGGCTGCCTCATTTACAGGCAACAGCTTTGAAGTATGGAGCAGGAAAAGAACTGTTTCTTAGCTGCAAAAGCGAGTCTCTAAACAGGGAATACGGCGCCGGGGCTGCTGTTGACGCTGCCAGGATCCCGGAGGCCGGGGCCACGCTGAAGGCGGCCAGCTGCCCTATTCAGGATTCGAGGTTTCAGGCCGGCATAAAAGAAGATTCCTGGGAGCGCCCAAGCCGCGCCGCGGGACCAAGTGAGCAGCCCGAGGCAGTGGCAGCCGAGAACGAGGACGGTTACGACGCAGAGGCAGAGAGGGAGGCGCCCAACCCGGCACAGCACTGTGAGTGACCCCCTGTCCGGCCCTGCTCGGGGGGTGGGGTGGACGCCAGCACGGCTTCCGCCTGCCCCACCGGGCCACTAATCAGCGCCGAGGCTGCCTCCATTTTCTCAGGGGGTGGCGTCTCCGACCCGGCTCAACCAAGCCTGTCCTCCTCGCCCGGCTCGACTCCTCACTGAGCCTTCCCACTTGCTTGCCCTGGTGTGGGGCTACCCGGGGCCTGTGGGCCGGCCTCCCCTCCCACTCCCTCTGTGGTTCTCTGGCGGGGCTGGTGGCATGGGGCGTCCCTGGCCAGCGTCGGGAGGGCAAGGAAGTATGGGCTGGCCTGGCTGTCACTCCACTGCACCCTGGACTCCGGCCCCCAGTAAACTTCCTGTTACCGGGAGGCAGATACCATCTCTGCGGCCACCAGTTTGGAAAAAATGCCTAACCGATTTCTGGTTAGGAATAGTGTGGTCGGAGAGTTCCTGAGTTTGCTTGAACCTGCCGGAGAGCTGACTGCCGGCGGGCACCGGACTCAGTCCGCGCCGGGGGGATTTAAAGGTGAACTGTGTGTTGCAGGCTCCTCCCCTAAGGAGCTCACGCTCTGGTGTGGGAGATAAGACAAGTACACAAATAACCGCGATACCAGGAGGAAGGTGATAAGTCCCGAGAAAGTTCTACACAGTGCTACAAACGCACCCAGAGCGACTGGTCGTCTGCGCCTAGCAGAAACCTGGTAGACTTCCTGCGAGAGGCGGTGCCAAGCAGGGTCTTGAAGGCCCAGCTGATAGACGAGGGCTGCAGAAGACACGTCCCAGCCCAGCCCAGTGCGCACAGAGTGGGGAGACGTCCGGCTAGGGAGGCAGAGACTCGACAGAAACCACACACCCTGTGGGGTCGCCACTGCGTGATCCAACAGCCTGGGCCAGAGCACACGGAACAGGGAGAAGTCCTGCATGGGAAGTGGAAGCTCAGCAGAGACCACACAGCCTGTGGTACCGCCCCGTGATCCAGCAGCCCAGGAGAGTCCAAGCTGATCAGAGAGGTGGCTCCCCAGAGAGGCCCAAGACCCGAGGCAACCACACACACAAGGCACTAGAGGCCAACGGAGCAGTCACGGAGGTAGCCATACCAAATCGGCAACCACAGCAACATCTGAGTTAGTCAATAGTCTCAAACCAGTGGACTGTGAAACCCCCCGCCACAATGAATAAACATCAAAAATAAGATACTAGAAATACAAAAAATCAAGAAAGTACACCACCAAAAGTTAATAAATCTCAAACTCTAGATCCTATAGAACAAGAAGCCCTTGAAATGACTGACAAGGAATTTCGAGTGATAATTCTAAGGAAACTGAATGAGATACAAGAAAACTCAGCTAGACATCATGATGAAATGAGGAAAAGTATACAGGACCTGAAAGAGGAAATGTACAAGGAAATCAATGTCCTGAAAAAAATGTAGCAGAACTTGCTGAACTGAAGAAATTATTCAGCGAAATAAAAAACACAATGGAGAGTTTAACCAGCAGGCTTGTTGAAGTTGAAGAGAGAACCTCTGAACTTGAAGATGGGCTGTTTGAAATAACACAAGTAGACAAAAAAAAAAGAAAAAAGAATCAAGGACATTGAAGAAAATCTGAGAGAGATATTAGACAACCTTAAGCGCTCAAATATCTGAGTCATGGGTATCCCAGAAGGGGAGGAAAACGGAGATTGCATTGAAAACATATTCAAAAAAATAGTGGCAGAAAACTTCCCAGGTATAGGAAAAGTCACAGATCTTCAGATCCAGGAAGCTCAACGATCTCCAAACGTATTCAACCCAAAAAGGCCCTCTCCAAGACATGTTATAGTCAAATTGACAAAACTCAGAGACAAAGAGAGAATCTTAAAAGCTGCAAGAGAGAAGAGTCAAATCACGTATAAGGGAGCCCGAATCAGGCTAACATCAGACTTTTCATCATAAACCCTAAAAGCTAGAAAGGAATGGGATGATATGTTCAAAATACTAAAAGACAAAGATTGTCAGCCAAGGATACTCTACCCTGCAAGGCTATCCTTCTGAAATGAAGGGCAAATAGTATATTTCTCAGACAAACAAAAACTGCGGGGTTCACTACCACACGACCACCCTTACAAGAATTCCTCAAGGGAGTACTGGGTTTGGTTCCTGAAAAAGAACTACCACTGCCATAAAAACCCAAGAAAAATCAAAACCCACTAGTATAATAAAAATGGCATTTATGAAGAGAAAACAAGCAAACAAAAACGCTATCTACAACCTAAGAAACCAACAAACACAGAAACCAAACAGTAAATCAGAAAGCAAGGAACAAAAGACACCTAAGAGAACGAAACAACCAATAAAATGCTAGGAATAAATCAACACCTTTCAATAACAACTCTTAATGGAAAAGGCTTAAATTCCCCAATCAAAAGACACAGACTGGCTGACTGGATTAAAAAGGAGGACCCAACTATATGCTGCCTACAAGAGACCAACCTCACTCATAAAGATTCACATAGACTAAGAGTGAAAGGATGGAAAAAGATTTACCATGCAAACAAAAAAGAAAAACGAGCTGGAGTAACTATTCTTATATCTGACAAAATAGACTTTAAAGTAAAAACCATAAAAAGGGACAATGAGGGACACTACCTAATGATAAATGGACTGATCCATCAAGAAGACATAACAATCATAAATATGTATGCACCCAATGTTGGAGCAGCCAGATTTATAAAACAAACTCTATTAGACCTAAAGAAGGAAATAGACACTAATACTATAATAGCAGGAGACCTGAACACCCCACTGTCAATATTGGACAGATCATCTAGGCAAAGAATCAGCAGAGAAACACAAGATCTAAACAATACTCTAGACCAATTGGAATTGGCAGATATCTACATCCAACAATCTCAGAATATTCATTCTTCTCATCAGCACATGGATCATTCTCCAGGATAGATCACATATTAGGTCACAAATCAAGTCTCAACAAATTCAAAAAAATTGGAATTATCCCATGTATTTTCTCAGACCACAATGGATTAAAACTAGAAATTAATAACAAACAAAACTCTGGAAACTATACAAACACATGGAAATTAAACAGCATTCTACTTAATGACATATGGGTCCAAGAAGAAATCAAGCAGGAAATCAAACAATTTATTGAAACTAATGAAAACAATGATACATCATACCAAAACCTGTGGGATACTGCAAAAGCAGTACTAAGGGGGAAATTTATTGCATTAAATTCTCACCTCAGAAGAATGGAAAGATGGCAAGTGAACAACCTACCACTTCACCTTAAAGAACTAGAAAAACAAGAACAATCCAAACCTAAAGATAGCAGATGGAAAGAAATCATTAAAATCAGAGCAGAACTGAATGAAATTGAAACCCAAAAAACAATACAAAATATCAATGAATCAAAAAGTTGGTTTTTTGAAAAGATAAATAAAATTGACAAACCATTAGCATGGCTAACAAAAAAAAGAAGGGAGAAGACGCAAATAACAAAAATTAGAAATGAAAAAGGCGATATTACAACTGATTCATCTGAAATACAAGGAATCATTCGAGGCGACTATAAACAACTCTATGCCAGCAAATTTGAAAATCTGGAGGAAATGGATAAATTTCTGGACACACACTGCTCCCAAAACTGAACCATGAAGATGTAGAAAATTTGAACAGACCAATAACAATAAAGGAGATTGAAGCTGTTATCAGAAGGCTCCCAACAAAGAAAAGCCCAGGACCAGTTGCATTCACAGCAGAATTTTACAAAACATTCGAACAGGAATTGACACCGATTCTTTACAAACTATTCCAAAAGATTAAAACAAACACAAATCTCCCAAACTCATTCTATGAAGCAAACATCATCCTGATACCAAAACCAGGTAAAGATATAACCAGAAAAGAAAACTACAGGCTGGTATTCTTGATGAATATAGATGCAAAAATCCTCACTAAAATACTAGCAAACAGAATACAGCAACACATACGTAAAATTATTCACCACGATCAAGTGGGATTCATTCCAGGGATGCAAGGTTGGTTCAACATACGCAAATCAATAAATGTGATACACCATATTAATAAACTCAAACACAAGGACCATATGATCATCTCTATAGATGCTGAAAAAGCATTTGATAAAATTCAGCACTCATTCATGACAAAGACCCTCTATAAGTTAGGTATAGAGGGAAAGTATCTCAACATAATTAAAGCCATATATGACAAACCCACTGCCAATATCATCCTGAATGGGGAAAAGCTGAAAGCTTTTCATTTAAGAACAGGAACTAGACAAGGATGCCCACTCTCACCACTCCTATTCAACATAATGTTGGAAGTACTAGCCAGAGCAATCAGAGAAGAGAAGGAAATAAAGGGCATCCAGATTGGAAAAGATGAAGTCAAACTGTCCCTGTTTGCAGATGACATGATCCTATATATTGAACAGCCTAAAACCTCTACAAAAAAACTGTTGGAATTGATAAATGATTTCAGCACAGTAGCAGGATACAAAATCAACACACAAAAATCAGTAGCATTTCTTTTCTCCAATAGTGAACATGCAGAACGAGAAATCAAGAAAGCCTGCCCATTTACAATAGCCACCAAAAAAATAAAATACTTAGGAATTGAGTTAACCAAGGATGTGAAAAATCTCTATAATGAGAACTACAAACCACTGCTGAGAGAAATTAGAGAGGATACAAGAAGATGGAAAGATATCCCATGCTCTTGGATTGGAAGAATCAACATAGTGAAAATGTCCATACTACCCAAAGTGATATACAAATTCAATGCAATCCCCATCAAAATTCGAAAGACATTTTTCTCAGAAATGGAAAGAACTATCCAGACATTTATATGGAATAATAAAAGACCACGCGTAGCCAAAGCAATGCTGAGCAAAAAAATAAAGCTGGAGGCATAACACTACCTGACTTTAAGCTATACTACAAAGCTATAATAACCAAAACAGTATGGTACTGGCATAAAAACAGACACACTGACCAATGGAATAGAATAGAGAATCCAGAAATCAACCCACACACTTACTGCCATCTGATCTTTGACAAAGGCACCAAGCCTATTCACTGGGGAAGGGACTGCCTCTTCAGCAAATGGTGCTGGGATAACTGGATATCCATATACAGACAGGAGAATGAAACTAGACCCATACCTCTCACCATATACTAAAATCAACTCAAAATGGATTAAGGATTTAAATATACACCCCAAAACAATAAAACTTCTTAAAGAAAACATAGGAAAAACACTTCAGGAAATAGGACTGGACACAGACTTCATGATTACGACCCCAAAAGTACGGGCAACCAAAGGAAAAATAAACAAATGGGATTATATCAAACTAAAAAGCTTCTGCACAGCAAAAGAAACAATTAACAGAGTTAAAAGACAACCAACAGAGTGGGAGAAAATATTTGCAAAATATACATCTGACAAAGGATTAATATCCAGAATATATAAGGAACTCAAACAACTTTACAAGAAAAAAACAAGCAGCCGAATTAAAAAATGGGCAAAAGAGCTAAGCAGGCATTTCTCTAAGGAAGATATACAAATGGCCAACAGACATATGAAAAAATGCTCAACATCACTCAGCATCTGGCAAATGCAAATCAAAACCACACTGAGATACCATCTAACCCCAGTTAGGATGGCTAAAATCCAAAAGACTCTGAACGATAAATGCTGGCGAGGTTGCGGAGAAAAAGGAACTCTCATACATTGTTGGTGGGACTGCAAAATGGTGCAGCCTCTATGGAAAATGGTATGGAGGTTCCTCAAACAATTGCAGATAGATCTACCATATGACCCAGCTATCCCACTGCTGGGAATATACCCCGAGGAATGGAAATCATCAAGTCGAAGGTATACCTGTTCCCCAATGTTCATTGCAGCACTCTTTACAATAGCCAAGAGTTGGAACCAGCCCAAATGTCCATCATCGGATGAGTGGATATGGAAAATGTGGTACATCTACACAATGGAATACTACTCAGCTATAAAAATGAATGAAATAGTGCCATTTGCAATAACATGGATGGACCTTGAGAGAATTATATTAAGTGAAACGAGTCAGGCACCGAAAGAGAAATACCACATGTTCTCACTTACTGGTGGGAGGTAAAAATTAATATATAAATTCACACACACACATACCAAAAAAAAAACCGGGGGGAGGGAGAAGAAGATATAACAACCACAATTACTTGAAGTTGATACGACAAGCAAACAGAAAGGACATTGTTGGGAGGGAGGGAGGAGATGGAGGAGGGAGGGAGTTTTTGGTAAGGGGCAACAATAATCAACCACAGTGTATATCGACAAAATAAAAGTTAAAATAATAATAATAATAATAAACTAAACTAACTAACTAACTAACTAAATAAATAAATAAAAGAAATATGTTATTTGGGCTGTGGCCTTATGGAGATAATACTACTCATACCACCATTATCCCCACTATCTTTATATTTTATCTCTTATACACCAACTCTTTCTGAATGGTCTACATGTAGTCATTCATTTAATATCTGACTCCTGATTGTGAGCTCCTTAATAGTCAGGTATTCCCAGCACCTGGCATAGCGGCAGTGCCGAATAAGTGTTTACTGAATGAATGATGAATGGTTAACCAATCCAAGCAATGTGGGTTGGGGCAAGGAGGATGGAGCAGAGAGGAAACGAGAGGAACTAGTTTCATTTTCTCCTTCACAATTATCAGACTGACCCTCTGACTGCGGCAATGGGAGTAGAGCACAAAAAATCCTGACAAGAATCTCCTTAACCTCAACATTCTTACCCAGAGGGCTGGGATACTATTTTTCTGAGCCAATTTCTCTCTTCCTAAAAGGCCTTTTGGTTCCAAATATGCTAGAAATCAGTGTTAATTGCTTTTTTGAAATATCATTTTGTCAGCTTCGTTTAGATGTGGTAATTTGCAAAGCAACTCCCAGCAGTTGACAGTTCATCCATAGCTGTGTGGTGTTCAGACGTTTCCTGGGATTCCTGCCCACCTCCTATGCAGCCGGCCGTGTTTGCCAAACCAGGATATGTGCTCAACTGGGATTAACTTGGAACCAGTAAGTGCTTTGTTGTGTCTGAGATTTTTAAGATTCTGAACGGGTGAAGGCCAGCCCTACTTAATCCCGAAAATAAAAGTGCAGTAACTCATAATTTGAGAATTAGCAGGTGCTTCAAGACCACCTAGTCCACACTGGGTGGATGAGGAAATTGCAGCTCTGACAGGTTCAACGACAAGATCAGCTGGCTGGGAGGCCAGATCTGGAATCCCCAACTGTGAGTTGGGGGTCTCTGGATTTATGGTTGTGTGGATGCAAGTGTTTCAGTTATTGTTTTTTTTTCTTTTTGAAGCTCTTTTTCCCTGACTAGAGACTTCCTGATCCTCCTTCACACATGCTTCAAGGTCACAGCTCAGACCAAAGTGTTTACCAAAAGAAACTAGGCACTTATCAAAAGAAATCATTGCCAGCTCCTGTACTCCTTATGCCGCAGCTCTATCTAAGCTCAGCAAACCTGGTCTTTGGAACCAGGAATTTCTAGGTTTGGATGCCAACAGGAAAACAAATGAATTGTGTCTGATTTCTCCAGCAGGCTGAGGCTGCTGCTGCTGCTGCCACCTTCTGGGAGAAGACAGACCTCAGCTAGTCTCAATGTTCACCTGTGACTGGGGTGAAGGCCCTACTGGGACAGGACTGAAATTTCTTTGTCCTAGAAAATAAAAGAGATATCCTTTTACTCAGCAAACAAAATACTGGCATTCTTTGCTTTTCATTCGTTCCTTTTGGCAGTGCTATGCTTAAAGAAATGATTTCAAACAATAACAAAGTTGGAATGAGTTAATACGAGGGTACTTCAAAAAGTTTGTGGGAAAATAGACTTGAAAGATAATACAAATCTTTCCATGAACTTTTGAAGTACCCTCGTACAGGAACCACGAGAGGACAGAAATAAGTCTGAGGCAGAACTATTCGATTTAGGATATGGAAATTCCTTCTCTTGGCCTTCTGAATCCTGAATCCTGGGGAGATGTTAGGAATGTGTACAATTAAGAATTGTATAATAGAGAGGGCACATATGAGTTTGGTGAATCTTAACCTCCAAGAGTCTCAGTTTATTTGTGGCACTGTTGTGAGGATTAATTGAGATCATGCATGTCAGTTCCCGGTAAGCAAGAAATGTTCAATGGGAATTATATTGGGGTGAGTTCACTTTTCTTATCTTCATGGTGATTTTCTTCATTTACTGACCAAAAATGGGATCAACAGCCCCTGTGCTTGTAATACTTTCCAGTCTTCTGATTTATACATGATCCCTAAGCAAATTCTTTTTATGTACTTATCTACTTAAACATAACCATAAATTAGTGAGAAGAAATTCAGGATCAACCAAGAGATTCAATTCAGGAAATATTTCTTGAGTGCCTACTATGTGCTAGTTATAAAAGACTTAAAGAAGAATAATGTAGATGTAGACCTCAAACATTTCCCAGTAAATACATTAGGAAAAAGTGACTGAGAATTAGGGACCTGGGTTCTAGATTCAGATCTGTGAACAGCCCAATTGTGTAAATGACCTTAGGCATGACAGCTAACATATTTGGATATTAGTTTTTTCAACTGTTACATAATATTATAGAGGGAAATTTTTTCATGCTTGCCTAGGAGATGGCACATTGATCATTGTGTTGTGCTTTAACTATCCTAAGCAGCTAAAGCTGTAAAGGAAACCATGAATTTTAAGTGATCCTGGTAAGCTAAAGCAAAACACTTACAGGACCTATCTGAAGATTTTTTTTTCCTTGACCAATGAAATAGGGGTCTTGTTTTAACCAATCACGTACAGAGCTATGAATTTATTCCAGCCTATTTAGAGTATCTGTTTTTAATCCTTTTCTGTGGTTTGAATGTTTGTGTTCCCTTCAAAATTCATGCTGAAACTTAATCCACAATGCAACAGTATTAGGAGGTGGGGCCTTTAGGAGGTTATTAGGCTTTGAGGACTCTGTCCTCATGAATGGGATTAGTAATCTTGTAAGAGAGCTGGAGGGTACTAGCTAGGCCCCATTTCTGCCCTTCTGGCCTTTCCGCCCCTTCCACCAGGTAAGAAACAGCAATCTCCCCCCAGGAGAATGCAGCAACAAGGTGCCGCCTTGGAAGCAGAGGGACCAGACTCTTACCAGACACCGAACCTGCCAGGGCCTTGATCTTGGACTTGCAGCCTCCAGAACTGTGAGAAATAAATTTCTGTCCTTTATAAATTTCCCAATATTTTGTTATAGCTGCACGAACAGACTAGAACATCCTTAATTAGTGTAACAACCATGAAACCCCTTCCTAATAATTAAAAACACATACTTTTTATCTTCAGCCAACTGGTATGTTCCTTTGCCTGAAAGTAAATAAACTCAGCTGTGTTTGTTTTGCTTTTAACTCTGGTGGCCTGTATTATTATTTGACAATATCTTATATTTGAACATTACTTTACAGTTTACTAAGTCTCTTCTCTGTATGTCAACTCATTTGAGAAGAAATGTAACGCAATCAAACAGGATGAGCTTTTGAATCAGAGATTTTGGCTCTGTCTCTGACCAGCTATATTTCCTTGTGTAAGTCACTATATCATTCAGGATCTTGGACTCTGTCTGGACTGCTTTTTATTAGCCTTTGCATTGCAGGCTCTTTCTCGTTCTACAGGTATTAGCTCAAATATTACCTTCTTAGGGAAGCTTTCCTTTTCCATCCAGTCTAAAAATTACCCTGGTTTAGTCTCTTATTAGCACTTTGCACAGACTAAAATTATGTAGTTGACTTTATTATATTTATTACATGTTGCCCCACCAGAACCTAAGCTCCATGAAGTAGGGCTCTTGTCTGGCTTGTCTGTTTAGCTCTGTCTCCCAAGCATCTAGGACAGGGCCTGGCACATTACAGACTCTCAATAAGTCTTTCTTGCAGGAAAAGATGGTGGATAGTGGCAAACCAAACACAGTTACTTTCTCTCTGGGAAGTCTTTAATATGAGAAGCATACTGAAAAGGCATTTGAGAGTAAAAGATGATTGCCTCTCGGGGATGAATGGGTCATGAGAGCTGTTGTGTCATCATGGCTGCTGTTGATCCCTGAAAAATGATGACCCATTGTTCAGTTCTCCATCAGTACATCCCAATTTTTGAAGTATGTGGGAACTAGAGAGACTATATGGCTGTTCACAGTTTCCAGGCCTTCCCTATGTATCCTTACAATAAACTCCATTACCTAAAGTCATGAACCAAAGACAGAGGACAGTAAGGTGTATCTAGGAGATTCGAAGGCTAGCTACTAGTAACTTCCTGCAGATTTTGAAATTTCTTTAGTCCTCCATTGTATCTTAACATTTACACAAATTTTGGGCTCAGTAGCATAATACATTTATCTGAATATATGTTAACATAGAATGTTTTCAATTATTTTACCATTTATAAAATTTGTGCTGCAGGAAAGCCACGCTACCATGGGTCTTTACATTCTACATGGCAATCATACCTCAGGGATATATGTTTGCAGTCTGAGCAGTTCTGGCATTCTTTTTCCTTTGCAATACAAAAGTCTCAGTTCAAATTCTCTTTTAGCAGAATTCATTCTTCAATAAATATTTATTAACAATCTACAATGTACTAGACACAATAACAGGACTGAGGATACAACTGTGTACAAGGTATGTATGACTACTACCTTCATGGGAATTATCATTTAGGGAGAAAGAAAAGATGAAATTACAATATATTGTGATGTTCACTAAAATAAGGAGAGGAACTCAGGTTGCTAAAGGAAGTATAGAAAAGTCACCTAACCCCAAAACAGTTGATGAGGAAAGATTTTCCATAACAAAATAATCTGAAGAATGAGCAGTAGTTAGCCAGGCGAAGTATGGGGGAGAATATTTCAGGCCTGGCTTAGACTAAGTCCTGGAGGCCAGAGAGAACACAGAACCTACAGCAGCCAATTCAGTGTGCTAGTTTAGTGTAGCTGATGTAAAGAGTGCAAAGGAGAAAGATGAGAGAGAGAGAGACAGAGGGAAAGAGAGAGAGAAGGCTGGAGAGACAACCAAGGCAGGTTAGGAAGGACCTCTGTGAAGCAGTTTAGAAGCAAACAGGAAGTGATGAAGGGTGTGGAGGGACTCGGTCAGGTTAATGATTATAATGGGAAGAGAATACAATTAGTGAGGTGTTTTGACTCACTTGGTCATTCACTGAGAAACTCTTTGCTGGAGTTTTTCCATCGGTCAGCTGGAGATGATGAATCTGTCCAGGTTTTCAGGAATCCAACCTCTTAGACAATAAGGGACACGCCATCCCCTCAACTCTTGGGCTACATTTTTGTCAGAGTTAAAAGTGGACAGATTTACCAACTGGAAAAATGACACAGCTTCCCAACTCCATAAGGATTTTTCTTGTCTGTGGGTTAATGTCATTCCTGAGCAAACCAATGTCACAAGATTAGTAGAAGAGGGCTCACAAGACACAATGAAGGGCATCACGGACTGAAAACAGAACAGGGTATGAGAACACAGGAGCATTTCCTTTTCCTGTCTCCATCTGACTCTGCAACCCGGGGACTGGACATTTAAAACTAGGACAATTCCAGAAGGAAGGGACATTAGCTACTGCACTCCAATTCCCTTCAGTGCTGTTTCCTTAAAGGATTTATAAACTCGCTAGGGCGGTGGTTTCCAAAGTCGCAAAGGCTTCTCTTTCTTGTCCAAGTTGGCCTCATTTTCCCTTCCTTGGTAGTAGTCTATAACTACGATTTATTTTTTCCATAATATTCTTGGCTTTTTCCTTACCTCTGCTTGTAAGAAAAATCCTTTGCGCCACTCTCCTTCAAGCCCCACAGAAGAGCCTCTCAAGTGCTCACACCTCAGAGCCAGTCTCGGTCAGTCAACAAGGAGCGGGCAGCGTGGGAAACCCTAGCATAGGACGGTAGACCTGCGCGCGCCGCAGCCCTGGCACGGCACGGGTAACATCGCGGGCCGCGGCCCCTTTAAGAGCAGGCCACGCCCCCTCCCCTCCTCCCAGCGCGGCCGGCGGTCGGTGGCGGCTGCTACGGTGCTGACAAGATGGCGGCTGGCGGGACTGTCGTTGCGGCGCCCGAGTGCCGGCTTCTGCCCTACGCGCTACACAAATGGAGCTCTTTCTCCTCCACCTACCTACCCGAGTAAGTGCCAGTCCCCGGGCTCGTGCTGCCCTACTCTTCGGCGTAAGCACGGCTGGGCCAGGGGTGCCACGGAGGGCAGCTGAGCGGAGAGGCCCAGGCGGGGCCTGGTGAGAGGGACGCGCGGCCTCCGGAGTCTCAGTCCAGCAGCCGGGAGCGTCGCCCGCCCCCGCTCAGGAAGGGGTAGGGGTCCCGAGAGCGAGTCCCCGGGGAAAGGGCGAAGAGTGCGGCGGGGCCGAGGCGCCCATCGGAGAGGCGGGAGCCCAGTGCTGCTGCGCCCGAGTTTCGGGGTTGAGCGGCGCCTGGCTTGGGGGCGGGCGGCTCAGGGAGGTGGGGCAGGAGTCGCGGCTTTCGGGGCCCGGCCCGCGGGCAAAGTCCTCGGGATGTCTGAGGTCGTTGGAGGTGACTGGCGTCGGGGGACGGTTCGGTCGATTTTTGCCGGGACAAAATGTAAAGCTGAGAAGAGGAGTGACTGTTCCTGAGGGGGGTCACTAAGAGTGATGAGCTCTAGAGGAGTGGTAGAAGTCACGGGAGGATGGAAAGTTGTGGAATCCACCTCAACCCTGGCAAGTGGGGAGAAGTTGTAGGATTGGCAGAGGTTCTTTTCTGTCTGGAAGTTCTGAAAAGATAGGGAGTGGGAAGGAGGGACATCAGAGGAGAATGCCATTATGTTACGGCTCATTAGAAGATGGCTTTGTATAGACACAGACCAGCTTCCTGACGCAGAAACTCGAATATATACAGAAAAGTATGGCCTCGAGGAATTTGACTTCAAACACCGGCTTAGTCTGGATCTCCGATTTAGGTGTTAAAAAATTCTGTTGCATTACTACCCTGTGTTTTTCCTGTAGCAAATTTCTTCAGAAATGCTGAAAGTACTTGCATATAGTATTTCATTTATCTTTAGTTCATCTTTGAGAGGGGGAGCTGATCTAACCCCAATTTTACATGCAGATGGAGAAACAGATCCTGAAGAAAAGAGCTAATTGTCTTCCTGAACCACCATCCCCCAAGCCCAGAAATGATTTTATGAACCAAACAAGTTAATAAATAATATTTGTTATGTTACTAAACAGATAAAGTAACTACATCTGTGAAGCATACTCAAAGAAGTTTTCCACATATATTTCAAAGTTTCTTCACATTTTCCCAAATTTGATTACTCAAATCAGCCAAGAATTTCAAAATGGAACTGTAACTAGAATAATCTAACTCTCTTGACTGCTAGCCTTTTGTCCCATTCACTAGGTCAAGGGCTGGCAGTCAGACACTCAGTTGGATATGGCTCAGTGCAGGGTGCCAAGTGACCTGTGGTCTGATCTGGTATGTGTGACCTGTTGGTGGCTGCTTCATGGCCATTTTCCTGATCGATGCTGGAATCAATTTTTAATTTGAGGGTGAGCCATATAAACATTCTAGCCGTCAGCTGAAGTTGAAATGTGGCCTCCGATTTTTTGATGTTCTTGATCTGAAGATATTCAGCATTTTTCTATACCCAGGTTAAGATTACAGACAGTTGGGAATTGGGGTGGCATTGTTTGATATAATAACTGTAGAGATATCTTTCTGGTCTTGAGTTAAGCTGTTTCTAGGATGTCACTGCAACTTTGGTGTAGGTGTGAGACTTGGGTTTCAGAAGTACCATCTGAGTTATCTGTCCTATAGACATTTTAAGGATGAGTACATTTCAAGCAGGAAATGATTTAGTGGGATAGCATCTTTAATCTGATATGCATCCTGTTATCCTGGCTCCTGATTTTAAATGGATGGAACACTAGTTAGAAGGCAGCTGTTGGAAATTGGAGAAATCCAGTTATAATTTTCTGAAGTTCATTCATAAAATAGTATTTAGCACATGTATAACTTTCAAACATTTCGATTTACTGTATCTTATTTAATCCTTATGACATTCTTTTGACAGATGCAATGTAGTTTTTATTTTAAAGCACTGAACTGTTACAATAGAAAAGTAATCTGAGTTTTTTTCTTTGAAGGGGTGTAATTGAGTATTATGGAAGTTGAGTTTGAGAATTTTGTGTCTGCGGGGTTGGTGTGTGCCATGCCTAAACTGTTCTGAACTTCTATTAGCAAGTAAGGATGGTTATCACTTTGTATCACAGGAAGTGTGAGAAAGGAATTGACTTTCCTTACCTTTGCTCTAAAATTCCCTTTAGCAGCAATTGCTCTATTGTATCTTTACTGGCAGTGGAAGTCATGTTAAGGTACTTCCTAAACAGGTCTCATTTTAGGTAAAGCCATTTGTTGAAATTGTCCACAAAGTAACAAGTACTGACATAGATCTGGGTATTTTGAGGTGGCAATAATAAAACAGTAACAAAAATGGTAAGCACTTACAGTATACCTTCCATATGCTAAGGCTCTCTTATGAACACTTTGAGTGTATTAACTCATTTAATCCTTATAACAATCCTGTGAGGAATCTCCATTTTCTAAGTGAGAAAACCGGCATGGAGAGGTTAAAACTTGCCTAAGGTCATACAGCTAGATGGAGTCAGGATTTGAACCCAGGCAGTCTAGCTCCACAGTCCGTGGTCTTAACTATAGTGCTTTACTCCTTCTGCTCAAAGGTATATAGTGCAGGGAATCAGAGATTTGAAAGGGTTCTTGTATTAAAGGCACTTACATTTTAGTAGTGTGAAGATGTGAAATCATGAAAAAATTAGAAAAAATTCGATCTGTTTTCTTTCTAAGGACTTCGAGATTTGTTTTTTTTCCTTCTCCAAAAGGCAGAAAAAATAAACATTTCGTTTTTAAGTCTTTTAGATTTATTTGGACCTTAAAGCAGATCTAGTTATAGATACTACATTTTTACTTTTAAATTAATGAAATGGCCCTTTATTTTTCAGTGTTTTTAAAAGAGTTTGCCTGTATTTTACTTTTTTTTGAAATTTAAACCTAATTTGGGAATTAAGAGAAATACATTTATTTCAGTAATTCATAGAATTACATATACTCTTATATGTAAAAAATATTTTGTGAACAGCTAATCCCTATACTCAGATGTTTATTGTTGTTGCTAATAATGATGCTAGCTACAACTTATTTAGCACCTACTATTTGCAAGGTGCTTTTTGTATATTTGTAGTTTTGTTTAATTCTTAGCACAAACCTACAAGATAGCTATAATATCTGTTTTGCAGATGTGGAAACTGAGGTCCATACAGGTTAAGAAACTTGCCCAAGGTCATATAGTTTTTAAGAGGCTTGGCAAGTTCTCTGACTTAAAAACTATTGCGCTGTGACTCTAATAACAACCATCATTTGTTGAGTACCTTCTATTCTTCAGACACTATATTGAGCACTTAGCATGTGTTTTTTGATTTAGTCTTCACAAAAACTCCGTGAGATAAATATTATCATTCTATTTCACAGCTAAGGAAACTGAGATTCAGAGAGTTAAGTTAACTTGCCCAGGTTTGAGAGTTGAAAGTACAGGAAACAGGATTTTGATCTGGAGCTTTCTGACTTATTACAAAAGCTGCCTTGGTATTTTACATGACTATGATATGTGCCTAATTGGGTATACAAGTCATCCCTGGGAATGGAGGATTGGTTCCAGAACACAGCCCACCCCCAGATACCAAAATCTGAGGACGCTCAAGTCCTTTTTATAAAAAGGTGTAGTATTTGCACATAACCTACAAATATCTTCACTCATACTTTAAATCATAATACCTAATATTATGTGAATGCTGTGTAAATAGTTGTTATACTGCATTTCTTTTAAAATTTGTATTATTTTTGTTGTTGTATTTTTTTCCCCCAAATATTTTCAATCTGATTTCAATCTGATGTTGGTTGAATCTGCAGATGCGGAACCCACAGGCATGGAGGGCTGACTGTATAGATAAGACGTGCTCTAAGGTTAACAGTGAAAAAGGGAAAGATATTTATATATATTTTATTTTGATGTTTAAAGTTTTGATAAGAAAACCGGGAGAACCTTTGAAGTACGTTTTACATGTTAGGTAATTTCATTGATATGAGATGATTCTTGTTTACATATTATTGAATGACTTAAATAATTTAGATAGTAAAATTTCATGAATTTTTTGGTGTGTTTACCTTTTTTTCAGTTAGTGGCCTTTATTACTTAAAACTAAACATTACTTAAAATTGCACCTTGTGTCAACATGTAATTTGTGGTTCAGAGTAAAAGTGATATTATTTCACAGGTAGGATAGAAGGTGAACTTTAACTCTTTTAAGAACTACTTTTAAAATTTTACATTTAAAAATGAATATATATATTTTCCTGATTGCAAAAGAAATGCCCTAAGTTTATTATGGAATATTTGCAAAATATAGACCCACAGAAACAAAATATAAATTAACCTTAATCCCCCCACCCACAGATTACGAATCATCCTTTAGATGTATATTATTCCAGATCTTTTACTCTGTCTGTATGTATTTTCCCATTTAGTATTGTCCACTGTTTGCTGTTTTTTCCTCCTTAATGTATAATAAATATTTCCTCATGTTATTAAATATTCTTCTATATTGTTATTTGTTATGGATATATTATAATCCATGTAACAACCTTGTGGCATTTTATTTAATTTGTCCCCTGTTATTGGACATGTAGTCTTTTAGGTTTTGTTTTTATTTTTGTTTGTTTTTGTTGTTTTTTTGGCCATTACGAGTAATGAAATACTTTGCCTTAAAGAAAAAAATTTTGAACTCATTGGTGATGAGTTCCCAGATGTTGAATTCCTGGATTAAAGATATCAGTTTATTTTCCTACTGTCTGTGTAGACAGACACTACCCTGGGTTAATTTTGGCATTATCCTTAGTGACTTGAAATTAAGAATGTGGTTTTGATCAGAGACAGGTTGTTAGAGATATCTAGAGAATGTTTATAAAAGTAACGTTGCTTCTAATAATTTCTTTTCTTTCTTCCTCTCTCCCTTTATTTTGGCTTTTCAATGGGCTTTTATTTTGTAAATCACATACATTTGAAAAATAGAACACACTTAAGAGATTTTTTTTATATATTTGGTGTGTAGATAATGATCGTCGTATATATGGATTTGAGGACTTGTTACAGTTATTCCATAGGCTCCTGTAACCAACAAGTTGTGAATCACTGGTTTGGAGGCATCCAGCTCTCTGGAGATTGGGGACTATCATGACCTTCCTTTTCTTCCCTTTCTTTAAACTGAGATTAGATACTAGCCTGGCTTGGGAACCTTAATAGTTACTGAAATTCTGGTGTTTTTAGTCTGGGAATCCTAGAACTTTAGAAAAAGAATGGAGGAAAAGTATCATGAGGTGGATTGAGCACTAGAGTTTGAGTCTGTAAGTTATGATTCTTTTCTGAGCATCATCGGTTTCCTCTTATGTAGAAATAATTTTTATATTAATCAAATGCTGGGAGGTTTTATATTATGTAGAAAAATTTTTTTTAACAATTAAATTAAAAAAGTAGATTTTTAACAATTGATATTTGGACCTGATACAGGGACTTTGTCATGTTTTATATATAGATAAGAAGCATTTCAACTATTTGTAGTTATCTGATTTTGCTGTATTTCAGTGATTCAAAAATCATGTTTGGGAATAAGAAAGATTTTCTAGATTTTAATTTTAGAAATATAGCTGGTTTATAAAATGTTAGGCATCTTAATATCTATAAAATATTTCAAAGGATGAGAATTTAGAGATCCCTGATTCCTGTTTATTTATAATATTAGTTGTCAAAATCTATGATAAGGGAATTTACAGCAGAAAATTTATAAAATTGTTAGGTCTTTTCAGATTGAATCTTAAGATAGCTACCACAGGATTTCCCAGTGTATATTCTGTGAATGACCAGTTCCTGAGATTTTTGCTCATTAAGGGGTTCTATGGTCAGGTAAAACTCTGAGAAGTCCAGCAGTATAAAAATCTATTAATATGGGGGCTGGCCAGATAGCTCACTTGGTTAGAGTGTGGCATTGGTAACATAAAGGTCAAAGGTTCATATTCCTGAAACCAGCCATCCATCCAAAAAAAAAAAAAATTCTCTTAATATGGAGGACTTTAAAAAAAACATACTAATAATAGCTTTTAAGATCTTTGCACTTCGGGAAGATGCTTCTCTTAGAACTTTTTTTTTTTTTTTTTAGTGTGAGCTTCATGGCTTTTTATCAATATTTGTAAAAAATCCATGAAGCAAAGTAATGTTCTGTAGGCTGCTATATATATTTACACTATAGTTAAATAAGAATACTGTTTATTTAATGGATTTTTGCTTATGATGAAATAAAAGTTATCCATTGAGTCATCCATGTTTAAATATGTGCAGAAAGAGAGAGAAATATCATTTATAGTCTTCATGTAGTAATAATTTAAGTAATCTAATATGAATCTGTCCTTTAAAAAATTGCTGAATGGCAGCTAAGTAGAATGGAGTATCCTAACATAATTTATATTTTGAATTGGCAGGTGATAATAGGAATTGGAAAATTAGGCTGTGTTTAGTTCTAATATATACATTTAAGGCTGTGTAAGCATGGTTTGTCTTATCCCATAAGTTTTGGTATGTTATATGTTCATTATCATTCAATTAAAAATAGTTTTCCAATTTTATTTTGGCTTATTCTTTGACCTGTGGGTTTTTTATAAGTGTGTTGCTTGATTTTTTAACATTTGGGGTTTTTCTAGTTACCTTCCTGATAATGATTTCTTCATTTCACTGTGGTTAGTGAACGTACTCTCAATGTTTTCTTTGTTGAGACTTATTTTATGGCTTAGCATTTTGATAAATGTTCATGTCCACTTGAAAAGACAATGTATGTATTCTGCTAAGTACTGTCTTCTATAAATGTTAATGTTTGTAAATTGTGTTGTTCGAATCATCTATATCCTTTTTTTTTTTTTTGCCTATTTTTTTCTATTCATTACAAAGAGATGTACCTTGAGGTTGTGTTAACGTAACATGATTATATTAATGTAAATAGATAGGGCTTGAGCTCCAGATTTTTTTGGTCTCTTGCTCAGTGTTTTTCCTTCATTTTGTATTTTGGCACCTTATTCCTGATAACTGATGGGAAAAATTGTGGAATATAAATAACTCCATTTGCCAGCAGTTGTTTTAAATGCTTATTGACTGAGAGTTAAAGTGAGGTTTTATGTTTGGTTTTGTTGATTATTGCAAATTTCTTTTGAGATTTACTTGTTTATGAGGTCCAGAAGTTGAGAGTTTAACCTTGCATATGTCCCCTTTCTCCTTCCTCTCATTGTCCTCTTTCTTTCCTTTCCTCTTTTAATTAAGTTGTTCTATTAGAAGAGCCATAAAGCCTAACTTCTATTAATTCTTCAGCTGTCAGCTAAAACATCACTTTCTCAGGATGTCCTGCTTGACTTCCCTTTCCTCAGTAAGCCTGGCACACATTCTCCTGCCCCTACAGTTAAATGCTTTCATAGCAGTGTGTACGTGTCTGATATATTACTTTATACAGTTTGTAATTATGCATTTATTTGTATGATTACTTGATTAATAGCTATCCTCCACAACTAGACCACAAGCTCCAATAGGAAGTGTAGAATCTCCCCCATCATTGTAGTACAAGCATAATATTTGTTAAATGAATAAATGAGTGAATTAAGTAGCCATTTGATGACTTTTTTTTAATGCAATTTTTGTTTGGGATTAGGGGAGTCATATTCTGGACATGTTCAAACTATCAAATAATTAGTAAGTTTTAAATCTACACTATAAATTTTCATGATTTTCATAGTTTTCAGCAAAATCTGAGAATATCTTAAGTGAAATTGGTTATCTCTGGGTTGGGGGTATCATATTTGGAAGAACTTGGAACAACAGAAAGTTTCTTATCTAAACCTTGGAGTTTTAAAAGGCTTTTGTTATAAAATTACAATTTTATAGGCAATATTTCCAATGAGACCTTGAGAAATTTAAAGTTCAGTTTATCACAGCATCTGATTTATTAACAGATTTTAATAGTTTTAGAGTAGATTATCAATACAGTATTTTACTTTTAGGGTAGGGATCATTTCCTCCAATTCTTTGAACATAAGTGTTTTTTAATTGATTTTTCACATATCAGTGTTTTGGGGATGTAATTTATGTACCATACAGTTCCGCTGTTTAGAGTATACAGTTCAGTTGTGTTTAGTATATTCACTGACAGATGTGAACATAATCAGTCAATATTAGAACATTTTCATAATTTCAAAAAGAAAACTGTACCCATTAGCTATTATCTGCTTATCTTACCATTCCTACTTATCCTTCCATTTCTAAGAAACCACTAAACTACTTACTGTCTCTGTAGATTTGCCTATTCCAGACATTTCACATAAATGGAATCATATAATATATGGTCTTGTGATTGGCTTCTTCCACTTAGGATATTGTTTTCAACCTTTTTCCACTCAGGATATTGTTTTCAAGCTTCTTCCACTTAGGATATTGTTTTCTAGGTTCTTTGTCATGTATCAGTACTACATCCTTTTTATGGCTGGTAATATTCTATTGTATGGATATACCACATTTTGTTTATCCAGTCATTAGTTGGTGGACATTTGGATTGTATCCCCTTTTTGGCTATTATGAATGATGCTGCTGTAAACATTTGTGTACAAGTTTTTGCATGGACATATGTTTTTATTTCTGTTGGGTATATGCCTAGGAGTGGAATCTTTGGGTTATGTGGTAACTCTATGTTTAACTGTTTGAGGAACTGCCAGATTTTTTGCTAGTTTATTGTTTTTTTCTTATATTGAAGTAGTGTCATGAAACTGTTCAATACATATGAATTGAAGCCCTGTAAGGAGAGTGACCAGCTGGGATTAGACAGCAAATTGTTTGACTTCAAGTCTATTGCTCTGAGGATTTTCTGTGACAGTTTAGTTAGTCCTTTGTTTACGTTCCTTTATTTTTGTTCAAAATAATGTGGAGAAAATGTTTCAGATATAATGGCATGTGGAGGAAAAAAAACAAAAACAAAAACAGAGCAAAGAAACCCCTGATTAAATGGTTTGATCCAGTTTATGTTTAAAAAATACACACGCAAACACATATGCCTGTGCATATGGAAAAGAGTGCAAGAAAATTTATCAAAATCTTAACAGTGATTATCTTTGGATTGTAGTAAGTGGTGTGATTTTTATTTTTTTAATGACTTTTCATTGAATATTGCCCAGAGTTTTAAAATTTCATTTTAACAAATAACAAATATTATATTTAAACAAGAAAAAAAAAATAGAGGTTGTGTGTGTCTGTATGATTTGCTTGTGATTATAAACAAATTATAAGGGATCTTATATCCTATGTTAGAGAGTTTGAATTCAATTTTTTGGAAAGTGAAGATTTTAAGTAGAAAAGTGTTGTGAATAAAGTAAGTCTGTGGTTTAGAATTTAAACTTTTCGATGCTCTTAAGACCCAGCAGTTTCAGTTTATAGTAGCTAATGTTGAGTATCTTCAAATTGGGGGTAGTACATTTAGATTTTCCAATGGGTACATGGGCAAAAATAGTTTTAAGGCATTCAGTTTCCTAAGTCTTATTATTCTTGTGTATTCTTTCTTAAAATTGATCTGCCTGTGAACTTGTCTGTGGCTTAGGCCCATGCTACTCAAAAGTGTGGTCCACTCACCAGTGTGTTGTCATTTACTGGCTGCTTGTTAGAAGTGCAAAATAAGTGGTTCTCAGTTCTTTCTTTTAAAATAAAAGGATGATCTAATCAACTTGTCAGTTGATAGATGATAATTAATTTTTGATGATAGCTCATTATGTGATTTTTGGCATATGAATCAGAAGGTGGTAAAATAATTAAGTAACAGTACAAACAGATTCCTTCTGTTTCTATGTATTTATTTATCTGAGCAAGGTTTTTATTGTGTGCATCTATAAAAATGAAAATAGGTGTAGACTTGATGCAGAATCCTATTTTATTGTAGCAGTGATATTTATCCATATATATGTGAAATAATTGTTAAAAAAGTATTGCCCTTGTCTTTGAGAAGCATTTCTAATATTATTTTACTCTATATTTAATCACTATCTCTCAAAATTTATAAAGTATTTATATTATTTTGGCCAATAGTATACTTATGATATTGATAATAGTATCCAGAAGAAATTTTTTACATCACTTGGAATCTCATGATCAAAATCAAGAAAGTTTAATCTTAATTTACACCCCTTTTTTCCAGAGAAGTCATATAGAGTGAACAATAAAAGACCTTCCAGCATAGAAGTATGAGGGGTCTTCACAAAGTTCATGGAAAGATTGGGATTATCTTGTAGTTCAGTTTTTCCACAAATTATTTGAAGTGCCCTCATGTATTACATTAAGCAAAATTCTGTGGGAGAAGTGTAAGGAGAAACAGAAATAATATAAAGTTTTGACTCTATAGGAAGAGCCTGTACATTTTAAAAAATAGATGGTGGTATTTTTATTCTTTTGATGGTATTTTTATTCTATTGATACTTTTAAGAGAACAAATGTAACAGCTTTATTAAAAATGATTATTTCGAGTACACTGGAAATTACAAAGTTGCAATCAATATAAGCAGTGAAAAGTTTTGTTTGCAATCTAAGAATGGTGAGGATATACATAGAATTTCTTTTTCTTTTTTTCTAATTTAATTTAATTTTATTTATTTTAATTTTTTTAAAAATTTTATTTTGTCGATATACATTGTGGCTGATTATTGCTCCCCATCACCAAAACCTCCCTCCCTTCTCCCTCCCCCCCAACAATGTCCTTTCTGTTTGCTTGTCGTATCAACTTCAAGTAATTGTGGTGGTTATATCTTCTCCCCCCCCCGCCCCGGTTTCGTGTGTGTGTGTGTGTGTGTGTGTGTGTGTGTGTGAATTTATATATTAATTTTTAGCTCCCACCAATAAGTGAGAACATGTGGTATTTCTCTTTCTGTGCCTGACTTGTTTCACTTAATATAATTCTCTCAAGGTCCATCCATGTTGTTGCAAATGGCACTATTTCATTGCTTTTTATAGCTCAGTAGTATTCCATTGCGTAGATGTACCACATTTTCAGTATCCACTCATCTGATGATGGACATTTGGGCTGGTTCCAACTCTTGGCTATTGTAAAGAGTGCTGCGATGAACATTGGGGAACAGGTATACCTTCGACTTGATGATTTCCATTCCTCTGGGTATATTCCCAACAGTGGGATAGCTGGGTCGTATGGTAGATCTATCTGCAATTGTTTGAGGAACCTCCATACCATTTTCCATAGAGGCTGCACCATTTTGCAGTCCCACCAACAATGTATGAGAGTTCCTTTTTCTCCGCAACCTCGCCAGCATTTATCGTTCAGAGTCTTTTGGATTTTAGCCATCCTAACTGGGGTTAGATGGTATCTCAATGTGGTTTTGATTTGCATTTGCCAGATGCTGAGTGATGTTGAGCATTTTTTCATATGTCTGTTGGCTATTTGTATATTTTCCTTAGAGAAATGCCTACTTAACTCTTTTGCCCATTTTTTAATTGGGTTCCTTGTTTTCTTCCTGTAAAGTTGTTTGAGTTCCTTATATATTCTGGATATTAATCCTTTGTCAGATGTATATTTTGCAAATATTTTCTCCCACTTTGTTGGTTGTCTTTTAACTCTGTTAATTTTTCTTTTGCTGTGCAGAAGCTTTTTAGTTTGATATAATACCATTTGTTTATTTTTCCTTTGGTTGCCCATGCTTTTGGGGTCATATTCATGAAGTCTGTGTCCAGTCCTATTTCCTGAAGTGTTTCTCCTATGTTTTCTTTAAGAAGTTTTATTGTTTCAGGGTGTATATTTAAATCCTTAATCCATTTTGAGTTGATTTTAGTATACGGTGAGAGGTATGGATCTAGTTTCGTTCTCCTGCATATGAATATCCAGTTATCCCAGCACCATTTGCTGAAGAGGCAGTCCCTTCCCCAGTGAATAGGCTTGGTGCCTTTGTCAAAGATCAGATGGCAGTAAGTGTGTGGTTTGATTTCTGGATTCTCTATTCTATTCCATTGGCCAGTGTGTCTGTTTTTATGCCAGTACCATACTGTTTTGGTTATTATAGCTTTGTAGTATAGCTTAAAGTCAGGTAGTGTTATGCCTCCAGCTTTATTTTTTTTGCTCAGCATTGCTTTGGCTATGCGTGGTCTTTTATTGTTCCATATAAATGTCTGGATAGTTCATTCCATTTCTGAGAAAAATGTCTTTGGAATTCTGATGGGGATTGCATTGAATTTGTATATCACTTTGGGTAGTATGGACATTTTCACTATGTTGATTCTTCCAATCCAAGAGCATGGGATATCTTTCCATCTTCTTGTATCCTCTCTAATTTCTCTCAGCAGTGGTTTGTAGTTCTCATTATAGAGATTTTTCACCTCCTTGGTTAACTCAATTCCTAAGTATTTTATTTTTTTGGTGGCTATTGTAAATGGGCAGGCTTTCTTGATTTCTTGTTCTTCATGTTCACTATTGGAGAAAAGAAATGCTACTGATTTTTGTGTGTTGATTTTGTATCCTGCTACTGTGCTGAAATCATTTATCAATTCCAAGAGTTTTTTTGTAGAGGTTTTAGGCTGTTCGATATATAAGATCATGTCATCTGCAAACAGGGACAGTTTGACTTTATCTTTTCCAATCTGGATGCCCTTTATTTCCTTCTCTTCTCTGATTGCTCTGGCTAGTACTTCCAACACTATGTTGAATAGGAGTGGTGAGAGTGGGCATCCTTGTCTAGTTCCTGTTCTTAAAGGAAAAGCTTTCAGCTTTTGCCCATTCAGGATGATATTGGCAGTGGGTTTGTCATATATGGCTTTAATTATGTTGAGATACTTTCCCTCTATACCTAACTTATAGAGGGTCTTTGTCATGAATGAGTGCTGAACATTATCAAATGCTTTTTCAGCATCTATAGATATGATCATATGGTCCTTGTGTTTGAGTTTATTAATATGGTGTATCACATTTATTGATTTGCGTATATTGAACCAACCTTGTATCCCTGGGATGAATAATTTTACGTATGTGTTGCTGTATTCTGTTTGCTAGTATTTTAGTGAGGATTTTTGCATCTATATTCATCAAGGATTTCGGCCTGTAGTTTTCTTTTTGGTTATATCTTTACCTGGTTTTGGTATCAGGATGATGTTTGCTTCATAGAATGAGTTTGGGACATTTGCATCTGTTTCAATCTTTTGGAATAGTTTGTAAATAATCGGTGTCAATTCCTCTTTGAATGTTTGGTAAAATTCTGCTGTGAATCCATCTGGTCCTGGGCTTTTCTTTGTTGGGAGCCTTCTGATAACAGCTTCAATCTCCTTTATTGTTATTGGTCTGTTCAAATTTTCTACGTCTTCATGGTTCAGTTTTGGGAGCTTGTATGTGTCCAGAAATTTATCCATTTCCTCCAGATTTTCAAATTTATTGGCATATAGTTGTTTATAGTAGTCTCGAATGATTCCTTGTATTTCAGATGAATCAGTTGTAATATCGCCTTTTTCATTTCTAATTTTGGTTATTTGAGTCTTCTCTCTTCTTTTTTTGTTAGCCATGCTAATGGTTTGTCAATTTTATTTATCTTTTCAAAAAACCAACTTTTTGATTTGTTGATCTTTTGAATTGTTTTTTGGGTTTCAATTTCATTCAGTTCTGCTCTGATCTTAATGATTTCTTTCCATCTGCTAACTTTAGGTTTGGATTGTTCTTGTTTTTCTAGTTCTTTAAGGTGAAGTGTTAGGTTGTTCACTTGCCATCTTTCCATTCTTCTGAGGTGAGCATTTAATGCAATAAATTTCCCCCTCAATACTGCTTTTGCAGTATCCCACAGTTTTTGGTATGATGTATCATTATTTTCATTAGTTTCAATAAATTTTTTGATTTCCTGCTTGATTTCTTCTTGGACCTATAGGTCATTAAGTAGAATGCTGTTTAATTTCCATGTGTTTGTATAGTTTCCAGAGTTTCGTTTGTTATTAATTTCTAGTTTTAATCCATTGTGGTCTGAGAAGATACATGGGATAATTCCAATATTTTTGTGAGCACCACGCTCAGCCAGTGAGCGAACCGGCCATCCATATATGGGATCCGAACCCGGGGCCTTGGTGTTATCAGCACCGCACTCTCCCGAGTGAGCCACGGGCCACCCCCTTAATTCCAATATTTTTGAATTTATTGAGACTTGATTTGTGACCTAATATGTGATCTATCCTGGAGAATGATTCATGTGCTGATGAGAAGAATGAATATTCTGAGGTTGTTGGGTGGAATGTTCTGTAGATATCTGCCAATTCCAATTGGTCTAGAGTCTTGTTTAGATCTTGTGTTTCTCTACTGATTCTTTGCCTAGATGATCTGTCTAATATTGACAGTGGGGTGTTCAGGTCCCCTGCTATTATGGTATTAGTGTCTATTTCCTTCTTTAGGTCTAATAGAGTTTGTTTTATAAATCGGGCTGCTCCAACTTTGGGTGCGTACATATTTATGATTGTTATGTCTTCTTGATGGATCAGTCCTTTTATCATTAAGTAGTGTCCCTCATTGTCTCTTTTTATGGTTTTTAGTTTAAAGTCTATTTTGTCAGATATAAGAATAGCTACTCCAGCTCGTTTTTCTTTTCTGTTTGCATGGTAAATCTTTTTCCATTCTTTCACTCTTAGTCTGTGTGAATCTTTATGGTGAGGTTGGTCTCTTGTAGGCAGCATATAGTTGGGTCCTCCTTATTGATCCAGTCAGCCAGTCCGTGTCTTTTGATTGGGGAATTTAAGCCTTTTCCATTAAGATTTGTTATTGAAAGGTGTTGATTTATTCCTAGCATTTTATTGGTTGTTTGGTTGTCTTAGGTGTCTTTTGTTCCTTGCTTTCTGATTTACTGTTTGGTTTCTGTGTTTGTTGGTTCCTTAGGTTGTAGATAGGGTTTTTGTTTGCTTGTTTTCTCTTCATGAATGCCATTTTTATTATACTAGTGGGTATTGATTTTTCTTGTGTTTTTATGGCAGTGGTAGTTATTTTTCAGGAACCAAACCCAGTACTCCCTTGAGGATTTCTTGTAAGGGTGGTCATGTGGTAAACTCCCGCAGTTTTTGTTTGTCTGAGAAATATACTATTTGCCTTTCATTTCGGAAGGATAGCCTTGCAGGGTAGAGTATCCTTGGCTGACAATCTTTGTCTTTTAGTATTTTGAAAATATCATCCCATTCCTTTCTAGCTTTTAGGGTTTGAGATGAAAAGTCTGATGTCAGCCTGATTGGGGCTCCCTTATAGGTGATTTGACTCTTCTCTCTTGCAGCTTTTAAGATTCTCTCTTTGTCTCTGAGTTTTGCCAATTTGACTATGACATGTCTTGGAGAAGGCCTTTTTGGGTTGAATATGTTTGGAGATCATTGAGCTTCCTGGATCTGAAGATCTGTGCCTTTTCGTATACCTGGGAAGTTTTCTGCCACTATTTTTTGAATATGTTTTCAATGGAATCTGCATTTTCCTCCCCTTCTGGAATACCCATGACTCGGATATTTGAGCGCTTAAGGTTGTCTAATATCTCTCTCAGGTTTTCTTCAGTGTCCTTGATTCTTTTTTCTTTCTTTTTGTCTTCTTGTGTTATTTCAAACAGCCCATCTTCAAGTTCAGAGGTTCTCTCTTCAACTTCGACAAGCCTGCTGGTTAAACTGTCTGTTGTGTTTTTTATTTCGCTGAATAATTTCTTCAGTTCAGCAAGTTCTGCTACATTTTTTTTCAGGACATTGATTTCCTTGTACATTTCCTCTTTCAGATCCTGTATACTTTTCCTCATTTCGTCATGATGTCTAGTCTAGCTGAGTTTTCTTGTATCTCATTCAGTTTCCTTAGAATTATCACTCAAAATTCCTTGTCAGTCATTTCAAGGGCTTCTTGTTCTATAGGATCTAGAGTTTGAGAGTTATTAACTTTTGGTGGTGTACTTTCTTGATTTTTTGTATTTCTGGTATCTTTTTTTTGATGTTTATTCATTGTGGCAGGGGGTTTCACAGTCCACTGGTTTGAGACTAATAACTATCTAGGATGTTGCTGTGATTGCCAATTTGGTATGGCTCCCTCCGTGACTGCTCAGTTGGCCTCTAGTGCCTTGTGTGTGTGGTTGCCTCAGGTCTTGGGCTTCTCTGGGGAGCTGCCTTTCTGGTCAGCTTGGACTCTGCTTGACTGCTGGATCACGTACCACAGGGTGTGTGATCTCTGTTGAGCTTTCACTTCCCGTGCAGGACTTCTCCCTGTTCCGTGTGCTCTGGCCCAGGCTGTTCGATCGTGCAGTGGCGACCCCACAGGGTGTGTGGTTTCTGTCGAGTCTCTGCCTCCCTGGCCGCACGTCTCCCCACTCTGTGCGCACTGTGCTGGGCTGGGGCGTGTCTTCTGCAACACTCGTCTGTCAGCTGGGCCTTCAAGACCCTGCTCAGCACCACCTCGCCCAGGAAGTCTACCAGGTTTCTGGTAGGCACAGATGACCGGTCGCTCTGGGTGCCTTTGTAGCACTGTGTAGATCTTTCTCAGGGCTTGTTCACCTTTGTATCCCCCCGGCATAGACCGAATCTAGCACCCACCTGCAGTCAGCTCTCTGGCAGGTTCAAGCGGACCTGGGAACTCTCCTACCACACTATTCCCAACTAGAAATTGGTTAGGCTTTTTTCTGAACTGGTGGCCGCAGAGATGGTATCTGCCTCCCAGTAACAGGAAGTTTACTGGGAGCCGGAGTCCATGGTGTGGTGGAGTGACAGTCGGCCCGCCCGTACTTCCTTGTCCTCCCGACACTGGCCGGGGACGCCCCACGCCACCAGCCCCGCCAGAGAACCGCGGAGGGAGTGGGAGGGGAGGTCGGCCCGCAGGCCCTGGAAAGCACCGCGCCGGGCCAAGCAAGTGGGAAGGCTCAGTGACGGTCGAGCCGGGTGGAGCTGCCAGCATCTGGGAAAATGGAGGCAGCCCCGGGGCGGTGAGTGAACCGGTGATGCAGGCAGGAGCCGGGTGGGCGTCAGCCCCCCGAACAGGGCTGGGCCAGGGGTCACTCACAGGGCTGTGCCAGGTCAGGCGCTCACTCTCTGCCTCTGGTTTGTTGCCTCCCCCGTTCTCGGCCGCTGCCACCTCGGGCTGTGCAGTCGCGGTGCGGCTCGGGCGTTCCCAGGAATCTTCTTTAATGCTGGCCTGAAACCTCGAATCCTGTATAGGGCAGCTGGCTGCCTTCAGCGCAGCCCCGGCCTCCGGGATCCTGTCTGCATCCACAGCAGCCCTGGCGCCGTGTTCCCTGTTTAGAGACTCGCTTTTGCAGCAAAGAAACAGTTCTTTTCCTGCTCCACACTTCAAAGCTGTTGCCTGTAAATGAGGCAGCCTCTCCTGCCGGGGGCAAAGTGGCGGTTAGCCCCCACGACCGGCCAGCAGCAGCGGTCCTCCCTTAAGAGATGGCAAGAGGAAGGTCCACAAGTTTCCCGGCTGCCTGAGGCCCAGTGGCCGCCTTTTCCACCTCAGCTACTCCGCGCCAACCGCCGCAGCCACTGCCATCTTGAAACGCCTAGATTTTCAAAATTAATTTAGGCAGTACTTCAGCAAAAAAGCTTGCATACCATTAACTGACAGCAGTACATCACAATTTTGTTTGCACATTCGAATTACTTGGGGATCTTTTAAAAATCCCAATGCTTCTAGGTTATAAAATAATCTATTCTTTTGGGCCTAGGCCCAAAATGCTAGATTATGATTAAGATCCCACAAAAATGATAATTTTTCTGTAGTTACATATACACACACGCACATTTTTCTGTAGTTATATGCATACACATATAAGAAGATCTGGAATCTAGAACAAAAAGAAAAAGATAAGGAAAATATTAGGGGAAAGCTGGACATGGAGGCTAGTCTTGATTCAGAAGTTTCACTTCATCTTCCATACATATGACTTAATGAGCAGATGATGTTTTTTGACCAGGATGAAGGACTTGATGAATGGGACACAGGCTGGATTTCACCTTTCACTCCTCAGTGGGATCTTCTTGTTCAAAGCACAACCTGCATAACCATATATAACAGCCCCACACATTCTACCTAATGATAGGTCTAGAAAGAAATCAGAAAAATTAGAGGAAAATTTTTCTGAGCCAAAGAAAGTTTCAGTTCAAGTCATTAGTTTGAAAAGGCGTACTGGATGTCAAGAGACTAAATGCAAAAATACCGACAACTAGTATGCATTCTGATGCAGGAATATGATGCTGGAGAAGCTGTTTGTGCATGAAGCTGAGCATTGTGGAAACGTTATATGCTTCAAGAGCTGCATGCTGGAGAGACCTACACAGAAGGGGCTAAAGCTGGAGAAGCTATATACATATATATATATGTATGCTGCAGGAGTCTGCAGGACAAGCATACTTGAATCAGGAAGTAACACCCCCCAAAAAACACCCCCAAACCCTTACATCCTGGGATGACTCTCCTGCCCTCTCCACTGACAGAGTTTAACATTGTGCCAGCTAGTGAAGGAAATGTATTTAAAGGGCCCAATCCATTTTTAAAAAGTAGGCAGAAAGGGTGAATTTTGAGGTAAGAGTTGATAGATCCATAATTGGCACATCTTTACTTTAGCTTCTGATGTGATTTTTTAAAACTGTTTTCTCAGCATTTCATTTATATTTAAACTGGTTAAATTTAGTGTCTGAAGTTTTCTTTTTTTGGATCACCTGATGCCCATTATTGTTTCATATGGATTAATATTACTAGTAAGCTTTTGTATTTTCATTTTCTATCTGTTCTTATAAAATAATAGGAATAATGAAAAAT
Source organism: Cynocephalus volans (assembly GCF_027409185.1). Classification (NCBI taxonomy): domain Eukaryota; kingdom Metazoa; phylum Chordata; class Mammalia; order Dermoptera; family Cynocephalidae; genus Cynocephalus; species Cynocephalus volans. The sequence continues at coordinate 25,018,297 of NC_084465.1, read as the reverse complement.
ATTTTTAAAATTGCAAAAATGGACACTGAACTTTAAAGATGGTAGTGTTTTGGAGACTGAAATGTTGGCTGGCATATGGGGCCATCATAGTACAGTAGCTTACAGTATAACTGATGAACATTCTGAATTTAACAAAGGAAAGGCTGAGAGCTCTGAGTTCTCACTGAAGATACTTATGTGTGAGTTGTCTGCAAGTAGATTGAGGAAAGTTGATTATCACTGTAATAAACTTGATTTCAGAATTTCACTAAACTGCTCACATTCCCTATCATAATTTAAAAATTCAGAAAAGCACCCTAAATTTATATTCTGTACTACAGAGAACTGTAATGTGACTTGCCATATGAGATATCTCTTATTAATCTATGAGAAAACCAAACAGCCTTGCCCAACCGTTAATTGAATATGTTCTAGTTATGAATTTATGTGTGAATTTTTACATGAACAGACATATGTAGAACTGAATTTTAAAAGACCACCACATAGTAATCAGTGACATATTTAGCAAAAGTTCATACAGATACAGAGATTTTGGGAGAAATTTTACTCCAAAGCTAGTGCAAAAACAAGGTTAACAAGTTTTTATGGAAGAGTAGTTAAATATAGTTTTAAAATATTTGTAGATCCTCTGGAGTATAGTTTGACAAATGCTGTACCATAGGACTTATGGCCTTGGTCAAAAATACCTGTTATAGGAATGAGGGGCGAGTTCTTAGTGAACAAGGACATTTGGATTAGTTAATATTGGTTTGACCTATCATCACTGGTAAATTTAAATTACTGCGTTATGTTGGAGGGGAAAAGTTAGGTGTGGTGTAAAGGAAAACATGAAAGAATTGAGACAGTGTGGTGTAAAGAGAACACTGAACGAGGACGTGAGACTTGGGCTCTAATCCCATTTCTACCACCAATTAATGGATAATTTTAGATGAGTCAGTTTCTCTAGCCTTTTACTTATTCTTACACAAAATGAGGGATTTAGATGCTTAAGGCCTTTTTGGCACAGGATAACAAAGAGTTGATATTACAAAGTAATTTTTTAAAGAAATGTACCCCCCTCTCCCCACACACATAGAGTAACTCACTCATATTAAGCTAAATCGTTGTCCAGCAAAGGTATTTTGAGAACTTGATATAATCAGAAGATGATAGTGATTATTTCAGTAAAATTATTTATGTATAAATTGAAGCCTTTGAGGGTGCTTGGAAACAGTTTGATCTCTTAAATCTTTCTAATCCCTCTGTGAATATATTGTTATTTTGTCTGAGGTTTGATGAATATGTACACTAAGCATTAAATCTTTCCCAGCTCATGTCTAAATTTAATGATCTTTGCTTTAGGTAGAAAGGGGTGGTTTTTAGATTTGAAATATTCTGAAGGGTGAGTCATTTACTTTCTGAAAAGATTAATAATTCAAGCCTTCTGAGATATTCAGTAAATGAGGACTGTTTTTATATGAATGTCTCAGCAGATTTTTCCATTCTTTTGGAGACTCTAAACCATATTAGCTAGCTTTCTAGTTTGATTTTTGGCTAGTGAGAATTTCTTATTTTATCATAGTCTATATAGGAATGGTTGTTTTCTTTTGTTGCCACTCTCTTTTCCCAGTGGTTGCTCCATTCGTGTGGAGTTTGTACTAGGTTTATGTTCCCAAAGTACTTTGAGTCCTTAGAGATAATTGCTAGAGTCTCAAATGTATTCAGGTGCTTGGTAATAATAAGCTGACTTGAGTTTTGCTTTACTAGGCAGATACCACAGTGGCCTACTCTTTGCTAGGCCATTGATTTCTTGTAATTCTCAACCTCTATTTGCACCCACCTATTTTTCCTTCTTCTAGTGTATTTGAAAGTAAATATAAGATATGTTATTTCATTTTCAAATACTTCAGTATGCATCAAAAAGAGGATATGGTGTTAGTCATCTATTCTTCCTTAACAAATTACCACAAACTCAGCAGTTTAAAATGATACACATTTATTTCCTTACCATTTATGTGGGTCAAGAGTTTTGGCATAGATTAGAGGGATCCTCTGTTCCAGGTCTCTTGTAAGGCTACAGTCAAGGTGTTGGCCAGGGCTGTGGTTTCATGTGAAGGCTTGAGTGGAGAAGCATCTGCTTCCAAGCGTTTGTAGTTGTTGGCAGGATTAAGTTTCTTGCAAGATGTTGGCCAGAGGCTGTTCTCAGATTGTTGCCATGTGGGTCTCTCTAACATGGTGTTTGCTTCATCAAAGCCAGCAAGGGAAAGTCTGCTAGTGAGATAGAAATCACAGTTTAATATAGCCTAGGTCCAGAAATGACATTCCATCACCTGTGCCTTATTCTGTTGGTTAGAAAGAAGTCACTAGGCCAGCTTATACTCAAGGGGACAGGATTTACACAAGAGTGTGAATACCAGGAGGTGAGAATTATTTCGGGCCATCTTTGAACTTCTCTGCCAGAGACATTTTCTTTTATAACCACAATGCCATTATTTTTCTTAATAGATTTTAGCAGTAATTCCTTAATAACAACCAATACCCAGTCTATATTCAGTTTTCTGTTTGTCTAAAAAATACCTTTTATGGTTAGTATGTTTGAATCAGGATCCATTCATTGTATTTCTTATATCCCTTTAAAATTCCTCTTATCAAGAAAAGTCTTCCTGTCTTGCTGGTTCTTTCATCGGTAGATTTGTTGAAGAAACCAGGTTATGGGCTGGCCCCGTGGCTCACTCGGGAGAGTGCGGCGCTGTTAGCGACGAGGCCGTGGGTTTGGATCCTATATAGGGGTGGCCGGTGCGCTCACTGGCTGAGTGTGGTGCAGTCCACACCGTGCCGAGGGTTAAAAAAAAAAAAAGAAACCAGTTCATTAGTCTTGAGAGGCTCCCAAATATTGGATATATTCAGTTGCTTTTTTGTAGTAGCATTTGACTAAGTCCTTTGTCATACTTTGTATATACTGGGGGTTATATAGAAATATTTGCTTAGATTTTGGATCAATGTTTTTTTTAAGACTATATTCTAGTTGGTGCCATGTATCACTTCAGGAGGCACAAAGTATGATGATGACAACTTTTTTTTGTGACATCTTCCACCCACCTTTAATTAATGATGTTCATATTCAAAGATAAGCATTGTTGGAATAAGCTATTTCAGTAGAAGTATCAAAATTGGATATTTTTAATTCTGTCATTCCTTTCACATTTATTAGCTGCAGTTTTTCTGGATAAAATTTTTCCTTATCCATTAGAGCTTTTGGTTACTCGGAAATACTGTTCTACTGGTAAAACAAGATAAATGCTTAATTCTTTCCTTTTAATGGCCAATTTTCAGAGTAATGAGTTGGTATATACCTCCAAGTTACTAATTTTATTTATTTATTCTTTTTTTAAAAAAGATAAGCATTTGTGAATATTAGGCTGTTCATTGTGTTTTAAATAATTTCTGTAGTCATTCTTTTTGATGCCAGATTGTTCCATCTTTGGCCAGTGGGAGCCTCTTCAGTCTTGCTCCTGTGTTCCTTTGACATGACCCCATTATTCTTTATTTTCTTGCTTTTTGGCACAGAAAGATGCCCTTTATCTATCATGCTTTAGTAGGGGAAGGATGTTTAGAGTTCTTAAGTTGAAAATGTTTCGTAACAGCATCAACATTAATATAATTACTTCCTGGCCATGTCTGTGTGTGTGTGGTACACATAAATAGGGTTTAAAACATAGTTTCAGAGTAATAATGTCAATATTACTACTGGGCGAAGTTTAACATTTCTTTGCAGGTTCTTTTTTCCCTTCAAGTGTTTTCCTCTGAGGATAGTAAAAATGCTGTGTTCTAAGGTCAGGATAATTCTTTTAAAAAATTTTCTGTGGGTTATGTCACCAACTTGATATGCAGTTAGTTTCATTTGTCTCAGTTTTCAATTTTCAAGGCTTCATTTGTTTCTCTGTGTTTTGTTTGTTTATATTATGTAAAGCATTTGCATGGTTTCGAATTTTAAACTGTATAGCTTCCATCTCTGTTTCTTCAACACTTTTCATTCCTTCTTCTGTGGGTATGGATAACCATTTTTATTAGCTTTTGGTTCATCCTTCTATTATTTCTTTCTTCAAATACAAGCAACTACATGCATGTCTGTTTACTTAGATGTACCACAGTTTGTTGAACCATTCACCAGATGAAGGACGTCTGGGTTGTTGTCAATTTGGGGTTATTAGAAACAAAGCTGCTATAAACGTTTGTGTACAGGTTTTTGTTTGAACATAAGTTTTTTTTCCCCCTGGGATAAATGCCCGAAGTGTCCAATTGTGGGATCACATGGTAAGTAGTTTGTTTTGTGAAAAACTGCCATAGTCTTTTCTAGAATGGCTGTACCATTTTACATTCCCACCAACAATGTATGAGTGTTACAGTTTCTCTGAATCCTTGTTAGCATTTGATGTCATCACTATTTTGTGTTTTAGCTATTCTGATAGGCATCTTGTGATACCTGATTGTGATTTTTATTTGGATTTCCTAATGTCTAATGATGTTGCATATCTTTTCATGTACTTATTTCCATCTGTATAACCTTTTAGTGAAATGTGTGTTCATGTCTTGCCCATTTTCTAGTTGGAGTGTTGAGAGTACTTGCATATTCTAGATATGTCTGTTGTTGAATATGTAGTTAGCAAATATGTTCTTTCAGTCTTTAGTTTGCCTTTTTATCCTCTTAATGAGGTCTTTCTCAGAGCAAAAATTTTTAATTTCCCGAGGTCCACTTCAATTTTCCTTTTATGGATCATGCTTTTGGTATAACAACTCCTTGCCTAGTCCTAAACCCTGAAGATTTTCTCGTATGTTTATTTCTAAAAGTTTCATATTTTTATTTTTTACATTTTCATCCATGATTCATTAGTTTTTTTTATGAAGTGTATGAGCTTTAGGTCAAGATTCATGTTTTTGCTTATGGAAGTTTAATTGCTATAACAGTATTTGTTGAATTGCTTTTGCACCTTTGTAAAAAAAAAAAAAAACCGTTGGGCGTATTTGTGTGGGTCTTTTTCTGGCCTTCTATTCTGTTTTATTGATATGTGTCTGTTCCTCTGCTAATAGTACACATTGTTGATTACTGTAGCTATATAAGGTATTAAGTTTAACATTAGGTAGAGTGAGTTCTCGCACTTTATTCTTATTTTTAAAAATTGTTTTGGCTATTCTATGTCCTATGCTTTTACATGTAAATTTTAGAGTAAAATTGTCTATGTTCAAAAGAAATCTTGCTGGGATTTTGATTGGAATTGCATTAAATCATAGATCATTTTAGAATTGACATCATTACTATGTTGGGCTTCTAATATATGAACACATTATGTCTTTCCATTTATTTAGGCCTTTTTAGATTTCTTTTGTCAGCATTTTGTAATTTTCATGATATAGATCATCCTGTACATGTTACGTTAGGTTTATATTTCCTTTGAAGCACTTATAAGTTGTTTTGTGCTTTTAATTTGGGGTTCCATATGTTCATTGTTTATGTATAGAAATGCACTTGACTGTTGTGTGTTGATTTGTATCCTGTGACAATTGCTGGACTCACTTATTAGCTCTAGGATTTTTATTTTAATTCTTTGGGATTTTCCACATAGGCTGAAATGCCAACTGAAAATAGGGATAGTTTCATTTCTTCCTTTCTGAAAGTTGTATTTTTATTTAGTTGAAATGTGTCGTTTTATTTTTTTTGGATTTCAAATTCTTATTTAGGGGTGTTTTTTCAGTGTCAGGTTGTAAAGAATTTACCTGTGCTTTGTTCTACTACTTGTATGTTTTTGTATTTTGTATTTAGCTTTCTGCTCCATTTGGAATTTAACCTGGTATACTTTATGAGGTACAAATCTAATTTTGTTATTTCTAAATGGCTATCCAGTTGTTTCAACATCATTTATTATAAATTTCATGTTCACCCTGCCACCAACTGATTTGTGGTACTCCCTTGATCATTTATTAAATTTTGTGCACTTTGGCCTATTTCAGTGTTTTCAATCTTGTTCTCGATTGTCTATTCATGTATTAAGTACCCCATTCCTTTAGTTATAGAGATTTCATAGTATGCTTTAACATCTGGTAAGACCTAGTCCTTTATTGCTCGTCAGCCCTTTTTTTTTAGGGTTTCTATGGCTGTTTTTATTTGTTTAATTTTTTTATATGAAATGTGTTATGTGAACTACATCGACTTTATCTAGTTTCAGAAAAATCTGTTCTTATTTTTGAGCATAATTAAATTTATACGTTAACACAGAGTGAATTGGCATGATGATGGTGATAAGTCTTTCTGTGCAGACTTGCTGTGTCTTTGCCAGACTTACTTACATATATATCCTTCAGGATTGTTTTTCAAATTTTCTTCATAGGTTTTGCACATTTCTTTTTTAAGTTTATGTCTAATATTTTTTATTGTGGTAAATGGGGCCTTTTCTTGTATCTTCTAGCTGCTTTTTGTTTTCATGTTTGAAGGCTCTGGTTTCTATGCTTTAATTGGATATCTTTTTTTTTTTTTTTTTTAACTAAATTCTCCTCTTTTTTGTGGTATTTTTTCCCATTGATTCTTTGGCATCTTCTAGATATATAATTTTTATCATCTACAAAGAGAGAATTTTTCTTTCTACTTTGTATGCTGTAATTGCTTTTTCTTTAAATTATAGACTTATTTTTAAGAACAATTTTAGATTTACATAAATATTAAGCAGATAGTATAGAGGATTCCCATATACCTCTCAATCATTTCCCCTATTATTAATATATTAGTGTAATATATTTGTAATAATTAATGAGCCAATATTGATAATACATAGTTTACTTAGATTTCTCAGTTTTTACCTGATTTCCTTTTTCTGTTCCAGGATCCTATTCAGGATACCACATTTATTTGTTATGTCTCTCAGGCTCCTCTCGGCTTTGACACTTTCTCAGACTTTTCTTGTTTTTGGTGACTTTAACAGTTTCGAGGAGTACTGGCCTGTTGATGTAATGCATTACATTAGTTGATTTTGGAATGTGAACTAGTTTTGCATACCTGGAATTAAATACATTAGATCATGGTATGTATTTTATACATTGTTTAATTTTGTTTGCTTATTGTTGAGAGGACGTTTACATCTACATTCATAAGAGGTATTAGGCTGAGGTTTTTCTTTATTATAATGTCTTTGTCTGGTTTTGGCATTAGGGTAGTGCTGGTCTCATAGAAAGAGTTAGGAAGTGTTTCCTCTGCTATTATTTTCTGGAAGGCATTCCAGAGAATTGCTATCATAGTTTTCATTAAATGTTTGATAGAATTCACCAGTGAAACTACTTAGGCCTTGTTGGGAAAATAGAATAGTTTAATCAGGGCCCCTTGCCTCAGGTCCAGTTGGGGGTGGTATGGCACATTCTTTGTAAGCAAATTGTGTGTGTGTGGATGGGTGGAGTTGGTGCGCATGCATGGCGCCACCACCTGGGCTGGCAACTGCCTTGGGCATCTGCCTTGCATGGCTATGCTCTCAGACCTATCACTCCAAGGACCTTTTGGCTGGTTACCTAGCTCTTAGACCTGTGTGTGAAGGGTCTGGTGACCCAACCTGGCATGTGAGGGGTCTGGGGACCCAGCCTGGCGTGTGAAGGGTTTGTGACCCAGTCTGTGAATGAATTTGAGGGGTCTGTGAGCTCCAGACCCAGCCCTCACTCTACAATTGACCTAGTTGGCAGGGTTACAGGCAGGTAAAAGAGCTCGACAGGCCTGGAGCTTTCTTTTTTGAGAGATTATTAATTATTGATTCAGTTTCATTAACAGTTATTTGCATGTTCAGAAGATCTCTTTTTCCTTGAGTTTTGAGAGTTGGTGTCTTTTAAGGAATTGGTCCATTTTATTTGTGTTATCAATTTTGTGGGAATAGTGTTTATTATTCTTTTAGTATCCAAGTGATTGGTAATGATGACCTCTTTTCATTTCTAATACAGGTTGAGCATATATAGTTTAAAAATTTGAAATCTGAAATACTCCAAAATCTGAAACTTTTTGAGCACTGAGATGCTTAAAGAAACATTTCAGATTTTGGATTTTTGGAGTAGGGATGCTCAACTGATTAAGCATCCGCAAATATTCGAAAATCTGAAAAAGTTCAAAACACTTCTGGTCCCAAGCATTTCTAATAAGGGATACTCAACCTTATATTAGTAATTTGTGTGTTCATTTTTTTTTTTTTTTCTTGGTTCATCTAGCTAGTGGTTTGTCCATTTTATCAGTCTTTTCATGTAGCCAGCTTTTGGTTTCATTGCTTTTCTCTATTATTTTCCTGTTTTCAGTTTCATTGGTTTATGTTCTAATCTTTGTTTATTTTCTTCTGCTTTGTTTATACTTCTTTCTGTAGTTTTCTCTAGTTTTTCTTGTTTCTCTAGGGTGGGAGCTTAGGTGATTAATTTTAAATCTCTGACTTTCTAATATGTGTTCAATGCTATAAGGTTTTCTTCTAAGCATTGCTTTCATTGTATCCTACAAATTTTGCTAAGTTTTGTTTTTATTTTCATTTAGTTCAAAATATTTTAAAATTTATCTTGAGATTTCCCTGACCCATGTATTATTTAGAAGTATGTTGTTTACAAATATTTTGGGATTTTTCCAGCTATCTTTCTGTGAATGATTTCTAGTTTAATTCCACTGTGGTCTGAGAGTATACTTTGTATCATTTTTTATTCTTTTACATTACTAATGTGTTTTGTTGTCTATCTTAGTGAATGTTCTTTTGTGATCTTGAGAAGAATGTGTAATCTATTGTTGGGTGAAATGTTCTATAGCTGTCAATTAGATCAAGTTGATTGATGATGCTGTTCAGTTAAACTGTATTCTGAGTCTGCCTGCTGGATTGGTCAATTACTTAGAGTGGAATGTTTATGTCTCCAATTATAATAGTGCTTCTTGCAGTTCTGTCGGGTTTTACTCAAGTATTTTGACACTTTTGCTTGGTGCAGACACATTACAGATTGTTATGTCTTGTAGAACTGGCACTTTTTTCATTATGTAATCCCCTTCTTTATCCCTGATGATTTTCCTTGTTTTTAAGTCTTCTTTGCTTGATATTGAATTAATATTGCTATTCCAGCTTTCTATTGAAAACAGTGTATATCTTTTTCCATTTCTTCACGTTCGTCTATTTGTGTTTTTATATTTATGGTGGGTGTCTTGTAGGCAACATATTTGAGCTTTGTTTTTTTCATCCACTGTGATAGTATCTGTCTTTTAATTGGTTTCTATAGTCCATGCATATTGAAATTGGTTATTGTTAGAGTTGCATTGATATCTATAACATATTTGTAACTTTTCTGTTTATTGAACTTGTTCTTTGTTTCTTCTCTTCCCCTCTTTTTCTGCCTTCTCTGATTTGAAATGAGCAGTGTGATTCCATTTTTTCCTATATCTTAGCATATCAATTATACTTCTTTTTAACTTATTTTCGGTGGTTGTCCTAGAGTTTGTAATATACATTTACAGCTAATCCAAGTCCAGCTTTAAATAACTGTGTACTGCTTCATGGGTAATGGAGGTACCTTCTAGCAGAGTATTTCTTATTCCTTCTTCCTATCCCTTATAACCTTGCTCTCATTCATTTCACTTATCTACATGTTGTAATCATCCAGTATATTGTTGGTATTATTACTTTGTTAGATCAGTTAAGAATAACAAAATACAAGCTTTTATTTTATCTTCATTTAATACTTCTCTGACCCTCTTTCTTTATGTAGAACCATGTTTCTGACCTATATCATTTTTCTTCTCTCTGAAGAACTTTTTAAAACATTTCTGCAAGGCAGGTCTGCTGGTGAAAATTCCCTGTTTTTTTTGTTTTTTTGTTTGTTTTTTTTGTTTTTTTAGGAAGTATTTGTTTCTCCTTCAGTTTTGAAGGATAATTTTGGATGTGGAATTCTGGGTTGATGGATTTTTTTCCCCCAACACTATTAAATATTTCATTCCATTCTTCTTGCTTGAGAAGCTCAATGTAATTCTTGTCTTTATTCCTCTGTAGGTAAGGAGTTTTTTCCCACTGACTTTTTTTCAAGACTTTGACTTTTTCTTTAATTTTCTGCAGTTTTAATATTATATGCCTAGGTATAGATTTTTTTGGTATTTATCCTCCTTGGTTTTTCTGAGCTTCCTGATCTGTGATTTGGTGTCTGTCATTAATTTTGGAAAATTCCCAGCCATTATTACTTCAGATATTTCTTCTGCTCCTTTCTTTGTTTTCCTTCTCATATTGCAATTATGCATATAGTTATATAGCTTTTTTATTTTCTTACAGTTCTTGGATATTCTATTTCCTTTTTTCATTTTTTCCTTGGTTTAGTTTGGGAACTTTCTGTTGATAAATCTTCAAGCTCACTGATTCTTTCCTTGGTACTTTACCCATCTACCTTGCATGCTGTCTTTGTTTTTCCACTGATGCCCTTAATATTAATCATAGTTATTTAAAATTCCCTATCTGATCATTACAAAATCTGTATCATATCTGAGTCTGGTTCTGATGCTTGCTTTGTCTCTTCAGACTGTGTTTTTTTCTTGCCTTTCAACATGCTTTTCAATTTTGTGGTGTTTTTCTTTTTTCTTTTGGTTCCCTTTAATCCAATTTCTTTAAAGAAGTTAACTAAGAACCTTTTCTCCCCTTCTTTCCTTTCTCTCTCCCAACACCTAGTCTCAGTGATGATCTTTTCTTTCCAGTTAATATTTGTGAGATAGTCAGTTAGTATATTTTAACATTCACTCATTATCTCCATTCTTCTCTCATTTTTTTGATTAGATCTACACTTGATCTAGCCAGAAGGCCAAGAAGTGATTTTTTTTTTTTTTTTTTTTTTTGCCTTTCTACATTATTGCAGCTTGTATTTGCGTTGTTTTGTCATCGTTATCTTCATTATTGGTTTTAGTCCTGTGGTTAAACGTTCTTAGTTCATATGACCAGATTTTATGCTGAAGTTTTTATAGTTTGTTCTTTATTAGGTTTCTCAGGAAGAGCTGAGTAACATTGTTAACTATCTATGCCTTTAAACTTGAAGGACACTTTGACTATATATGAAGTCCTAGGTTCGTACTTTTCGTGCCTGAGTATCTTAACATTTTTTGTTTTATTGTATTTGGGTGTGAAACATAGGTCTTGTGAAGTTTTTTCAACAGTATAATTTTCTTTTTCTTATGAGTAACTTGATATTTTTACCTGGATGCTCAAAAGCTTTTAAAAAGAAGTCTTTAAAGTCTAATAGTTTGTACTAGGAATATTTGGGGTTGATTTTTCCTAGTATACCATGTATCCTTTCAGTATGTAAATTTAAGCTTTATTTTAGGAAGATTTGCTTGAAGCACATTTTGAAATATCTGGTTCCATTTATATATTTTTTGGATCAACTACTTTTTGTTGCTTTCTTTTATATCTGTTTGGTTATTTTCCTTCACTTTCTAACCTGTTTTTTCTTTATTGAGATTTTTTGGGGGAGGGGGGTCTTTTCTAGTGGGGGAGCCCTTTCTTAATTTAGTCTTTGTTTTTGAAGAAAACTTTTCTTCCTCATTTGTTTATCTATTTTGGAGCTGTTTCTGCTTTGACTTATTGGTGCTTAATAAAGTGTCAGTTATTTTCTTCATTTCTTTTAGTTCATTTTGAAATAATAATTAACAATTTTCATCTTCGTGGCCACATTTTTCTCAAATGTTTTTATTATCTGTTAGAATGTTATTTATCCTGTAGCATCTTAGTGTGGACTGTCATTTTATTTTCTAGTTTTTTTTTTTTTTTTTTTTTTTGTCATTTTTTCGTGACCGGCACTCAGCCAGTGAGTGCACCAGTCGTTCTTATATAGGATCCGAACCCGCGGCGGGAGCGTTGCCGCGCTCCCAGCGCAGCACTCTACCAAGTGCGCCACGGGGCTCGGCCCTTATTTTCTAGTTTTTAAGCAAGTTGATGTACCAGTAGTTTAGAAGGAAGAACTTAGGAGAAAGGGATGGGCCAGTGTAGTATTTGAGCTTTGTTGCTCAAGGCCTGTCTCATTTATGAACTATTTTTTTAAAAAGTTGGACTTTTGGCATGTAGTAAAGCTTTTTGCCTTTATGTCTGTGTTTTCCATATATTTTGCTCTCTGAAGAGGTCCTTTTAAAATGTATTTTGCTGTTGTGGTACCTTATGAGGTCTGTCACTTGGATCTGTGCCCCCCTAGAATATGAATCTTTTCTCTCTTGTGGGATGTCATTTTTTTTGCTTTGCTTAGTTTTTTTTTCTGTTTCCTGCAGTTTCTCTTCAGGGTGTGACTCTGTCTTTCTGAAAGTAAGAGAATATTGGTAGGATAGTTCTGAGATCCTCTTAGAGTCTAGAATCACCACTTTGTGAATGATCTTTGGCTCCCTTAGAGATTGCTTTCCTTTTTTGCTTTTACCTACGTCTTGGAGCTTGTGAAGGACATTATCTGACTTTACCCAGTTCTCAGTTTTCCTTGGTCATTTGCACTTGTTGATTCTTTTGTGAAGAATAGACTTTTTTGCCTTTTTACGTGAGTGGCTCCTTCTAATTAGTACAATTAGCATTTTTTCAGAGAGATGTCTTTTGTTTTTTTGACAATACCAAGTAAAACAACCTCCCCCCCATCCCCCTACCCCCTTAGCACTTAGCTATAGCACTTAGAGCTCTTGCCACGGTCTGACATTATCTTGTTTATAACACTCCTTGTTTGTTTTCTGCTGCTTCTCATTTGAATGGTAGTATCACAACTAGAGAGCCTTTCTATCTTATATACTACTGTATTCCCGGAGCCTAACACTGTCTGACGTATAGTAGGATTCAATAAATGTTTGTTGAATAAGTAACTTCAGCTTATGGTAGAGTCTCTTCCCTACTATGCGCCTGTCTTAAAATTGGGAAGTATTTGGAAGTGAGTCTAAGTCTCTATGTTGTATACAATTTTCAGTGATTTGGGGGAAAGCTGTAATTTTTATAACATAATTTTTAACTGTGAACAGCTGTAGATATTCAAAATTGATTTAAGAGTTGCTCCTTATTTTGCATTTCGAATCAGTTTTTTATTGTATATATATTTTGGTATCTTAAATTTTATGCTACGTGCATTTATTATGCATTAAAAAATAGATTGTAGTCCCCTTGGCCGCAGATATTTGTATTGCTATGGTGTTACCCCAGCAGAGTGTTCACACAAAATGTAAGCTTGATTATAATTGATTGATTGTGTATTTTTATTGACTGCTGTTTAGGAGGAAGATTATACATGATACCTTGAGTGGAGGATGTGAAGGCTTTTTATAGAATTGTAGAATGTTAACATGGGCTCATGAATGGTGTTTCCTGGAGCTGTGCAATTCAACTCCCCTGATTAGAGCTGAAAGAAATTTGAGACTAAGGAATTTAACCTTACCCTTTATACTTTAGATGAAGGAATTAAAGCCCTGAGAGATTATGTGATAGATGACTTGACTGATTTGTGGTCAAGCTCCAAGGTCTGTGATTCCTAGTTGAAGTCAATTTCCTATAGATCCATTTTATCACATCATTCAACAAAAGGGCACTGGTTTTAGGAGTGTATTTTTAAACTACCAAAGGAAAAACATTCCAGAATTGAATCTTTCTGTACTCCTTTAAATACTATGCTTGACTGACTTTTCTTCATTCCGAAATTAGAGGTGGCTTTTGAGTACCTAAAACTCTCAATTTAAAATTGGCTAGACTTAACTGACTAGTGTCCTGAGCTGCTGTTAGCAGAAAAAATGTGAAATCCTCTATTTTAAATCTTGTATTTTTTTGCCCAAATACTGTTGTTTATATTTATTTCAAGTATTTTTAATAGCAGTATTTTGAAAGGTCTTAAGCAGGCTTAGGGTTTGAGCATGTTTAATCAAGAAAGATTTTTAATTTGCTGACTTGAATGGAACTCAAAATGTCCAGTAAATTATCTTCTCATCATGAATTTTGGTAGCTTGTTTCTGGTATTTAATTGGTAGTATATATAGATACAGTACATGTAAAAATATGCAAAAATAGAGACATATAACTTGGAAAAAATTAACACTGTATTCCATTTTTCAGTTACCCATATATGCTTCAGTATAAATTTTTTTAGTTCTAATAGAAGAATCTAATTACTCACAGCCTTTCCTTTGTAGTCTTTGTCTGAGACTTAAAATATTATTATTAATTTTATTACCTTCGGTTTTCATCTAGCATTGGTAGGAATTAAAATGTACATTTTATCCCAACCACATTGAGATACCAACTCACCCTAGTAAGACTGGCTATTATCAAAAAGACAGAGAAAATTGCTGGCGAGGAGGTGGAGAAAGCGGAACTCTCCTTCACTGTCGATAGGACTGTAAATTGGTGCAGCCATTATGGAAAATGGTATAGAGTTTCCTCAAAAAACTACAGATAGAACTGCCATGAAAGCCAGGAATTCCACTGCTAGAAATATACCCAAAGAAATGGAAATCATCATGTTGACAGGATACCTGCGCACTTATGTTTATTGCAACTCTATTTACAATAGCCAAGAGTTGGAACCAACCTAAATGACCATTGTTGGATGACTGGATAAGAAAAATGTGGTGTATATACACAATGGAATACTATTGTGCCATAAAAAAGAATGGTGGAGTACTGCCATTTGCAGCAACATGGATAAATTTAGAGAAAATCACGTTAAGTGAAATAAGCCAGGCACAGAAAGAGAAATATCTTATGTCCTCACTCATAAGTGGGAGCTAAAAAGTAAACAAATAAATTTTTAAAAAGGAAAGAAAAATACAACAATCACAATAATACATTGAACTTTCAAAAGGAGAGAAACAGAACTGAGAATGCCAGAGGTGGGAAAGGGGGAGGGGAGTAAGGAAGGAATTAGAAAAGGGATATGAAAAACAGCTATGTATAAATGTTGAATATACTAATCATCCTGATTTGAGTATCACATATTGCATACAGATGTTGACATTGAACCCTGTACCCCACAGATATGTACAGTTGTTGGGATGTTGCTCGCACAGTGGAATCCAAGACTGTTGGTATTACAGCTCTTTATTAACAGCTCTTTTCGGTGTTACACTTCTTTTTGGTGGTACAGCGCTTTATTGCTTGCAAGCAAGGAGAGCACGAACATCAGGCTCATGTCTCCCTGAATGAAGGAAAGGGGCAGCCTTATATAGCCAAAACTTTCCACCCAAGTTCTCATTTAGGTCCTCTTATGCAAATGGATGCAAGTCTGTAAACTCGGATCTGTTGGCTATGAGACATAGCTCATTGGTCAGTTTTGGAGCCAAATTTGCATTTGGCCCTTAGGGCGTTGCAAAACTGCTGTTACCTTTCGTTAGCACACGGGTGCAGGAGGCAAGCTAGGTTACAGAAGCTAAAGTTCACGATTAGGACAGCCAAGCATAAAATTTCTAAAACAGTTTCTCCAGCTGAAGGGTCAGGTTTAGCAATCAGAAAATGCTCAGGGTTCCCTGCTTCACAATAAGCTATGTTACAATTAAAAAAAAATTAAATTAAAAGGAAATTTTTTAAAAAGTGCATTTTTAGATTGAATTAACCTGCTGAAAATAATAAGCGCTTTTAGTCTTCAGCTTGTTTCCCTTTTCAGTTCTTCTTGCCCAGTTCTCAGTTATTATTTGCATTTTAAATATGTTTTAAAATGGCAGATGTTTGATATAACCTTAGTAGATAAATGTTCATTATTATTTGACTCATATAGTTTTAGTAGTGAATTGTGTCTTGCATAACTTTTTCCCTTTATACATTTTTTCTAGGTGATAGTATAAATGAAAGTCATGGGGTATCTATCTGGAAGAGTGTTGTGTTTGCATTGTTTTGGTTTCCAGAAGCAGAGACTCCTTGCCATGAACTAAAAAGCCATCAGTTTTTGTTCACTATTATTCCCTGGAATGCATGGTTTCTCAGGATAACTATTCTACTATTTCTGTGTCTGCTACATTTTTATTGTATTACTGATTGACTTATTCTTTCTTTTATATCTCTTATTGTTGCCATAGATAAAGATATTCTTATTCTGTCACCTTTT
This sequence comes from Cynocephalus volans, assembly GCF_027409185.1. NCBI lineage: Eukaryota > Metazoa > Chordata > Mammalia > Dermoptera > Cynocephalidae > Cynocephalus > Cynocephalus volans. The sequence goes on along the minus strand of NC_084465.1, from coordinate 25,002,259 downwards.
TTAAAAAAAAATTTATAAAGAACAGAAATTTATTTCCTCACAGTTCGGGGGGCTGGGAATCCAAGATTGAGGTCTAGTTAGAGCCCTCTTCTGTGTCATCCCATGCTGGAAGGTGGAAGGGCAAGAAAGAGCAAGAGGGGGCCAAACTCACCCTTTAATAACAGCACCAATCTTACCCATGAGGGTGGACCCTCATGGTCTAATCACTTTTTAAATTTTATTATTTATTTATTTATTAATTATTATTTTTTTTAAATTTTAACTTCTCAATATATACATTGTAGTTGATTTTCATGACCCTTTACCTGTTCCTCTTCCCCCCTCCCTCTACCATTCCCGCCTCACATCATATCTGTTCACTTGTGCTAACAAGTTCAAGGAATTGTTGTGATTGTTGTGTCTTCCTCTCCCACCCTTTATTTGTTTGTGTTTTATTTATTTTTAGCTCCCACAAATGAGTGAGAACATGTGGTATATTTCTTTCTGCACCTGACTTGTTTCACTTAGTATAATTTTCTTTAAGTCCATTCATGTTGTTGTGAATAGTAGTGTTTTATTCTTTTTTTATAGCAGAGTAGAATTCCATTGTGTATATATACCACAGTTTTCTCATCCACTCATCTGATGGTGGTCATTTGGGCTGGTTCCAGCTCTTGGCTATTGTAAATAAGCACTGGAATACAGGTATCCCTTCAGCATGATGATTTCCATTCCTCTGGGTATATTCCCAGCAGTGGAATAGCTGGGTTATATGGTAGATCTACCTGTAATTGTTTGAGCAACCTCCATACCATTTTCCATAAAGGCTGTACCATTTTGCAGTTCCACCAACAGTGTGAGAGTTCGTTTTTCTCTGCAACCTTGTCAGCATTTATCATTCTCAGTCTTTTGGATATTAGCTATCCTAACTGGAATGAGATGGTATCTCACAGTGGTTTTGATTTGCATTTCCAGACTGCTGAGTGATGTTGAGCATTTTTTCATGTGTCTGTTGGCCATTCACATATCTTCCTTTGAGAAATTCCTATTCAGCTCCTTTGTCCATTTTTTATTTGGGTTATTTGGTTTTTTGCTGTAAAGTTGTTTGAGTTCCTTGGATATTCTGGATATTAATCCTCCATCAGATGTATATTTTGCAAATATTTGCTACCTTTCTGTTGGTTGTTTTTTCGCTCTGTTGATTGTTTCTTTTGCTGTACAGAAGCTTTTTAGTTTGATATAATCCCATTTGTTTGTTTTTCATTTAGTTCCCTGTGCTTTTGGGGTTATATTCATGAAGTCTGTACCCATTCCTACTTTCTGGACTGTTTCCCCAATGTTTTCTTTAAGGAGTTTTTTTTGTTTCAGGATGTATATTTAATTCATTAATCCATTTTGAGTTGATTTTGGTGTATGGTGAGAGGTACATACGAGTCTAGTTTCATTCTCCTACACACGAATATCCAGTTTTCCCAGCACCATTTGCTGAAGAGGCACTCTCTTCCCCAGTGTGTAGACTTCGTGCTTTTGTCAAAGATCAGATAGCTGTAGGTGTATGGGTTGATTTCTGGATTCTCTATTCTATTTCATTGATCCATGTGTCTGTTTTTATGCCAGTATTATGCTGTTTTGATTATTATAGCTTTGTGATAGATCCATGTGTCTGTTTTTATGCCAGTATTATGCTGTTTTGATTATTATAGCTTTGTGATATAGTTTAAAGTCAGGTAGTGTTATGCCTCCAGCTTATGTTTTTAGTCAGGATTGCTTTGGCTATGAGTGGTCTTATGATAGTCCATATAAATGTCTGGATAGTTTTTTCCATTTCTGAGTAAAATGTCATTGGAATTTTGATGGGGATTGCATTGAATCTGTACATCACTTTGGGTAATATGGACATTTGCACAATGTTAATTCATCCAATCCAAGAGCATGGGATATCTTTTCATCTTCTTGTGTCTTCTTAAATTTCTCTCAACAGTGGTTTGTAGTTCTCTTCATAGAGATATTTCACATCCTTGGTTAACTTTATTCCTAAGTATTTTATTTTTTTGGTGGCTGTTGTAAATGGGCTTGCTTTCTTGATTTCTTTTTCTGCATGTTCACTGTTGGAGTATAGAAATGCTACTGATTTTTGTGTGTTGATTTTGTATCCCGCAACTTTGCTGGAGTTTTTTTGTAGAGGCTTTAAGCTGTTTAATATATACTATCATATCATCCACAAACAGGAACTGTTTGACTTCATCTTTTCCAATATGGATGCCCTTTATTTCTTTCTCTTCTCTGATTGCTCTGGCTAGTACTTCCAACACAATGTTGAATAGGACTGGTGAGAGTGGGCATCCTTGTCTAGTTCCTGTTCTTAAAGGAAAAACTTCTCAAAGGAAAAACTTTCAGCTTTTCCCCATTCAGGATGATGCTGGCAGTGGGCTTATCGTATATGGCTTTAATTGTGTTGAGATACTTTCCTTCTATATCTAACTTGTAGAGAGAATCTTTATCATGAACAAATGTTGAATTTTGTCAAATGCTCTCTCAGCGTCTGTAGAGATGATCGTATGGTTTTTGTCTCTGATTTCATTGATGTGGTGTATCACATTTATTAATTTGCGTGTGTTGAACCAATGTTGCATTTCTGGGATGAATCCCACTTGATCATGGTGTATAATTTTCTGTACGTGTTGCTTTATTCTTTTAGCTAGTATTTTATTGAGGATTTTTGTGTCTATGTTCATCAAGGATATTGGTCTGTAGTTTTCTATTTTTGATGTATTTATCTGGTTTTGGTATCAGGGTGATGTTTCCCTCATAAAATGAGTTTAGGAGAATAGTCTCTGTTTCAGTCTTCTGGAATAGTTTGTAGAGAATTGGTATCAATTCCTCTTTGAAGGTTTGGTAGAACTCGCAATGAACCTGTCTGGTCCTGGGCTTTTCTTTGTTGGGAGCCTTCTAATAATAGCTTCAATCTCTTTTATTGTTATTGGTCTGTTCAGATTTTTTGTATCTTCTTGGCTCAGTTTTGGTAGTTTGTATGTGTCCAGAAATTTATCCATTTCCTCCAGATTTTCAAATTTGTTGGCTTATAGTTGCTTATAGGAGTCTCTAATGATTCCTTGTATTTCTGAGGTGTCAGTTGTAATATCACCTTTTTCATTTCTAATTTTTGTTATTTGGGTCTTCTCTATTAGTTAGCCTTGCTAAAGGTTTGTCAGTTTTATTTATCTTTTCAAAAAACCAACTTTTTGTTTCATTGATCTTTTATATCATTTTTCAGGTTTCTATTTCATTTAGTTCTTCTCTGATCTTAATTATTTCTTTCCATCTACCAACTTTGGGTTTGGATTGTTCTTGTTTTTCTAGATCTTTAAGGACAAGTGTTAGGTTGTTTCTTTGCCATCTTTCCATTCTTCTGAAGTAGCCATTTAATGCAATAAATTTCCCCCTTAGTACTGCTTTTGCAGTATCCCACAGGTTTTGGTATGATGTATCATTATTTTTGTTAGTTTCAAGAAATTTTTTTTTTTTTTTTTTTTTTTGTCATTTTCTCGTGACCGGCACTCAGCCAGTGAGTGCACCGGTCATTCCTATATAGGATCCAAACCTGCGATGGGAGTGTCGCCGCGCTCCCAGCGCAGCACTCTACTGAGTGCACCACGGGCTCGGCCCTTCAAGAAATTTTTTGATTTCCTGTTTATTTCTTCTTGGACCCATATGTCATTAAGTATAATGTTGTTTAATTTCCATGTGTTTGTATAGTTTCCAGAGTTTCATTTGTTATTGATTTCTAAGTTTAATCCATTGTGATCTGAAAAAATAGATGGAATAATTCCAAGTTTTTTGAATTTTTTGAGACTTGCCTATCATGTGGTCTATCCTGGAGAATGTTCCACGAGCTGATGAGAGGAATGAATGTTCTGAGGTTGTTGGATGTAATGTTCTGTAGATATCTGCTAAGTCCAATTGGTCCAAAGTGTTATTTAGAACTTATTTTTCTGTATTGATTTTTCGCCTAGATGATCTGTCCAATGCTGAGAGTGGGGTGTTCTGGTCCCCTACTATTATAGTGTTAGTGTCCATCTCATTCTTTAGATCTAATAGTGTTTGCTTTGTAAATCTGGCTTTTCTGATGTTGGGTGCATTTATATTTATGATTGTTATGTCTTCTTGATGGATAGATCCATTTATCATTATATAGTTGCCTTATCTCTTTTTATGGCTTTTGCTTTAAAGTCTATTTTATCTGGTAGAAGAATAGCTTCTCGAGCTCGTTTTTCATTTCTGTTTCCATGGTATATCTTTTTCTATCCTTTCACTCTTAGTCTATGTGCATCTTTACAGGTGAGGTGAGTCTCTTGAAGGCAGCATATTGTTGGGTCCATCTTTTTAATCCAGTCAGATAGTCTGTGTGTGGGAAATTTAATCCTTTTACATTTAGAGTTATTATTGAAACATGTTGATTTACTCCTAGCATTTTATTGATTTTTGTTTAGATGTCTTAAGTATCTTTTGTTCATTTCTTTCTAATTTTCTGTTTGTCTTCTGTGTTGGCTGGTTTCCTGGGGTGGTAGATAAACCATTTTTTCTCTTTATTGTTAGCATTTTTTGTTTTACTGGTGGGTTTTGTTCTTTCTTGAGTATTCATAGCAGTGATAGTTGTTTTTCAGCTGTCAAACCCAGTACTCCCTTGAGAATTTCTTGTAAGGCTGGTCATGTGGTAGTGAACTCCCACAGTTTTTGTTTGTCTGAGAAATATACTATTTCTCCTTCATTTCTCCTTTTAGAAGGATAGCCCTGCTGGATAAAGTATTCTTGGCTGGCAATTTTTGTCCTTTAGTATTTTGGATATATCATCCCATTCTTTTCTGGCTTTTAGGGTTTGTGATGAAAAGTCTGATGTTAGTCTGATTGGGGCTCCCTTATATGTGACTTGCTGCTTCTTTCTTGCAGCTTTTAGGATTCTCTCATTGTCTTTGAGTTTTGCCAATTTGACTATAATGTGTCTTGGAGAGGACCTTTTTGGGTCGAATATGTTTGGGGATCTTTGGCCTCCTGAATCTGAAGATCTGTGACTTTCCCTATACCTGGGAAGTTTTCTGCTATTATTTTATTGTCTGTGTTTTCAATGCCGTTTCCTTTTCCCTCCCCTGCTGGAATACCCACGATTTGGATATTTGAGCACTTAAGGTTGTCTGTTATCTGTCTTAGATTTTCTTCAATTTTTAAAATTCTTTTTTCTGGTCCTCCTGTGTTAGTTCAAACAGCTTGTCTTCAAGGTCAGAAATTCTCTCTTTTGCTTGTTCTAGACTGCTGGTTAGATTCTTTGTTGTGTTTTCTATTTTATTGAATGAATCCTTCAGCTCCACAAGCTCTGCTACGTTCTTTTTCTGGGCATTGATTTCTTTGTACATTTCTTCTTTCAGGTCCTGTATGTATTTTTTTGATTTCGTTGTGTTGTCTAACTGAGTTTTCTTGTATCTCATTTAGTTTACTCAGAATTGTTGCCCAAAATTTCTTGTCAGTCATTTCAAGGACTTTGTCTTCTGTAGGATCTAGACCTTGAGAGTTATTATTTTCCTTTGGTGATGTTCTTTCTTGATTTTTCATATTTCTGGTATCTTTCCTTTGATGTTTAGTCATTGTGGCAGGGGGTATCACAGTCCACTCGTTCCACCCTGATGTCTGGCCCGGATCCTGAAGGGACTGCCAATTCTGGGCAGTGGGGAGTAGTCTGGGCTGGTGGTCCTGTGGAGCCTGCTTGTTCTGGCATGGCTGGCTTGGGGCTTATGGGCCCGGTGGCTCTTGGGCCTCTCTGGGCAGCAGGGACTGACCTGGGCTCGGGTTCCCACAGTGCCTGCCTTTTCTGCCATGGCTGACTCAGGGCGTGTGGGCCCAGCAGCTGTTGGGCCTCGCTAAAGCCTTACTCTATCACCTTTTCAAAGACAGAGAAATAGACAGAAAAGAAATTAATGAAGGCTTATTATCTCAAAATTTTTATTTCATTTCATTTTTTAATTTTTATTTATTTAATTTTTGGGGTTTTTTTATTATTTAAAAAAATTTTTTTAAAGAAAATTTAATTTGGTTAATATTTTTTACATTTTAGGATGTTGTTGTGGAGCAGTTGGGAGAAGAGGGAGAGGGGAAATGGGAAGTAAATGGGATGGTAGGAGGAGGAAGGAGGAGGGGCTGGATTGAGGCCTGTGGCACCCCCTTCATTCCCACAGGGGAGACTGGGGGGCTTCCGGCGGTGGCTTGGTCATTGCTGGGCTGGGTGCAGATGTCAGGGGGGTGTGGTAAAAGCCCTCACTCCCCACTGTCCCAGCTCGGGAACCTTGGGCCCTTATTGCTCCGACTTGGTGGTGACTGGGCTGGTTGTACATGTTGGGGGCGTGGCTGAGGCCCGAGGCTCCACACTACCCTGGGTTGGGAGAGTCTGGGGCACTTCTTGTGGCAACTTGGTCATCACTGCTAGGCTGGTTGTGGGTGTTGGGGAGGCGTGGCTGAGGCCTTCGGCTCCCCACTGCCCCAGCTTAGGAGACTCCTGGGCACTTCCTGCAGCAGCTTGGTTGGTAGCAACTGGGCTGGCTTTGGGTGTCAGGGGGGGCATGGCCGAGACCCTCGGCCCCCCACTGCCCCAGCTTGGGAGAGCCCGGGGTGCTTTCTGCAGTGTCTTGGTGGTCGCTGCTGGGCTGGCTGTGGGTGCCGGGGGGGTGTGGCCAAGGCCCAAGGCCCCTCACTGCCCTGGGTAGGGAGAACCAGGGGCACTTCCTGCGGCAGGTCAGTGGACACTGCTGGACTGACTGCATGCGTTGGGGGGGCATGGCCGAGGCCCTCGTCCCTCACCCTCAGGATTGGTTGTGGGTGTCAGGGGGCATTGCTGAGGCCCCTGGCCCTCCCCCTTTTCTGGCTTGGTAGCTCAGGGGACTTCCAATCCTCTAGGTGTTAGAGGTGTTTTTTGGTGAAATGAGACCTCTACTAGTTAATATAAAACTTTGTCTTTGGTTGTGGGTACTTTGTTTTTTCTTTTATTTCTGTGTTCTCACCATTTAAATTCTGCATTGGAACTAATTTGTTATCCTTTGCTTACTTCTAAAGTGGGGGAACTTCCTGTGGGGACTAGCACTTGAGCTCTGTGGTTGAGCTAAATTGCTGGTTTACTGCTGATTCCCTAGGGAAGGCTTTTTGTGCAGCTTAGGTTTTAATGGTTGACTTTATAGGTACTTCCTTCTCTTGAGAGATCTGGTGCACCTGGGTTGTGTAGAAACTCTGGTCTGGGCCTGAGTCTTTTCATCAAACTGCACCCCATGCAATTCTATATTCCTGAGCAGTCTCCTTTGAGTGGTTCTTTGTTGAGTGGGGTGTCGATCAGCTGTCCTTGCTGTGCCCCAGTGTTCCCCTGGTGGGCCTGTCTCTCCCACTGCCCATTCTGCAAACATTTCCCATGGGACGGGCCATATGCTGGTCCCTCGCCATGACTCACCAGCCTCTGAGTGGCCCTTTTTTTAGTTGTTGTATTTCTTCACTCCTACGTGGGTCCACAGGAACCCTATTGGTGGTCTTGCTGGCCTGGGGGCCACCATGGCCCTCTTCTCCCCTGCTGCCTCCAAGCAACTTCATCCAAAGGACACAGCAGTGGCTATTGCCAGCTTTTGCTCCGTGCTCTCAGCAGGTCCAGCCTGGACGTGGCCAGGGCTCAAAACTGTCAGAGTGCTAGGTGAAAGAATGTACATTTTAAATTTTAATAGATGCTACAAGTTTACTTTCTGTAAAGACATGGGTAATGCACATGTTCACCTTTTCTCCCTGATTTACTGATAATTAGGGGTTAATTTAATCAGTTTGATGAGTGAAAAAGGATATCTTACTATTTGTTTTTCCCTAAGACAGACAATACACAGGAGATTTTGAGAAAAAAATTTTTTCTTTGTCTTTGTTTAATGGCCATTTGGATGACTCTCCAGTGACTTGTATTCTGCTCATTTTTCATTCTGTTCATCTTATTCTCATTAAATATAACAATATTTTGCATATTTTGGATATGAATTTTTATTAGTCATAAACATTTTTTCTTGAACTAATGGTCTCCTGCATTTTTAGTTGTACTTTTTACAAGATAAAATTTGAAAGTTTTTATATAATCAAGTAGCTGTTTTTTCTTTTACAATTTCTATATTTCTTGGCAAAAAGGTCTCCCCAAAACTTCAGGATATTGGTCGATATGTTTTTTCCCTAGGATTTTTATGTATATATATATATATTTAAATCTTTAATTTGGATTTTTTATTTGATATTAGAGGTTAATTTATTTTCTTCTGATGGATATTCAATTGTGTAAGTATCATATAATAAATGAACTGTCATTTCCCAGCGAATTAAAATATTATCGTGATCAAATATTAAATTTCCATCTACACTGCGCTCAATTTCTGCAGTTTTACTTCTCTGAGCTGTTGGCTTGTTCCTATACCAGTCCCTTCTGTTTTTAATTATAGGGGATTTAAAGTGACTTTTTAAAAATATTTTTTTATTTTTTAAGCTTTTTTCTATTTTTTAAAAGTGTTTTAAAAGCTGGTAAGATGATTTCCTATTTTATAACTTTTCTTTGCTCTCTTTGTATATTTATTTTTCCATACAAACTTTTTGTATTGTGTATTCTTGATAAAGTTTCCCATTCCCTATGTAGTTGGCAGTTCAGCATTCTTTGTCTTGTGGCTCTTGGTATGCCATTTCCTATGTTGTTAGTTCTCTGTGGGTCACCGGGAGACAACTCTCAGCAATAGATATCCTCAGCTGAGAGGGCAAGTTCTTCTCACCATCAGGACAGATTAGCTGTCTCTGTTGAAGCTCTTTGTGGGGTAGCAAAACTAGCAGATTGTCACAGTAATGCTCATGCAGTTGATGCCTTTCTCTTGGGGAGAGAGTTACCCCATGGATCTCAAGGTTCTTCTAGGGCCAGCTTTTGTCAGGATTCTTAAAAGTTCTGATTGTGACCTCTGTCACCTGCTGGGGTTAGGAGAGGTACTTAAGTAGTTGGCTTACTGTTTGGGACTGGAGATCAGCAGGAATATCTTCAATCTTCATCTTTCCAAACCCCGTTAGGCTAACTTTACTCTGATTCTGGTCTGAATTTTGTTTCTTTTTATTTTCATTTCAACTTAGTATGAGCTTTAAATTGTAGATAACCAGTGGGATTAATATAGTGTATGCTTTGGTCGATCCACGTTAATTGTTTTCTTTTTAGTGCTATATGTTTATGTGTTCATATCATTATCAGATATTTATTAAGCACCTTGTATGTAGCAATATTTAGGCATACTCATGTGAAGATGAATACCACTTAGTCCTGTTTTCTCAGCAGCATTTTGCATAGTTTTTCACTTCTTTCTTTCTAAAATAATACTTTCTTCACTTGACATCCACACTTTCAAAGTTTTCATTTTCTTTATCTTTGGTTCTCTTCAGTCTCCTTTGCTTGATCCTTCTCATCTGTGCCCCCTAAATAACGGACCCCCAGAGCTTAGTTCTTAATGCCTCTCTTCTGTAGCTCCATTTCATTCTCTTCCATTTCACTCAGTATCACAGTTTTAAATAGCATTGATATGCTGATGTCTGTAAAGATATGTATTTTATTCAGCCCTGGTATTTCCTTTGAATTTCAGCCTCAGATGCAACTGCCATATCTGCAGTGGGCTGTCTAATAGGCATTTCCAAATTCAGAAGATCCAAACATATTGTGACTGTTCTCCCTCCCTCCCCCCTGACTTTGCATTTAGTGGACCGTCTGCTCATTTTTCATATTATGACATGGCTAGCTCCCTCATGTTATTCAGGTCTGTTTTCTCCTTTTACTTTATTTTTCTTCGTAATACCATTATTCCTTAATCATTACCTTGATGCTATATAGATGTTTATTAATTTTACAGGTGCTGAGAGGTGTAGATCTCTTACTACAATTTTTAAAAATCAATTTCTTCTCATACTTACTGTGATTTTTGTTTTGTTTTGTTTGATTAATTATAGTTCACAAGTTATGTCATCATTATGGCTTGAACCCTATTATATAGTTATTGTTCTCATCCAGTTAATACTTTTTGCATTGCTTTCCCCCTAGTTTTACAAAGTTTGCATCTACTTTATATATCTTTTATCTGCCATGGATCACTTTGTTATTATATGTGTGCCTTTATGTAGATAGTAATGTAATTTACTCACCCAATCTAAAGGGTATTTTACTGTGTTATTTTAGGCCATTCATTTGTATGGCTGTATTGATGCTTAGTGTTAATATTGTGATTTTATTTAAAATGTTCTGTTTTTAATGTTTTCTGCTTTTATTTAATCTTTTATTTCTTTTTGCTCTGTTTTTTTTGTTGTTGTTGTTGATTTTTCTGTCCCAAGTAATTTAGAAGATATGTATATTGTTTTTATTTCTATTTCTGTCTAATTTTAAACTTAAATAGTTTTCTCAAATCTGTTTTTTTTTGTGTGGCAACTTCAGAAACATTATTTCTTCCTAGGAACTCTGAAAGATTGAAGGAATTAGCCTTACTTAGTGCTTTCTGATCTCTTTAAGTTTATTATACTTTGTGATTTTTGTGGTCCAGATTTATCATAGATATAATGTATTAGGTTTTCTTTCATGCTTTATGACACTGGTCAGTGTGATTCTTAAAAAAATCTTGGTTGCTTAGCTTTAGTTTTTAACTATACTGCAATCTATAAATTATACTACACAATTTGTATCTTCATTCTGTGTTTTGTAATTCATTCTTGGGGGAAAAAATCATTCTCTTTTTCTGATTACAAAAGGAATTTGTGTTAATTTAGAAAATTTGAAAAAATACAAAAAAAGCCCAAAGAAGGAACAAAAAAATCACTTGTAATCTCACTCTTGAGAACTACGTTAACTTTATATATGTTCTTTGTTTTTTCTCCCTGAATATAAATATTATTACTTATAACACTTGATTTCTCACATACACGAGTATATTAGAAACCACTTTTCCCCTTCACTTGCTACAAGGGTATTTCCAACAGTTCGTGGAAAAGTAGAATTCAACGATAATTTGAATCTTTCCATGAACTTTTTGAAGTGCCTTTAATGAAAATTTCAATGTCTTTATTGAACATTTTCCAATGACGTTAAAGTCAGGCTATAGAATACATTATCATTACATGGTGTTCTGTAACATAGGTATGTCATTATTTAGTCCCCTGTTGTTAGACAATTTAGGTTGTTTGCAGTTTGCTCTTATAAATAGTGCTATGATGAATGTAGATGATTTACATTCCCTAGATTATTTTTTAGGTTAAGTTCCAAGAAGTGGAATGATTCTGAGGCTGTTTAGTATGATGATTAAGGCTTTGTAGTCAGACTGCCCTGGGTTCAAATCCTTATTTAGGTGTGTATTTTTAGGCAATTAATTTATCTGTCTGTTTTTAATCTGTACTTTGAAGACAATAGTTTATAATTGGAAAGCTCTTAAAACAGTGCCTGGGATTCGGACACATTGTGATTGTCGTGATTGTTGTCATCATCATTATTTTTATTTAAAGGATATGCATATTTGAAATGTTTTTGATATATTTATATTAACTTTCTCTATTGAAAAGTTACATCTATTTGCATTTCTGCTAGTGAAACACGAGAGTACCATTTTACCAGCTCTGGCCAACAACTGATGTTATAATTTCAAAATGTGTTTTTTTGGGGGTGTGGGTCCTATTTTACAGGGACAATACTCGTATATCTTTGTTTAAATCTCTAATTTTTCATTATTATTGATTTTGAATGTTTGGTTTTTGACCATTTTTATATGGGGTATTTATATTTAAGTCCTCTTTAAATATTTAAATTTTAATTAACCCTTTATAATTTTTTTTTTTCAGTTCTCTGGCATGGGGAACTGAACCCTTGACCTTGGTGTTTCAAGGCCACACTCTAACTAACTGCGCTAATGGCCAGCCAACCCTTTGCATTTTATGTCACCTTTATGTGTTCTAGTTGGTTGGTTGACTTTTAATTTGCTTTGAGGTTATTTTGTGTATTAATGTTTAATCTTTGTGGAACAATTCTTTTCCTTATAGTCTGCTTTAAAAAACAAATCATTCACTTATCTATTTGTGATAATCTCTTATTTGTGTTAGTATAAATAAATGTATAATTTATTTACTCATTTATAAAATACCCTCTCTGTGCCAGGCATAGATCTAATTTTTTAAGAATATACTTATTATTTCAGAATAACATTAGATTTGCAGAAAATTTGCAAAGATAGTAGAGAGTTCCTGTATGCCCCTTACCCAGTTTCTCCTATTGCTGATATCTACATGACGATGGTACATTTGTCACAACTAAGATACCAACATTAGTATATTAACTATTAACTAAAATTCACATTTTGTTTAGATTTCACTAGTTTTCCCACAAATGTCCTCTCTGATCCAGGATCCCATCCAAAATAGCACATTATGTTTAGTTGTCATGTTTTCTTACTTTCCTCTGGTCTGTGACAGTTTCTCAGTCTTTTCTAGTTTTTTATTATACTGAGAGTTTGGAGTAGTACTGGTCATGTATTTTGTTGAATGCTCCTCAATTTGGGTTTGTCTGATGTTTTTCTCATGGTTGGACTGGGGCTATTTATATCAGAATAGACACATGGATATTTATTTTATAGTTTAGGTTATAATCCAGTGCTACATTCTTTATTTTATTGCTTAAATTTTTTCAGCTTTGGCCAGCCATTCTTTAATTCTTTCAGGTTGGCTTCTCTGTGTCACTTTGACATGACCCATCTTTTTTTTTTTCTGAGCATGTCTTTCTGGTACAAGATGTTCTAAGTTTTTCTCTTGTGTTCTTTTGCCTAGTCATGGCATACAATCAGCCATTTCTCCTAGAATTCTTGTCTTCTTTTATTGGAGGATGTATGTAGAAACCAAGATCTGGGCACTTGCTATTTGTGCTCATGGCTACTGGTGAGGCACTGCTTCCAGTCCCTCTCAGTGGACAAAACTAGGAAATACTATTTGTGTGTGTATCTGTGTGTGTGCATGCCAAGTTAAGCACCAGTTCACGTTGATGTCTCTGATTCTAATCCAATCCAGTACCATAGGGTTCATTCTGACCTTCCTTCCCTTGCTTATCTGTAACTTCCCACTTCAAAAGTGAGTATCCAGACTCCCACATTTACCATCCACTTAGTTGTTTGTTCAGCCCCAGTATACATATGTGACAGAATTAACCCATATCCCCATGCAAAACAACTTTACCAAGTAAAATATTGTGTTTATTTATAGTTCTGTTTGTCTTTAGCCTTACAGTTTCCAGTGAAAGCACCATCTTCTAAAGTCACAAGTATATCAGTTCCTTTCTTAACTCATAGTTCTGCTTTTGATGATATGCTTAAAAGTCCTTCTTGATCCAAATATTGATTTTATATACATACATAATTTTACATATATATATTTTTTCATACAATACATATATTATTTTATATATATAATAGATATGTTATATGTAATGCATGTATAATAGATACGTTATAGATAATGTAACAATATTATTGTATGCAAATAATAGTATAATACAGAATATGTATAATATGTGTGGCTTTTTATTTATTTTTAGGTACTTTATTGCTTTGTTTTTACATTAAATTCTTAGATATATCTGAAGTTCGTTTTGTCACTTAGTGTGAAGTTGAACTCTTTCTTTTTAAACAAAAGTTGCCTTATGCTTTCCTCCATTGTTTGAAATACCAGGTTTATCATATTTTAAAATCTTAAATATGCTAGAGAGTTTCTGTGCTGCTTATTCCATTTCATTTTCTATTCTTTTCAAGTTCCAAACATTATGTAAGTTTATGATAATTTCAGCATCTGACAGGTTATTCCTCATTTTGCCTATTCATGTTCATTCGTTCTTTTAATTAATTACTATAATTTCCTTTTCTTTATTTCAGGAACATTTTAGTGGATAAACCAAATGACCAATCCTCAAGATGGTCTTCAGAGAGCAACTATCCTCCCCAGGTAAGATTACATGTATGCCTTTAAATGGGCACTTATTCAATTGATATCAGTTACCTGGAATCCCTTCAGTCTTTGAGACTGTGACGTAAATTTTTATTTCTTCTTTTTTTGTTTAAATTTTGGAAGAATTTTTATTTCATAGATAAATGCATTGTGGGATTTGATGAAATAAATCATAGACCTTTACTCCTTTTTCCCAGAACATTTAAAATCTAATTTATATTTTTTTCTGAATTACTAATAATGTGAAACTAAGTTTCTTGATACCTTATGAGGAAAATGTTAGCTAAGAAGAACTTGTAAGGACACTGTTGCCGTTCTGATCTGAGTAGAGATTATGACCTGTGTTTGATTTACACTCAAGTCGTTCCACTTACACTCAAGTCATTCCATAAATGTTTAAGGAAGTATTAGTAAATTGAACTTTGATTCAATGACTCAGTGACTGCCTTATGGGGAAAATGAACTTAATATAGTTTATTTGTTATTTTCCTAAAATAGCATACTTAGATTTGTCAGGACCATGAGCTAAATTCCTTTTCCCTGACAAGTGATGGTCTGAGGTTGTCTGAATTTAAAAATAATCCTTCTTTCAGTTACACACTTTCAGCATTAATATGTACAAGGTGCACTTATTGTGTCTGTATCCCTGAGGAAATTAATGCTCTGATAGGTAAAGCGGATGAGTAAACAAGCTTGCTTACTTTATCTTCTTATTCTAGTGTAATTCAGAGAAACCTAGTCTCCGTAGTTATTTTTTCCTTTTGTACATGTATTTTTGCTGTTTGCATACTTACTTGCATCACCTGGTATTTACATGTTTTATTCCAAAATACATGTCTGAAGAATATATACTTATAATTTTATATACAATATAAAGAATAAAACAAATAACCTGTTTCTTTATCAACCATCTTTAGAAATGGAAAATGACCACAACCTTTTTGAAGCCTCCTGTGAATCCCCTTATATCTGTCCTCTAAGACCTCACGAGTAACTATTATTTCGTGTTTTAGTAAGCATTTTCTTAACAGTATTATATATGTATGTATAAATGCCCTATGATTTAGTTTTTCTGGCTTTGACTTTATATAAATAAACTATAAATTGGTTTACTTGTAAATCAGTCTTCTGTGATTTGCTTTTTTTACTTAACGTTATGATGATATTTGTTAATGTTGTTGTGTGTAACTATAGTTTGTTCATTTTCACTGCTGTATAGTATTTCTGTATATGAATATGCCAAAATGTGTGTATTCATTTTGCTTTTGATAGGCATTTGCGTTTTTTACAATTTTTTGCTATTATGAAACAGGCTACAAAAAAAAAAAAGAAAAAAAAGAAAAAGAAACCGGCTACTGTGAACATTCTTATACAGTGTCTCCTGGTACATAAGAGTTTCTTTAGTGTATATACCTTGAGTTGAATTGCTGACTCATAGGTCAGGTATGTGTATATTCAACTTTATCAGGTAATACAAAGCTGTTTTACAGAGTAGCTGCATAATTTATACTCTCAATGGCAGTGTGTGGAAGTTGCTGTTGCATCACATTCTCTTCATCACTTCAATGGCTGAGTTTTAGATTTTGCAGTCCGTCCTCCGGTGGAAGTTTCATTTTAACTCACTAGGGTTTTAATTTGTTTTTTCCTGTTTGCATTCAAGCCTCTTTGCATATGCTAATTGCTTACATTTTGTTTTTAGTCATGTTAATCTTGATTCACTTTTTTATTTTACTTAATTTGTGTGCTCGGGTTTTGGTGTGTTTGTCTTTCTTGTTCAGTTTTTATTTCTTATTAATTCTTATTAATTATTTCTCATCAATTAATCTTTTTAACTTATTTTTATGTTATAACTGAAACTATGATAATCTTCTTACTGTGAGATTCCCTTTATTACTGGGTTATATTTTGAAGGCAGTAGAATTTATTATTTTTTAAACTTACTTGCTTATTTATTCATTTGAAAATTATTTAGTAAGCACCCATGGGGTGCTGTACTGGAAATACAGTATGAATTAAATATTGTCTTTCCTCTTAGTGAGCCAAGAAATACCCCGAATCAATTAGTATTCAATATAAGTCATAGAGTAGAAGTTATCTAAAAGTTTTTATAAGTAATAAGGACTAATTTATCATGGAAATGAATAAGATGGGATTCATTATTTTTCACTGTAATTACTACCAAATATGACTTAGGTTCCATGTGGCCAGTCTCAAAGTACAGCAGTCTTGCCAGAAAAAAAGTAATTGAAAGAAATTTCAATTTTATTTAGTTTTATGAGAAACTGCCATGTTGGATGGAATAGGTATAGTTTTAGTATATGGCAAAGAATCTTGCACTCCTAGGGGTTTTGAGCTATAATACTTATTTCTAACTCTTGATCTGAAAGTTACTAAAAGGGCTGGATTAAAAAAAATACATGTGCATAAAGTTTATGAAAGCTGGGACCCTAAAGTGATTCATTCTTAGGATAAGGATGAAATAGAAGAAATACCTACCTCTGGGAATCTGTGGGGAGAATTGCATTGGCACTGAATAGAGGAGGACAAAATGAAGAGGGAAAACCCATTTCTGAGAGGTTATAGTTATGTATTGGTCTTTTTTCACATTTGGTACTCAAATTCTCAATACCTGGCTATCTACGAACTTCATGGTATGATTTTAAAGTGATTGTGGATGAGTAGTGCTCTTAAGGTTCTCAGCAGAAGCAGATGCAGATCCTCTCTAGAGATAGTTACCTTCATCTCTAAACCTTAGGTGGTCTCCATAAGACATTATTCAAGGAAAGTGAGTAGTACACACTCAAATATAAGCATACTGGGAAACAAGATACATAAAGAACTAGCAGAAACAATAGACAGCAGAAACTTGCAAAAATCTTAGATATGGGAATTAAAAGTACTAAAAGATATTGGAATTAAACTACTTATTGTATTTAAAGAAATAGAAGATATCTGCAAGGAATAGGAAACTGTAAAAAGTAATCTAGCAGATTTGAAAAAGAACCAAATAAAACTTATATAAATAAAAAATATAATAACACAAATCAATTTTGACCAACCTTCCCTCTAAGGACAGATAGAAAAGATGAAATAGAAATGAAGTAGGAAAAAAAAAAACCGAAAAGTATTTTTGAAGGTAGTGGATTGATAACAAGGTAGAAAAGAGATATGGGGCCAAGATTTAGTGGAAAGTGGGAACCTGGAGAGGAGAACCACTTTGGGGGCCCCTTTTCCAGCTGAATATCTTGATTCCTAAAGAAGTGCTAAGAGGTTGAGGAGCTGAACAGCACTTTTGGCAAACTCTTGGGGCCAGGATGACAAAGATTAGAAGCTAGAGCCTTGAGTGTGGTCGAGTGGTAGACTCCCCATGCTCTGGAGCTATCTATGTCTGAGGCGTGAAGAAGAACCATAAATAATCTGGCCCTCACAGAGAGGGTATCCTTGTTTCATAGTATCTCAGTCCTTGATATTGGATTGAAATAATCAAGAGTTGGTGATATCCCTAGCAGTGAGCCTGTAGCAGAAGATATACTTCTTTGTAGGAAACTAACATCCTAGGCTTCTAGTTATTTTTAGCTTTTCATATTTGGTATCTATCAAAAATAGGGCTTACAGATAATGGGATACAGGTTTTAAAATATGTACCCTGACTGTGTTAAAGGAAAAAAGGAGGTGAAAATCAGTATTGAAAATTTTGGCAGAAAACTGGAAATTATAAACAAGAACCAAAATAGAAATGAAAAATAACAATAACCAATACTGCAAACTGCAATTATGAGGATAAAATAAAAATGTATGCAAAAACACTTTCTAAAATGTAATATGCTTTTTGTAAAGCGGCAGTATAATTGTTGGTAGATATTATTGAGAAAATAATTATTGCCAGTGATATTAATATGGCAGATACAAAAAATTATTCTCTTTTTTAGTTTATTCTAATAATAAGCTACTATGTGACCTACTTATTTCAGATCACTTAAGAGGGAACTCATGATATATAAATTAGTTCTACTATTTAATTTTGGTTAAAGAGAAACCTTATTTCATGGATTGTTGGGAATTATCTATTTCTCTGTATTTATTTTGAGTTCTGAATTTTTCCTGTGATCATATTGTTATTATAAGGGTTGGGATGCATGTGCTAGCTACTTTGCTGCCCTAAAACTATAGCAAGTATTTGTAATGTGTTTTGGTTTCATACACAATTGATTCTGGTTATTCACAGTAGTTCCCTTCCATCAAATTGCCATGAACAGTGAATAGCAGATACTGAACCATTGATCCTAGGGAAATACAGAGTTAGGTTCCTGTGAGCCTTTAGTCACAACATTTTCATCAACTGATGAATTGTTTATGTGTGTTTTTGTTTAAAGACACCTTATTTAATATATTTTTTGATTGATTAACATTGAACTCACAGCCAAAACACTACAACTAATATCTGAATGAAGTTTATACAACACATATATTTTTTCCATAAGGCACATCATGGCCTTCTTGTGCTTAGGAGCACTAGACAGCACTTCAGCACTACCCTTGGGGATTATTTTAAACAGCAAAATCACCAAAGGAAAACACAAAAATATGAAAAATGTGGCACTAAATAGATTGAATAGGACACTTGTTTATAGTGTGAGAGCTAAAACAAGAAGGCAGAGAGTGTTTGACCTCAGCTAGGAGTGTCTTACTGTAAGAAATGTTAATTAGGTTTAGTACATTCAGCTGTGTCTGCTCTAAAAGTACATTTAGCCCGATACTAAATGCTTTGGAGGTAGGAACTTATTTTATAGCTCCATGGCTCCCTTTCAAGTGATCGTGTGCTTCACATCAGAGTTTGCTTCTATTCACTCAGGTATTCTGAACCTTCAGGTATTTGCTTTTTCTTTTAGAGATGTTTTATTTTTTAGCCTGTAGGTTGAGAGACATTTAAAAGAATGATGACACCCAATGCTTTAGGGATTTTCGAAGAAGAAGCATACACATCTTCTGGTGAAAATTTGAATTATTACAGGCTTTCGGAAATGTAATCTGGCAAGGACTATTGATATGGAAAAGTATACCTGTCCTACCCCTGCTGGTTCTTCCCAGGACTCTACTTCTTAAAAGCATCAATATGTAAGGATGTTAGATGTTACATAAATATTTAATGCAGCAGTTTCTGAGTGATGTAAATGTGGTGGGGGGGAAAAAAGAATACCTATCTACAAGGGAATGCTAGAATACATCTTTCATATTGTCAGCCATTTAAATAAGATGAATGAGCTTTATATCAGTTGAGTTGGGAAGATTTCCACTGTAAAGTGAGAAAAGCAAGATGCAGAGGAGCATCTACAGTATGATTCTATTATTGCTACCTGAATAATGACTCTTCCTCCCTTGGCAATATGTATGTATGTCCATATGTATATCTGTATGTATTTATATTTGCAATTGATGCAGTGAATCCAGATCAAGATGTTAATGGGTATATACCTGGTTGTTAGCACTGGTTATTTAAGAGAGGAGGAGATGAGAGGACAAAAAAAGAAAACAAAACAATTGTTTTCTTTTAAAAAGTTAATCCCATTAAAAAACATGTATGGTTTTTCACCTGTGTAAAATATGTGCCTGTGTGTGGCACAGAGAGTTAAGTTATTTTCAAAGTGGTGTTGGTAGTGTTATCTCAGAAAGGTGGAATTCAGTGATTTTTTAATTCCTTTTAAATTTCTTTTTTATGCTTTTATATCCTTTTTGATACTCATTTTCAATTAGCATTTATAATTTGTATAAACTAAAAAATTAAAGAGATTTTCATTTTGGTAGGGGGCACATATTTTGAGACCTAATGAGAAAACAGCTGTTAATTCTAGGTCATCTGTACTGGTAGGGAATAAATGTAGCATGAATGAAAACCCGATAAATGCTTTAAGATAGTAATTTCACCCTTCTCCCACATCAAGTATGTTTTATAGGAGTTACTGATATTGCCATGGAAAACGTGTCTTTCTAGGTAACTGGTGAATACTCTAGGGTTGTTTAAAATGTACAGGCAGTTACAGATGTCTTGATAATTGCTTTAAAAAAAGATTTAATCATAACTCTTTTACTGCAATTATAAGCTCCTTCCAAGGTAGTTTAAGTAAAAATATGATACTAGGTAATATTTTTTGTTTCCTGGGGACAGAGAGGACAGTTAAAATTGTTTAACAAACATCTGGCATTCTGCTTTTGTCTAGTCTAATAAGCAGATCAAAGAAACCTTAGTGATTATTTAATACAGTTGGTGTGTGAGAATGTGTGTGTGTTGTATTCTTTATCTGTTTGATGAATCATGACAAGAATGTTAAAGGAATAAGAGTTACTTGCAAAGTGAGAAAGGAAATATAGGAAAATATGTGCATTTCAATTAATTTCTGTCTGTGGAACCAGGATACTAGTAAACTTATGAAAATTTGTGATGTTTTGTCAAAGTTTGTGGAAAGAGAATTTTATAATACATTTTTAATTGATATAATTTTCTTATAGTGAAATTCGTGAACCTTAAGTATACAGTATCCAATTTGAAAAGTGAATACAATATATTCATACCCCTGTCAAGATATAAAGTATTTCCATTACTCCAAAAAGATTTTTTTCTGCCCCTTGCCAGTGAATCCCTAACTCTCCCACCCTCCACCCAGAGGCAACCACTGGATTTCTTTTGCCGCTGGTTGGTTTTGCCAGTTCTAAAATTTAATATAAATGGAGTCATGTGAGTGTGTGTGCGAGCGTGTTTGTATACTCTTTTGTATATAGATGTTTGTGCTCAGTATGTTTTTTAATGTTTATCCATGTTGCCACATGCATCGATATTTCATTTCTTTACATTACGGAATACCATTTCATTGTGTGGTTGTACCACAGTTTGTTTATCCATTCTCCTGGTTATGGACATTTGTATTGTTTCAGGTTTTGGTGATTGAGAATAAAGCTTATATAAATATTCTTTTGTAAGATTTAAAACATAATATATATTTTCATTTATTTTGGGTAAATATCTAGAAGTAGGATTGCTGCATCATAAGGTGTTAACATTTTATTTATTTATTTATTTAATTTTAATTTTATTTTATTTTGTCAATATTCAATGTGGTGGATTATTGTGGCCAACTACCGAAACCTCCCTCCCTTCTTCCTCTCCCCACTCCCTCCCAACACTGTCCTTTCTGTTCGTTTGTCATATCAGCTTCAAGGAATTGTAATTGTTGTGACTTCTTCCCTCCCCCCCAGGTTATTTGTGTATTTATTTATTTATTTTTAGCTTCCATAAATAAGTGAGAACATGTGATATTTCTCTTTCTGTGCCTGACTTGTTTCACTTAATATAATTCTCTCTAGGTCCATCCATGTCATTGCAAATGGCAGTATTTCATTCTTTTTTATAGCAGAGTAATATTCCATTGTGTAGATATACCACATTTTCCATATCTACTCATCTGATGATGGACATTTGGGCTGGTTCCAACTCTTAGCTAGTGTAAAGAGTGCTGCAATGAACATTGGAGAACAGGTATACCTTTGACTTGATGATTTCCATTCCTCTGTGTATGTATATTCCCAGCAATGGGATAGCTGGGTCATATGGTAGATCTATCTGCAGTTGTTTGAGGAACCTCCATACCATTTTCCATAGAGGCTGCACTATTTTGCAGTTCCACCAAGAATGTATGAGAGTTCCTTTTTCTCCACAACCTCGCCAGCATTTATCATTCACAGTCTTTTGGATATTAGCCATCCTAACTGCAGTGAGATGATATCTCAGTGTAGTTTTGATTTGCATTTCCCGAATGCTGAGTGATGTTGAGCATTTTTTCATGTGTCTGTTGGCCATCCGTATATCTTCCTTTGAGAAATGCCTGTTTAGCTCTTTTGCCCATTTTTTAATTAGGTTACTTGTTTTATTTGTTGTAAAGTTGTTTGAGTTCCTTGTATATTCTGGATATTAATCCTTTGTCAGATGTATGTTTTGCAAATATTTTCTCCCACTCTGTTGGTTGTTTTTTAACTCTTGTTTCTTTTGCTGTGCGGAAGCTTTTTAATTTGATGTAATCCCATTTGTTTATTTTTCCTTTGGTTGCCCATGCTTTTGGGGTCGTATTCATAAGGTGTTAACTTATGTGAAGTTATCAGACTGCTAGTTGCTTCACAATCTCACTGACCTTTGGGATTGACACACGTTTTAATTTTAGTGATTATTGTTGGTGTGAAGTAGTTATAATTTATGAATTCCCTAATGACTAATAATATTAAGCACTTTTTTTGCCATTTGCTTATTAACTTCTTTTATCTTTTTTATGAATTCTTTTGCCCATTTAAAAATATGGGGTTGTTAGCTTTTTGATTATTGAGTTCTAGGAGTTGTTTACATATATTCTGGATATAAGTCCTTTGCCAGTTTTTTTTTTTTTTTTTTTTCCCCCGTGACCGGCACTCAGCCAGTGAGTACACCAGTCATTAGTCCTTTGTCAGTTATAAATTGCAGATATTTTCTCTCAGTTCATGGCTTGCCTATTCATTTTTTCAGTGCTATCTTTTATTTATTTTGAAAAGCTATTGAGATATAATTGACATGCATTTTTAGTGTACGATTTGATAAACTCTGATATATGTACCCCTTGAAGATACCACCACACTTAAGATATTAAACATATCTATTTCTCCCAACAGTTTTCCATGTCTCTTTTTAATCCCTCCCAACCCCCACCACCCCCCATCTCTAGGTAACCACTGACTGTGTTCTTTCACTATAGATTCATTTGCATTTCTATGATTTTATATAAGTGGAATAATACAGTATGTATTTTTGTCTGACTTATTTCACTCAAAATAATTATTTCAAGATTCATCCTTGTTGTAGTTTGCATCAATGATTTATACATTTTTATTGTCTAGCTGAATTCTGTTGTATAAATATATCACAGTTTGTTTATCCATATAACTGTTGATGGACATTGGATTGTTTTCCAGTTTTTGGCAACTACAAATAAAGATGCACTGATATTTAACATATACATCTTTGTGGTTTTAATTTGCATTTTTCAAATGATTAATGATGTTGACCATCTTTTCATGTGCATGTTTGCCTTCCTAAATGTTCTTTGATGAAGTGTCTTTTCAAAAGGTTTCTCCATTTTTAAATTTATTTTTTTCCTTAATATTGAGTTTTGAGAGTTCTTTATATGTTTTGTCCTTTATCAGGTACTTGATTTGCAAATATTGAGTTTTGAGAGTTCTTTATATGTTTTGCCCTTTATCAGGTACTTGATTTGCAAATATTTTCCTCCCATCTGTTGCTTCTCCCCCACTGCTACTCCCAACCCCCACCTCCACTGCTTCGGCCTTCCGCTGTCCCAGTATTAGAGGGAATCATTTAGAATGATGCTAGCTATGGATATTTTACAGATATCCTATACCAGTTTGAGAAAATTTCCTTCTAATTTGTAGTTTTCTGAGAGTTTCTAATTCTGGATGGATCTGATTTTTGTTGTTGCTCTACATCTTAAAACACTTCCATGTTTCTCTACTTCCCTTAGACTAGAGTCCAAATTTCTTAATATGGTCATAAATTACAGCTCCTTCCAGCAAGAGGTGCACTCTATTTACCTACCTCATGAATCGTGGCTGATCTTGCAGAAAAGTGTAAGGAAGTGATATTGCGTCTTCTTAGCAAGGCCTCTTAGAATTCTGAGACAACTGTGCTTTGAAGAAAGCACATTTAACTTCATTAAGTTGTGAAAGCCGGCATGGAGAGACCCAATCCATGGAGAGGCTGCCAAGCCCAGCCTTCATTCCCAACCCCAACTAAACCCAGTTCCCCAGCCAACCCACCAGCTGAATGAGTCCAGGAGATACCAGTGGAAGAACTGTCTAGTGAACCAAGAGAATCATTAGAAATTGTAAATCACTGTTATTTTTATGGCACTGGGATGATTTATTATACAGCCTCAGACATATGTAGATATATAATCTGGACTAAATTTTATATTATATATTATATATAATCTAGTCTCATTTCCATTCTTCCTGTTTCTTTGCCAGTCCTTCCTATCAGAGTAAATGATATTACCAGTTACCCTGTTATTCAAGTCAGAAAGTAAATCATCATCCTTGATACCTTCCTCTCCTCTCCTTACATCCAGTCTATCACTAAATCCCATCAATTATTTCTCCAATATATAAAAAAGTTCATGGAAAAATAGAGTTAAAAGATAATATAAATCTTTCCATAAGCTTTTTAAAGACCCCTCCTATGTCAAAACTGTCTACTCCTCTTCATTTCCACACCATCCTAGTCCAAGTCTCCTTCTTCACATCTCTTACCTGAATTACTGTTGTAATAACATCCTAAGTGGTCTGTCAGTTCCTCTAATTTATTCTCTCCAAAGCAGATTGTTTGTATGTGTGTGTATAATGTTAATCAGATCATGGCTTTCCATTGTGCTT
This sequence comes from Cynocephalus volans, assembly GCF_027409185.1. Lineage (NCBI taxonomy): Eukaryota > Metazoa > Chordata > Mammalia > Dermoptera > Cynocephalidae > Cynocephalus > Cynocephalus volans. The sequence continues at coordinate 24,977,785 of NC_084465.1, read as the reverse complement.
AATAGATCCTATTGCATTTATAATTCAAAACCCCTTATAATGGCACAGACTGTATGATCTAGTGACAGTCCATCTCTTCATTCTCAACATGTAACTTTCTCCACCTTGCTTACACTGGCATTTTAACACTACCTGGAACTAACTCATTGTCATGAGACTTACTGCTTTTTTGCCTTGTTGGCTCTGTTTAGTGGGTTGAATAGCAGCCCCTATCTCCCACCCCTGAAGAAAAGACATATGTGGCACCTCAGAATGTGACTTTATTTGGAATAAAGGTCTTAGCAGATGTAATTAAGGTTAAGATCTCAAATTGAGATTGTTACCGACAGACCAGGCTTGACTTGCCCTCTTGCATTAAACAAATGACCTGAAAGTCCAAAAGTTGGTATGAGGATTGGAACGTTTATTCAGATTACCGATACTCAACTAAATGTGTAACCAAGCAAACAAAGAGAAAAGAGGAGCAGTGGGGTCTAGTTTATCCTAGTCCCAATTGGTGGGGCCAACCTATTCCACTGACAGTAATTGATAAAAGCAGTTCTCACCACTGTTGTCAGCACAAAGAAGAAAAGTACTGACTAGATTTAACTCAGAGAAACAAAGCATAGCCAGGAACCCTCCAGGGTGTACCTATACAGAACAGCAGAAGAGGGCTTAGAAAATCAGAGAAAGGTAAAGAGAATTTTAGCGGTTTCCAGATTTCCAGTCACTGTGTGGCATGGGAATGAATCCCCACCACTCTCATAATCCCCCATTAGGGGGAACCTGCTCAAGCAAGATCTTCCCAGTGTAGGACTGGCCTTCCCACCTCTGCTAGTCACTACCCATCAAGCAAGTCACTACTGGCCAGAGGGTTGAGAGGAGTTTAAGCTGTAGTTCTCTGGAAGTCACTTTAAAGAGGAAGAAAAGGGGAAGAAAGGAGAGTAAAAGATGAGGTCTCAGATAGAAATGAGGAACTTAATGGGAATTGGACAAAAGATTACCCTTGCTACACCATAGCAAGGAACTTGGCTGCATTGTGTCAATGCACTTGGACTTTGTGGAAGGTGGGACTTAAGAGTTGTGACCCAGAATGTTTGGCAGAAGAAATTTCTAAGCAGCAAAGCACTAAGGAAGCTGCATGGTTACTTTTAACAACCTACTCTGAGTTAATGGCAGCAAAGGTGTGATGTAAAGCCAGAATTTAAAAGGGAAGCAGAGTGTAAAGATTTGGAAAATTTGCAGCCTGGCCATGTGGTAGAATAGCAGAGAGCAGGAGAAAAATACAAGGGCGAAGCAGGTAAACTGGTTAGCTTGGTGGTGAGGCAGCCAGATGCTAACAGCCAAGACGATGAGAAAAAAGCCCTGAAATCATTTCAGAAGCCTGGAAGGGTGCCCCTTCCATCACAATCCCTGAGGCCTAGAAGGACTAAGTTGTCCTGGAGGACAGACCTGGGGCCCAGCTGCTCTGGCTAGAGCAGCCCTGCCTCATGTGGCCCCAAGTGTGGTTTTTGCAGCAGCTCTGGAGAGTAGAAGCCTGAAACCTCGGTGGTGTCCACATCATGTTAAGTCTGTAGGACAGTAGAACATGAGAGCAGTGGAGGCATAGCAGCCTCCACCCATATTTCAGAGGATGTATGGAAAAGCCTGTGGGCCCAGGCGGGGACCTGCCTCGGGTGGAGCCGTTGGAGAGGCCATCTACTAGAGCAATGCCGAGCAGGAAAGTGGGGTTGGAGCCTCCACAGAGAGCCCCCACCAGGGAAATGTCTAGTAGAGCCAAGTCAGCAGGGTTTCCACCAGGACCCCAGAACTTCAGTGGCACTGGCAAAGTAAAACACTGGCCTGGAAAAGCCACAGGCACCAGTGCAAGCCTACTGGGCTGTGCCTGGCAGAGCTGTGGGAGTGAGGCTGTCTGATGCTTTGGGGGCCCAGATGCCCCATTATGCCCAGGATGCAGGACTTGGAGTCAAAGAAGATTATTTTGGAGCTTTAAGACTTAATGTCTGCCCTGCTGGGTTTTGAACTTGTGGTCTGTTTCTCCATTCTTTTGTTCTCTTCCTCCCTTTTGGAATGGGAATTTGTATCCAACGTCTGTTTCACCATTGTATCTAGGAAGTAGATAAATTTGATTTTGAGTTTTACAGGTTCACAGCTGGAAGAACTTTTGCTTTCGGTCTCAGATGAGACTTTGGTCTTTGGACTTTTAAGTTGATGCTGGAAGAAGCTAAGACTTTTGGGACTGTTGGGATAGAATGATTGTCTTTTATATGTGGGAGTGACATGAGTTTTGGAGGGCCAGGGGCAGAACAATAGAGTTTAGATGTGTTGTCCCCTCCAGAACTCATGTGGAAATGTGATCCCCAATGTGGCAGTGCTGGTAGCTGTTTGAGTCATGGGGGCAGATCCCTCATGAATGGATTAATGCTCTCTCTGGAGGTGGAGGTACTGAGTGAGATCTTGCCCGCAAGAGCTGGTTGTTTAAAAAGACCCTGGCCCATGTGATCTGCTTGTACCCGCCATCTGCCTGCCGCTTTACACCCTGGGTAGAAGAAGCCTGATGCCTGCACCAGACGCAGCTGTCCCAAAATATAAAGTAGCTGAGGTCAGACTCACACCAGCCACGACTGCTTGGGACTGCATTCTTCACCCCACTTTACTCTGCAAGCTGACTAGACTCCAGACAACATCAGCCCTGATCTATTCACTCCGAGGGCTGACTAGTCTATGCATGGCAGAAGCCTGAGGATCTCCAATGAAAAATTGTGCCCCTGCAGAAATTGCTGGGCTTGGCTTTTTGGGACTGCTCGTAGTTTTCTTTGTTTTGCTTTTTTATTGCGTGTATCACATTATCTCTTTCCCCTGTTAACAAGTTATAATAATGATGCTGTATGACTGGGCCGTGTCTGGCCACAGTCAAAGCATCAAAGTGGGAAATGAGGCACCCAAGTTCTCCTGAGTGGTCATATATGCCAAGCTGTATCCTGCCCTGTCTTAACGGCTAAATGGGCCTGGAACTTTTCCTGCCTAAATGGAAGTTATAGCCATGTAAGGTCACCACTTTACCCCAATGTAAAAAAACAGAAGTGTAACAATATAAAAGAGATAGCCCTGCTGCATTTGGGGCTCAGCCTTTGTGACAAGACTCTGCTGAGCTGCTGCCAGCATCAGTAAACTCTCCTTCCTGATGGAAGCCTCGATGTCCTGCCTCTCCTTGAGAATTCGCTGTAACACGCTGTATGTAACATTATTACCATAAACCGAAGTATTTCTGTGATTTTTAATAACAAAAATCCTATGTGGTTATTAATAAAAAAGTATGTATGTGCGAGCAATGCTTTCTGTTGGATTTAGGAGTGTAGTATTGGGGTGATGGATGGTGTACAGCAAATTTTATAAAGGCCCATTTTTACTAGTTACAACAGTACTGTTCCTATCTGAACCAGTTGTCAGGGAACGTTGACGTCCAAACAGAGACTTTAAAGAATAACTGAAGAGTGAGTGGAAGAAGGAGAGGGTGGGAAGGGAGTGTGAGTTAATGAGAAAGACAGAGATGTCGTCTAGTCTGTTAATAGATTGTTGTATTCTTAAGAAATTTTGAATTACCAGATATGACATTACTACACCTATTAGTTTGATAGGGATAAAAAGGGTTGATGACTAAAGAATATCAATCTCAGTTTTCCCAAGCTAATTTCTGTAATAAAAATATATAAATAGCTATTTAGAGTTTAAGCAGTATATAATCCTGAAAAGTCTTTATCAAGCAGTGGTTAAAGCGTTGGCTTTGGGGTTTGAATCAGTAGGATTGCTTTTAGCTCTAAATAACAAAAGGTCGTATTACAGTGGGTTAAACAAATAGGTTTTTTGTTGCTGTTATTCCCAACATAAGAAAACTAGAGATAGGCAGCTGCTAGTAAAAGTTGAGTGGCTCACAGATGGTTGATATTTCTGAGACTTTCATGGCCTTTATTCTTCATTGTTGCACAGTGATTGTTGCAGCAATAACTGTTTAAATAGCAAAGAGGCAGGAGAAGAGGTAGCATGTTTTTCAGAAATTAAAATTTATCCCATAGCAAACTTCTGCTTACACTTCATTGACCGGAACTTTGTCATGTATCTACTCCGGCCTGGGAGGCAGCTAGGAAGAACTGGGCTGGGAATGCAGGTTGGATCAGCCAAATGACATTGTATAAGTCAGCGGCAGATTGACTGATTTTTAATCTCAGCTCTGCCATTTATTGCCTGTGTAACTAATAAGTGAAGTTATTTTTCCTTTTTAAGCCAAAAATTTTTCATCTGTAAAATGGGAATGAAGAGATAACTATTATTTTAAAAATACTTTTCTTCCTCTTCCTCCTCCTCATACTAAATGAGATAATGCATGGAAAAGTCTGAACAATGTGCCAGACAAGGAGTTAGTGCTCACAGAAAATCTCTCATTATCATCATCATCGTCATCATTTGTATCACCACTGGCTTCATTCTTTTTTTTTTTTTAATTGATGTAATTTAAAAAAATGTATATATTATACATGACATAAACTTAACCATTTTAAAGCATATAATTCAGTGGCATGTAGTGCATTTACAGTGTTGTGCAACTATCATCTCTGTCTAGTTCCAAAATATTTTTATCATCCACAGGGCAACCTCATACCTATTAAGCAGTCTCTCCTTTCCCCTTCAGCCCAGCTCTTGGCAACCAGTAATATGCTTTCTGCCTCTATTGATTTACTTCTAGATATTTCATACAAATGGAATCATATAATATATGAACTTTTGTATCTGATTTCTTTCACTTAGCATGTTTTTGAGGTTAATCCAGGTTGTAGCAAGTATGAGTACTGCATTCCTTCTAACGGCTGAATAAGGTTCCATTGTAGGTAAATACTGCATTTTTATTTGGCCATTAATTAGTTAATGGACATTTGGTGTTTCCACCTTTTGGCTATTGTGAATAGTACTGCTCTGAACATTCATGGGTAAGTGTTTGTTCAAATAGCCTTTTTCACTTTTAAGTATATACCTAGGAGTGGAACTTCATGATCATGTACTATTATTCTATGTTTAACTTTTTGAGGAACTGCCAAACTATTTTTTGCAGTATCTGTATCATTTTACATACCCACCTGCAATATATGAGAGTTTCAGTTTTTTCATGTCATTGCCAATACTTGTTATTTTGCATTTTTAAAAATTATTGCCATCCCTAGTGGGTGTAAAGTGGTATTTCATTGTGGTGTTGATTTGCATTTTCCTCATGACTAATGGTGTTAAGCATCTTTTCATGTGCCTGTTGGCCATTTGTTCGTATTCTTAAGAGATGGGTTTATTCAGATCCTTTGCCCATTTTTAAACTGGGTTGCTTGTCTATTTGTTGTTTAGTTGTAGGTGTTATTTATATATTCTAGATGATAATAGACTCTTATCACCTATGTGATTTGCAAATATTTTCTCTCATTCCCATAAGTTGTCTTTTCAATTTCTTGGCAATGTTGTTTGATACAAGTTTTAATTTTGATGGAAGTCCAAATTATTTCATATTTTGTTGCTTGTGCTTTTGATATCATTTCTAAGAATCCATTGCTAAATCCAAAGTCATGAAGATTTACTCCTCCATTTTTGTGTAAGACTTTTAAAGTTTTAGCTTTTACATTTAGGTTTTTGATCTTAAAGAATTAGTTTTTGATCAGTTTCGATCCATTTTGTGTTAATTTTTGTGTATGGAGAGCAATAGGACCACCAACTGTATTTTTATTTATCACTGGTATTACCTATTATTATGAAGCATGAAGCCTGTCCAACATAATGTCGGAATTGTTTTTCTGAATAGCTTTTCCCCGATGTATTCAATCAGTGGTAATTTCCTCTTTAATTTTTATAAATCAGAAATGGTCTACATAATGTAAAATGTGTTCCCTAATTAACTGATCCCATTTTATCCAGTGTGTGGTAGGAAAACTTTAGCTACATTAGATATGAGTATAGTAGGTCTTGGTTTTTTAATTTCTAAAATTGGCAGGGGTGATTAGTAAATCTGTTTCTAGGTTTAAAATTTTATCACTAATTTCAGACTTTAGTTTTGGTATTGAAGCATAATTCAGGGGAATATGTAATTGTTATTTGTGCATTCTAATCTTATTTAGTTATTCATAATCTGGTTGTATGAGGGTACTTCAAAAAGTTGATGAAAAAATTTGTTTTATCTTTTAATTCATTTTTCCATGAACTTTTTGAAGTGCCCTCATATCTTTTATTGTATTCCTTGATTAGAAGTTATATCACTAGTTTTTTATTTTTCCCCTTCATCAATATTGTTCAGGGTAAGATAGTTTCTGGAAGCTACTAGAGTAAAAAGTGGTGATGGTATGGTAACCTTTATAAGGCTGTTGTACTATTCTTTAGCTTTTTAAAAAAATCTGCCAGTACAGGATGGGCAGAATGGACCTTATACCTTCTTCTGTTAACTGTCAAAAGTTTTAACTTTTAAAGTTTTCTAACTATTTGTTTTAAATGGAGGATATAATTTGGTTGTTTCTTTTTTAGTACTTGATTCTGAAGCTTGAAAGGCCTGCTATAGTTCAGAATATTACTTTTGGAAAATATGAGAAAACTCATGTTTGTAATTTGAAGAAATTTAAAGTCTTTGGAGGAATGAATGAGGAAAATATGACAGAGCTATTGTCCAGGTGAGTTATGGGGAGGAAAGAATTGTCTTTTAAATAAACTGCAGTACTTTAGTCTCTTTGTAGCTAAATCTGCATGGTTTGATTTTTCTTTCAAGGGAGCAAAGAATGTTTCTCTTATTCTGTTCCTAGTGCCTTATTTAATACTGTGGCTTGAGTTAGCTTTTTTAAAAAACCAACAGATACTAGTTAATACTGTTATCAAAGAAGAAAGAATCAAATTTTGGGGTTTTTTTTCCTTCTTTTTCAATCATATTTTTGAACTATTAAAGATGTCAGAAAATACTTTCAGCTTTAATCAAAATCTTTGCTATAATCTTTGCTATTAAAGTATAGGTTCTATCCAAAACATTAAGATTGATTGCTTTAATCCAGAAGTAATATTCTAGGAGTTTACTTCAAGTTGAGACTAAAAAGAGGAAGGTTTTGTAAATGAAAAAAATATGTGTCTGCACCTAGCACAGTGCCTACTGCTTTGAGGGAGCTCAGTAAATTTGAGTTTTAACAACATAGACCACCAGGAATGAAGGTGTTAATCTGCCTCCCAGATAATGAAAAATCAGATAGCCAGTGGAATGGACAAAGAAAGCCACGGAGATTTAGAATATATTTGTGACATGATATGTCCCATTAACACAGTACTTTATATAAGTAAATATTACTTTTATACTGTACTGCATGTAAATCATGCAAGTATTTCAGGACATAAGGCAACCTGAAGGTAAGTGACTTTCTCATAAATACTTGTTGTGAATCCTAGCTGTTTAAGTAGAGAGGTGATATGGGTTTATTTTTATTAAGGATAAAGCAGATGCTGTTAAACCAACAGTATAAGGTTGTCTTTGAAAATTTATTGAACTGTAAAAGGAACATTGGTGCCTCAATCAGAATTAAATAACTTAATTCTTTGGCAAATTCTAATATTTGGCTTTGTTTAAATTGTCAGATATGAGTGTGAATTTTCCTTTTTACTGCTTGAAAACTTTATGTCATATTCACTTACATGTTAAGGACACTAGATCCTGTCACTTATTTCCAGATACTGTAGCCACATTCTTTAATTAATACTGAACATTTTTCATTAGCCCTCATTAATTAAGAGAATGCAGTTATATTGCAGTTGATTTGAGTGTAGAAGTTTTGACCTCTAGTCTCATGTTCAACTACTTGTTTATATTGTCTTGGTCCTATATTTTGAGCATTGGTTTAAACTTAAAATTTGAGTATGACATTAATCTGTGTTTTACTGTGTTTACTAGATTGTGAAATTAGATTTGATAATTTTATTTTTTTTTCATAGTGGCTTAAAGAATGATTATAACAAAGAAACATTCACCTTGAAGCATAAAATTGATGAACAGATGTTCCCTTGTCGATTCATTAAAATAGGTAAGGTTTTAACATTCTGAAAGAGAAACATATTCTTTATACTGCTAGTAAACTACAGCCTGTGGACCAAGTCCTGCAGGCTCCTTGTTTTGTTAACTAAAATTTTATGGGAACATTGCAATACCGATTTGTTTACATATTGTCTATGTCTGCTTTTGTGTTGCAAAGGTGGAGCTGCGTAAGTTGCAAGAGACCACATAGCCCACAAGGCCCCAAAAGTTTACTATTTGGTCCTTTACAGAAAAAGTTTGCTGACCTCAGCTTTTATAGATCTGTTACTAAGTGACAGTTATTTCAAGTAGAACCTTTTCCAGATATTTTCTCACTTGAAAGTTTTCTTAGAAGATTTATGAGACAGAATGATTTGATTGCCTTTATTTTATGGAAGCTTTATCAGTTCTAAAGCTATAGCGTTCTAAAATCAAATACTGATGAATTCCTCAAGGCGCAATGTATTATGATTATTTTCTGTTCTTTTGTATTTCTTTCTTTTTTTTTTTTAGTGAAATGCTCGTCAAACCCATTAATTTGATTTCATGACCCACTAATATGTTTGAAACCACTATTTGAAAAATGCATGTTTTTATTGAGCAAGTGTTTTAGCTTAAGAAAGTATTTGTAATATATCCTCAAAATTAGTATATTTCATGTTATTTTGTTTTTCTTTAAGATTTGTTATTTAGAAGGTAAGAAAGTTGAGGACTTAAATTTTTTGATTTCCATCTACATTGTATACCTTTGAAAATATTATATTAAAATTGGGATTAAAGTGAATCAGATCCCTCAATAATAATAAAAGCCAGAACCCCACATTTTGATTTGGGAGAGTAATTTCTCTTTTAGAACAAGCAGTGTTTTTCATAGTCATTGCTTTCCAATCTATCAAGAGTTGGCCTATTCATTTCATTGAGTCAAATACTTCTTTTGGGTGAAAGAAGTATCTGAGGTCTTGATAAAGACTACTTATAAAGGGAAAACTGTTTTTAGAATAGTTGGATGTCCAGTGTGTTGCTTTCCTTTTGTAACCAAATTTCTGTTGTTATAATAAATAATCATAAATAAAAACCTGTATCCTGTTTTCTTGTGAGAATTAATGAACAAGCAAATTTTTTGAATAAGTTTAACTCTTGATCATCAGTATTTAGACTACCCAGTTCCTAAAGATCCCTGCATAGCTTTAACAATTCTACAATCTTATATTTCAAATATCCAAGCAGTGGAAATTGGAATTCTTTCATCTCTTTCTATCAGCTTTTCTCCTTTTTCTTTTTTTCTTTTATTGCTGAGTTTAAGTTTGTGCACTGTAAAAATTTTTCTCCCTGCTTTATTAAGATATAATTCACAAGTAATTTTATGTATTTACAGTGTACAGTGTGATGGTTTGATATATGTATGCATTGTGAAATGATTCAATCAAGCTAATTAACACACCCATTTTTTTTTTGTGGTGAGGACACTTAAGATCTACACTCATAGCAATTTTTAAGTATGCAATACATTATTATTACTGTAGTTACCATGCTGTACAGTAGATCTCTAGAACTTGCTCATGCTGTCTCACTGAAACTTTGTACTATTTAGCTAACATCTCTGCATTCCCCCCATCATCCTTTAATTGTAGGGCATAATGTCTTTTACTTGACTTGGGGTTAGTTTTTTGGTATTCTGGCAAAATGGTAATTGGAGCTTTCCAAGTGATTGGAGACACTTAGCCCATTTGATATTTAAGATGTTAATATTTAGATAACTTCATATTTCTTTTCTGTTAGAAGACGTTAGTACTGGTCTTCAGTGTGTCTGCTTTTCAATCTTTTTCCAACATTCTCTTGATAAGTTTTCTTTGAAAGTAATATAAGGAAAATATGAAACTAAGAGCCTGTATGTTAAGTTAGTATTTTTAGTTTATGACCATATTTTCTTAAAAAATCATTTTGATAAAGACTTGCATGATGTGTAGCTCTCTTTTGGTGGTGATTTGGCACAGATATTTATCTGGTTGGGATAAATTGTGAGAATTTGTTTTAAAAGAAAAAAAATGTTTGAATACTTCACATTTATGTTCTACAGTGATACACTTGAAATAGCTTGCTTTATTTAAAAAACAAGTTAATTCTTAATGCAAGTTCTAAATACAGTCAGCCTTCAATTATTCACAGTAATGAAGGGAAATGGAAGCAAGACTAATTCAATGGCAGATAATCTCCAAATCGTACATTGATATATAGCTATAATAATTTTCATTTATAGTGAATATAGCTTATTCATTAAATTTTTGCTTAAACCAAATTAAAGTAAGTTTGGTCACAGATTGTTAACAAGGTAAATGAGTTCACATGTTTACAGTGTGGCAGGAGTTAAGTTTTAAAATCTGTTGTGGATAATCCAGAGTGCCAGCATAGCTGAATTGATATCGGCTGCTTTCTTTCAGGTAAATTTTACCTTTAAGTTACCTTTTTTGTAAAATGAGAATGATAACACCCTTTCTGCCTGATGGTAGAGGGCAGGTTACTACATTGGATGTTTTCTTGAGTTCTGTTCTAGTTTGTGGGTCTGTGGTAGCTTTTAGAATTTTAACTTAGGGTCATATTTATGAAGGAAGTGATTGCATTTTGAATGCTTCTTTCTGTGCATTTTTATACTTATATTCATAAAGCTCTTGTTACATGCCTTCTTATATGTGGTATTATAAGTACTATAGAAAAAGAATATGCACGAGTATAATTTGAACCATCATGTTGTTTCAGCAATCGTTATTTAGAGTTTTTTTTTTTTTATATAGTTTTTCATGGTTTTATAAGTGTGTTCACATGTGGTGTTCATTTGAACATCATAGTGGCAGATAAAAATTTTCCCTTTTTTAGTTGAAGAAACTGAGGGTAGAAGTCAAATGACTTGTCCTAGGCTACATATAGCTAGCATGTGATGGATCAAAGACGTAGCTTTTGTTATATTCATCACACTTTTGGTTATGTGCTTGTATTGCTTTGAAGTAACAATAATCATAATAGGTACCATTTATGAAGTTGCCTAACACTTTGTGAGATATGTGTTAATGCACTCACCTTACAGATGAGGAAACTGAAGGTTAAAGTGATTTGGCTGAAACCACACAAGTAGTAAAATATAGACATGGAATGCAAACTCAAGTCTGTCTGCTTCCATAGGTTGACTTCTCTTTCTATGTGATGTATATAAGAATTGTTTCCTCAGAAGATTGTGAAATCCTTAGAGACAGCTACCCTGTCTTCTGTTTCCTCAGATTTCAAAAGCTCCTGGCAAACTGCTTGCCTCATTACAGACATTGTATATACTCTTTTTGAATTTATTGTATAAGAGGTTGTGGGGATAAGTCAGTGGCTTCATGAACGTGCTGAGGGAAAAGTTGCATCTTAGTGTTCTCTGACTTCTCACTAATAATAAAGGCACTTCAGAAAGTTCATGAGAAGATCTTGTATTATCTTTTATTTCCATCTTTCCATGAACTTTTGAAATACCCTTGTATGTTTAGCATTTCCTTCAATTATGAATATAGGCAGTGGTTCATAGTAGTAGCAGTAGTAGTAGCAGTACCTGTGACTTGTCACAAATAGAAGTTACACGTTTTCCCCATCATATTACAGTGTGGCACATATTTTTCTCTTCTCTGTTTTTTTTTTTTTTTTTTTAAACACTGTGGCAAATATTATCACAACTTTGAAATGATGGTAATTGTTAGACCTGCAGCTAGATCTTGTCATTTAATGTGTAAATAAAAAAGCATATATATTTCTATGTAATAATTTTATTTCTTCATTATTTTTATAACTATTACTTCATTATATTTGGTTTACTCTGCAATCTTAGGTATCTTCTTTTATACATTTAAAACTGAGGGAGGTGTCACAGGTTTCACCAAACAGCCAAAGGGGGTTTATGGTACAAAAAGGCAAAGAGCCCATGCTGAAATGATGTCTTTGAGGACACTTAGTGTGAAGTGGAGAATTGGTCTTAGAAAGAAGCTTGGTTTTAGGTAAGTTTAGAAGTAAAAGGAAAATTTTGTAAAGAAAGAGAGTTATTTGTTATTTGGAGTTATTAGTTAGATTCCAGAAGAGCAAGTTAAAGGTTTGGGAAGGAAAAACCTCAATGGGAAATTAGATTAAAAGACAGTAAACATAAAGTGGAATGGGGTAATGGTATTGGTTACAGATGACTAGAAGAGTTTACATCCTGATTCTTAGCCAGGATCACAGCTGTTTGAGGTAAAACTAGCAAGGGTAGGTAAGGGCAGAAGGAGATACTGAGTCCTGGGTTTTGGTAGATGGAGATAAATGGATTTCTGTGCGAGAGTCACTTGCAGCCCGGATGGTTTTGGGGACTTCAGAGAGAGGCTTCAGCTCTGGCTAAATGCAGCATGCATTCTGGATCCCAGGGGTGTTTAGAAGTGTAGGATGGGTACTAACTCTGGGGGGTGCCCTGATGGTCTGCATAGGTATGTATGGCCCTTTATGAGAGCATGTGGAAAGATGACATTTAATAAAAGTATACTATGAAGAGGAAAATTAATATGGTAATAATAGCTAATAATAATAATGACTAACATTTATTGAACACTTACTGAGTGCCAGTTATTGTGCTAAGTGCTTTGTGTACTTATCTCATTAATTCTATAGTAGAATAAATGCAGTCTTTCAGAGTGGTTAATCTTTAATTCTCAGGATCTCCCAGAACCTGATCTTAAAATTACAAGCATCTTATAAGAGCTGTTTTAGTCATCTAGACAAGAGCGTTCAAAGTGATATTGTCAAAGCACATTGGATGTGCCATAGATGTGTTCCACTGTGTTGAGATATTGACTGCCTCAGTTGCAGAGTAGCAGGAGTCCCAGCCTAGTATTCTTGTGTGCCATAAATATCCCATTTTATGAAAAAGAGCATGGATCTTGATCATATCTGTGTCTAATTGTCCTATAGGGGAAACTGGTGGTTGAACCCTAGAATACAAACTCCTAGCCTTGGGATATGTTTCAGGAGTTTCTGATCCTGAGGTGGGAGCTGAGGCAGCTTTTATTAGGGAACAAAGAATGTGTGCCTGTAGCTCTGCATTTAGATTTCTTATATATTATACATAGTATGTCTAATATGCATTATTAGTATTGTTAATGCCACCAAAAGTCATTGGTAACTTGAAATGAGCATACGTATTCTGCTTGTTTTGTACACATCCCTTTAGTCTGTTGAAAATTTATGACATCGTTCATTCATATGTAATATATGATGTCCTTTGGTGAGATGATTTCATAACTTACCTCCCTCCCCTATATTCTTTCAAAGATGTTAAAAGTCAGAACTAATTTTATTCTAGAACTATTTCTGTTAGGCCATTGTTTACACAAAAGAAATCTTACTAGGACGTAAGTGTTTAAAAGGTTTTAATAAATGAATGGTTTACTGGGACTTGAATGGATGTAATAGGAAGATTTCCCTTTCTCCAATTTCAGTGAACTTAGACCTGGAAATCTCTAACTAATATTATATGTCTGGTTACATGTATAGACTATGTTGTTGAGGCTTTGGGTTTAGAATCCTATTTTATTCTGACTCTTATACCACTTGATGGTTATTGGTATGTGATGTAGAAGATAAACTTTTAAGTGGCACTGCTACATAAACAAATAAATACCACCACAACAAAGATAATTTAGTATTTGTTGATATAAAACTTTTTGAAATTATTGTTGTTTGTATATGTAAACTGAAAGCCATATTAAACATCCTAGGAGTTCTTTGAATTACATCCTCTTGGCTGGTTGCTACTGCCTGTGTCTGACTTTATTCATACAGTTTCCTTTAGATGGCAACAATATAGGAAAAATCTGACCCAAAATATCTTACCGCCTTATTCAGTCTGATATTCTGAAAAGAGCAATAAATTTGGGAATCAGTAGGCTTGGTATCAGATATTGTGAGTATTCTGTTTTGATACTTTGTCAAAACTAGATAAGTGCTAGTTTCTTAAAGGTAGATTATTGACTCTGAAACCGAATCAGTGAACTTTATTCTGTTACATTAAAATTCCTTGGTCTGGCGGAGTCGGTCGTCCAGTCTCGGCTGGGCGGCCGGCCTCCCCCTGCTTTTCCCCTACACCCTGTCTGTCCTAGCACCCCACACCCTGTCCCCCCGCCGGCCCACGGATGCTACCCCACGACTAATAGGAGGGCCACTGTGGTGAGTCTTGAAGCGTGGCACGTGGGCCAGGTGATGCCACAGCAGGTGGTAGTAGCAAATGTTCAAACAAGAGCTTTGAAGGTTGAAGTGGAGAAGGGTAATGTGAACAGGTTGCGAAGCTGGGGGAAAAAATTCCTTGGTCTATCTTGGATTTTTTATCTCTGCATGGTTTTATAACATCATTCATTGGTCCTTTAGAAAATGTGGTTCACTGAGTTATACAGATCTTCCAGATGTTGAGACAAATCACATTTATTAATATTACCTCCAGTCTCATCAGAAAAATCTAAGTATTGGGAAGCAGTCAAGCTTATAGTGGTGGATACCAATTTTCCAAAATTGTAATCTTCTCTTGAAAGCTTGAATTTTATTCTTTACAGCAAATATCCTTAGTTGTTTTACTTGAAATGGTATAGGTAAATGTCTGGCAAATACCCAAATCTGAATAATCATTGGTTGTAGGTCAGTTTTTTTCCAAGAATGAGATCGTATCCCATGGAAAAAAAAATCAGTTATTTTAGCTCACAACTCAAACAATTGTACAAGTCCTTTTCCTTGAGATAACCATTATGCCTTGGTATGCAGCAAAAGTGCTTTATATGTCCTTCTGTTTGTCACACAGACCTATTAAAAAGAAATGTACTTAATGATAGGGATTTAATAAAATTAATTTTTAACTCTGTCATCAGGGACTTTTTAAAAAATTTTTTAGTTTAGTTTTATTTATTTTGGCAGCTGGCTGGTAAGGGGATCTGAAGCCTTGACCTTGGCATTATCAGCACAGTGCTATAACCAACTGAGCTAACTGGCCAGCCCCCCCGCCCCCTCCTTTTTTTCCTCTCTCTTTAAATGCAAGTATATTGTGGTGAGGAATACAGTGCAGTTTGTACTGTATTAAGAATAACTAGTAGTACTTTTTAGGTGCCATTACTTTGGTACCAAGGTGCCAGCATTTTTACTCACCAATGCTTTTGCACCATTAGTACAAATGTCAGTATTATAAAAAAGGCTGACAAAGGCCTAGTGTTATTTTGAAAAATAGTTTTGACCACATGGGACCTTTCAGAAGAGTTGTGGGGATCCCCAGGAGTCCATGGATCATGCTTTAGAAACCTGTACTATGTTCTGTCATTATTTATGTGAAATGTAGTATTCATCATATGTTAAATTCCTCTGAATACTTAAGAGATTTTTGAATACTCTCTTCTGTTTCACTGACTGACTTTCCTTTTCCTGAACTAATATAATGTAATTATATTACTTGTAATTACATGTAATTACTGTATCTTTGTAGTGTGCTTGTGTTATTATTTTCGATATTCTTGTGTTATTTATCTTTTCAGATCAGCTAGTTCAGTTACATGTCAAGAAAAAAATGAATATATACCATTGGGATTTTGATTGAGATTACATTAAATTTATTATTAATTGGGGAAAATTGACATGCTTAACAACATTAAGTTTTCCTATCTAGTAACATAGGTCCCTGCATTTATTCAGTGCTTCAGTAAAATTTAAACAAATATGGCATAGTTTTGTTAAGTTTATTCTGTGACATTTTCAGCCTTTTTTTTTTTTTTTTAAACTATTGTAGAAGGGACTTTTTTGCTATATTTTTGAATTGTTTTTTGTAGATATAGGACAAGTTTATTTTTGTATTCTTATCTTGAATACGAACTTTACAAAAATTTTTCAGTAGAAACTCATGAATTTTTCAGGTAGATAACTGTTATCTTGAAGCGACATCTTTTTTTCCTAATTTTCTCTGTTTCTTATTGCACTGGCTAAGACCTCCAATGTAGTGTTGAATAGTAGAGATATTGGCCTCTTTGTCTTGTTATGACTTGAGTGGGAATACTTAATATTTCTCCATCAGGTTTAGTTTTTAAGATTTTCAATGCTTTTAAAAAAATCTAGATAAGGAAGCTTCCTGTTTGTTGCCTTCTATTTCTTACATATTAAAGCGCTTTGAAAAATAATGAACAGAATATAAATTTTATTAATTTGTTTTTAGCATCTGTTGAAGTAATCAAACATGTTTTTTATTTTGTTAAGGTGGTAAGTTATATTATTATAACTCCCATTATTGAATGAAATCTATTTGGTTAAAATAAAACCTTTTTTTTTCTGGTTTTGTTTTCATAGTTATGCCACTGATAAATAGGTAAACTGTCAGGCTCTTCCTGTGCTCTGATATTGTTTATATAGTAATTACCTGCTGTTTGTAGGTTTTGTAGAACTTACCAGTTAAATCGTCTAGTTCTGGTCATGTTTATTTGGGGGTAGATCAGTGACCATTTTGAATTTATCTTACAGTGTTTTTATTAAATAAGGAAACCTCATGGTGACATGGGTCATATGTTTCTTTTTGCTACTGTAGCCTTAACACCTAGCATAGTGCTAGGCATATATAGAAGATGCTCAGAAAAATTATTCATTGAATCTTAGTAGGCTTGAATAGTTATTTTACTTTGTTAAAGTTTTATTTGAACTCTTAATTTTTTTCTTCTTTTTGTTTTTCCTCCTTAAAGTTCCACTCTTGTCCTGGGGGCCCAGCTTTAACTTTAGCATCTGGTATGTTGAACTTAGTGGCATTGATGATCCTGATGTAGTACAACCCTGTCTCAACTGGTATAGTAAGGTAGGACTGTCAACCTCTTGTCTTCGTTGAGAATAATTTAAAATATTGAGAATAATAATAAATATATATTGATTAGTATAATGCTTAATCAGTTAACATTTAATAAACATTTACAGTCTGCCAACTTTTAAGCAATCTTGATAAGTCATTTAATCATTGTCACTGTCTGAAGTAGGTACAATCATTATCCCCATTTAGTTTACAGATGAGGAAATAGAGCATAGAGAGGTTAAATATTTTGTCCAGGGCACACAGTTGTAAAGTGTTTGATCCAGTATATGAACTCAGGCAGTTTGACTCCACAGTCTGCCATTATATTATTATACACATTTGACTCTGAATTTTGTGTTTAACCTGTATTGATATAAATACTTTAAACTTAGTTTTTAGTGGGATAGTTTTGCAGCCTGATGGGAAATTTAAAATGTGGATGTGATTGAGACTGCTAGAGTCAACATGATAAAAAGGTATTACTGTTTAATGTAACTATATACTGTTATATAGATAGTTATGATAAATTTTTTTAGAGGCCAAAAGTGAGAAGTTATTAATGTAAAATTAGTATGGATAGAGAATCCTTCTTTGATTATTTGATGAGGTAAAATCTTGGTTAATTATAATGTGTAAGAAATAGGTATTTAATAACCTTTTATTAGTAAAAAATCAGCTAACTATAAACTGATTTGTGTTTCAATTCTTGTAAATCTTCCTAAAGGTATTATTTTATTTTCTTGCCTTATTAAAGGGTAATGCTTATAAGTAAATCATTGTTGTTGATTATCATGCAGTACTTTTGTGTCATGTTTGTTTTGTTAATTGTTATTGTATAGTGGGATGCTTAGAAAATTTGAAGTAATCTCAAAATATATTCTTGAAGTTGATTTTTTAAAAAAATTCTTTTTATGAGCTTGTGTTTTTGGCATTCATCCTGTATATTATTTAATGTTTCTGTGCTTTCAGTACCTGTATTATAATGTGATTAGTGGGTGCTATGGGACTTATAATTTTACAGTCTTAAGTGGACTTTAATAAATAGTTGTTGAGCTGCTTTTCTTCAAATTCAGGCTCTAGAATTAGGTCTGGTTTCATCTCTTTTGGCTATATATACTTTGTCTCCTTGGGCAAGTTATTACAATGGGCTAAACTTTGGTTTTGCTGTTTGAAAGATGGAAATAATGATACCTAATGGGCTCATAGTAAATGCTCAGTTTACGTTAGTTATTTTCACTGTTATTTCCTACAGTAACAACTAAGCAAATCTCTTCTTTTCATACTTTCTCCTGCGTTCTAGTAGTACCGTGAACAGGAAGCCATTCGCCTTTGCCTAAAACACTTCAGACAACACAACTATACGGAAGCTTTTGAATCACTGCAAAAGAAAACCAAGATTGCTCTGGAACATCCCATGTTAACAGACCTGCATGACAAACTGGTGTTGAAGGGTGATTTTGACGCTTGTGAAGAATTGATTGAAAAAGCTGTAAATGGTATGAAACTTGATTATTATTAGGGTGATTTCGTGTATATACAGAAAACTTTTTCAAAAAGAATGTATAAGCTTATGCCAGTTATTACTCTATTATTTTTTCTTTTCTTTTTATTCTGTAAAGATTGTTAGCTCATTGGGTTAGGGGCTTCTTTCACGTAAGATAGGTCCATACTGTAACAGGACTTAGAAAAGAATGAAACTTACTTGAGCTCACATATCTAAATTTAAGTAGTCATATAGGGAAACCATGCACGTACTAATGACACCATTAACTAATACTAAACCATGTTAGAAACAATCTTTTGATGTTACCTTTGGTACTAGTGGCCTATTCCTTTAAGTATTTTTGTCAATAGCCAATATTCATTCTTTAACGGTGTAATTTTGGGGAGACAGGGTTGAATAGTCAAAAAATGTTATTAGTAGATAATTATAATGATCAAGGAGATTTGTATTAAAAACAGTTTCTGTGTGGTGTAAATGCTAAATAATCACTGATTCTGTTGTGTGGCCTGTAATCTGGCTTTGGAAGAAATGTGAATATTTGAAAGAGTGAATAATCTTCCAAAGTAACTGCTTTGGAGGATGACACCCATTTGGATATTTAAAGTCTGGTATGTTTTATTATTTAAAATAAAAAGGGACTCTATTGATACTTACAGAATGACATCTTTTTTTTTTTAAGTATTCCACAGTAACTTTCATAGTGGCAAATATCAGAATTAGGTGCTCTATATAAAACTTGTGGAATTGAATTTGGTGCATCTTTTTATAGAAAGGAATAAGGAATTATAGACTTTTCAGTGCTTTGGCTTTCATATATTTTAATCTTATCACTGTTAATATCATCCACTATTGTTAGGTACTCATATTTATCAGTTGGGTATTTTACAACTAAAGAAAATAGAACCTGTACTGCCTTTTTGAGTTTATATAAAGTTAACTTAAAATGAATTGCTTCCAGCTCTACTACGTTAAATATAATGACATACCTACCTCTAGGTCTTGTACATTGTTATCACTTATTTAATTGATGATGAAGCTTGCAAATAAATGATTGGTATATTTGAAACAGAGTATACTTTGGAGTGAAGGCAAATAAAACATATATGAGAATTAATCTCTTACCAAACCATTAAAATGCTACCAGAGAAAGTATATACTTGTATATATGTATATATGCTGTTTCTAAGAGTTGAATTCTATATTTTTTTAACCTCATAGAATGAGGGAGGCATAAGTAATTTTATGTTTTTGTTGTTGTTTCAAATCTTTATCATTAAGGCATTTGATAGTCTGTTAAGGGAAAGTAACAACCATGGGAAACTTTATGTAATTATTAGGCTAAAAACAATTGTTTTAAAACTGTCTTGGGCCGATCCGTGGCTCACCTGGGAGAGTGTGGTGCTGATAACACCAAGGCCACGGGTTCAGATCCCTATATAGCGATGGCCGGTTAGCTCACTTGGGAGAGCGTGGTGCTGACAACACCAAATCAAGGGTTAGGATCCCCTTACCAGTCATCTTTAAAAAAGAAACAAACAAAAAAACCCAACAAAACTGTCTCTTTAGTAGTATACTCAGTTAGAGAAGCTATTGAAAACATGTGCAACTTTGATTACTATAGAGATTTAACTTACCCCTCTGGCTCTAGAAAGGAACGAAGTTTAGAGAAATTGGTAGTAACTCTATTCTTAAAACTTAGAGCCAAGTCATATTTTTTTTTACTACTATGGGTTTTCCTTAACTTGCTTGGAGCACTGTTAGTTAATAAACATTCCTTCCAGGGTGGTTCAGTTTGCTGCTAACTTCACTGATGATGATTTGTTGGACAAATAAGGAAGTAAACAGTGCAGTTTTTTTGGCTTCTACTACACTAAAAAACATAGCAGAGAACAAGAAGTCCCTGCCTACTCAATAGGAAAGTCTCGGGAATCAAAAACATCTTCTATCAAGCTTCTTATAATGGAGGAAACAAAAAATGCTTTCAGTATATTTAGTTTATTAGTTAGTATGATCTTCAAGTATGGTCTGTATTTTTAAAAAGTGTCAGACTGTATTTATTTCTCTAATAAGCTTCCTATTTGCCTAGAAACATCCCTGTATTTATATTTAAATTCATGAGAGGTAATTCTTGAACCAGTCATTGCTACTTTCTCTGTGACAATGTAGAATCCAGTGAGGTTGGGCAAAAGTAATCACCTAGGAACAAAGTTTTCTCAAAGAGGTAGAGATTATACTGAAAACCATTCTTTGCAGAGCTTATCTTATTTGCTATAGAAATAAAGGTTTGTTTTTGTGAGATAAGGGAGAGACAAAGTTTAATAAGGTGGTCCTAAAGTTTTAACTTGAAAGCTCCACTTCCCTTCCTCCATCTCTCCTTCCTCTATTTTTTATCTCTCTCTTTCCCATGTCTTATATCCTGTCTCATCCCTTGGGCAATGCAGTAATCTGTTTACTCTCCCCTTAGATTCTAAATTTTTTTGAGTGAGTTCTCATATCTTGTTGAGATTTTGTTTGAGAATGCCCTTTGTCTTAGCTATTATGAGGTGTTGATGCTGACATTTGTCAAATGCCTTGATGGCATCCATTGAAATGAGTATTTTTATCCTTTAATGGTGCAGTTATTAAATTGGAGATTTTTCTAATATTGAATTATATTTGAATTTTTTGAATCTTTTCTAATTAGTCATTGTGTATAATTCTTTTAATGTTTTACTGGATTCTGATTGTTTAAGTCAGTATTTTTAATTTGGATCGACCGTAGGGCTCTCTCCCTGCTTTCTTTAGCACCTGTTTAAAATTTTTATGTAAGAGTTAGGCTGGCTGTGTAAAAAATAGACAAACGTTATTCATATATTTTCCTTTTTTTTTAGTGGTTTATTAAGATGCAATTGGTATTATAAGCTATACATATTTGAAGTGTATAATTTGATAAGTTTTGACATATACTAAGGTATTTTTAAACTTCATGGAAAGATTTGTATTATCTTTTAATTTTTCTGCAAACTTTTTGAAGTACCTTTATATATGTACATACAGACACCCATGGCACCATCAGTACACTCACTGTAACAAGTGTATTCATCACCCCCAAATTTTTCTCGTGGCCTTCTGTAACTTAGCCTTTTATCCTAATCTTCCATCCCAGGCAACCATTTCCTTTCTGTCACTGTAGATTAGTTTTCATTTTCTAGAATTTTCTATAAGTGGAATCATACTATATATACCTTTTTTGTCTGCTTTCTTTCAATCAGCTTAATTATTTTGAGTTTCATCCATGTTGTTGCATGCATTAATGCTCATCTCTTTTTAAACCTAAGTAATAATCCATAGTATGGATATACAACAGTTTGCTTATGCATTCATCTGTTGATAGACATTCGGTTTGTTTA
Source organism: Cynocephalus volans (assembly GCF_027409185.1). Taxonomy (NCBI): domain Eukaryota; kingdom Metazoa; phylum Chordata; class Mammalia; order Dermoptera; family Cynocephalidae; genus Cynocephalus; species Cynocephalus volans. The sequence continues at coordinate 24,956,003 of NC_084465.1, read as the reverse complement.
CAGTTTTTGGCTATTACAGGTAAAGCTGCCATGAACATTTGTGTAAAGGTTTTGTGTGGACATATGCTTTCATTTTTCTTGATAAATACCTAGTATTGGTATGTCTGTGTCATATGGTAAGTGCATGTTTAACTTTTTAAGAAACTTCCAGTTCTCCAACATTGTACTGTTTTATATTTGCACCACTAGTATATAAGAGTTATGGTTGCTGCACATCCTTGCCAACAGTTAGTAAGATCAGTCAGTTGTTTTAATATTAGCCATTCTAGTAGATGTATGGTAATATCTTATTTTTAATTTGCAGTTCCCTCGTATATTTTTAGCATATTTCTATGTGCTTATTGATGTTTAGCATATTTTCATATGCTTATTTGCCATCTCTATGTTTTCTTTGGTGAAGTGTCTGTTCAGATCTTTTGCTCATTTTTTAATTGGGCTATTTGTTTTCCTATGATTGCATTTTGAGAGTTTTTTATGTATTCTGAATACACGTCCGTTATCAGATTAAGTGATTTGAAAATTTATTTTCTTAGTCTGTGGCTTGTCTTATCATCTTCTTACTGTTTTGAGCATCAGAAATTTTAAGTTTTGGTGAAGCTCAGTTTATCCAGTATATCATTTATGGATCATAATTTTTGATATTGGATCTAAGAAATCCTGTCTAAGCCAAGGTCACAAAGACCTTTGTTTTTTTTCCAGAAGTTTTATAATTAAAATTTACACTTAGGTTTATGATTCATTTTGAATTAATTTTTGTATATGGTGCCAGGTATGGATCTAAGATCTTTTCTTTTTTTTTAGCCAATGGATATCCAAATGTCCTAGCACCATTATTGAAAAAGACTATTCTTTTTGTATTGACTTGTCTTCGCATCTTTGTTAAAAATTAGTCTACTATATAAGTGTGCATCAGTTTCTAGACTTTCTGTGCTACTTCATTTATTTGTTTTTCTATTATTTCACCCCTTCGCACTGTCATGATTACTGTGGCTTTATAATAAGTCTTGGAATCAAGTCGTATATCTTCCAACTTTGTTTTATTTTAAAGTTGTTTGTGCTATTCTGGGTCCTATGAATTTCCACATGAGTTTTAGAAACTGCTTGTCATTTTCTATAAAGAAAAAAGGTTGTTAGGATTTTTGTTTGCAATAAATCTGTAGATTAATTTGGCAAGAATTGAAATTATAACAATATTGGGTATTTCATTCATGAACATGGTATTTACTGTCTATTTATTGAGGTCTTTAAAAATTTATCTCAGGTATGCCTTACAATTTTTAGTGGCTAGGTCTTGCACATGTTTTGTCATATTTATCCCAGAGTGTTTTATACTTTCTGCAGGTATTATAATTAGTATTTTTAAAATTTTAATTTCTGGTTAATAGGTAGCATATAGAAATACAGTAGGTTTTTGTATATTGACCTCCTACGGTGCAACCTTGCTAATTTCACTTCTTAGTTCTAGTAGCTGCTTCGTACATTTCATAGAGTTTTCAATCATGTGATCCAGCTTTAAAAGACAGTTTTACATCTTTCTGTCCACTCTTGATGCTTTTTATTTGTTATTCTTGTCTTATTGCACTGGTAGAATGCTGAATAAAAGTGGTGAGAATATATGTCCTTGCTTTGTAAAGCAATCAGTTTTTCACCCTTAAGTATGTTAGCTATAGGAGTTTCATAAATGTCTTTTTTCAGATTGAGGAAGTTTCTAATCTACGTTTTCTAGACCCTTTATCAGGAATGGATGTTGGATTTTCTCAAATGCTTTTCCTGCATCTTTTGAGATGATGATAAGGATTTGCTTTTTAATCTGTTCATATGTTGAATTATATTAATTTTTAATTTTTTTTTTTATTCAAAAATATTTTTAATTCGATCTCTCAGAGATAAATTCTCCATCCCTGGATATTTTTTCCAGTCTTTTATATTTATTTCATATAGACATATATATACACATATTTGTAAAGGGATCATACCATTTACAAAGTGCTTTTTCAACTTAGCAACAAATGAGAATTTTCCAATGACACTCAGCATCCTTTGTTGTTGTTTTTTTCATTATAACTTCCTTTACATATTAGAACAATGTTGTTCCTCTAATAAGAGTTATGACAAAATGAAGCCAAAATATTTGCTATTTATTTTATTCCTTTAAAAAATTAAACAAAACTTAAAAATACAAACAATTTACTGAGGTCACACTTTTTGTAATGTTACTATTTCTTCATTCAAAAAATGTTATGATGGAAATATGCAAAAACTGATTAGATTGCTTTGTCCATTTTTTTTTTTAAATTTTATTTTCTCGATGTACATTGAGGCTGATTATTGTTGCCCATCACCAAAACCTCCCTCCCTCCTCCCTCCTCCCTCCTCCCTCCCCCCCCTTCCCCCCAACAATGTCCCCTCTGCTTGTCGTATCAACTTCAAGTAATTGTGGTTGTTATATCTTCTCCTTCCCCCACCCCCCGGTTTTTTTTTTTTTTTTTGTGTGTGTGTGTGTGTGTGTGTGTGTGTGTGAATTTATATATTAATTTTTAGCTCCCACCAATAAGTGAGAACATGTGGTATTTCTCTTTCTGTGCCTGACTCGTTTCACTTAATATAATTCTCTCAAGGTCCATCCATGTTGTTGCAAATGGCAGTATTTCATTCGTTTTTATAGCTGAGTAGTATTCCATTGCGTAGATGTACCACATTTTCCATATCCACTCATCCGATGATGGACATTTGGGCTGGTTCCAACTCTTGGCTATTGTAAAGAGTGCTGCGATGAACATTGGGGAACAGGTATACCTTCGACTTGATGATTTCCATTCCTCTGCTTATATTCCCAGCAGTGGGATAGCTGGGTTGTATGGTAGATCTATCTGCAATTGTTTGAGGAACCTCCATACCATTTTCCATAGACGCTGCACCATTTTGCAATCCCACCAACAATGTATGAGAGTTCCTTTTTCTCCGCAACTTCGCCAGCATTTATCGTCCAGAGTCTTTTGGATTTTAGCCATCCTAACTGGGGTTAGATGGTATCTCAGTGTGGATTTGATTTGCATTTCCCGGATGCTGAGTGATGTTGAGCATTTTTTCATATGTCGGTTGGCCATTTGTATATCTTCCTTAGAGAAATGCCTACTTAGCTCTTTTGCCCATTTTTTAATTGGGTTGCTTGTTTTTTTCTTGTAAAGTTGTTTGAGTTCCTTATATATTCTGGATATTAATCCTTTGTCAGATGTGTATTTTGCAAATATTTTCTCCCACTCGGTTGGTTGTCTTTTAACTCTGTTAATTGTTTCTTTTGCTGTGCAGAAGCTTTTTAATTTGATATAATCCCATTTGTTTATTTTTCCTTTGGTTGCCCGTGCTTTTGGGGTCGTATTCATGAAGTCTGTGTCCAGTCCTATTTCCTCAAGTGTTTCTCCTATGTTTTCTTTAAGAAGTTTTATTGTTTCAGGGTGTATATTTAAATCCTTAATCCATTTTGAGTTGATTTTAGTATACGGTGAGAGGTATGGGTCTAGTTTCATTCTCCTGCATATGGATATCCAGTTATCCCAGCACCATTTGCTGAAGAGGCAGTCCCTTCCCCAGTGAATAGGCTTGGTGCCTTTGTCAAAGATCAGATGGCAGTAAGTGTGTGGGTTGATTTCTGGATTCTCTTTTCTATTCCATTGATCAGCGTGTCTGTTTTTATGCCAGTACCATACTGTTTTGGTTATTATAGCTTTGTAGTATAGCTTAAAGTCAGGTAGTGTTATGCCTCCAGCTTTTTTTTTTTTGCTCAGCATTGCTTTGGCTCTGCATGGTCTTTTATTATTCCATATAAATGTCTGGATAGTTCATTCCCTTTCTGAGAAAAATGTCTTTGGAATTCTGATGGGGATTGCATTGAATTTGTATATCACTTTGGGTAGTATGGACATTTTCACTGTGTTGATTCTTCCAATCCAAGAGCATGGGATATCTTTCCATCTTCTTGTATCCTCTCTAATTTGTCTCAGCAGTGGTTTGTAGTTCTCATTATAGAGATTATTCACCTCCTTGGTTAACTCAATTCCTAAGTATTTTATTTTTTTGGTGGCTATTGTAAATTGGCAGGCTTTCTTGATTTCTCGTTCTGCATGTTCACTATTGGAGAAAAGAAATGCTACTGATTTTTGTGTGTTGATTTTGTATCCTGCTACTGTGCTGAAATCATTTATCAATTCCAACAGTTTTTTTGTAGAGGTTTTTAGGCTGTTCGATACATAGGATCATGTCATCTGCAAACAGGGACAGTTTGACATCTACTTTTCCAATCTGGATGCCCTTTATTTCCTTCTCTTCTCTGATTGCTCTGGCTAGTACTTCCAACACTATGTTGAATAGGAGTGGTGAGAGTGGGCATCCTTGTCTAGTTCCTGTTCTTCAAGGGAAAGCTTTCAGCTTTTCCCCATTCAGGATGATATTGGCAGTGGGTTTGTCATATATGGCTTTAATTATGTTGAGACACTTTCCCTCTATACCTAACTTATAGAGGGTCTTTGTCATGAATGAGTGCTGAACTTTATCAAATGCTTTTTCAGCATCTATAGATATGATCATATGGTCCTTGTGTTTGAGTTTATTAATATGGTGTATCACATTTATTGATTTGTGTATATTGAACCAACCTTGCATCCCTGGGATGAATCCCACTTGATCGAGGTGAATAATTTTACGTTTGTGTTGCTGTATTCTGTTTGCTAGTATGTTAGTGAGGATTTTTGCATCTATATTCATCAAGAATATCGGGCTGTAGTTTTCTTTTTTGGTTATATCTTTACCTGGTTTTGGTATCAGGATGATGTTTGCTTTATACAATGAGTTTGGGAGATGGGCGTCTGTTTCAATCTTTTGGAATAGTTTGTACAGAGTCGGTGTCAATTCCTCTTTGAATGTTTGGTAAAATTCTGCTGTGAATTCATCTGGTCCTGGGCTTTTCTTTGTTGGGAGCCTTCTGATAACAGCTTCAATCTCCTTTATTGTTATTGGTCTGTTCAAATTTTCTACGTCTTCATGGTTCAGTTTTGGGAGCTTGTGTGTGTCCAGAAATTTATCCATTTCCTCCAGATTTTCAAATTTGTTGGCGTATAGTTGTTTATAGTCGCCTCGAATGATTCCTTGTATTTCAGATGAATCAGTTGTAATATCGCCTTTTTCATTTCTAATTTTTGTTATTTGCGTCTTCTCTCTTTTTTTTGTTAGCCATGCTAATGGTTTGTCAATTTTATTTATCTTTTCAAAACACCAACTTTTTGATTCATTGATCTTTTGTTTGTTTTTTGGGTTTCAATTTCATTAAGTTCTATTCTGATCTTAATGATTTCTTTCCGTCTGCTAACTTTAGGTTTGGATTGTTCTTGTTTTTCTAGTTCTTTAAGGTGAAGTGTTAGGTTGTTCACTTGCCATCTTTCCATTCTTCTGAGGTGAGCATTTAATGCAATAAATTTCCCCCTTAATACTGCTTTTGCAGTATCCCACAGGTTTTGGTATGATGTATCATTGTTTTCATTAGTTTCAATAAATTTTTTGATTTCCTGCTTGATTTCTTCTTGGACCCATATGTCATTAAGTAGAATGCTGTTTAATTTCCATGTGTTTGTATAGTTTCCAGAGTTTTGTTTGTTGTTAATTTCTAGTTTTAATCCATTGTGGTCTGAGAAAATACATGGGATAATTCCAATTTTTTTGAATTTATTAAGGGTTGATTCGTGAGCTTATATGTGATCTATCCTGGAGAATGATCCATGTGCTGATGAGAAGAATGAATATTCTGAGGTTGTTGGATGGAATGTTCTGTAGATATCTACCAATTGCAATTGGTCTAGAGTCTTGTTTAGATCTTGTGTTTCTCTGCTGATTCTTTGCCTAGATGATCTGTCTAATATTGACAGTGGGGTGTTCAGGTCCCCTGCTATTATGGTATTAGTGTCTGTTTCCTTCTTTAAGTCTAATAGAGTTTGTTTTATAAATCTGGCTGCTCCAACATTGGTTGCATACGTATTTATGATTGTTATGTCTTCTTGATGGATCAGTCCTTTTATCATTAAGTGGTGTCCCTCATTGTCTCTTTTTATTGTTTTTAGTTTAAAGTCTATTTTGTCAGATATAAGAATAGCTACTCCAGCTCGTTTTTCTTTTCTGTTTGCACGGTAAATCTTTTTCCATCCTTTCACTCTTAGTCTATGTGAATCTTTATGGGTGAGGTGGTTCTCTTGTAGGCAGCATATAGTTGGGTCCTCCTTTTTGATCCAGTCAGCCAGTCCGTGTCTTTTGATTGGGGAATTTAAGCCTTTTCCATTAAGAGTTGTTATTGAAAGGTGTTGATTTATTCCTAGCATTTTATTGGTTGTTTGGTTGTCTTAGGTGTCTTTTGCTCCTTGCTTTCTGATTTACTGTTTGGTTTCTGTGTTTGTTGGTTCCTTAGGTTGTAGATAGCGTTTTTGTTTGCTTGTTTTCTCTTCATGAATGCCATTTTTATTATACTAGTGGGTTTTAATTTTTCTTAGGTTTTTATGGCAGTGGTAGCTATTTTTCAGGAACCAAACCCAGTACTCCCTTGAGGATTTCTTGTAAGGGTGGTCCTGTGGTAGTGAACTCCCGCAGTTTTTGTTTGTCTGAGAAATATACTATTTGCCCTTCATTTCGGAAGGATAGCCTTGCAGGGTAGAGTATTCTTGGCTGGCAATCTTTGTCTTTTAGTATTTTGAATATATCATCCCATTCCTTTCTAGGTTTAAGGGTTTGTGATGAAAAGTCTGATGTTAACCTGATTGGGGCTCCCTTATAGGTGATTTGACGCTTCTCTCTTGCAGCTTTTAAGATTCTCTCTTTGTCTCTGAGTTTTGCCAATTTGACTATGACATGTCTTGGAGAAGGCCTTTTTGGGTTGAATACGTTTGGACATCGTTGAGCTTCCTGGATCTGACGATCTGTGATTTTTCCTATACCTGGGAGGTTTTCTGTCACTATTTTTTTGAATATGTTTTCAATGCAATCTCCGTTTTCTTCCCCTTCTGGAATACTCATGACTTGGATATTTGAGCGCTTGAGGTTGTCTGATATCTCTCTCAGATTTTCTTTAATGTCCTTGGGTTTTTTTTCTTTTTTTTTGTCTGCTTGTGTTATTTCAAACAGCCCATCTTCAAGTTCAGAGGTTCTCTCTTCAACTTTGACAAGCCTGCTGGTTAAACTGTCCGTTGTGTTTTTTATTTCGCTGAATAATTTCTTCAGTTCAGCAAGTTCTGCTACATTTTTTTTCAGGACATTGATTTCCTTGTACATTTCCTCTTTCAGGTCCTGTATACTTTTCCTTGTTTCATCATGATGTCTAGCTGAGTTTTCTTGTATCTCATTCAGTTTCCTTAGAATTATCACTCGAAATTCCTTGTCAGTCATTTCAAGGGTTTCTTGTTCTATAGGATTTAGAGTTTGAGATTTATTAACTTATGGTGGTGTACTTTCTTGTTTTTTTGTATTTCTAGTATCTCATTTTTGATATTTATTCATTGTGGCAGGGGGTTTCACAGTCCACCGGTTTGAGACTATTGACTAACTCAGATGTTGCTGTGGTTGCCAATTTGGTATGGCTACCTCCATGACTGCTCAGTTGGCCTCTAGTGCCTTGTGTGTATGGTTGCCTCGGGTCTTGGGCCTCTTGGGGAGCCACCTCTCTGGTCAGCTTGGACTCTGCTGGGCTGCTGGATCACGGGGCGGTACCGCAAGGTGTGTGGTCTCTGCTGAACTTCACTTCCCATGCAGCATTTCTCCCTGTTCCTTGCACTCTGGCCCGGGCTGTTGGATTGTGCAGTGGCGACCCTTCAGGGTGTGTGGTTTCTGTCGAGTCTCCGCCTCCCTAGCCGGACGTCTCCCCGCTCTGTGCGCAATGGGCTGGGCTGCGACGTGTCTTCTGCAACCCTCGTCTATCAGCTGGGCCTTCAAGACCCTGCTCGGCACCGCCTCGCCCAGGAAGTCTACCAGGTTTCTGCTATGCGCAGATGACCTGTCGCTCTGGGTGCCTTTGTAGCACTGTGTAGATCTTTCTCGGGACTTATCACCTTCCTCCTGGTATCGCGGTTATTTGTGTACTTGTCTTATCTCCCACACCAGAGCGTGAGCTCCCCGGGGGGAGGAGCCCGCAGCACACGGTTCACCCTTGTATCCCCCCGCCGCGCGGACCGAGTCCGGTGCCCGCCCGCAGTCAGCTCTCCGGCAGGTTCAAGCGGACTTGGGAACTCTCCAACCACACTATTCCTAACCTGAAATCGGTTAGGCGTTTTTCCGAACTGGTGGCCACAGAGATGGTATCTGCCTCCCGGTAACAGGAAGTTTACCGGGGCCCAGAGCCCAGGGTGTGGTGGAGTGACAGTTGGCCCAGCCCGTACTTCCTTGCCCTCCTGACGTTCGCCATCAGCCCCGCCAGAGAACTGTGGAGGGAGTGGGAGGGGAGGCCGGCCCACAGGCCCCTGGAAGCCCCGCGCCCGGGCAAGCAAGTGGGAAGGCTCAGTGAGGAGCCAAGCCAGGCGAGGAAGACAGGCTTGGCTGAGCCGGCCCGGAGCTGCCACTACCTGAGAAAATGGAGGCAGCCCCAGGGGCGGTGAGTGGCCCAGAGACGTAGGCAGAAGCCGGGTGGGCGTCTGCCCCCCGAGCCGGGCCGGATCGGGAGTCACTCACAGTGCTGTGCCGGGTCGGGCAGCTCCCTCTCTGCCTCTGCTTTGTCGCCGTCCTCGTTCTCGGCCGCTGCCACCTTGGGCTGTTCAGTCGGTCCCATGGCGCAGCTTGGGCGCTCCCAGGAATCTTCTTTTATGCCAGCCTGAAACCTCGAATCCTGAATAGGGCAGCTGGCCGCCTTCAGCGTGGCCCCGGCCTCTGGGATCCTGGCTGAATCAACAGCAGCCCTGGCGCCGTGTTCCCTGTTCAGAGACTCGCTTTTGCAGCTAAGAAACAGTTCTTTTCCTGCTCAATATTTCAAAGCTGTTGCCTGTAAACGAGGCAGCCTCTCCTGCCAAGGGCAAAGGGGCGGTCAGCCCCCACGACCGACCACCAGCAGCGGTCCTCCCTTAAGAGACGGCAAGAGGAAGGTCCACAAGTTTCCCGGCTGCCTAAGGCCCAGTGGCCGCCTTTTCCACCTCAGCTACTCCACGCCAACCGCCGCAGCCACCGCCATCTTGAAGAATCTCCTTAATTTTTAATTTTTTAATCCAACTTTGCATTCCTTTTATAAACTCTGCTTGGTAATGGTGTCTTATTCTTTCTAGATATTTTTGGATTTGATTTGCCAAATTTTTTTGGAGTATTTGCTTATATTTGAATACTTCAGGTATTGATCTGCAATTTTCTTAGAATATTCATGTTTTTTTTTTGGTGTTTGGTTAGTTCTGTCCTGATAGAATGAGGTGGGAATTATTCCCTCTTCAATTTTCTGAAAGTGTTTATGTAAAATGAGTAGTATCTTGGTAGAATTTACCAGTGAAAGCATCTGGGCCTGGAGTTACCTTTTTGTTGAGTTTTTTAACGACAAACTTGGTATTGTTAATCGATATAGCTCTATTTTTTTTTCTATTTCTTCTTTAGTGAACATTGGTGGTTTACATCTTTTGAGGAATATTCTCATTTCAACTAAACTGGTTAATTTATTGGGTAAAGTTGTTCATATTTACTTATTTTCCTTTTAATATCTTTATATCATGTCCTATTCTTGATATTAGTAATTTGTGTCTTCTCTCTTTTTTCTCCCTAGTAGTGTGGCTAGAGGTTTATCGATTATATTTTAAGGAAACAGCTGTTAGGTTTTTCTTTTCCTTTTATTCCTTTCTTTCTTTTTTTCCTTGTTTCATTGATTTCTTCCCTTTATTATTTCCTTCCTTCTATTTAATTTGGTTTTAATTTGTTCTTCTTTTTCTAGTTTCTTAACATGAAAACTGAGGCCACTGATTTGAGATTCTTTTTTTTCTAATGCAGGCATTTGGTTAAAATTTTTTCTCCTTATCTCACAAATTTTCTATGCTGTGTTTTCATTTTCATTCAGTTAAAAATACTTAGGCATAATGACTCATTTTTCCTTCTTTCCAACTCTTATGGCTTTTTTCCCCTGTGTTCAATCTTTTGGCCAGAATGTTAATATACGGTTGAGGGACATGGTGATAGTGGATTTACTTGTGCAGTTTATGATTTCAGAAGAAATGCTTTCAACATTTCATTATTAAATATGATTTTTGTTTTGGAGTTTTCGGTGGTCACTGTGTCAGGTTTCTAGATTGCTAAGAGTTCATGTTACAAATGAACATTGAATTTTTTCACTTTTTCTCTACCTTTCATGATGATTTTTTCCTACTTTAATCTATTAATGTATGAAATTACAGTGATTGATTTTCTAATGTTAATCAAACTTTGCATTTCTCAGATATATTTAGCTTTGTTATAATTTCTTTTGTTGTATCTTGGATTTAGATTGATTAATGTTTTGTTAGCATTCTTCTGGCTATTTTCATTAATAAGATTGGCCTTATACTTTTTATTCTCTTACTAAGTTATATTTTTCTAGGAATTGTTTGTTTTATCTAAAATTTCAAACTTATGTTCATTAAGGTATAAATAATATCCCCTATCTGCTAATATTTACAAAATTTCTTGGAATGTCTCCTTTTTTGTTCCTTGTATTTATCAATTCTTTTTTTCCCCCATTACTCCCACCAGAAGTTTATCAAATCCACTCGTATTTTAAGAGAACCAATTTTTGTTCTGTTGATCCTTTCTGTTATTTTTTGTGTCCTTGACTTATGTTCTGTGTTTCCTGTTATCTTCTTTCTTTCTTTGGTATTAATCTGCTGTCTTTTTATAATTTCTTAAGATGAATGCTTTAGCTCATTAAATTTCACACTGAAATTTTCTTATATACACATTTAAGGATGTAAAATTCCCTGTACTTATTTTTTAGTTGTGTTGTGAAGTATTTTCATTTTTTTTCCAGTTTGGTATTTTTACTATGTTATGAAATGGCTCTTTTGTGAGCCATAGTTAAAGAGAAATGTAATTTTTAATTTTCAAATAAAAATTTTCTGCTTATTTTCTTTGTTACTCATTTCTAGTGTAATTGCATAGTAGTCAGGGTACATGTATGATTCCAGTCCATTGAGATTTAGTAAGACTTGCTTTATAGTCCAATTTTATAAACATATTATGTATAACTGAACAAAATGTGAATTCTTAGTTTTGGGGGGCAGTGTTCTATGTTATGTTCAGTTGGTGACATTTGCTAATCATGTACATATCTACTACATCAGTAATTTTCCGTCTGATTCTCTCAATTACTAAGAAAACTGTGTTAACATTTTACGCTGTGATTATGGAATAGTATGTCTCTTCTTATGGTTCTATCAATTTTTGCTTTATATATTTTGATGCCATGTTCTTAGCTGCAAACTTTTAAAATTCTTCTATTTTGAATTAAATTTTTTATGAAAAATAAAGTTTTTTATGTCTAGTAATATTTTACCTCAAGGTATGTATTGTCTTATATTAAGACATTCACTTTCATCTGGCATTTGCATGGCATATCTTTTTCCATTTTTTATTTTCAACCTTTCTGTATCCTTTTTTTAAAGAAGTATCTTTTGTAAATTTAGTGGGATTTTTAAAGAAAGCCAAACTGGCAGCCTTCTTTTGAACATTTAAAATTCCACTTACATGATTGAAATACTGATAAATATATGGGTTTTACCCTTCATTTTACTTTATACACTTTGTTGCGTCTGTTCTTTATTTCTCTTTGGTTGCTCTTGCCTTTTTTTAAAAAAAATTTTAAGTCTTTTCATTTGTTTCTTTCTGTTGGCAGTATCATACTGTTTATATTTTACTTATGATTAGTCTAGAAACTACAGCAAGTATATTTGGTTAACTTAACAAAATTAATCAGTGCCTTTTCTCTCTTCCCATGCAAGGACTTAGTGGACTCGAAGACCCTGTAAAATATTAATATTCTTATTTTATGAAGTCAATACTTATTACTTTTATTTGAATACTGATATTTTTGCTTTTCATCACCGTTTACATCTTTGATCTTATGGCTAGGACTGCATTTCCTCTGCCTTTAAAATTTCTTTTAATGCAGGTCTACTCAGTTTTTGCTTGCCTGAAAATTTTGTCTCTTTTCTAGAAGGGTATTTTTACCGGATATTGAATTATAGGTTAGCAATTATTTTCTTTGAATACATTTTGAATATCATTCCACTGTTAACTGGCTTTCATTGTTGCTGTTGAGAAGTGTGCTGTCACTTTCAACTATTGTTAATTTGAATATAATCTCTCTTTTTTCCTCTTGCTGTTTAAATATTCTATCTTTGTTTTAGATTATTTTTTAGTTATATTAACAGGCTCTCTGAAGTACACTGCGGAACTCCAGTGTGGGAGCCCTGTTAACTACTGTGTATTTTGGTTTCCTTTCAATTAAATATATGTTGTTTTTTTCTATTTTTTATTTCTTTTGTTTTCTCATTTATCCTTAACTGCACATTTCTGTTTAATTTTTCAAGCTTCCGTAAATTCTTTATCCCACTTCCATTACTATGTTGTTATTAGTCTTTTCTCCTTCTTATGCTTTGGCCTTCATTTCTCTGGTGTTTTCATCTTTTGTTCCTTTTTTCCCTGAACTCTGACAATTCATATTTTGTTTCCTTTGTTGTCTTAGCACATCTTTTCCAACTATTTATACCTCTACTTACCAACTATTTGTGTCACTAATCTGTGCTTGTGTTTTATAAAGAGTGTTGCTTCCTTAATTTTTTGTATTCATGGAAACGTATTTGGCCATTTTCATGTATTTTTTGTTGTTGTTGAGACAGATTCGTTTGCCACTTTCTAAAAATTCATTTCTTCCTTTTCCTTTTTATATCTTAGTGTAAATCCTGAGTTGGTTCTTTTTGATTATTATTAATCTTTGAATGAGGTAGGTTTTTCCTAACTATTTTAAGGACCTTCTTGTGAGTCAGGAGCAAGGGCTGTGTTCCAGGATAGCAAGATCTTTCCTTATGATATTTCTTTTCCCTTAGGATTGTGTTTCTTCTTAGAAATGCTCAGAATACAAAATCTCTCTTTTTTTCCCCCTACCCGATTGCCAGACTGCTTCCTGAAACATGGCTTTTTTCTATAATTCCTGCTCATTCATGCCTTTGTGCTTTTGTTATCCCATATTCCTTTCCCTGAATATTTCCCTTTTCATTATTATTCACTTCCAATTCATTCTTTAAGACCAGCTCTTTTAAGATAGCTTCTTTTATTATTCCCTCACACATTTTTGTCCCTCTTTCTCTTAACTCCTGTTTGCCCTAGTGCCACATTTCTCATTTTGTACATAAAAAAATTCTTAGTTTTCTTCCAAGTACAGTTCCAAACACTGCAGCATTATCATCATCACAGCTAACATATATTTGTGGGTTTCACAGTGTGCCATCTATTCTCCTAAGCCTTTTTTATGAATTTGTTTAATTCTCATACCTACCTTCTAGGGTAAGTGTTTTATCTCTTTTTACTAAATAAGAGTGATTAAGTAATTTGTCTAAGACAGCATAACTAGTAAATGATAGAGCTAAGATTTGAACTCAGATAGTCTGGCACCAAAGTCCATACTCTTTACCACTGTGCTTTACCGACTTAGTAAATATTTCTAGTTAAGTTTTTCAGTATTGATTATTTATTATAAACTGGTATGATTCACATATTTCTCTTTTCAGAATTTGAACAAACTGATGAAATGAATAATTTTTTAAAAATCGATTTTGATCCAAACATTATTATTCCTGAATGTTCCAAAAGGATTTTGTGCTCTACAAGTTATTTACCTATAAGTTCATTTTAAATTATTTTCTTTGAATGTCATGTGTTTTGGTGATAAATCAGATTTGATAGAAGTGTGGGTATAGGCAGTATTACTGTAATCTTTGTTATTTTGGTTTGGATTTTTTTGATCCTGGATGAGGTTTGACTTTTTTTTTTCCTTTTGCTAAAAACTTCTTGAGTATCATTTTTAAATTATGTTTTCTGATGTTATTGTTGGTTTTTTTTTTTTTTTTTTTTAATTGTTGTGGGATTTTTTTTGTGGCTGTCCAGTATGGGGAAGCAAACCCTTGACCTTGGTGTTACAAGGTTGCTCTCTAACCAACTGACAGACCAGCCAGCCTTAAATTATGTACTTTTTAAGAGAGTCTCCACTATTGTAGAAAAAAACATCTTGTGCCTAGTGAGGATTGTATGAAATGTATTTATTTAGAATCTGAAGACTTCAGTTAAATAGTTTTAAAATTGTTAGCAACTAGTTCTTAGTGTGTTTTCTTCTGACTGATGTTTTAATTTTTTTTGGATCGTTTTACTTCCATCAAACTCTTCTGATATCCTGCTTTAGATTTTTGTCAAAAATAGACTTAACAGAAATATTAGCAACTGCCTGACTTCTTCTTAAAATACAGAAGTGATTTTTTTGAACTCAGAAGGTTCATAGGCATCCTTAAATTTCTCATTTTTAAATTTGCTTCTGAGACTTACAAAACAATGTAATAGGAATTGTCATATTTTTCTAGCTGAGAATGTCATTATTGTTTCAATTGAGTGCAAGTTTTTTTTTTTTTTTTTTTTTGCCAAGTCATGTAAAATATCGACAGGTAAGAAGTAACAAAAAGCTTTAGCAACACTTTTCAATAATTAGAAATATAGGGAACATGGTGAGATTATTTGGAGTGCAGAGGTGTCAACTTTTCATTTGTTTTTAGATTTTGAAAGGTTTAGAAAGTTTTTTAAGCATCAAAACAAAGGTACTGAAAGTAATGTATTTTTTTAAAGAAAAATCTTTACCCGGCTTTTATGTTTTTAGTGTTTTTATTGATTTCTTCAAGGGATTTCTAGTTTATGGCTGTCTGATTTCTAAAAATTAAACTTGTTCTATTAAAAAATAAAGTTTCTTTAGCATGTCTCAACGGTTTGAAACAGAAGTTACTATTTACCAAACCTTTAATAAACATTTGTGTTATTATTATTATTTTTTAAGTTATAAAAGAAGATTCTTAAACATGTTATTTCATTGAGAATAGCTAGGCTATTACTTCTAGCCTTCTCCAGATCTGATTTGGACTATTTATTGACAACCCAGTTTCCCTGGCAAGAGGCAGTAACAGAGATTAAATGAGAATAATCTTTAATTTATCATCTTTCTCTGCAAAATGAAACATAATTTTTTATAAGCCCTTAAACAATATTTTTCATTTGGAGAGGTGAAATTTAATAGTATAAAATGAAAGAGTGTCAAGAGGTTAATAAGAGAGTTGGACAGTTGGGGATTGTGTGTATGTAGAGGGGTGTGAGAGGACTGGAATTTGTGAATTTCTAGCTCTTATGTCTTATTTTAAGTCATGGTTTCTCCAAAAGAAGAGGTGGTTTGGTTTGGTTTGTATATTGTTTGTTTGTTTTTGTTTTGTTTCATTTTGTTTTGGTAGAACAGCCAACTTTTCAAACTAGCCGTTGCTTATATGGAACAACTTCCCACTGACAGGAATGCTTCTGGTAAGCAATCTGGAATAGTGGCAAACCAGTGTTCCAGAGGAGAAATGAAACATAAAAAGTAACCTTCAGCCACAGTAGCCAGTAGGTCTTCATTTAAGAGAGGGATTACATTTTTTCCTTTAAATCATGAGTAATATATTTTAACTTTTGAGTTTTCTTCTATTATACAATATAAGATTTGTTTAACATTGAAGTAGAATGATCTGGTATGGTGAGTTTTGTTTCTCAAAGTCTTGCTCTTTTTCTTGTGTTTTGAATAGGTAAAATTTGCCTTGTTATTACAGTGTTTTATCTTAGATTGTAATTTAAGAAACTACTTTGTGATATGTGTGTATTTGTACTTTCCAGTCTGTATTTGCAGTCTATGAAGAGATAAAAACTATATGGACTTTGGAACTGGGCTTTATACTTTTTTGTTTAGAGTCCTTGGGTATGTTACTTAACTTCTGTGAACCTTTATTTTCTAATCATTGCCATTATTTATAATGACTATCATAGGTTTATTTCAAAGAGTAGATGAGTTAACCTATGTGGTGTCTTGCATTCTATAGGTGCTTAACAAAAGTTAATTCTTTTTTTCTTTGATAAGGTCTTTCTTGAAAGTTACTTCCAGATTTGATTATGATATATCTAAATAATTTTTTTGAGGTTTTCTAATGTTTTCTACAAAAAAATAAAGAGTAAGAGATATCAAAGAAAATTGTATAACATTTATACTGGAGACAAAAGGAATTTATTAGAAAGAGACAGGAGCAAATAAAAAGTTCCCAAAATAATTTTTTAAATGTTTAACTGACAACTGTGCAAAATGATGTGACTTGTCAGGGTGTCATTATGTATTAGGAATATGCTTTTTTGAAAGTGTGAGCAGTTAATTTTAATGTGAGGGACTTAGTAATATCAAGATGACTCAAAGGAAGTATCAACCATGTGGCTAAGAAAGCCTTTCGAAGCCTTTTTAAAAATTCTAACCATTTATTATATACTGAGCATATCTAATGCTATGCTATTAACTATTCAGGAGACAGTTTTGTCTTACCTAAAGTAAGATCATGATAATTTCTAATATTTTAAGTTTGAAGTACTTAATATTTTGAATTTTGGAAGTAATCTCCTAGGCAAGCCTGATTGTAAATGCCTCTGGACATTCGTATTTGGCTCTCTTTCATTATACTTGTTAAAACAAGTCAATGTCAGTGTACAAAGCACTACTTGTAGAAATGTGGATGTCTAGTGAGCTGTGAAGAAGAGACATTTCGGGGGTAATAAAAGATATGAAAATGACTTGTATTAGTGACATACTAGTAATTTCTCTTAATGTAGGCTTGTACATTTTAATTTTTTTTTTCTTTTTTGCTATAATAAAAAGTGTAAACTGTTTAAGGTGTAATTCTTTTTCATTCTTTGATATTTGCAGATGGCTTGTTCAATCAGTATATCAGTCAACAAGAGTATAAGCCACGATGGAGTCAAATTATTCCCAAAAGCACCAAAGGTAAGTCATACCTTTGGGTTGTGGTGCTTTTTCTTTAACGTCTTAGTCTTTAGTTTTCCCAGGATAGCTCAAGTGTCACAGGACTCTGTTAATAAAAAGCAGGTGTTTAAAACAAGACATAGGTCCCTTGACTAAGTGGTAGAATTAGTTTATTACATTATAATTTTCTTTTTAACTTTTTTGTTTTACTGCCTTAACAGAAGGTTGGGCAGTTTTTACAGAGTATCATCATAAATTACTTTCATAGAGACACTATAAAATTGTAGGCTGTGTTGTAATGCCATACACGTGTTCCTGGAAAACCTTAAGTTCTACAAAATTGCTCGCTAAACCTAACAGGGCCTATGAGAAAAATAGAAAGCAGGGAGGCCATTCTAAATCTATGGAATTTTATAATCAGGTATTAATAAAAACTACTAAAATAATTCTAATAAAAATGAATACTAGTACAGTTAAATCTTTAAACACATGTATACTGAATGTCATAGTGAGTTTAGAGCCTTAAACCCTGGAGTTCATGCTTCCTCTTTGAGATGTAGATCCTAGAGGGCATTTGCTTCTATTAAAGACTGTTTTCATCAAAACTTAAAATCCAATCCAGAGTGTAGTCTTCCTTATTAATCCTTTATTTTCATATAGGGGGAAGTTTCTGTCATTTCTTCATTTGTGCTCATTGCTTTGCCAAATAGTTGACGTAGTAGAAAATATAGCAATTCGTTAATGCAACTATTCGAATTAAAGGAAGGCAGTTCTGTGGATGTTCAGCTTTTTCCCTTATGGACTGTGTATATTGCCAAGGCCTTCTCTTTAATTGTAAGAAAGCTTTCTCCTGATAATCTTAAACATTAATATGCAGGGGAAAATTGCTTCTGAGCCTCCATTATTTCTGCGTTATACAAACATCATTCTCCTATTTTATCAGTCAGATATGAGGTAATTTTCTTCAAAGACACACATAGTGTAGCAAACAGACTGTAATTGTATGTTTACAAACTAATGGATTAAGAATAGAAAATATAAACATACTGAAAATGAATTTATTTTAGTATTTTCTTAACATGTTCTTGAAAGTGGCAATACTGACTGATGGGGGAGGAAAGAAGGAAGGGTGTATTAGTCGGTTTGGGTTGCTTATAACAGAATACGTGAAACTGGGTGATTTATAAAGAAAACGAAATTTATTGCTTACAGTTTCTGAGGGTGGGAAGTCCAAAGTCCATCCGGTGGTGGCGACAGTGACCCAGTGGTCTCACATTGCAAGATGGTGGAAGCAGAGAAAGGAGAGAGAGAGAGACATTCTCTTCTCTCTTCTCTTAAAACCCTTGGAACCACGCCCCTGACCACCATTTTTAATCCATTTACTACAGCATGGTCCTATGATCTAATCACCTCTTCAAGGCCCTACATTTCAATTACCATAATAGGATTTCCCACCCTCTTAACAGTCACAGTGGGGGCTAAGTTTAAAACTTGGGGGACACAATTCAAGCTTCAGGGAGTTTTGGGGGACATTATTCAATCCACTACAAAGGGCAAACCTTCAATGATAGTAAGCTGCAAAGTCTAAACGGCTACCCAACTATCAGAAAGGAGAAAGAATCTTCAGGCAACTTCTGAATTAGCCATTGAATACAGCAATAATAAAAAAGTTTCAGTTTTGCATATTACTTACTTTTTTTTTTTTTTTCCCCCTTGCTTCTGGCCAGAACAGGGATCTGAACCCATGACCTTGGTGTTACAAGGCTGCGCTGTAACCAACTGGCCAGCCCCAGTTTCGCGTTTTATTTTCTGTATATAAGAACTGATATTTCAGTAGTCCTGTGAAATTAGTAAAAAGTTGGGTGTTCTCAATTTTACACAGGATAAAGCCAATACAAGGAAACTTATTAGCCAAAGTAATACATTTCAGTTAATGGGATAGTTACGAAGAAAACCTTAGACTGATTTATATTGAAGAAAACATTAGAATCCTGTAACCTTTTGAACGATTAGAATGAAATTATATCTTTATTTGTATAAGATTTGGTGCAAAATAAGTTGAATAATAGTTTTCTACTTCAGAAATTTAAAGTTTGATTATATTTAAACCTGCCTATTAAGCTCTGTGATTGAAATAAGAATTAAAATGAATTATATCTTATATTTTTTCAATCAGTTCTCAAAATAGTTGGTAAATTATGTGGGAACTGCTTTCTGAAATATTGGCACAAAATTAATACAGTAAGGAAATTAATAATATTTAAAACTTTGTAATATCTTAGTTTTTTAGCAGTTTTATGAATTTTAAAACTGCTTATTATATTGATAAACTATGCCTGGAATATAAACAGGAGATCTAATTAGTAATTGTTTTCTACCTTCACATTGGCACTCTAACAGTTTAGAATTTTTTGTCCTATATTTTTGTGGAATATTCTTTTTCTTTGCTGATTGACGTCATTGGTCATAAATAGGTTGAAAATAGCTTCCAATTGCATTAAAAGTATGAAAGCAATTGGAGGAAAGAGCAAGATTATTATAAGTATAGATTTAAATCATACTGTTCAATGAATCCTTTATTTATTCTTAATATTTTGTAAGAGTAAGAGAAGGTTATTTTTACTACTTCTTACGGACTTAGGAATGAAGTTACTCTGGATTTGCAGTTGTTCTTTGTTATTCCTTTAAAAGAAAATATTGTTTCTACTTCAGGTGATGGAGAGGATAACCGACCAGGAATGAGAGGGGGCCATCAGATGGTTATTGATGTTCAGACAGGTAAATAACACTTACAATGGAAAGCAGAATCTTTTTAGAAAATTACACATTTAAAAATATTAGGTAAACGTGAGTATACTTTCTTCCATTCATTACAAAGATCAAATGTTATCGGCTAAAACCAAGTAGCAAAGAAAATAAGCCCTGGTTACAGGCATAACTAAAACCAGGCAGTGGCAGGTGAGAGGGGATTCTGCTGCACAAGTGAAATTAGATCACCTAAGAGAAATGTGCAGCCCTTAATATGTGTGTGTGTGTGTGTGTGTGTGTGTGTGTGTGTGCCCACGTGTGTGTAGTTTATATGTGTTGTATTTTCATGGAAAACTGGAATATTTCTGGATTTTCAGTGCACTGATATTTTAATACAGTAATATGGGAATTATTGGAATAAAAGAGAATTTAGATATATTTTTAAAGTGTGATAATATAATAGGTAGCTAAGTGTTGGTAGGTTCGTTAATTGCTAAACACTTCACAAGCTTATAAATAATTTGTTTTAGTTGTTCTTTGATGACTTTTAAATTTTATTCTAGAGCTTGGTAGTGAAAATTTTTCTTAGGTGTCTACAGCCTAGGACAATTTAAATACCATTATATTTAGAGGTTAATGCTAAAATTATAATAGGTTTCAAATTAGCATATTGAAAAGCAAATAATACCAAGAATCTAGGATAATTATATTTTAATACTTGATTTTAGGAAACTTTACTGCATAGAATATCAGTATCCACCCAAGTAATATTTTACTTTTTCCAAGAGTAATAAGTAGTATTATTTTGTTATGCTGACTCATAGTGCCTTAGGAATAAAAGATTGCTTTTGTAGACCCTTAAAATAATTACTAACAAAAGTTGTTGCAATATGAATACTATATCTTCTTGGTATGAATGTATTTTCATAAAGCTTTTATAAGTAACAAAAAAAAATTAAAACTTTTCTTTTAAAATTAACAGCTAAATTTGTATAGTAACTTCTGGGCTGGTTTGAGAGTAGTATTAGGATCTCCTTGGAAAGGTTCATTTGAAGGTGTATGAATTTGCCTTCCTAATCTTGGTCTCTCTTTTCTTTTTTTTTTTTTTTTTTTTGTCGTGACCGGCACTCAGCCAGTGAGTGCACCGGTCAGTCCTATATAGGATCCGAACCCGCGGCGGGAGCGTCGCCGCGCTGCCAGCGCAGCACTCTACCAAGTGCGCCACGGGCTCTACCAAGTGCGCCACGGGCTCGGCCCTTGGTCTCTCTTTTCTAAACTCCCTTTGGCCCTACAGGAATAGGCTTGAATCAGCTATAGAGTCTTCGACATTTTTTTTTTTTTTTTTTTTTTTTTGTGACCGGCCGCACTGCGCTCAGCCAGTGAGCGCACCAGCCATCCCTATATAGGAGCCGAACCCCAGGTGGGAGCGCTGCTGCGTTCCCAGCGCCACATTCTCCTGAGGGCGCCACGGGGTCTTTTTTAATTTTTTTTTTTGCCCAAGAGTCTAATATACATATGTGTATTTATTAAAGAGCCAGATTTATATACAAATTGTTTTTTGATCCAGAAAAGTTAAATACTTTATAAAAATAGACATGAAAATTTGTGTTTAGGTTGTTTATCGTAGCTTTTTCCCTTTTTTTTTTTTTTTTCCCCATACTCATGGATTGATTTGTTACAGTGAGAAAGATACAAAGCAAAATTAGCAAAGGGAAGGAGTACTTGGGATGAAGTGTGGAGGAATCCAGGCACAAGCTTCCAGGAGTCATCTCCTATGGAATTACCCAGATGTGCTTAATTCCGCCATGGCAACACACATGCAGTGTTGTCTACCAGAGCTAGAGTGTCATTAGAGTCTTAGTACTAACAAACTTTTTCCTTCTTTTGAACATAGGTGGAATTCGTAATGCCTTTCTTTTTCTCCCTCAATCCTATAAGGAAAATATTATTAAACTCTTAAAAAATTTGCTATTAATACACTAAAGGGGAATGTTTGTTTGAAAAGGTTGCTTAATTTTCTAAGCAAAATGCACTTTACTTAAATGCCAAAGTAATGTGGTTTACTTTAATATTTAAAGCTCACCTTATCTGGGGGCAAAAGGAATTTTCATAGTGTTTACTGTCTTGGTTATTATGGGAGATAGACCACATATGAAAATTAAAGTACATCTGTGAGAAAGGAGAAAAAATGTCCCCCCTTTTTAAATAATCTATGAAATTTGAAGATGGAAAATGTAAAGGTTCAAGTGATAGGCAAATGTCGTGTCAGAACTTAGTGTGAGCAAAGTCATTGAAGATTAAAAGCTAACTTTTCAGGTCAGAGATACTTGAAGTGAAATACTTACAGTAGAGTGATAAAGGTCCAAATACCTTTCTCTAATATCTTTGTCTTATGCATTAGAGGTAGGATTTCAGCAGATTCTCTTGGTGGTCAGTGTCCTTACCGTTACTCCCTTTAAAAAATATTTCAGTGGGAAGAAGAGTTGTTTGAGTATTGTATTTATTTAATTTACTTTAGAAACAATAATTATAAGAAAGCATAGTGAGAATGACTATTATAGTTATGGGATTTTACTGCAGTGGGATCTTTAAAGGAGTAATCTCTTTTTGATAGCTTCTGAGGATTTATTATAAGTTAGCAAAGGTCTACAAAGAAAAATTGGCCTGTATTCATACTGCAGTGTTGACACCAGTTTATAGAAGTACTTTGGAAGTATATTTTTAAGCAAATATTTCTACCATAGAAAATTAAGGGACTTATTCTGTTACTAGAGGGATTTTTACTGAGAGCCATTTTATACCTAAGTGCTTTTTCTTTTCTTTTTTAACTTTCTGAATGTTTGGGTCAAACTATTTAGGCCTGTTGGTGATGACAGAACTAGATTTACAGCCTTCAAAAGGAACTGAAAATGTTAAGTATTGGATAGCTAAATAATCATGGGTGGTGGTCACTTAATATAAAGTTGTCCATAACCCAAATGGGATTGATTTTCAGTATGTTTCCATTGCCACTTCTAATGTGGAAAGAGTGCTAACTCTACATGAATGTTGAGATTGAAAGGATTTAACCAGATTCAAGTGATCATTGGTATGAGTAATAGAGATGGTGTGTAAAAATTTTGGTGCGGAATTCCTCCTCCTCTTGCTTTTTAAAAAATACATTTCAAAGGAGGTGCTCTCTGAGACCCCTCATTCCCTTTTTGATAAATTGGGATAGAAGTGATGATTCCATTTTAATTTATTGTTGACCATACAGGGGAAAACTAGAAGAACCCATACCAAAATACTAATATCAGTTATTTGTGGGCGGTGTAATTACCTATGCTTTTAAATTTTCTTCTTTAAAATGTATTACTAAAAATTTCTACAATTAATAGGTATTATAAGTTGGAGAAAATTTTATTCACCAGCATTCCATTTACAAAGGGAACTGTATTTACTTGTGAAGGTCTTTGGGGTGCAAAGTAAAATACTGAGGAGACCTGATTATAGAAGGAACTTATTTTTGCAGTGTTAAGGAGAAGAGTTGGCTTGTTAAGACCAGAGAAAGGGAACAAGAAACAGAAAGAGATAAATGGTAGCAGTGTCAGCAGGGTGGCAGAATGACACAGTTTATAACATTACTCTCTTTTCCCTCACCAAAATCTCAGAAGTTTTCTCTAGTAAACTTAATTTGGGGGTTGATTTTTTCTTATTTTGGGGGTGTAGGAAATGGTGAAGCAACTAGATTTGAGTTCTAAATTGAGGTAGGGCAGAAGTAAGGCAGCTTTTGAGGACTCAGGTGTCTGGAAGCAGGGAGAAATGCGAAGAAAGATGGCTCGGGACTCAAGTTATAGAAAAAGTTTTGAAATTATGGTACAGGTATTTGGTTGTGAGGGTGGGTAATCCAAGAATCTGCTTTGATCAAGAGAAAACAAAAGAAAACTAAAAACACTATTCAGAAGTCGAACCATTTTCACATTGTATTAGTTTTCTGTTGCTTATAGTAAAATACCTGAAATGGGTAATTTACAAGAAAATGAAATTTATTTCTTACAGTTTTAGAGGCTGGGAAGCCAGGATTCAGAGTAAGGGCTTTCATCTTGGTGGGAACTCTTTACAGAGTCCCTTGGTGACACAGGCAATCACAGGCAATCACATGGCGAGGGCTGGGTGAGAGTGCTTTTGCGTTTTCACTTGCTCTCATTATATAGCCACCAGTCCAAACCTGTGATAACTCGTTAAACTGTTAACCCATTACTGCATGAATCGATATGAGAGCATAGTTCTCAACAATCCAACAACCTCTTAAGGCCCTACCTTTCAATACTGCCACATTGGAAATCAAGCTCCCACATGAGCTTTGAAAGGGACAGACATTCAGACCATAGCGCACACCTTGGAATTCCCAGTCTTTTGTTTCAGCTAACCATTGCTGTTGGTTTTTCTGTCATCATTCTCTATCGTTTTGGTATTTTCACATGTGCTTACATGAGGCTTCATGAATGGGCTTTAAGGGGGTCCCATAGTAGTCTTGAAATGGTGTGCAAAATTTTTGTCTTTGTGTAGTTTTCTGGGAAAATTCCTTAATTTTTAAAAGGGTTCAGTACCTATCTTGATTTTTAACATTCTGTGTTAAATACCACTGAACCACGTATCAAATAAAAGTTCAGATAAAATGCCTTACTCCATATGGGTGGTATTCACTGTTGAAATTGAAAGAAAGTGAGCCGAGATGCCAGGTACTGATCAAGCTTTATTAAAGGAAGAAAATCTGCTAGGCTGTGCTCAAAGTGGCAGGCAGCCCAGGGCTGCCCTGAAAAGGGAACAGCCCCAGGTGGGGGGGGTGTAGAGCTTATATAGTGCGCCAAGGGCTGGCTGATACCATCAAGGAGGGTCATTATGCTAATGTGGATCAGGGTGGAGAACTGCATCCTTGCGGAAGCAAAAGGGGTTTCTGTTTAAGTCAGGAGGCTTCTCGTAAAGGAAAGGGGAAGGGAGGAGGTGGGCAGTGCCATTTTGTACTTGGGCTTGTCTAAAGTGGTGCTGGTTATGTTGCAGATCTATTAGAAATAATAAGATTACAAAGTAAACTGTTAACACCTTTCCACCATTCTTGGCTTTTTCCCACATTATTTGTTGCTAGATCCAAGGTGTGTGAGGAAAAAAGTAGTAGGACATGAAGTGAGAGAAGTAGTGGGAGGTATATCCTTGGGATTTTTCTCTCTAAAAATCCTTCTGTTTCTGTTATAAGACTACTAATAGCATGATTTGCTGAGGTGCTTTTATATACTGTAAGCATTTATTTCATAACATAGATACCATAGTCCTCTTACAACTAATACCATCAGGTTGATGTCAGTCATCTTCAAAGAGATTATATTTATTATAAATCTTTGGAAGATCCTTTTCTAGTCTAGTCTTAATATAACAAAACATAGTGGTTAGGTGTTGAGTTTGTGGGGGTTGAGGGGGGTGTGCATTTGACATACCTGGGATTGAATCTTGGCTCTTCCTCTGACTTTTCATTTGGTCTTGAATGAGTTATATTGATAAAAATGGGAGTACCGATTAGTGTCTTAGAAAAGAAGGAGAACTGTAAACATACCTTTACGATTTTTAAGAAAAAAATATTAAGCTGTGTCGGGCCTTAAAAAGAATTTCGTTGATGAAGATCAGGTAGGCTTAGTAGTTAAAGAATAACTTTCCCTAAGTAGAGCTGGAAGAACCTGGAAGTTCCATCTTAACAAAGTTGGTGCATAAGTAAGTAGTAAAATGTAGTCTAAAGAAGCTTAGTCATTATTTTAAGTATGCATTTTGAAGGTTTCTAGAGCTTCATCTGTTGAAATTAGATGCAACATTTTGTCTGTTTGTATGTTTTTCTGGGAAGAGAATCCATGGCTTCAGATGATCAAAGAGACTCTTAACTCATAAATTAAGAATACCTTCTCTAGAGTAAACCTTCATAAAGTTAATTTCACCTTATTTAATGTGTGGCTTGTATTTCAAAGCAGTTGTTGCTTCCCAGTGTTTCATATAACTTGTGTTCTTAAATATTAAAAATTTAATACTAGCTAATTTTATTTTCCTTTTTTTTTTTTTCTTTCATATTGCTACCAGCTCTAAGGATAGAGTGACCATTAAAGTGCATGATGACATAAATTTTACTTAATATTTAAAGCTTTCTTCCATCCTAAGGGAATCCTGTCATTCCTACCATGGTTTAGAAGGAATGTAGTACTTTTTCCTACTGGATTTCTATGTTGGTTTTATTGATTGTGATCCCTGTACCTGGTACTGCTCCACTTAAGGTTCTTCAACTGAGAGTTGGGTTTCAACTCTGGGTAAAGTAAGGTGAGTAGAGAGAAAAGGCATGTCTGTTTTGTTTCAGCATGGAAATTTGTTCAGTTAGAAATGTAAATGTCCCTTGTACTAGGCTATTCTTTATTGTGTAATTCTCACTAAATTTTGAGAATGTATTGTACAAAACTTTCCCTCCCTTTCAATCAGAGTAGGTACTAAGGCTCAGGCAAAACCGCAGTGTCTACAAAAGACGTTGAGGGGGAGTTGCTTGTCATTTGGAAGAGCTCTTCTGTGGAAATTGAATCTTTAATTATTCTGTAGCAATTATATGTAAGTGCTTTCATTTTTTTACATGTGGTGCCACATGTGGTTTTTCTTGATGTTTCTTAAACTTTTGAAGGAAGTGAATAAACATGGGTTTTGGTTGTCAATTTGTGTGTTAATACAAATGTATTCATATGGCTGTATTTCTGAAGCACATATAACATGCCACTTTTTCTTTCGTACAGTTATCAGAAAGGAGTTCTGAAATACAGTTGGCCCTCTGTATCCGTGGGTACCATATTTGTGGATTCAACCAATTGGTGATTGAAAATATTCAGAAAGAAAACAAAAAATAATAATACTACAATAAAAAATAATATAAATAAAAAGATACAGTGTAACAACCATTTACATAGCATTTACGTTGTATTAGGTATTATAAATAATCTGGAGATGCTTTAAAGTATGCGGGAGGATGTGCATATGTTACATGCAAATATACATACTATGCTGTTTTAGATAAGGGACTCAAGTACTGCATGCAGGGGATCCTGGAACCAATCCCCCACAGATGACCAAGGGAAGACTGTATAATTAAGAATACAAAGTACTATTATCTCAGGGGTAAAATGCAACCTTTTAGCAAGGAAAGAAACATATGTTGAATTCACCCAAAAGGTTAGTCTCTAGATAGTTTTGTAATCATAGCTTTATGTAAGAATACAGCTCTATTTAAAAAGAGAGGGATTTATTATTGGTTGATAATCTGCTGGGTCATGATAGTTCAAGGAAATGGCCTGAGGAAGGGAAGGGTAAAGAGCATTTAAAATGTCTTTCCCCTTCTAATTTATTCCTCTTTTCAAAAATTGCATGTCAATTTATTAAGGAAGGATTTAAACTCTTAGTCTAAATATCCTTACAAAGTTTCATTTTTGTCTTAAAAGATAATGGTATGTCTCTTAAATCCTTTTCTTAAAATTTCCTTTGTTTTTCCCTTGGTATCTAGTTAAACTAAGAATTGAGCTAACTTCTTTCACCACCCTGTTAACCCTTCTGCTGCCTCTTCTTTTTGACACATAAATTTTATCTATGTTTTGGGCCTAAGTTATGTCAGTGTATAATATATGCTTTATATGTAGTTTCAAAGTGGAAAAACTGATTTAATTACGAAAATAGTACGCCATCTTGTGGAGGATTATGGAATCAGCACAGTCTGATTTACCCCTAAGGAATCACCGTAGAATGATAGATATTGCAGTTGGGCCCTTCAGATAAAAAGGCTGTTTCATTGTGTGTGATGGTGTGAAGGCACTGATATCTTTACATATCTTAACATTTCTACATTATTTTTTAGTGTATATAAGATGTGTAGATTGGTACTATAGGTACTAAGTAGCTCGGGTTTATGTGGTACTGGTACCAAGTTGGTAGATATTCTGTACCAAAGAATGTGGTTGAATTTTAGTTTTTGTGGCCTGAGTAATTATACATTGGTTAGCTGGTGATTGATTGACTTATTATCTTCAAATGAGATTGGTTTGACATTTTGAATATAGATTATTATTGGCCACTTTACCTCCAATCCTTCTTATTCCCTTGGTTTTCCTTTTCAGCCAGTCCTTTGTGCTGCAGTTTCAGATCTTACCTTGTCACTCTTCTGCTAAAGATATTCTGTAGCTTCTCTGCTATCTGTAGAGTCAAGTTAAAAGCCCTTATATTGTCATTTCACCCTTTCCATGATAAGGCCATTACCTTTCTTTTTAACCTCATCTCCACTTACCACCTATGTGTTCTTTTAAATCAAACAATGCATTTGTTCATCACACAGTTTAACTACTTTACATGTATTATCTAATTTAATTCTCACAGTAGTTTTATGACATAGGCACTGTATTACATTTTAGAGTTTAGGAAGCCAGAACTTGGCAGTGATCACATAGCTGTAGTGATAGAGCCAGAATTGTAGACAAGATCTGCCTGACTTTAGAGTCCATGTCTTTTAAAACACTGTTGGTGTGTTTTTCTTTTTTTGTACCTTTGTTATTCTTTTTACTCTGTTTGAAAAGTTCTCTTTTCTGTCCCCCATTTTGCCTACCAGAACACAAAGCCACCTTCTGATGCATAGGTCCAATACCACTGTCACCACAAAACCTCTCCTGAGTCCCCTCAACCAGGTACCTCTCTTCCCTCTTTTGAACTCCCATGGTGCTTTTTATCTTTCTTATGGCATGTAGTCATCTCTGCATTATGGTGATTTATGTGCCTGTTTTACATTCTTGACTAGACTGTAAGCTCCTTGTAGATAGGGGCTATGTTTCCTTTCTTTTTATTTTCTAAAGTGCTTGGCCAATTCAGATCAGTATTCAAAAAATATTAAACAAACATTCCTCTAAATGCTGGGATAAGTGAATAGCCAGTATAGCCTTTGCTCCATTAAGAAAAAATATCGGGAAAGGGCTGCTGCTTGAGGAAGATTGTACTGTCCCAGGATGTACTTGAATTGTTATAGAACCTATAAGCATGAGAATGGCCTTCCATTAAACCATTTACTACCCTGCTGCAAATATTAATGCTTTCTCCTTTGTCTTTTCTATTTTAGTTCTCTCTACGGTTGTCTCCAATTATTTCCGTAATTTTTAAAGGTCTTTGATATCCTTTATACATTAAATAATACTTTGCTGGTGTTTGTTTCTAGAAAATAATTCATCTTTGAATGACTTAAATGATTAGATAATTTAATTAAAAATTTTTGTTATGTATTTTCATTCAGGTACATCAAAAAGTCCAGTTTCCATCCAATTCATTTAATTTTACTATTCAACTTCAGCTGGGATCACAAAGCTTTCACGGACAGGAATGACATCTTGGCTTAATTCCACTGAGATGCTTGCTCTGTGCCAGATTTTATTTTGCTCAGCTATCAATGAGGCTGTTGTGGAAATGTGGGTTTTCTTTGCTGTGAGAATTTATGCGTACAAAGAGACCTGCTTTTCAGAAAGAACATTGAGAACCCAGAGCCCAAGAGGAAGGGTTATTAAAGTTAATGAACCAGGGTAACCTTATCCAGAGGGTGCCCAGAAACACTGTAAAACAAAAGGTCAATTGCTATTGCTATTTTAGTTGTATACACTCTCCCTCTCCAAGCTTCAGAATTTAATAGGGTTAATTGCCTTTATAGTGAGGCCTTGGCAAATAATTTTTAAGCCAGATGAAAATTCTTTAATTTTTTTTTCCTTGTAAAATTAGAAGTGTCTGGGCATTACTGTGTGCCATTTGGAAAACAGAATGTTACTTAACTAATGGTAATGTATTGTTGTACAGTTCTGAGATATGACAGTTTTTTAGTAGTTTAAAATAATTGCCATTATTTTGCATTTGTACAGTGCCAAAAGTGTTCTACATACCGAATTAATCATGGAATCATATACAGTAATATCGTTTTTATTGCATGTATGGTACTTAGAAATTACAAAGTATTTTTTACTTTTGTGCATGTTTTAAAGATAAAAGTGCTCTTCATTCTCGAGAGCCTTCAGAATGTTTTCATGTAACTTATGTCTGAAGAACTCCACAACACTGAGAATTTTGTAAATGAAAAAACTAAGACCCTGGGAAGTTAAAAGACCTGTACTTGATCACCCAGTTAGCACTAGCACACAGTCTTGCTCCAGTAGACTATCCAGAGAGCAATGAGGCATTGTTTTGATTTCCCTGGGTTACTGGGAGATAGAATGGATGTTTTATTTAGAAAATTCACTTAGAGTTTGAAATTATGACAACAGTCTGTTAGAAGACAGCCCAACTCTGAATAGCAAGAGGTTTCTTAAACAGTGTTCCAGTATTTCCAAGTGAACTTTGAATTGTAACCCTTTATGGTGGGAAATAACTTAGATGATAGTCACCACATATATGAGGGCATTTCAAAAAGTTTGTGGAAAAAATAGGATTAAGATAACACAAATCTTTCCATGAACTTTTTGGAGTACCCTCATATAGACTTAGGGACATGTCAGTTAGAGTAGATGGCTTTACAGATTTCCTGTAGTGTTTAATTTGACTTTTTAAAAACATAATTGGTGAGCTTGTGTAACCAGTAGACATAGACATTTACAAAGGGAGAAAATATTTGAAGAAAGGAAAGGCACTATCATTGTATAAAGAAGGATTTATGATGTACAGTGTTATGTGTAAAGATTCACTATTCACTGAGCAAGAAATTGGTTTTGTCATAGTATAAAGTAAACATTTCAGAGGCAGAAGAAACAAAATTCTCAAGAATACCTAGAATGACTTAAAGGTTAATGTCTCAGGAATTAAACCTACCGCAACATATTTGGAAAAATTTTCCCCAGTTTTCATGGGAATACCAAAGCTATACATCAGTTTATTCTTAAGATATTTAACTTTAACTTATAGCTAATTTAAACATAGTTTTTGATATTGCAATAGGGAAAAGCCACCTTTAATGTGAAGTTTTTTCAGAAACAGCTAGATGTTCTGATGTTATATTTTTACGCTTTGTAATCCTCTTGGGTTTCTGTTTTTTACCGTCTGAAGAGAAAATTTCATAGGTCTTCAGTGGATAAAAAGTGGCTGCATTGTTAAGCTGGTAAATGTAAACTTTTCATGGCCTAACACAGAAACTTCTAAACTGGCTGCGCATCATATTCATCTGAGACACTTTAAAAATACAGACTCCTTTTTACCCACTGAAGACCTATGAAATCAGAATCTTAAGGAATACCTCCTGGTTTATGTCTCTCAAAAGAGTGGTTCTGCAGCAGCCTTTCCATATATTCTTGTTTAGGAAATACTAGTTTAGCATGTATTTTGGAAAGTTATCATTTAAAGAATCTCATTTTTAAATTCATTTAGATTTACCTTCTTAAATTATCTTAGAAACAATAGGCTAGGTCT
Source organism: Cynocephalus volans (assembly GCF_027409185.1). Classification (NCBI taxonomy): domain Eukaryota; kingdom Metazoa; phylum Chordata; class Mammalia; order Dermoptera; family Cynocephalidae; genus Cynocephalus; species Cynocephalus volans. Next base: position 24,924,751 of record NC_084465.1, on the reverse strand, counting down.
GAGTGCCTATGCTTATTTTGTTTTTACGTGTATTTTTTTACACATATTTTTCTGATTTTCATAGAGACCGTTTATTTGTTTGGTGGCTGGGATGGAACACAAGATCTCGCTGACTTCTGGGCGTACAGTGTGAAGGAGAACCAGTGGACATGTATCTCTAGAGACACTGAGAAAGAGGCAAGTTCTCAGACTTCTCATACATCTGTATTACAGTAGGGGCATGGGTGTACACTTCTCTTTGTGTATGATTGTATTTTTTAATGTCTGTCAGCAGTGGTAGCAAAATAATTTGTGGTAAACAGGTTTGGTTTAAGTACTACTGCATTCCAGCTTCTATACCTAGTTCTTCAACTACTTAGCACGCAAATCTGTTTTATAAAAGATAAATGGAAATGGGTATTTTTGTATTGTTTAGTTTTTAAACTACTTTAGCCCCGAAATGTAACTGTATAACTCTCTTTTTTCTCATGTTCCTGTTACATCTATTCTTGTTTTCAGTATTCATCTTATTTTTATTTCCTCTGGAAAAACGTGCTTTTGATGTTCTGGCCCCTTGCTATCTTACTGATTTGGCACCTCACTGTTTCACTGTATATCAGTGTTCATAAATGATTTTTTTTTTTTTTTAAGATGACCGGTAAGGGGATCTCAACCCTTGGCTTGGTGTTGTCAGCACCACGCTCAGCCAGTGAGCTAACCGGCCATCCCTATATAGGATCTGAACCTGTGGCCTTGGTGTTATCAGCACCGCACTCTCCCGAGTGAGCCACGGGCCAGCCCATAAATGATATATTTTTAATTAAAATTGTATACACATGTGTGTTTCTATCTATACATATATACATAAAGCATTTCCATAGTGAATAAGGTGGCTTGAGTTTATAGCTTTGAATTAAACAAGCACATGATTATACATTGGGATAAAGCAAATATTAATTTATTATTTTTTTCAAATCTTCATAGAACATTTTTTTATTGCACCCTCCATCTAAGATGTTTCAGATTATGAAGTGAAAAATAAACTATAACAAAACAGTAGAAGTCACAAATGAAAGGGAGAGAAAAAAACCTAATTCAAAACTCACTGATTTTGGTCTAGAAGTCCATTTCAAAAGATCTGGTGCTGTGTCTTTAATTCCAGGAAACTGGTTTTTTGCTTACTCATTGTGTTCCAGGGATTAATCATTTGGATAGTTTTAATTTTTTCAAAAAGATCTTGAAATTCTGATTTCTTTTTCTTACCCCTGGTAAAAGTATGTAAGAATGGCCTTCACTTTTCAGTACTGAAGTACTGTTTTCTGAAATGGTTATTTCTATACTAAACAAAAATAAAGACAAATAAAAAAATAGTAGCAATTTATTTCTCTTAAGCTATTTTAAATCTAGGTTGATTGCACCTGGAATTATTCTTAACAAGTCTAGGATTCATCCTGAAATCCTCCCTCTTCTTCATTGAATGTATCTAATTAGTGCCTATGTTCCAGCAGTTCTAGCATTTGTGTCTTTTTTTTCCTATTCCTTTTGGCATTAATTCCAGCTTTATGGTTTCTTAAACTTTTTTATCTCTTGTTGATCCCCAGGTGCATTCTTCACTCATCAACACAGTCCTTAAAAACATATTTGGCCATGTGACACCTCTGCTTAAACCCTGTGGTTAGCTGCAGTCCCCGTTTCAGTTACTTATTACATTTTATCTATTACATTACAAGGACCTACAAAACTTCAGTGGCATACAGTGATAAGCATTTATTTGCTCATGAGTCTACAGGTTGGCTGGGTCATTCTTTTGGTTTTGGCTGAGCTCATTTGTCTGGGAGTCAGCTGTCTGTTGGCTGGTCTAGGATGGCTTCAGCTGGGACTACTTGGTTGTGTTCTACTTAGTTGCTTACTCTCTTGTAGGCTAGCTGGGACTTGTTCTCATGGCAGAGGCAGGGACCCAAGAGGGATGAAGTACAGATGAGCAATTCATGAAATTTCTTCTTGTCTTATTAGAGAAAAGAAGTCATGTAACCAAGTCCAGAGTCAGTGTATGGTGGTGGGCACTATTAAAGGACATAGATATAGGGAATTGTGAATATTAACAACAACTACAAGAATAAAACAATTTAGCTACCTCAGTTCCTTTTACTTAAAGACTCCAAATTTCTCATCAAGTTTTGGTCTCTGCTTTTCAAGCCTCTTCTCCTAACTTTATGTGCCAGCCAGACTCATAGTTGCTAAAATTATTCAACTTTCTCACCTGTGTTCTTTGGCAGCATCGTTTTCCGTTTGGATTTACCTAGTAAATACCTGTTTATTCTTTAAAACTCAGTTCAAACTTCACTTGCTCTGTGAAGCCTTTTTTGGACTTCCCAAGGCAGAGTTAAAAGCTTCCTTTGGTGTTCTCACTTAACCCCTTTTAGTACTTGAATGGGTTACTATAATGATTGGTTTACATTCCTGTTTCCCTACCTAGACTCTGAATTCCTTAAAGGCATGGGTCATATTCTTTGGAATGTATGTGTTTTAAGTATATAACACAAATGTTTACTTTTTAGTGAGTAAATAGGTGAGGTAAGTTAAGTGTAAAGTTAATCCTTGAGAAAAGCAAGGGAATGATAAATACAAAATTCAGGAGAATGGCTGCTTCGGGGTGGATGCTTTACAGAGGATTTCTTTCTTTCTTTCTTTTTTTTCTTTCTTTTTTTTTTTTTTGTCTTTTTCGTGACCGGTACTCAGCCAGTGAGCACACCGGCCATTCCTATATAGGATCCAAACCCGCGGCGGGAGCGTTGCTGCGCTCCCAGCGCCCCGCACTCTCCTGAGTGCGCCATGGGGTAGGCCCTACAGAGGATTTCAAAGGTAATTTTGATTTCTGCTTCTGAAGCTGGACTTGGATAGATAACTGTTCATTCTGTTATTTTTTTATACCATGTATACGTTGTAAGTAATACTTAGAATGCAGTTAGTAATTACTTTAAAACTAGTGCTGGAAAAATAGAGATTATTTTGATGAGAACACTTTGTATATGTTGAAGTCAGTAGACATAAGTAAAGGGGTTTCTCAGTACTGGAGATTTATAATAATTTGCTATTGCTCTCTTTATATAGACACCTAAACACCTTTTGTTGATCTGCCTGTGAATTGAATGGTAATATATAGGGCTCTAGCCAATACAGTTCTTTCAGTATTCTCTTTATAAAGGTTAACTATAAAAATTGATATTTTGTAATATGGTTGTAAGCTGTGATTATTAATGAAAATGAAATTTACAGCAAGCAATATCTTGGAAAAGGCTGGATTATAGCTTTTCATAAAGGAAGGGTAGGAAAGTGTCCTTGACTTATTTTTTTAAATCATGTTTCTTGTTTTCTTAGGTATTTCTGACCGTATTCATGGAATTCTAGGGTAGAAGGGAATTAGACATGGCTCTTCTTGTTGGATTTTACTTGTACTCAAACTTGCATCTCAAACTTGATGGTCTCAGGATCCCTTTACACTTTTAAACAAAAACCCATTGGTTTTCTCTGTTTTATTTGGGTTATATTTATTGAAAATTGCTATATTAGAAATTAAAGTCAAGAACTTTAAAAATACTTCTTTATCAATTAATTTAAAATAATAAACCCACATGTTAACAGAAATAACATTTTTATTAAAATTTAGTGAGAAGGGTGGCATAGTTTTGCATTTTTATAAATCTCTTTAATGCCTAGCTAAGTGGAAGAGAGCTAGATTCTCATATCTGCTTCTGCATTTACTCTCTTGCAATGCAGTTTTGCATGAAATATATGAAGAAAATTGGACCTTGCATAGATATGTTTTTGGAAGGAAAGTAGTATTTTAATAGACTTTTCAGGTAATTGCATATGTTCTTCTTTGATCTCATACCCAAAATTGGCAAATGGTTGTTTCTTAGAGGTAGCTGCAGTATAGGCTCTGAAACCACATCAGCTAACTTTTTATATTCTGTTATGTTAAAATCCACTGGTCTCTCTTGCTCTTTAAATAGATCTTTTATCTATGCATGTGTTTTGGGTTTTTTTAATCCCTGTGTTAGTCTCTTAAAATGTTGGTTCCCTGAATTATGTACATCTTCCAAATAGTGACATATTTTATTATACAGTATCCAAAAAATCACATTTGTTAATGTCACCATCAGTCTCAGAAAAGTCTTTTAAGTATTGGGAAGGTGTCAAGATTATAGTGGCAGATAGAAGTTTTCCGATATTTGAATTTTTGCTTAAAAACATGCATTGTATCATTGGCAACAAATTATGTCAGTTTTCCTTCATAGTGGTATGCTTTCTTCATTCATTTTTGAGAAAATGTCTGCCATACCCATAGTGTCTGAATAACCATACTTTGATCATTAGTTGTTCTTGCAAGTAAATATGGTGTTCCATGGAAAAAGCAACTACATCAGCTTGCAACTGAAACAGTTGCGTAGGTGCTTTTCCTTGAGACAACCATAATACGTCAGGTGGCATCGTTTTATTATTTATTTATCTATTTTTTAAGAGCTCTTAACCCTCAACTTGGTGTTGTCAGCACCACACTCTCCCAGGTGAGCCATGGGCTGGCTCTAAGTGGCATCGTTTTAGTTTTCTATAATATTTGGCTTAATAGAAGGCAGGTGGATACATATCTACTTCTGCATTCAGTTGTATCAGAAAGTCATGTAGCCTCTGGAAAATTTCATTTATACTTGTAAGAGAATGAGAGTGAAAAGACACATTTTTTATCTGGGTATTATGAAAATAACTTTGACCTTGTGGATTCCCTGAAATGCCTTGGAGACCCCAGACTACACTGAGAACTGCTGCTTTAATCTAATCCACAGTCCCTATTCACGTATAGACAATTATCCCAATAATGCCCCAGTAATGCCCATTATAGGCATCCCTCTGTCACCTGCAACCTTCCATCCCTGTCTCAGGATTTAGTCCATAATCATGCATTGCATTTTGGTGTCGTGCATCCTTAGTATTTTTTAGTCTGGAATAGTTCTTCAACCTTTCTTTGTCTTTCCCAACTGACATTTTTGAAGAGTACAGAGCAGTTTTTTTGTGGAATATCCCTCAGTTGGGTTTATCTGATGTTTCCTTAGGATTAGATTTAGATTGTGCATTTTTAGCAGTAATAACATACGGATGACATTGGCTTCTCCTTGGTATATCATTTCAGGAGACTCATTATGTCAATTTGTCTGATGTTAGCTTTGATCACTTGGTTAAGGAAGTGCTTAGCAGATCCCACTATTTTGTAATTAATAAGTAATTTATGGGGGAACATTTTAAGATTTTGAAAATATCATGTTACTCATCAAACTCTCACCCTTTTAGCATCCATTCATGAAAGCTTTTTGTTAAAAGCTTTTCCCAGAGTGGTTGTACCATTTTATACTCCTGCCAGCAATGTATGCAACTTCTGGTTGCTCTCCATCTTCTTTCCCCATTGATTTACTTTGGCACCTTGGTCCAAAATCAGTTATCACTTGTCTTTTTATGGACTCTCTATTCTGTTCTATTTTGGTCTCTTCTTATACCAGTATGATACTCCTTTGATTACTGTAGCTTTATAGTAACTCATGAGTCAGGTAATGTAAAACCTCTTTGTTCTTTTTTCAAAATTAGTTTAGCTCTTCCACATCCTTTGCATTTTCATATAAATTGTAGAATTATCTTGTCAGTTTCTAAAACATTGGGATTATGATAGAGAATGTGATGAATCTATAAATCAATTTGGAGAGAGTTGACATCTTAATAATATTGAGTTTTCTAATTCATGAACTTGGTTTAATCTCCATTTATGTCCGTCTTTATTATCTCCCAGCACTCTTGGAGTTTTCAGTATAGAGTTCTTGGCTATTTTAACTAAGTTGATCTCAGTGTATTTTGTTTTTTTGTGCTATTATAAATGGAATTCTGAATTTTTCGTTCTCCATCGTTGGATGGTAATATAGAGAAGTACAGTTGGTTTTTTAATATTGGCTTTGTAAAGCATCTCACTTTGCTGAGTTCACTTATTATTTCTAATAGTTTCTTTTTTGATTTCTTAGGATGTTTTAAAGTCATGTCATCTGTGAATAGAGAGAGTTTTACTTCTTCCTTTCCATGTTTTTCCGTTATAACTTCTTGTTATTTTATTTTTTAATGCTTTCTTAGTTGCACTGTGTTGGACTTCCAGAGCAATGTTAAATAGAAGTGATGAGAATAGACGTCCTTGTCTTGTGTCAGATCTTAGCAGGGGAGCATGCAATATGTCACCATTAAGTGAAAAATTAGATTTCAGATTTTCTTACATCCTTTATCAGAGTGAAACAGTTCCTTTCTCTTCTTATTTTGCTGTTTTTATCACAAATATGTTTTGAATTTTATCAAATGCTTTTTCTATATGTGTTGATATAATCATGTTTTTCTCTTTTACTCTGTTAATGTGGCAAATTACCCTGATTGATTTTCAGATATAGAATCAACTTTTTATGCCTGAGATAAATCCCTTTTAGTTCTACAGTATTCTTTTCATTCATTGTTCTATTTGATAATATTTTGTTAAAGATTAGATTTGTAAATATATTCATAAGGGATACTAACTGTCTGTAAGTTATATCTCTACCTGCTCCTCCTTCTCCTCCTCCTCTCCACTCCCACCCCTGCTCCTCCTCCTCCCCACTCCCACCCCTGCTCCTCCTTCTCCTCCTCCTCCTCCCCACTCCCACCCCTGCTCCTCCTTCTGCTCCTCCTCCCCACTCCCACCCCTGCTCCTCCTCCTCCTCCTCCTCCTCCCCACTCCCACCCCTGCTCCTCCTCCTCCTCCCCACTCTCACCCCTGCTCCTCCTTCTCCTCCTCCTCCTCCCCACTCCCACCCCTGCTCCTCCTTCTCCTCCTCCTCCCCACCCCTGCTCCTCCTTCTCCTCCTCCCCACTCCCACCCCTGCTCCTCCTTCTCCTCCTCCCCACTCCCACCCCTGCTCCTCCTTCTCCTCCTCCTCCTCCCCACTCTCACCCCTGCTCCTCCTTCTCCTCCTCCTCCCCACCCCTGATCCTCCTTCTCCTCCTCCCCACTCCCACCCCTGCTCCTCCTTCTCCTCCTCCTCTTCCCCACTCCCACCCCTGCTCCTCCTTCTACTCCCCACTCCCACCCCTGCTCCTCCTCCTCCTCCCCACTCCCACCCCTGCTCCTCCTTCTCCTCCCCACTCCCACCCCTGCTCCTCCTCCTCCTCCCCACTCCCACCCCTGCTCCTCCTTCCCCTCCCCACTCCCACCCCTGTTCTTCCTTCTCCTCCTCCCCACTCCCACCCCTGCTCCTCCTCCTCCTCCTCACTCCCACCCCTGCTCCTCCTCCTCCTCCTCTTTGTCCTCCTCTTCCTTCTTTGTAATGTTGTTATTTGGTTTCAGTTTTGGGTTGTCCTCATAAAATAAATTAGGAATGGAATAGAATATGGATTAAAAAATGGAGGTTATTTTTCCTCCTCTATTTTCTGAAAATTTTTGTCTAAAATTGATGTTATTTCTTCCTTAAATGTTTGATAAAATTTACTAGTATAGATATCTGGGTCTAGAGTACTCTTTATGGGAAGATTTTAAATTATGAATTTAATTTTTCAATAAATATAATGTCAAAATTTTCCTCTTTCATCTCATGTCATTTTGGTAAGTTATATTATTCCAAGGAATATGTCCATTTTATCTGTGATGTTAAATTTTACCTATTTTTTAATAAGTCCCTTATTCTCTTTAATTTTTAGAGAGTCTGTAGTGATATTTTTGCTTTCATTTCTGATATTGGCAATTTGTATTTTCTCTGCCCTTATAAAAAATTACTCTCACCTGGTGGCTTTTAATTCTATCAGTCTTTGAAAGAACCAGCTTTGTTAATTTTCTCTATTTTTAATGTTTTCTCTCAGTTTCTGTTATTTTTATTCACATTTTTTTTTCTTGCTTAGGGAATAATTTGCTCATCATTTTTAATAGCACTCGTGCTAATTTAATTGAAGCAAGAAGTTCTTTTACTCTCCTGTTAAAATTTTAAGTTTTATAGTCTAGGAAATATGAGGTAGATATTATATGTTACTTCATCTTTGTTTCTGAGATTATTTAATTATGAAGAAAATCCTCTCTTAAATATAATTTTTACCTTATCTGCTTAAGATTTTCCTTGATGAAAATCTATAAAAATAAGTTTAAAAATAGTAATAAGTATGAATACTGAAGTGTAGGTTAATCTCTAAATGTCTGGATTAATAAAACTGTCAAACTGTTCTTCCTGCCTGATATTCCTTCATTTAATCTAATTAATAGTGCTAGATTACTTTTCTTATAATACTGCTTTTTTTGTGTTATATCTTGCTATGGGAACCTTTAGTAGTTTCTTATTGCCTACAAGACTACCTCCAATCTCCTCCATCAGTTATTCACCATGCTTCCTATTTTTACTTTATACTTCAGTTCTGTTGTTTCTGCAACAGGAACTCTTCATCTCAGTCATAACCACATACACTGTATTAACAAGTGTATTTTTGCTTTTGTTTCTCTCATCTTCTGGAAAAAATAATCTGGAGTAGTGAAAAGAGCACAGTTTTTGGCTCTGGTTTTACTGGGGCTTAGATTTGCTATTGTACTTCCTAGTTTTGTGACTGTGGACAAATTACTTAAACTCTGTGAAATGATGATACTGTTTCTTTATAAGGTTATAAGGATTAAATGAAACACACACACACATATACAGTAATAATATAGACAAAACTTAGGAGTTGTTTAACAAGCATTAGTTTCCTTCCTTTCCCACTTTTAACTAATTAAACTCTGCCCAGTTGAAATTCTTTTTTTCCCTCCCTGGACTCTTTTGGCCATACTACAATTTTTTAAAAAAACCTTTTATTCAGTCCTGTGACATACGTGATCTCAGTGAATTAATTTTTGTTGATAATATACTGTTCTCAATATTGTTCCCTAGTTATTTGATGTAGCTGGGTTATTTATTCAATCAATTTTATATAATGAAAAGGATGGATGAAGAACAAAGATTTGGATTCTCATTCTGCTCTGTCACTAGCTTACTAGCTTTCAAGATACCTTTCCTATCTGGTCTTCTATTTTGTCATCTCTAAAAGAAAAGAATTAAACGAGAGATTTTATGAAGGTTTCTTGTGATTTTGAAACTCACTGATTCTAAATATTCTTGGAGTACCTGTTTTGTGCTAGATTCTGATGAGAAATACAAAATAGTTTTTAAAGTCCAAACATATCTTAAAGTGGATTCACATGTACAGTAATAGGGAATTGAACTAATGTGCATAAATGACTAAAATGCAATGGAGTATATGATAGAAGCCATACTGAAGGTATACTTGAGAGGACATAGGTTGCAGAATAGTTTATCTCATCTTTCCTAGTAGATTTTAAACATTTCTAAGATTTGTGTCTCCTACTGCTTTTTTTGCTTTCCTGTATTTAAGCCTAGTGTGTTGGACTCACATTTAATATGAGTTTCTGAGAAATTCTTTTAATGAAAGGTAACAAAAAAGCGCATTTAATTTTATTTTCTGTTATTTGTTGTTTGAATTTTTTTCCTTTTTTTCTTTTTTGGTTTTTATGTGTGTGTGTTTGTTTTTGCTCTCTACAGAATGGTCCTAGTGCCAGATCATGTCATAAAATGTGCATTGACATTCAGCGAAGGCAAATCTACACGTTGGGGCGTTATTTGGATTCCTCTGTGAGGAACAGCAAATCTCTGAAAAGTGACTTCTATCGTTATGACATTGACACAAACACATGGATGTTACTAAGTGAGGATACTGCTGCTGATGGAGGGCCGAAATTGGTGTTTGATCATCAGGTTTGATAAACACTTAAACATATGATGGAATTAATTAGTGCTCAGTAGTTCTTGCTCTTAGAGTTTGTTTTAGATGTTATGCTCAGTTGTCTAATAGTGATTTCCACTACAGATACATATGACAGATAATAAAAGTATTGTTTCAGTAGGTATAAATTTATTTTTAAAATTTTTTTTCTTTTGTTTGGTGTGGGATAAAATACTAAGATCTCAGAACATAATAGTTAATTTATAAAAACTTTAGAGAGTAGGCAGAGCAATATTAGGGAAAACAAATTTAGTTTTATGGTAAATATCCAAAAATCATAATAACAACTTGTCATTTTAATATTTTTATTTTACATTCCTGGAAGAAATTTAAAATCACTTTATAAATGAGTTCGGGAATTTGAAATCTAAAGCTTTTCTTCCAATTAGAGTGAAATATGTTTAGTTTTGTTTATAATCACAAACTCATTATAAACTTAGATAGGAATTTGACATATACTAGATTAAGTTTGAACTCTGCATTAGTAAAAGTTATATAATGGTGTTGTAAAAAAGAAGACTGCACATAGCAATATTGTAAGTCTTCTCAATATTAATATGCCTGTAGCTCTCATCATCCCCAACACTGCCATTATCATTGTTATCTGTTTTTGAATACCTAGTCCATATCAATTCAGTGTAGGTCAAACAAAACAGTAACCACTTCGAGTTGTTTAGACAGTTTTACTTGGCTCAACCTGTGTTCAAAGTGAGGTTTTTTTGGAGTATAGAGTAGAAAAAGACTTTTAAAAGATCTGTAACACTGTATTGGTGAACATAGCGTTATCTAGTACTTGGGAAATGGGAAATGTTGCTAGAATTATGACAGAATCTAGCTTGAGCCTAAAATCTTATCTAGGAGTTAAAACCCAAATCTTTATTTATTGTATCTTTATAAATTTTTCTTAATTCTTTGATTTAAAACTATCCTATTGCCATATAAATATTAACATGTAATTGTTATAGGGGAATGATAAGGAAAAGAGAAATGAGTTATGCCTATCAAGTAAGCAGTAGGTGGAAAGTCAAAAGCAGTGGTCTTCAAAGTACTCCCCAGATTGAATTTGGAACTTTATATAACTGATCTCAACAAAGCTATGCACATCTCTGCCAACATCCTCAGTGTTGTTTATGTAGAAAATATGAATTCCAAGAAAAGTTAGGCTGGTTCTGATCTTTTAAAAACAGAACATCAGCAGATAACATTAATGTTGTTAGGGAACAGTTTATTCTCTTGTTTCCAAATGGTTACATATTTCTTTTACAAAAGATGCTGATGTCTTCATTTTACAGGTTGGAAAAAGAATGGCTTAGGGATAGTCAGAGTACAGCACATATAGAGTTCTTGCGTGTGGCCTTTGTCCCTGCTGACTTTGGTAAAATCAGATGTCCCTTGGAAACTATTAAATAATGCTTGGTTTTCAACTGATTAGATGGTACAGCAGTACACTGGGGTGAAGAAACCAGGATTTCAGTCCTGTTCAGCCAACAGCTAGCTCTGTGATGCTAAGCAAGTAACGTAATCTGTATAAGACTCCATTTTCTATTCTATTTTATACAAATAAAGCCATAAGTTAGAACTTACTACCTTACTTGTGGTGTTCATGACACTCCAAAAATTACTTGTGGTGTTCATGAAACTTTAGGATTTAGCACTTACTGTTCAAATTTGAGAAGAATGTGAGAAATTAGTCACGAAGTTATGTTTAAAAGTTGCTTTGCCATTTTGAATTTTAACATCTTTAAAAAAGTTAAAATTCAAAGACTTTTGGATTTCTTAGCAATATAGTGGTAGCTTAGTTCTCAAGCTTTCCATGTTGTTGCTTTGTGTGATTTTCAGGAATAATGAAAATCAAAAAGATTTTTTTAAAAAAACACATACACATACAAGGCACATAGTCAACAAAACCAGAAGCCAAAGAAAACCCACAGCTTGCAATTCCTTCTAAGTTTAACCAAAGACAACTGAAATACCTGGAACTTATGTTGAAGCTCACAGTACTGTTATTGGGAGAGCTGGGTATGCAGTGGTACGTCATTGTGGGAAATGTCAGGAGCAGGTCAGAGATTGCACCCAGGGAAGCCACTGGGGGAGTTGGTGAATTAACATGTGGAAAGTGCCTGGAAAGGCCCAGCAGTGGTAGATGTCAGAAAGCATTATTTTCCAAAAATGAAAAATACACTGTAGCAAGTGGGGACAGTGATTCCTTTTGTATTAGCCAGTGAGGAACTGGGAGAGCTCAAAGCTTGAGATAGAACCTCCCTACACTAGATGAGGTTCACAGAGTTAGAAAAGGCATGGTTACACAGAAGCACATATTTTGAAGAAACAATTCATTTTAGTAGCACCAGAGGAGGGAATCCATGAGCAAGAACATCCCCCTTCCATAGGAACCCTCTATAGAGTTCTCTGGTCCTGGGAAATTCAACCCACTTAAATATGAATAACTAAAAAGCAATAAACACCAAATCTTTAGAGAGGTATTCTAAAGAAAAACAATAAAAAGGGAAATAACAGCAAGGCTTCCCTTCATGTAAAAGCAGATGAAAATTATATACAGGTATTTAACATGAATTAAATGACTTTATGAAGCCTGAAACTCTTAAGAAAATCATAAAGTAGAAATTCAGAAGTGCAGATGATATAACCAAGTGATAAGAGCAGGTAAAACCAGACCTACTAAAGCTCAGAAAAGAAATTTAAAAATATATATATATATTACCACTTTCAGAAATGAAGTCTAATCTGCAAGGAGCATAAAGGAATAAAGGGAAACAGAAATAAAGAAATAAAAAGGATTAGCCAGAAAATTATAGAGAAAATAGGCAAGGGATAACCAACATACACATAATTGGATACCTTAAAGAAGAAAACTAAAACAATGGAACCAATATTTATAAATTAAATTCAAGAAAATCTTACTGAAGAAAGAAGACTTTACTTCATATATCAAATGGGCACACTATTCAAAGAAAATTGACACAGATATTCAACTCTAAGATGTATTTGAGTGTCGCTGAATTTAAAAGATAAAGAGACCGTTTGTTAGCAACTAAATTATCAAGTTACCTATAAGAGTGCTAAAATGAGACTGGTATCAGATTCCTCTACGTCTATGTTCAATGCCAAGAGACAATAGAGCAACATCTGGAAGATATTCAAGAAAAGATAGTGTGAGCCAAGGATTTTATATCTAGCCAAACTGCCCTTGAAAACAAACACTTTTTGAGGAAATTACTAGAAAATGGAACATGAGCTATCCAAGAAGAGGCAGGAAAAACTTCATTGGAAGAATTGAAGATCTCAGCTTATTGGCATTCTCCTTAGGTAAGATTGGATCATTGGCAGGCTGAACGTAGGCTTTTATTGTCCTGTGAAATGACAAGAGACTACATTAGAATAGAGTTGAAAACGAATGCCGTGAGGAACTTCAAAATTTGTGGTAATTCTTCTAAGGTAAAAAGCAGATAGGATCATATCCAACCAGAAAAAAAAAACAAAAAAAAAACAGAACCTATAAGATTGCAGCAAAGGCTGGAAAATAACTTGAGTCTCAAAGTTTATATAACTGAGGAAAACATTAAATGATCAGTTGGTGACTGAATAGCAGGTCATTCTCCAGTTTGACTGAGTAGCACTTAGCACTGATAATTGTGTACAGATAAAATGTTGAGGGTACACACAGGGGCTGGAAAGATAGAGCAGTACCCCCAAGGGGCACTAGAAATCTGCTGTGTAACCCTTGACAACATCTTGTCTTACTTTTCCCCACCCGTTCCCTTGAGACAGGTTACTGTATATGCAATAGGCAGATGAATAGGAATTTTTAGAAACAGAGGACTAGACCAAAAAATAAATCCCAAATATTTGGAAATAACTAATACCATGAGATAAGGATACCAAAAAAATTCACCAAATTAAGAATTAATCAAAGAAAAACAGCTGGCAGAATAAACCGAAGAAAACTTTTATATTGAAGTGCTATTTTTAGAGCAGTTCTTGAGGATATTTCATCCATAAAAAAGAAACAATCACAAAAATTATAAATTAAACATTTGATAGTGAAATAATCTCTGAATTAAGAACAGACATACTTATCTCTAAATTAGTAAATTAGCGAGATGAAATTATGTGGGAAAAGTTAAGAAACAGAGAAAAGGTCCTGAAGTTCCAATATCTACCTAACAGGAATTCCAGAAAGAGAGAATGGTGACAAAAAACAATACTCAAGGGAAAAATGAAAAAAATGCCCAGAACTGAAGAAAGACACAATTTTCAGATTGAAGGGTATCACTAGGTGCAGATTAGGATAAAAGAGGGGGAAAAAAACCTTTCTAACAATATACTTCCTTAAAGAAATTTCAGGACCAGGGATTAGGAGAAAAATCCTAAAAGCTGCCACCAGGAGAAAACTGGTTACCTTTGTAGGTAAGCAAGAATCTAATTGGCACGAAGCATTTTTGGAGGTTGGCAGAAGGGAAAGTGGTAGATTGGGCAACACTGGATACTTAGAAAGGTTTATAGCAGTATCTTCAAATTTTGTGAGGAGAAAGTTCTTTTGAACCCACCTTACCATAACCTTGCCAATCTTGTGTTCCTGTGATAAGGTAAAATAAAGTCACTTACAGATTAAAAAAAAATTTTTTTTTCTAGAAAAATAAATGGTAATCCACCATTTATTTGATTTTAGATATTAAATGTCTATCTTGACAGTAGATTAGTAGTCTTCCAATTTTTGGCTTAAAAGATTTCTTGAAGTCATTGATGGAATGGCATTATCACACAGTTTTAAAAGCCATTAGCTTTTCGGAAACATTTTTCAGAGATTAAAAAACACAAAACAAATAAAAAATCAAATAAGTAGAGATCACAAATTAGAAGGAGACCATAAGCTGATTAATAGCATAAAGTTTCCTAGATTGATTAGAATTTGATATTTGATAATAGACCCTATTAAAACTGCCTATCTTATCTAGGAAAGAACTGAGTTTAGGGATAGGTAGCTGAAAGAATAAAGTTGTTTCTGTTTTGTGCCCTGTTTGTTAAGATATGGGAAAGAATTACCATGCTAATACAGTCAATTACTCCTTTCTTTAATTGATTTGGACTGGTATGCTGGGAAGAGCTACCAAGATAAAGATGTTTATACTTCATCTAACAAATGAGAATAAACTCATCAAAATTAAGCTTAAATACCCCCCAAGGGAAAGAGAAACTCCTTTGTAGCCATATGAAGTAAAACCATAGGGACTTGGTAGCAGAAATTGGCCATTAGTAGGAATCTGTGAGTTTATGAAAATGGAAATAGATTCAATGTGGGTTCCTCAGGACTTTCAGCATTATCCTAAGTATTTGGAGAGATTTGAGCTTTAAGTACTTTGAACAGGGTTAACATAACAGCTTCAATGAAGCCCTAGGCAGAGATATACTAGGTGAATGGGGCCATACTGAGTTGTCTTCAGGAATGTATGGACTGTTTTTAATGATATGATCATTTAAGATTAAAGAATGGGAACACTTTCTGTGGAGTGAAATTTTAGTATCTTAGTGTTCCAACCATATTCATCCAGATTTCACCCTTGGGGAATAGTAGATATCCATCTTAATTTTTTGAACTCTACAATAAACCTGGGGAATAGAAAATGAGGTAGGTAAAGATTAGGAGATGCTAGAATCTTTTCTGTTTAATAATAATAATTTTTAAAAGTAACTTTAAAATTATTAACACAGCTTTTGTTAAAAATACAAGAATAGATAAATTGCAGAAGTAATTTGGTGGGAGGAGAGAATTGAACATATGAGTGTAATGGCTGATGTTTGTGCTTTAGCAAAAAAATAGATATTTGTGTACACAATTTATTTCTTAAATATAAATGCCACTTGTGTTCAACATCTAATTCCCAACTTGGACTATGTATTCTTTGAAATAGAGTTTGATTCTTATTTATTATCTTGTGACAAATGGCTGTTTTCTCACATATTTTTATGAGAAGCTGTCATCTCCTTGCGTTGAAAGAATGGAATAAATCAAGGTTGGCTTTTGAACATGAATTGCATAGCTTAATTCAAAGAAAATTAAATTTATAGTGCTCTGCAGGAGGTAAAATTTTTCACACCGTAGAAGTCAGTCTGGGGACTGATTGTTGCAAATGTCTTTTTGTTTAGTAGCAACATAATTTATAACAACATAATTTTTAATTTTAATTTAGTAACATAACTGTTTTGTAACAATGTAATTTGAAGAGTTTTGTAAAATAAATGCAGGAGAGGTGAATTTAGCTTGTATCACTGTCACTTGCATATCTGCTCTCATATTAAGTGGTTAGCAGTTTTAATAGGATACTTCCCTAGAATAGGAAGAAGGGAGTTTTTATAAGGAAAGTAAAAAGAAGCATGTGATCACTATTCACCCATAGAGTCTGATCAGTATTCACTCTTACGAATAAATCAATTACCTCATGATTATGGTAAAAATTATGCAGTCTCAGGAAAGCAGAAAGTTCTTTAAACCCAAAATGTTTTACTCTCATCGGGAAAAATGGAAACCCGAAAAGGCATTTTGAAATTCATCCTGAATCTCTGCTAGGTGGTGAACAGTATTGCAATATGTGCATATGATAATCAGGGGTGGTATTCAGTATCTTTAAGGACAAAGTTAAGGATTTTTATGAGAATGTAAAACTGCAAACATTGGTTTCATTTTAGCACAGGAGCAAACTAAAATTGTTCAATCTGTTGCCTTGTTCTGATAGATGTGTATGGACTCAGAAAAACATATGATCTACACCTTTGGTGGTAGAATTTTGACATGTAATGGCAGCGTAGATGACAGCAGAGCCAGTGAACCACAATTCAGTGGATTGTTTGCTTTCAACTGTCAGTGTCAAACCTGGAAACTTCTTCGAGAGGACTCCTGTAATGCTGGGCCTGAGGACATCCAGTCTCGGATAGGACACTGCATGCTATTTCACTCAGTAAGAATATTCTGCACATTGCATTATGTTATTTTGTTGTGTATATCGCTATAGGAAAAGTAGTGGGGAAATCTAATTCTTCAGTAAGAGATCAATACTTTTCATTAGAAATAATAATTAGTGTAGTAATGATGAAGAAAAATAAAACTTCCTTTAACAGTGAACTGTTTGTTAATTATGAGACTCTTCCCATCAGCCTAGTAATTCCTAAATAGTTATTACCTGAATACTAATCTAGACAATCTATGACTAATTTCATGGCTTATCCAGATATGGTAGCTATTTCCCTCTCTCATGCCTCTCTACTCATTGACTTCTTTTAGTAATTAGAGGGCCAGTTTTTTTTTAATCTTCTCTTTTTTTCCCCTCTGCTATTCTTCATTAAGTTCAAAGAATTAAGAATTGATTTTATAGAGTTAGAATTAAAACTAACCACCAAAACCGACATACAGACTTTTTGCTGACCTTCTCAAATGTTTTAATGAAATCTTGGTCTTCTTTCTGCGGACACAGCTTTAAAACAATATTATGGAATATTTTAAACATATTTTTCTCTCCTCACAAGTAGAGAAAAGTGTATAATGATAAATTTCTATGTACTCATTTCTCAATTTCAACAGTTATCAATAATCTGTTCATTTTTCATATATCTACCCCACTTTTATTTAACTTCATTCCTTGATGTTTCTTTGATTTTTAAGATTATTCTGAAATTTTATTGTAATGGAGTATTGAAAGCATGTAGCAGATATTGTATCATTATATTTGTAAATACTGTCCTGTATAACTCTAACAAATAAGTACTTTTTAAAAACGTAATTGCAATACCGTTATCATATCTAACCAAAATAAAACCAATTTCTTAATATCATTGAATACTCAGTCTACATTTTTTCTAGTATACTGAAAAATGCCTTCTTATAATTGGTTTATTCAAGTCAGGATCCAAAAAAAGGTCTGCATAGTTCATTTGTTTCTTTTAATCCATTACAGTACTCTCCCGCTCCCTGCCCAGCATCACTTATTTGTTGAAAACAGTGAGTCATTTGAGCTCTAGAATCTCCCATATTCTTAATTTGGCCAATTATCTTCATAGTGTTGTTTAATGTGTTCCTTTATACTTCATATTTCCTATAAACTGGAAGTTACATCCAGAGGCTTGATTTTAGATTCCCTGTCCTTTGTGTGTGGGGCAAGGGGGTGCAAAGGGGAAAGTGCAAGAATGCTTCATAGACACACTGATTAAAAAATATCAAGAGGCATTTAATGTCTAGTTGGCATACTTTTGGTGATGTTAATGGCTTCAGGTTTTATCAGCCTGACAATTATAAAATTTCCTGTCAAATTTTACCTAATGGTTTTAGCAGCCACTGATATTCATTGCCTAGATTTCATTAGGGTTTCAGAAATGGTGATTTTTCTAATAATGTCATTTCTTCTGCACTTATTGACTGTGATTCTTCTATAAAAAACTTCCCCTCACTATTTGCTTACCCTAAAATGCAAACCATACAGAATAGACTGTATAAATGTTTGATTCTTTTCCTTTATTGATTTTCATATGATTGAGTTGAGGCTCCAAAGTTATACCTCCAATGAGGTATTATAAAAAGTATTATTATAAACTGATGAATTTTTATATATTTGATGTGTTTAAATTTAGTGCTATAGTTATTCTTTTTTATGCTCAAATTTTTCTCTGTTTTTGGCCAGTGGGAACTCCCTCCCCCTTATATATACATATATATTTCTTTAGTAAGAGAAAAATTAATCATGGGTTCATACTGATATGTCCAATTCAAATGGAAGATTTTTTATCTTCTACTTAATGTCTTTGATTTTTTTATTTATATTTCTTTCAAAATTAAAATCCTGCTTTATAATAACAATATTATATTACTTGCTTTGTCTAATGGTTTTCAAATTAACAAAACAACCAACAGAATTATTGGATGCTTGTGAAATTGTTTTCTGCTAATTTTTTTGTTGAGGATATAACCCACTAGGTATGGATAGTCCAAAAGTGTGAATTAAAGTCACTAGAAATAATATTTCTCTGTGTGGTCATGTCTTTGTGGTCATATCTTTATATACAAATAGGTTTATTTATTTCATGATTTTTTTTCAAATTTCAGAGATTTCTTTCTTTTGAGTTAATTTTGTTTTCTAAAGTTAAAACCGTATGTCAAGGTTTTTAACCCTGTCTTCCTGCACTGTTTCTTCCCCTGTAGCTGTCTTTTATTTGGATTCTTAAAAATCCTTCCTTTATTTTTGAAGAAAGAAGTGAACACACTCACTCTGTCTCTCTCTCTGTCTCTCTCTCTTTCTCTCTCTCATACACAGATACTCCTTTTTCTCCTTTCTTACATGAAGGCAGCACCTGTATGCGTTATTCTGTACATTGCTTTAACTTTAACAGGATATCCTAGAGATCACCTCTTAGTAATATATAGAAAACTTTCTCTTTCCTTTTTATTCCAGCATAGTACTGGGTTGCATGGGATCTGTCATAAAGTTACTTTTGTAGAGGTTTAAATTTTAAATGGATCATTCTGAATTCTTCATGGAAGTGAAAGCTTTCTCTCCTTTGTCCTTTTTTTCTTCTTTTTCAGAAAAATCGTTGCTTATATGTATTTGGTGGCCAGCGATCAAAGACCTATTTGAATGATTTCTTTAGTTATGATGTGGACTCTGATCATGTAGACATAATTTCAGATGGCACCAAGAAAGACTCTGGGATGGGTAAGGGCATTTAGTGATTTCTTCTCTCATGTCCTAACTACTTTAGGTAGAAAACTATAGTCCATTTTCTTTTCTTTCTAACTGTTCTTAATCCTTTCCACATTTATTTAAATGAAGTTATTCCGAGTAAGATGAAGAAAACTCTACCAGCATATCAGCTTATCCAGTTCTGTTTAAAAATATGAGTTATTATTTCCTTTGAGCAGAAGGATAATACATGAATTTCTAAAGGAATTCGTGTGTGCGTGCGTGCTCGTTGGAGGGGGCAGCCTTTGCAAGAATTAGTCTTACAAACTGTATATTCTATATTTGCTAATCCTTTCTACCTTCTGTTTTCACTATAGTGACCTGTGTATTAGGCACTAGCATAGTAGCACATGTCTGTGTTCTAAGAGAGAACTTCATGTGATTGGTAATAACTTACAAGTTTACAAACTCAGCGTTTAAGAAGTTATTCTTCTAATAATAGGGTGACAGGTTTGCCCAGTTTGTGCATATTGCCCTGGCATAATTGTTAATAGTGCCCCATTCATTCTCAAAAGTGTCTTGTTTTGATAATATATACAGGTGTCCTACATAGTGGTTCCTTTGCTTGTGATTACTGTATGCAGAAGAGTGACTTTGATTAGGGCCCAATGGTTTAAAATGCCTAATTTGAGCAATAGGATGAGAAATTAGGTAAACTTGCTTTTCCTTTTAGCTGTTATTTATAAAATAGGTCTTTTTATTGTTGGCTCTTTTACAAAATGAGAATTTAAAAACTGTCTCAGGTATCATTTCTGGATGCTATGTTGATTAATACAAACATCTTCTAAAATAAACAAAAACAACTGAAAGATTTTTTAATTAAAATAGTTGTTAATATCTAAAACATAACATAGCACCACAGTTAAAAATTGCATGTGGAGTAGTTTGACCCCCAGGACCCTACTCCCATCCTTTCTACTAGGCGGAAAGCTGGAGGTTTATTTTCTGGGGGAAATGGAATGATAGAGGCTCTGTGGAGACAGAGGTGACATGGGAGAAAATAGAAGAAGTAAACCTGTATACTGCAGAGTGGGGTTTATAACCAATTACCTGCTCTCATGATGCCAGGCATATGCCTCCTGGCAGAAGATTGGAATCACCTTCTGTGGAGCAAATGTATGGCCTCAGAGAAAAGATCTCCAAATACTGATATTGGAGACCGCCACCCCACCAGTAAAATGGCTGATCTTGCTGCCTACTTCCCAATACAATGGCCAGTTTCACAGTCCAGTCCTCTTACAGTGTTGCCCACTGTGCACACACAGTTTTCAGTTAACTTTTTATTTCTTCACTCTTAATGGATAGTCAGTCAAACATCTTCTATGTTAGTACTTTTACCATGAAAGAGAGAGACAAAAACAAAACAAACCTGAAAACAAATCTGAAGTAATGCGCAGAACGTAATAGTAATAATAAATACCCCCTTTTTTAGAGAAAAAGATACTGTACCCATTAAATGATAATAGGGTGCAGTGAAAGATCAGAGACTAAGAAAGAGCTTTTGTGAAAAAAATTTTGTTAGAATTAAAAAAGTAGAAGAGTTGTAAGATCAACAAAAGGAAATCTCCCAAAAAGTAGACAGACAGACAGGGATGGAAATTGGAGAAAATAAGGATCTTAAAAAAATCAATTCAGGAAGTACAATATTGAACTAACGAGAGTTTCTTCAACAATAGAAAACAAAGAAAATAGAAGAGACAGGACTATAAAATAAATATTAGAAAATTTCCCCAGTTTGAAAAGCATCAGTCTCCAGATTATAAATGGCCCCCTACAGAAGTCAGTACATTGAGTTTTTTTTAAAAAACTACAAAAACCACACAGCTGTCTCAAACTCAAGGCACATTGTTGTGCATTGTGCACTTTCACATATCAGACACAAAGAGAAGGTCCTGAAAGCTTCTAGAGCAAAACAAGGTATATTCAGAGAAACAGGACTTAGAATGATACAGAAATTTTCAGCAACATTAGAAGTTATAAGATAAGGGGGAACAGAGTTTTAAAAATTCTGAGGGAAAATTATCATCAACCTAGAATTCTATTCATAGCCAAAACAATGAAACAAGGGAGAAGGAATATTATTTTCATATATGCAAGGTGTATCAGTAGAATGTGTTTGCCTGCAAGTACTAGAAAACTCAGTAAATAATGGCTTAAACAAATATGGAATTCTTTCTTTCATAGAACAAGAAACCGAGAGGTAGACAATCTGGGACTGATGTGATGATTCAACAGTGTCATTAAGGCCCCCATGTTCTGTCTTCCTGTTAGCTCTCTTTAACACAAGATTATAGTCACCTGGTGGCAAGTTGTCTGAAGCACCTCAAACATCATGCCTTTGTTCTGACTAGGAAAAAAGGAAGAAAAGCAAAACTTGCCCAGAAAGCTCCTGGCAGGCCTCTACTTACATTTCATTGAGTATAACTGTGAAACCTGGCTTCAAGAGGGCCTGGGAAAGCAAATATTTAGCTTTTCCAGCCTTTATATAGTGCACTGGGGAACGTTTGGAAATGGCTGTTGGATAATGCAGTCAGCGGTGTGTGCTACACAAGATTTAAAAACTGATAGACCTTTTATGCACTCTTTCTTAGGAAGTTACTACGCCATATACACTAACAAAAAGGAGTAAAAGTAACTAAAAAGAAAACATAGAAGCTAGGAAAAAGAGGATCCAACACAGGAAAGCAATAAAGGGGCTTCGCACGATGATATCTGCACAACAAACCTAAGGCACATCTCATTCAAATTGGAGCGAGAGGTTGTAGGAAAGTAAACCTTTCTTCCTCACCAAAAATGAGGTTTCCAGATAAAAGTAGGCTCAGTAGATATGTTTGAGCATTTCAAGTAAAAAGCTGTTGATAGAGTGTGGCCTTTTAACACCAAGGTCAAGGGTTCAGTTCCCCATACTGGCCAGCCGTAAAAAAAAAAAAAAAAAGCTGTTGATGGATAAATAGCATCTGATGTAAAAGATTAAGGATAGGAACATAATAGGGAGGCAGAAATTTTTATAAGAAAGGTAACATCATCACAGTAAATTTCTTCACTCTATAGTGACCAGTATTTCCTTAATCATAATAATGTAATACATTTAACCAAAAATTGGGATAAAATTTAATGGGATGGTACCATAGGAGTAGTAAAAATCTTTATCTACTATAACAGGAAGTCAGTAGGTGATGTCCAAAATACCTGCTTAAGCATATGATTTAGAAATATAGACCTAAATGGCTAAAACATTGCCCTGTCTAAAATTGCCTGTTTTATTTGTTTTACTCATTTTATTTTGTTGCCATAGGGTGGTGAGGAGGTATTTGATTTAATCTTTGATATCCTCTGGATTTTAAGAGTTATTCTAACTTTTCATTAAAATAACTAGGAGGAGAGAGGTAATATTCCCTCTACTAATATAGCTCTCCATGAAAAGGTAGTGAAGAGAGTAATAGAAGTGACACATATATGTTGAAAACTATAACATACCAGCTCAGTGCTAGATTAAGGATACAGTGGAACAAGGTGATCATAGTCTCTCAAAGTGCTGATAGCCTGGCTAGTAGATAATATAATATTCTGATGAATATAATAGCTACTCTTTATTTAGACCCTACCATATGCCAGAATATCTTGATGGTATTATTACCATTTATAAGAAGAGAAAAATTGAAATCATTGAAGTAATCTGTTCAGCATTACAGAACTAAGTAGAGTTGCGATTTAGATGTCTGAATACACAGGTGTTCTTTCCATCATTCTAAACTACTTCCCAAGATTAGAAGAAAAAAAGTGGCAAAGGGTGATAGTGGCAGAGAGCTAGTAAAAAAAAAAGTCACTATAATAAGTAGGCTTTAATGACTATCATTTGAAAATTTGAAAATTTGATTGTTGTAATAATTTAGTCATAGTTATGGCTAGGTTTAGAGCTAGCGAAGTGGGATAGTTCTTTTTGTTGAATTTTGTTGTGATTATAAAAGTAATAATATGCTCATTGTACAGAATTTGAAAAATATAGAATGATGCGAATAAGAAAATGTATCAAACCATCCAGAGATAATCTGTTAAGATTTTGATGTGTTTACTTCTAGTCTTTTTAAAAATGTGTTTATTGCATAAAATTTGGCACAATTTTATATTTTGCTGTATTTACATTAACTTGTGGTAATTGTTTTCATCATTACGGTTTTATTACTATGGGGTATTAGTAGAGGTATTAGTAGAAAAGACAAGTGGATTCATTCCCTAATTACTGCTGCAATCAACTTTTCTAAAATCACAATCACCTATTTTACTGTGCATTATTCAATTTTTAATTAGTTTATGGTGAATTATCCCACAGTGCAAACAAGTTCATTCATTAATTTAATAATATTTGTTGATCATCTATTAGCATTTAAGTTTGTCTCTCTCCTTTCCTTCTTTCCTACCTAGTTCATTGTCTTCTATATGCCAAGTATTGTTTTAGGCACTAAAACAATTGTTCAGGGATTCATCTATGGACCTGGGGGATAAGATCCCTTCGCTTACAGGACTCACATTCAGTGGAGAGAGACCTTCAGTTGTGTTCTAAGTACTGTGAAGAAAATAAATTGGATACCATGGTACTGTGTAATGTGGGAGGATCTATTTAGATAGAGTGTTTTGGGAAACCTCTCTGAGGAGGTAATCTTTAAGATTTAAGATGAGAAAAAAAGAATTAGGAAGAACCATGTGAAAAACTAAGAGATGAGCAAGTACAAAGTTCCAAAGCAGGAAAGAACTTTGGGTGTTCCAAAAAAAGGACTAATGCAAATTGAAGATGGGGAAAGTTGGTATAAAGTGGGGTTAGAGACATAGATGAGTCTGATTATATATGAGCCTTCTACAAAAACAAGAAGTTTAGGGCCGAGCCCGTGGCGCACTTGGTAGAGTGCTGCGCTGGCAGCGCGGCGACGCTCCCGCCGCGGGTTCGGATCCTATATAGGACTGACCGGTGTACTCACTGGCTGAGTGCCGGTCACGAAAAAACGACAAAAAAAAAAAAAAAAAAAAAAAACCAAGAAGTTTAGATTTTTTTTTTTTTTCTTAAATAAAATAGGCTATTTAAAGGTTTGAAGTCAGGGTCTTGATCTAATTTAAGTTTTGAAAATGTCACTCTTTTGTCTAGGTGTACATTTTCCAAGTGGTTAATTTTGACAATATTCCTATGAGTTGCATTGTTCTAAGGCTATATGTACAGTGGGTGTTTTATGGCAGAGTATAGCATCTGATTAGGACTACTTGGAAAAAATTTTCCAGTTAGAACTGTTGCAGTTATACTTGGACTTGAGGAACTTCAGTGACTCTGTAGGCATATTAGAGTAAAACTGAAATTACTTTGTTTTTCTGTTTTTCTTTCTTTTTATTCTCATCTCTTCCTCTCCCCAACCCCTCCTTTATTCTCTCTCTTCCTTCCTTTTCCCTTCTTTTCCTTTCTTTCTATTCCTTTCTCCATGCCTCTCCCTTCTCCTTTCTCTCTCCTAGAGAATTCTAGTATGTAATCAGTTTTGAGAACGGTGATTCTACCTATCCAGAGCCTGTTTCAGTCCTTGGTCACGTAACCTTAGGCAAGTTACCTAACATCTCAGCCTTCATTTCCACATTTGTAAGTGACCAAAATTATATTTTAAGGAAAATAGAATCCCTGCTCATGGCTACTCAGTGAATGGATGGATTAACCCTGTAATTTGTCATTTGTAATTACTGTTGGGTGCTTCAGTTT
Source organism: Cynocephalus volans (assembly GCF_027409185.1). Taxonomy (NCBI): domain Eukaryota; kingdom Metazoa; phylum Chordata; class Mammalia; order Dermoptera; family Cynocephalidae; genus Cynocephalus; species Cynocephalus volans. Next base: position 24,899,428 of record NC_084465.1, on the reverse strand, counting down.
GCACAAGAGGATGTCAATACTACCCTCAGGTTAATGATTTATCCAGTAATCATCATTGAGTAATGTCAGTTTTTCCTCCCTCTTCTATTTTCATTGCTGCTTCACTATGTACTGGTTTGGGCTGTCTTCACCTGTTTGGCCTCTTTCTCTAGTCTTTCTCTCCCTGTGTCTCCCACCTATCCCCACCAATTCATCCTCCACACTGCAAGTAGAATACAGCTATTCTGTATTACCGATTAAGAACAGAACCATATGTCTTAACATTTATTCAAGAGATATTTTTTGGCCACCTGCGAGGTACCATGTTAATAACCTAAGTACTTGGAATACAACTGTGAATTAGGGCCTCTATCTTCATGGAGCTTATACAGTAGTTGTGCATGGGGAGGAGAAAGAAGTAAATTAACAACCTTATCTTTTGATTAATGCTAATTTAAGATAAGAAAATATCTGAAAAAAAAAATATTTTCCTTACTTAAAATGTTTTAATCATTTCATTGTCTCAAGACCACAGAATATTAAATTCTTACAGACAGCATAGTTCTTCTTGCCTGTGGGTTTTTGCCCATGCTATTACCCCTACATGAATCATTCCCTCCCACTTCCAAAATCTAGCTAACTTTCGCTCACCTTTCAGATCTTAGCTTGTAGATCGTTGTCTCCCCATTCTTGTCTAACTCTTCAAGCCCAGGTTAGAAGTTAAAGCACATGGCTCTAGCCTTAATTGTTAGCAAAATTCTAGGAATTCGTCTAGAAGTGTAATCTTGACTCCGCTTTTCAAAACCTGTGAAAAGTTCAGCTGAAATATACAGATTTTATTTATTATTTCTTAAAGAACATTCAGTCTTTTCATTACTCTAGATCTCATAAAGATCTTTTACTGGATTAATAAGTTAGACTATTCAGAAAACTTCACATCAGAACTATGGTATATCAAATTGTCCTCCCATAGAATTATTTTTACTTCACTTTAAAAAGTACATTTACATTTTATTTTGTCTTACTAGACTGCTACTTATTTTGTAAGCCATGAAAAGTCCTTTTAAGAACAAAGCAGGATACTATTTAATTTCCTACATTATTAAATATTCTTAGGAAACACTAATTTTATCCATTATGTAGATGCTCTGTACCTTATTTACCCCTTCTATTGTTTATTAACTGTTCTTCTAAACCTTTTTTACTATAGTTAATTACTGTAATTTGAAATGGACTTAACATATAATTACTGTGTTTATCTATGATTTAGTAATGTGAATTCTTTGTTAAAACTGCATTTATAATGTGTTTCAAATTGGATTGTTTGAAATCATAAAAGAAATTTGTTTGAACTATTGAGAACATCAATTAGAGATGGTATATCAAATAGTAAATTGCTACTTTCTGTTATAATTTTGTATTGTGTCAGATACTATAAAATCTTAAATCATTGCTCTTTGTAATTATCTAAATGTACCATCTCAGATTTAACATCTCAAAATCTGAAGAAACTTCAACTGTTTTGTTTTTTAACCACAGTATAATAATTTTATGCTCCCCTCAGAAGATTATAATTTAAATCAATGGATTGGCAGCTGCTTAGAAAGAAGGAATTTATTAGTATTGTGTCTAACACATAATTACATCAAATTTCAGCATATCTAAAATTTGGGTTTATTTCTGAACAACTTTTGGCAATAAGACTGAGAACACAAGGAGTTTAGCAGACTCCCCATATGTAAGCTCTGTATTTAACACTAATTGAAAATTATGTTTAGAAGATGGCCTGTCATACCACCAGAGCTTTAAAGTTTACTGTGGAAATTCAGTCTATTATAACAGAAGTACTTTCTCATATCTGTATTCAAAGAAACATATATTGAGCCTTCACCATGTGCCAGGTGCCAAGTTAAGCATTGGTGATAGAAAGCTCTTACAACCTGATTCCTGTTCTATAGTAGTCATCTGTTTACTTGTTTTTGTTCCTTAAACTCTGTGGACTCTATTTTCCCACATCTGCCATTGTTTATTCCATTCTGTTCTAACCATTGTAGCAGATTGGTATACTTGAAAGAATAGTGAATTGAGAATCAGAAGACTTGGTCTCTCTTCATCTGGGTCTGCCATTCGTCCTTCTGCAACTTTGGCAAAGTTATATAACTTCCCTGGGCCTGATTATTCATCTAAAAATGAGGGGATTAGACCAGTTGATCTTAAGGCATCATCTAGCTCCAAAATTTTGACAATTAAATTTCATTCCCTTCTGCTGTTATCAGGTTGTGAAACTAACATATGAGGGCTATGTGAGTTACGTCTGCAAGACCTGATTTATCTATACATATATTTTCATGAAAACCTTAAAAGCAAAGTCTTTGCTCTGGGAATGTGCTTGTTGTGCTTATTGACATTTAAAAAAAATAGTATAATAAGTCCTTATGTTTTTGACCCTCTTATACTTTTACCAATTAACTGAGTAAGTCCAATTCAGCAGTACAGAGAAGATTGTGAAGCTAATTATTTGCTTTCATTAACATAGCTTAGTTAAGGAGCTAGAAAATGGTAGTACTTATTTCGGTGTAACTAGGCTTCATTGCTTTCTATTTAATATCTTTTATATTTGGTGTGTCATTATTCTGATAAAAATTGATTGTGTACTTTTTTTCTCTCAAAATTTTTAGTAATAATAATTTTCCCTAATTTCTTTCTTCAACCCTCCCAGAGGTATTTTTGCTAGTTACAAGCTTATAAAAATGTTATATTTTTTAATATAAAGTTTAAGTTATTTGATAGTAAATTTGAATTAAAGTTCACCTATAAAAACAAACATGCAGGAACACTAAAGACAATGTTGAAAGTGATAGGTAATGAAGTAGTACTAGCTCTACCAGATATTTATAAACCTACAATTTGGTACAGATTAATGAATGGAATAGAACAGATAGTATAAAAGTTAATCTACATGAGAATTTAGTATATGGTAAGTTTGGCATTTCCAATGAGAGAGGAAAAACAGATTATACAATAAATGATATTGATACATTGCTTAAGAGTTGGCACTAAAAAAAAAAAAAAGAAAAGAAAATGTGGATCATCACTAGTTGACTTCCATATACCAAAGCAAATTCTAGGTAGACCTAAGTTTCATACTTAAGAAATGAAATTATAATTTTAATTAATCTAGGATGGAGCGAAGACCTTTCCAAACATGCCATAAAACCCGGAAGTCATAAAGAAAGTGATTAAGTTTGATTTTTTTGCAAATTAAAAAAAGTATATATTAAAAATAGTTAAATATCAAATAATGACAAACTAGCAACTAAGACAAAGCTTAGTATCCTGCTATAAACAAGTGGCTCTTATAAGTCAGTGAAACAGGATAATCTTCCAATAGAACAATGGCAAAAGACATGAATAGATACTTAAAAGTAAAAATAATTGAACTAGCCAGTAAGTTTACCTTTCTGAAGATGCTCAGCTTCATTCATAATTTTTAAATTGTAAATTAAAAGATCACTTAGTGGATGCTGGCATTGGTCATGAGGAAACAGATATCCTGTTACACTCTGGATGAAATATAAATTGTTGCAGCCCTTTTGTGAGAGTACTGTTCCATTATCTATTCAAATATAAAATATATATACCCTTTGCTTAAGCATTATTCCCAGGAATTTTTTATTCACATATTTGTACAGCTGCACAAAATATAAGCTACAAAAAAATAAAAACAGAGATATTTATTGGAGTATTATTTGCAAGAGGAAAAAATCTGGAAACAACTTTGTATTTAGGTATTTGATTTATTTGTCTATCAATTAAATAAACTATGGTTGATCTATTCAATGAGATTAATTCGATGTAGCTTAATACAACTGAGATAGATCAATAAATACTATATTGTTGAGTGTCAAAAGCTAGTTACAATTTTACAAAAAGTAAATAATGAGTGGTAGAAACCCAGGTTCAGGTAAAATAATAGAAGTTTTAAACTGGAGTTACTGTTTAGTGCTTAACAGGGTCTCATCCAACATTTAAAATGTCTCAGACTTAGAATATAAAAATGTTGCACATACTGTTGTTTGCCTACCCTTTCTTCTCATTATTAACCCTTTAACGTCAAGCCCTTTCAACAATTGGCCCTTTCTTGTTAACCAAACCATAATTTTGTTTAATGGCAAGTTGCCCAGACCCAGGGGGTGAATCATGATTAGTCTTAACCATTCATTATTGTCCTTTAGGTGATTATTTCATTTTACCTTCCTCCCATGTTGACCCAGTTCTGCCAGTGAGATATTAGGAAAGTCTGCTAGAGGACATTTGAGAAAAATGTCTTCTCTAATGAAAATAGATGCTAAAAGAATACTTTCTGTCCCTGCTTTGGTTGTTCTATATAAGGATGTGATGCTTTGAGCTGCTACTGGCAACTTTCAAAAATGAATGAAAGGCCAAGAAAATTGCCAAAATGTTAACATAGCACCATGATTTGTTGAACTGCTGAAACTTATCTACTTGTAGAATTTTGTTATAGTAGCTAATTAATTCATTTCTTTTAGCTGGAGCTGAAAATATCCTAACAAATAGAGAATTCATGGAAAGCATTTCTGTTAAGTTTTATATTTCTGTGACAGTTCTGAAAATTGTTCTCTTCCTGTGTCTTGGCTAAAGTAATTAATAATGAATATGTGCATTGAGCCATGAAGCAAAAATAGAGTTGAGATTAGTTTATGAACTAATGCAAAAATGCATCTTCCTCAAGAATTGAAGGGGCTTCAAAAATATTTCATGTATCTTTATCCTCTCCCACCCCCAGGGGTTTCCTTATGTTAAAAATTCTGGTAATCACCTCCATTTGCCTATTGGGTTAGTCAAGGAAGGAAAAAAAGAAAAGATGTGATTCAGACTGTCAGATAAAATCTTTTCTTTTTTTTTTCACTTCCCTTTTAGCTATCCTATTTTAAGTTTTAAAGATGCTAAAGAAGAAATAGGAGAGTCGAAGGGCTATCATTGTAATTTCTTAGAAAAACTCTAAAAATAACAGGTTGTCAGTGATAGCTGTTTGTTGCATAATTCTTATTCTCTGTTTTCTCAGACTAGCGTCCTTTCAAAATGTGTTCATGATTAACATATGATCTGCTTGATTAATTTCCCTTTGTGAGTCAGTTTATAAAGACCGGTTAAGATTCCTGGCATTCAGTCAAGCTTTTTGGCAATTGAATCTAAAAGTTTTTAAAATATTACATGTTGTAGATCTCCTGTCCTCACTCTCCTCCACCCCACACTACTATCCATTAGAAACTATTAAATTGAAAAGATAGCCTTGTTTTCTTCCTGGGAAAAAAATTAATACAAAAGACTGTATTTATAGTTATAGCGTGTTAGAATGAAAGCTGTTTTCTTGGTTTTGACCTTTAGGTCTTTTTGTTTTTTGATAAGGCCATTTTTATTCAACTAGTTTTAATTTTTATTATAATTATTATAAAAGTAATGCAATGCATATAGTTACTAAAGCAAAATTCACACTGATGCCAGTTAAGGCCTGGCCTTTGAGTTCTCCCCAGTAAATCTTACCAGAAAGAATAACTGGTTCCCTGAAAAATATTACCTCACAGATCAACATAACTAGACAGTTGAGGACTGCAACTATCTCAGAAGAAATCAATAAACTGACAACATACCTAAAGCAGAATTATTAAAATAGATGAACTAAGAATTCAAAATAAGCATGATCAATATACTTAAAGATATAAAGTAACAGTATGTTTTATATACTATTATTATATATTATATGTTATATGTATTATATTACATAATATATTATGTATTATATTATTAGTGTAATTTGAAATAAGATCTAAAAATTATAAAAAAAGAACCAAATGGAAATACTAGATATGAAATCTATAATTGAAATAAAAAATACAACAAATATAAATAGGGTGATATGAGTGAATCAATCAATTGAAAAATTAGAATGAACACTCAGGAAGAAGCAGGAAAAAAAAGAGAGAAAATGTAAAAGAAAAACTAAGGGCTATGGAGAATAGTTGTACAAGTGCTGACATCATAAAAGTTGTTCCAGAAGGAAGAAAAATAAAAATTTAAGAAGGTGAAATAATTGAAGAGATAAATTTCCCAGAATTCAAAAATGATGGCAAGCTTCAGATTGGTGAAGAACTCATACCATACCAAATAGAACAAATAAGGGAAAATGCATACCTAGTCATATTAAAGTACAACTAAGAATATCAAAGACAGAGAAAATTCTGAAAGACTTCAGAGATGAAGAGCAGATGACCTGTAAGGGAGTAAGTCGGCTTTGCTTTAAGAGTTACTTTAAGCTCTGCTCTCATTCTTATTCAGGCCCCTATATCCTTATTAGAAGCTCTCCACAGGAGTCCTCCTCACAGTCTACTTCTGCTTTTTGTATTTGCTGATTTGTTTGGAAGTTTTCCATCTTTTCTTTCCGGTGAGTTGGGCTCTCTTTTTCTTGACTGTGATTTCTCTTGTCAATATAAACCCAACTGCTATCTTCCAAGATTCTTCAGAATTTCTTACCTTCTGATATACTCTCTTCTTTTCTAGTGCTATTATTATTATTCTTTTTGCTATAATATCTTTTCTACCAATTCAGTGGGGTAATGGAAAAGAGGGATAATGAAGTTAGTTTGCTATCTGAAACCAAAAGGCCTAACCTTTAGAATTTATAAGAAGCTTCCTTAGTAAAAATTCAAGAGTCTAAACCTACTATTGCTAGACTGTAATTCTTTTATGTTTATATGAAATGTTTTATATATGTCATTTATATATGTGATTTTTTTGCATTTTAATTTAATAAGAATGCATAAAATCTTCATTTAAAAATGAGAAGAGGTTATTTTCTCTTCTGTTTACAAAGGAGGTAACAAATTAGATTTACAGAGAAATGTTCATTTAATATTTTCTTAGAGAAATCTAGATTGCTTTTGAAGGTAGATTTGAAAACTTTAAATTTTTTTTATTGAAATGTCTTTTAAATTGTTACTGTATATAAAAGGGGTGAAGAAGGGATTAAGCTTAAGTGCAATTTGTAAAATTTAGGCAAAAAGCCATTAACATAGTTACATGCAGTATCAGTTTGAATTAACCCCATGATCTTTGGGAACTCCTAAGGTATAAGTTTTTATTTTTATTTTTTAGAGAAAAAATTTTAAATACTTTACTCTTTATAAAATAATGCCTGGTTTTAGTTTTGTAACCATCATTCCAGCAAAATGATTTTAAAACATTTTTTTTTTAAGCACCACATAAGCTGTCTTTTGAAACCTGAATGCATCCCCTTTCCATCTAAATAACAGCATTCCAGATAGTAAAGTAAAATTTTGTTTATGAAAAATTTGGAAAGGTGTGAATTTTTCACTTGTTACTAAGAGTCCTCAGTACTTATACTGAGATATGTTTTTTTCTGTATTTTGGTTTGGATTTCTTTTCTTTTTTCGTTTTCCTATGATTGTAAAAGCATTATATACTGGAAAAATTCATATTATGCAATAGAAACTAAAAGTACTCTAAGACCACCATCCTGCCAAATTTATAGTTTAGTATATGTTCTTTCATACTTTTTCTATTTATATGCAAACATATATTTTATATATAAACATTTATCTTTGTCTTATATGTAACAAAAATTATATTTGAAGAGGACTGCAAACTTAAGGATTAATAGAAATTTTTTACCTCGAGATTTTGCTTTTGAATATTCTTAGAGAAAAATTTCGATACCTCCAAAAAACTTGGTGAAGTATGTTTACTCTCATTTTTCATAAGTTTCTGCTCCAGGTTTGGTCTGTATAGTCCAGACATTTTTTATACTTATGACATTTATTCTTCTTGCACTGATGATATCCATTTGGTGGAAATGATGTCTCTTTATTGATATTTCCTTACTATCTGCTTCTAATCCATCCCATTACAATCATGAAAAAACATCCTAATTTATCACTGTATCTCAAGAGTCTCTCACTTTGCGTATTCATGATTAATATTACTAAAAGTTTTCCTCTTATCACCCTCTTGAGTCTTAATCTCAACAACAAAATTTCAGCCTTCAAGAGACTCAGTAAGTTGATCTTGATAACTTCAAATTTTTAGATGAGAAAACTGAGATCCCCAGATTTTTCTCGCATGAAATGACATAGTTAATTGGGAAATCTAGATTTCCTGCTTTGATTCTCATTACTGATTGGTAATGATAAGTTCCTACTTATTAATTGGTAAATAAGTTCCTACGCTGGCTGTCAGAAACCTGCTGAACACAGATGTGATTTCTGTATTATAAGCAAGGTAACTCCAAACAGATGTTTATAAGTTGTAAATTACTAATATCTTATAAATAGGGATAATGTTATAAAAATATTTTAAGAGCTTTGATGTTAGTGCTGTTAAAAAAGAACACTCTCTCAAGAAAATTAACCTTTTCTTCCACACCCTACAGAATTTTATTAGTATTTGTCAAGATTAAGATTTATAGATTTGGAATCATTTGAGACTGTGAAGCCAGTGTGAATGTAGTGGTTTATTAGCATAGACTTCATTTGTTTATAATTTGCTATTACTTGCTTTGAAGAACAATGTCTTGGTTTTGCCACTTAGCATATTAATTAGCTATGCCTTATTATGAGTTACTATGTCACTCTAACTCTAGCTAACACTAAATCAATAATAGAGCACAAATGATCAAAAAAATAGATAAATTGGACTTCATCATAATTAAAAATTTTTGTGTTTCAAAGGACCCCATCAGGAAAATGTAAAGATAACCCACAAAATGGGAGAAAAGTTTTGCAAATCATGTATCTGATTAGGGACTTGTATCAGTATATATAAAGAAATCTTAGAACTCAGTAATAAAGAGGCAAATAGCACAGTTTAAAAATGGACAGGGAGTTTCCAAAGAAGATATACAAATGGTGAGTAGGCACAGAAAGAGATGATCAACATCATTAGTCATTAGCAAATGAATGTCAAAACTGCAATGAGATACCACTTTATATTCAATAAGATAGCTATAATAAAGAAGGTGAACAGTAGCAAGTGTTGATGAGGATGTAGAGAAATTGTAATCTTCATGTATTGGGTGGTGGACATGTGAAACGATGAAGCCACCCTATGGAGAGATGTGGATAGGGGATGGGGAGTGGCTGCTAATGGGTACAGGATTTCTTTTTTGGAATAATGGAAATGTTCTAAAATTAGATTGGGGTGATTTCACAACTGTGTGAATACACTAAAAACAAACTGTATGCTTAAAGTGAGTGAATTGTGGGCCAAGCCCGTGGCGCACTCGGGAGAGTGCAGTGCTGGGAGCGCAGCAACGCTCCCGCCGCGGGTTCGGATCCTATATAGGAATGGCCGGTGCACTCACTGGCTGAGTGCCGGTCACGAAAAAGACAAAAATAAATAAATAAATAAAGTGAGTGAATTGTATGGAAAATGAATTAGATTTCTGTAAAATTGGGAAAAAGTCAATAATAGCTTTGAATTTGTAACTTGGAGACAAAATCAACATTATGCAGAGTAAAAGGCATATTGAGTTTCAAAGATCAAAGAAATGGGAAGTGTATAGTTTGTAGTATGTTTGGTAATAAAAGCAATTTTTTAATAATTCCTTGTAATACAGATTCTATGAATATAGTAGTCTTACCTCCCTGAGCATTGTAAACTTGCCCTGAGCATTGTAAACCTGCCCTGACATGGCCTGTTTTTGAGAGGCTATGCTTGTTATTTCTTGCTTATACTACTATGTTGGTTCTAGGAAAAATGTGACAGTATGTAAAATTTGGTCTTACATTCTTGCATGCCCCCCCACCAGCCGAGTATTCCTTTAATCCCTTCTCTTTGATCACACACACACACACACACACACACACACACACACACACACACACACACACACACACACACACACACACACACTATTTTATAGAATTCAAAATGTCTTGCCCTCTCCACTAATTTCCATTCCAACCAAAAATTTCTGTTCCCTTAATGGGTCTTTATCTAGGTGTTTTAGGGTAAGTGTTTTATTGCATTGGTTCATATAAGTGATACTTCCTTGATATTTAATATTTTAAAAGATTATAGAACAAGAGTCAACAGACTTTTTCTATAAAGAGCCAGATGTAAATATTTTCAGCTTTACAGGTCATATATTTGCTGTTGCAGCTACTTAAACTTGGTATTGTAGGGCAAAACAGCCAAAAACGACATGCGAATGAATGGACATGGCCTGATTCGACCCTGAACAGGCGAGATCAAGCCATAGTTTGCCAAGTCATGTTATAAAATTTTTAATTCAGAGGCTCACTATCAAGACAAAATGGGATAAAGAAATTTAAGTGCAATAAAGGTAGGCAGTTATATCACCCACTCCTCCCACTTATGAAAGTGGTTCCATTTCTTCACTGTTTTATCTTTCTTCCAAGGTTATCTGAGGAACAGAGGTCAGAACCTCAGCACATCACTTTTCAAAGTTTTTCAAGGCTTGTTAAAATACCAGATTTGATATAACCACTAAAGACTATGACATGAGAGTTGAGGTTATTATTAAGATTAGATCAATATATATGTATGTATAAATATAAATGTATATGTGTGCATACAAATTATATATTGTTTTGTGTGTGTATATAATTTTCTAATATATTTACTGTAGAATGCATTTAGATAATCTTTAAAATGTCCCAAATTTATTGAATAGGAATGTAAAAAGGACACATAAATTTGAGATAAACTATGGAAAAATAACTGGATTATTTGGCCCTGCTACAGTAGGTAAAGAAGAATCAAAATCAATATAGCTAGCATCTCATGTAATCGTATTCTCAATTGATTTAAATATTTTACTTAAGTATGATGTTTGTTTAGCTTTTTGAGTATGTGATAATTGTTCATGGGTAAAAGCATTGCAGTGTTGAAACAATGACATTGTTTTAGATCATGGCTATTATGTTGTGAAGCAGATGAGTCGATAAGGTGCACTTCGTGTATATAAGATTATATTTCAACTGATATTTTCAAATAAGAATGATAAGAAAAATTTGCATTTTCCATATCAGTGTTTTACAAATTACTGGATAATGCAGAATGACCATCACTTAATTGATGGATTTCTTAGAAAAACAAAATGTTATTAACCCTGGGGAGTTCAAGCCACTAAGCAAAACAAAATGGCATATTACACCCCAGAATTTTTAACTTTTTTCTTGGAAATTATTGTATGTCATAAACAGATATTTTAAATGACTCTGATCTTGTTAAACAATGCTGCATTTCACTTTCTGTCAGCTTTTTGTTTTTCCAGGTCAAGATTTAAATATCGTATCTCCACTAGTAAATAAGACCTGACCCAGATAATAAATCAGTTAATTAAAGCATTACCCTTTCCTTCATCATATAAAAATGATTACATTGCATACCTCTTTCTACCTTGTTCCTCCCTCTAGCTCCATTCTGGTAGTTGACATTCATTTATTCTTTCAATAAGTAGTTGAGTAATTATTATATGCCAAGCACTGTTCTAGGCACTGGGAACAAAATAGCAAACAAAATAATTGCTGCCTTTGTGGAGCTTACATTCTAGAGGAGAGAGAAAGCAATAAGCAATTATTTATTGTTCAATAAAAAAGTTATATACTGTGTTAGAAGATAAGTACTGTGGACACATAAAGCAGGATAAGGATGTATAATCTTACAATGAGTAAGTACTAATCTTCTCTGTAACATGAGTATTGCCATCTTATTTTTTCCTTCAATTTATAGTTCCAATGACAGGATTTACCCAAAGAGCAACTATTGATCCAGAACTGAATGAAATACATGTCTTATCTGGCCTCAGCAAAGACAAGGAAAAGAGGGAAGAGAATGTCAGAAATTCATTCTGGATTTATGACATTGTGAGGAACAGTTGGTAAGGAACTCTTGCTTGTGCTATAATCCCAATGTAGCATTTATTTGAGGGTGTTGGTTTATTCAAAAGAAGAGAGAAAAAGGAGGCTTATGTTAATTTGTGTATGTACAACTTCACAAATTAAAAGTCAGTATTGGGGAAAAAATCAATATCAATGTATAGATGTACAATGGTGTTCGATGAATGAATTTTACCTCTGTATTCAATTAATAGATGGTTCCTGGTCTGAGAGTCAGAGAATTGTATTTTAGTCTAGGTTCTGCTACCAAGTAGATGTGTGCACTTGAGCAGTTGAAAATAATGCTTTTTTAATGTCCCCAGGTCAGTCTTTATAAAATGATGAGGTTTGACTAGAACAGTGTAGGGACATTATTACTTAGCATTTCCAAACCAGGACCCTTTTGTCATTGAGCATCTCACAGAACTGGTGCTGCATGTTTTGCTTCAGGAAATACTGGCCCAGGGGATCCAGCTCTAACATTCTGTGATTGCTCCATAAATGAATATTCTACAGAACAGAGGCACTTTAGAGAACTTTGTCCATTCAGTAATGGAGAGTAGTGCTCAGCAAGTAAGGAATTTATTATTTTCTAAATAGGATGTTTATTTACAGTTAAGAGGAAAGCAGTCTACTGCAAGTCTTTTTATTGCATATAGATAGACAGGATAGCATCTCTTTCAGCCTTTAATTTGAGCCTTTGTGTGTGCTGTTTTTATTTCATAACATGAAGTAGGTTCTTCTTAAGTGAATTATTTGTTGGACATTAAAAGAACTTTAGAAGTCAGTTCTAACAAATTCAGATTACTTTATGAGAGTGACGAGAACTTTAAGATTTGATGTGAACAAATTCAAATTTTTTTTCTGTTGGTAATTGGACATGCAATTAATTTGCTTGATACAGTTGTATTAACAGTATGTTTGCTGGTAATTTTCTAGGACAGAATGCCTTAAAAGCAATGTTTTGCAGGTCTTGCGTCTATAAGAATGATCAAGCTGCAAAAGATAACCCAAGTAAAAGTCTTCAAGAGGAAGAACCATGTCCAAGATTTGCCCATCAGCTTGTATATGATGAGTTACACAAGGTATGCTAACTACACTGATGTGTGAATTTTCCATGGCCTACAATCTGAAAGAATCCCCAAATATTTGTTTCTGATTAAGTGGATTTGAATAAAAGGTTGTAACACATAGCAGACATACAATAGAACATATGTAGCAGGCATTCAATATCACTTCTAAAATTCCTTAAGAGAGTAAACATTTTAGCATAATCTGCATTTCTTGGCACTTTTCCTATTTTGAAAATAGTGGCTGCTGCTTTGCTGCTCAGATCAGATACATAGCATCGACTATCGATTCTACAATGTGAATATCCAAGTAAAAGATGTTCAGTTTTCAGCATTTCAGGTACCTTGTCTCATGATAGGAAAAGGACCAGGTATATAACTTCCTGGTTTAAAATTTTCCCTATTGTATAAGAACTCTTTTTATCTTTATTTTTCATATATATGAGTGACATCTCTTTTTCCATCAGCCTTGTGAAGACAGTCTTACTTTCTGAAGTTTAGTGTCACTAAGTGTTCGTGACTATTTCTCCCTTAAACTTAACATATAGTTTAGTGATTGGACTCAGATTATATAGTAAGTTGCTAGCAGACCCTGATTCTTTCTGTTTAGGCCATAGATGGTTATTTAAATTCTGTGCTGTAGTTTGAGACCTATAGGTAAAAGACACCATGGGAGTGAATAAAAGCCCTTTCTCTTAGTGTCTCCCAATTTAAGGGGTAAGTTAATTTTCATCTGTAGGACAGAAATATCTCTATTGTATAAAACCAGGAAATATAAATGTTTTCAAAATTTCTGGTAATATTTTAACACTTTGTCTAACTAAGTACAGTACAGAATGAACATTAAAAGCCTAATTAATAGTGAAATCATTACATTCCTTTTGTTTCCTTTTTTGGTATTAATTGGTTAATGGAGTAATACATATATATTTAAAATTTTATTTATTGAATCAAAATTGATTATATGTATTTTGGGGGTTCAACATTTAGATATGTTGATCAAATCAATATTACTAGCATATATATTGTTACAAATCTTATTATTCTTTATGCCCCTTCTCCAATCTGTCCCCTTTCCGCAGTCCCTCCCCCTGCCCTCCTCTAATTACCCTAGATTTCTTCTCTCCTTCTGAAAGAATAATGGTTACTCTATTAGCCCATTTTGTGTTGCTATAACAGAAATACCTGAGACTGGGTAATTTATAAAGAAAAGAGGTTTATTTGGCTTACAATTCTGGGACAGCTGCATCTGGCATGGGCCTCAGGCTACTTCTGCTCATGGCAGAAAGTGGCAGGCAGCTGGTGGGTACAGCAGGTCACATGGTGAGTGGAAGCAAGAGAGAGAGAGAAGAGGAGCCAAGGTCCTATAAACAACCAGCTCTTGCGGGAACTGGATAGAGTAAGATCTCACTCAGAACCCCCACCCCCAGGGAGAGCATTAATCCATTCATGAGGGATCTGCCCCCATGACTCAATCAGTTTCCAACACTGCCACACTGGGGATCAAATTTCCACATGAGTTTTGGAGGGGACAACACATCCAAGCTCCATCACTCTGTTAATTTGTTGCCTAGATGATCTGTCCAATGCTGAGAGGTGTGATCATGTCCCCCAGTATTATCGTAGAGTAGATGCTTCTTCTGTCACTCTGAAATGGGCTTTGTGGAGAGAGACATCCTCTTCTTTATCTCTGCTGGTGACTCTCCTTGTGTGAATGCACTCCAGTGGTTGGCGGACCATCTGCATGGTGGTTGTGGCGTGTAGTTGCTTTTGGGGCAGCCATAATTATTGTGGTAGCTGTGGTGGGCCAACCACATGGAGGTGATGTTTTTGGCATGCTCCTTGGTGCTGGCAGTGTGCCTGGTTGTGGGGTGTGTCTGGTCCCCTTCTCTATGCCTCTGGTCCCTGGGTGGGCCCTGAGGCCCTGGTGCAGTATGCCTGGTTGTGGGAGGGGGGTCTGGTCCCCTTCTCCATACCTCGGGTCCCCAGGTGGGCCCTGAGGTACTGATGCAGTGTGCCTGGTTGTGGGATGGGGGTCTGGTCCCCTTCTCTATGCCTTGGGTCCCCGAGGCACTGGCGCAGTGTGCCTGGTTGTGGGAGGGGGGTCCTGTCCCCTTCTCCATGCCTTGGGTCTCCGAGCGAGCCCTGAGGCACTGGTATGGTGTGCCTGGTTGTGAGAGGAGGGTCCAGTCTCCGGCTCCATGACTCAGGTCCCCAGGTGGACCCCAAGGTGCTGGCACGGTGTGCCTGGGCCTGATCCCCTTCTCCATGCCTCGGGTCCCCAGGTTCCTTTTGTTTTCTCTTTTGGTATTAATTGAATAATGGAATAATATTTTAAAAGTTATTTTACAAATTATATGTATCATTTAATATTTGGCATTTAGGTTAAAGCAAAATTAAGATGTTGAAAAAATTTTTAAGGCTCTGGTTGACTTGACTGTGGACCTTTAATAATTCAGCATGTGTATCAGAGCTTTATTAAGGATATCATTTGTTATTATGATTAACACCTGATTACCTTGACAATCCCCATTATTTCTTGTCCTCAGCAAACTCTATCTTGGATTAGTTTCTTTCTGTCATTGCTTTTGTTTCATGTCTTCCACTGTCATGGTAATTGTGGTAATACAACTCATTTTAGTATAAAATGTAGTTTAAGAACGTAGCCACAGTGCTTTAAAGTAAAATGGAAACTTGAGAAAAATCAAGAGAAGCCTTTGGTAAAAATGCAGTAATTTTTTATTTCTTTATACACATAAGGCTAGCCTGTTATAAACTGCTACCAAAATGAAGAAATTTTACTGTGGTTTCTGTAGTTTCTTGAGTATGCATTTTTAAAAATCTTATTCATTTTGTTTATTACAGGTTCATTATTTATTTGGTGGGAATCCAGGAAAATCTTGCTCTCCAAAAATGAGATTAGATGACTTCTGGTCACTGAAGTTGTGCAGACCTTCAAAAGATTACTTACTGAGGCATTGCAAGTACCTCATAAGAAAATACAGGTATAAAAATAATTTGGTGAAAACTTTTAATTAACATTATCAGCTATTTGTTGGTATTACCTAGCTTTGCAGGTGTGACTTTCTCTTTTCAAATTTAATGACAAGACAGTATAAATACTGTGAAGATTATGAATTTTATAAATGCCCTGTTATTCTACTTGTTTTTGCTTTCTTCTTTCATAGGAAGATACAAAGTGAAGATAGATACTGTTGCTAAAAATTTCTAAATACAGAACAAATGAAATTTTGCAACAGGTAAAATAATGAAGAAAAGAATTTCTGTGAAGGTGATTTGCCTACTTTGGAGTAACTCAAGTCCCAATCACTACAGATTAGATCAGCCACAGGGTATTGATATATGCCTGACTTATTGATAACTCTCTTGACAGTGAATATGGTGATATAGTTGATTGTATAATATCTTTATGGTTTGATGTTTCACAATACAACTTCAAATTATAGTTATAGTTTTACATCATTACTGTTGCTATTTAATTGCAAAATCATGTAGTCAAACATTTTCATATATATATCTCCTGAGTTATGTTTGCTTTTTTAGCCTAACAGGTAATAAATTATTAAAAAAATGTAGAAAAGTGTACCTGTCCTTTTGGTTATTAATAGTGCTACATGGTAATAAAAATTTGTAGTTTGGAAGGAGGAAGCCTTTAATGATGGTAATAACTCCCATTTATTGAACAATTATTGTGTGGTAGACCTGCATATTATTTTTACAATAAGCCAATGGAGTAGGTATTGCCATTATCACTATTTTATAAAAGAAGAAAACAGATGCATTTAAAAATGGATCATATAACTCATCTCAGGTCAGCCAAGTGTAGGTGACAGAGCCAGAATTTGATTCTGAGTAGTCTGACTCCAGTGGTCACCACTTAACCAGTACACACACACACACACACACACACACACACACACACACACACACACACTCTCTCTCACACATGTGTATGTATATACACATACATATGTTTATGTTTATATTTGTTTATTACATATAATGTATTTATGTTTTATATAGAACGTAAATACATAAAAATCTCTGTATATATAAATTAGATTTGTGCACCTTTATCATATAATATTTAGTTGTTGGTCTTTTCTCTACTTTTACAAGTTGTGCTTGAGAGACAAATTAATGACAGAAGCTAGTATAGGGCATTATTGTGAATAGTTTGTATATTTCTTATAAAATGTACAGGGGGAAAGGTCTGAATCTTCACATTGTGTGGATGGCAAGGGATAAACTTATTAACAAGATTTAAGCTTGTGTTACCTTCAGCTAATGTTTACATTGCTAAAATTTCATTCCTTAGTATTTTACTTAATGTTAAACTTTGTTTTTAAAAGAATAAGATAAATTTGGGGAGATTTTAGTGTTAGTTCTTTTTCTGCTTCAAGATATAACAACTGGTAGTTGGAATGTTAAATTGAGCTCTTTTTAAAAATTTTATGAACATAGGCCCATTAGAGATTAAAGGAGATTATTTAGTGCTTATGTAAAGAATTGGAATTCACTTATAAACTGTTTCCTTTGGCTTTTAATTGAAAAAGTAATGCATGCTTAATAAAGAAAAAGTAAGTCTTCTCTTCCCCTAAAAGAATTGATCACTCATCATCCTACCATTTACGAATAATAACTTAATATTTTGGTATATATCCTTTGAACTTTTTACTACACATGTGTACACATAGATTTTTGTTTAACTGAAAAATAGGGATCATATTGCTTTGATTTGTTTCAGTGAATGATGTATCACAACATCTTATGTTAATAAATACAAGTGCAAATCATAATTATAATGGCTGCATAATATTTTGCTGTATGTATAATTCACTTAACTAGTCTCCTTTTGTAGACTATTTAGATTTCTAGCTTATTTGCCATTATCAACGATAATGTAGTTATTAATATTACCTACTTCTATTTGCACCTCTATTAAAAATTGTATAGAATAGTGGTAGAATTGATGAATTATCAAACTGCCCTCCAAAAAGCTGTTAATTTTCATTCCTTCCAGAAGTATGTAAGAGTATTCATTTTCCCACAGGAAAGGAGTAAATTAAAGACGATGGTGTGGTGAAAGTGAAATGAGTGAGGCGACTATGGTAGAAGGTGAGGTCAGAGGGATAAAGAAAGGGGCAGGCTGTGAAGGGCCTTTGGCTTTGACTCTGAGGGAAAGGGGAGCACTGAAAGATGTTAAATAGAGCAGAGACACGTTCAGACTTATGTTTTATAAAAATCATCCTGGATTTTCTTCCAGAAGAACTGGGAAAAGTTGTGGCTGCTTTCGCTCAGATGGGAATTCTTCAGAAACAACAGGTTTATGTGTTGAGAACAGTAAGTTCAGTTTAGGACACTTTAGATTTGAGAAATCTGTAAACATGCAAGTGGAGATCATCCACGAGCATTCGGAGAAAAGGCCTGGCCTAACGTTACATTTGTGAGACGCTAATAGGGGAAGGGGCTTGCTCAGGGAGAGTGAGAAGAGTAAAGGGATGCTGAGCATTGTCAGAGGACGACCACTGTTTGAGGGACTGGCAGAAGAACAGAAATTCCACAAAAGAGATTGAAAAAGCACAGTAAGATACTATATAAACTTTAAAAGTAGCGCCAACAGAACCTATTGATAAATTTGATATGGGTGTGAGAGAAAGAGAAAAGTCAAGAATGACTCCTAGGATATCATGAGAATCTTCTGTGTATTCAAACTGACAATAAAAGGCCCATTTTAGACATTTGAAAAAAATGTAGACCTTTTTCTCTACCAAACTCTTAGATGAATTCAAGAGTTTAAAGGACATTGATACATTGCAGGCAGAATAGATAAAAGTCTGTATCTATGAATTGGGGTAGAACATGAAAATTGCCTTTTTAATTCAAATATCATGGTAATTAGACACTTTTATTATATGGATACTTAAACTATACTGCTTGACTGACTTATTCTTGTTGTTGTTCTTATGTAAAATTATTCTATTTAGTTGAAATATAAATTACTCTATTTAATTAAAATATAAATTTAGTTAAAATATAAACAGAAGTATATTGTGTGCTGAGAAACTATTTTCTTGTTCTTAGTGGTGTCTTATGATACAGTAAATAATTACCACTATTATTTTCTCATATAATGTTCATGTTTTCAAACTTGATGATGATTTAGGGGTAGAAAAAAGTAGAAAAAAAATTTTATAGGATTAATTTCTGTTCATTTAGGTATAGGGCAGAACCAATGATTGAAATATAATTCTAGACTGTAGACACAAGTCTTTGCAAGCCAAATAAAGCTTAGGGGGAAAAAAAAGAGGGAAAACATAACTTCCAGGAAACAAATCTCTTTACTGGATTTAGTGAGATGGTAGGTATGTGTTGGTTAGGTTATTTCAGGTCGCAAAGAATCAAATAACTTTAGAAGCAGATAGACCTATGTTTGATTCTGCTTCTGCTACTTACTAGCTCTTTTCTTGGCCAGGTTCATTCTCTGGGGCTCTGTCTCTCATATGTTTTTTTTTTAAATGACAAAATGTATCATCATCATAGAGTTATTGTGAGGATAAAGGAAGCAGTATATGTAAAATACTTGATATAGTGTCTAGCACATTACAAATGCTTGTTAAGAGGTTGTTGCAATTGTTTCTGTTATTACTGACTGAGACATGGAAATGGTCTCATTAAAAATATCTAATCAGTGTTAAAGATACTCATTAAAAGAAATCATACTCATTTCAGTCTCTAAAGTGTCTGTTAAGCACCACCAGTAGAAAATATATTGTACAAATCTAAGCAAGTATTTTAATTTTACCTCTACTTGGTTTTGATGAAACACATTGGGCTCTTTTGCAGTTCTGTTATGTAAAATAGTTAGCATATACACTGTGTTTTGTAGTTGATTTGGTCCTAACTTGAAGTTTTAAGAAAGGGGTGGGAAGTGCTCTTACCCATCCTCTAGCACGACAATTGCCTGTGACTACCTGACATTGCCATCATATCTCCAGGAACTCCACATCTGCACTTAGCTGCATGGCAGTATTCTTACTTCTGGGCTCCCAAACACAAGTCTTTTTGGATATTCATAATAACTCCTTATACACACTGTATTTCACCCTCTAGGTTTGAAAGACATTTTAATGATGTTTTCTCATAACTCAAGACAATTACTATTCTTGTTTACATTTTCTAGGTTTGAAGAAAAAGCCCAAGTGGATCCTCTTAGTGCTCTGAAATATTTACAAAACGATCTTTATATAACTGTCGATCATTCAGACCCAGAAGAGACAAAAGAGGTAAAGAAAGGTGGTAATAAACTTCAGAAATTGAGTATTTTTAAAAATGTCTTTCTAACTTATATTTGATATTTTTTTTAATTTTTGAGTGTTTAAAGGAAAATGAAGAAAATATGACACTAATAATCTAAAAAATGGCACAGAGCAGGGTGAAATCAAAATTGAACAGGCATATTTTCATGTTATAAGATTCAAGTCACACAAAAAACCTCTTATCCATTTAGAAAAAGATTCTCAGGCTTCTCAGTTTTAACTTAGACATTAGTTTTGTATTTCAGAAAGGAAATAGAAATTTTTTTTTTTTTTTTTTTTTTTTTTTTTAAATTTTATTTTGTCGATATACATTGTAGCTGATTAATGCTCCCCATCACCAAAACCTCCCTCCCTTCTCCCTCCCCCCCCTCCCCCCCAACAATGTCCTTTCTGTTTGTTTGTTGTATCAACTTCAAATAATTGTGGTTGTTATATCTTCTTCCTCCCCGCCCCCCGGTTTGTGTGTGTATGTGTGTATGTGTGTGTGTGAATTTATATATTAATTTTTAGCTCCCTCCAATAAGTGAGAACATGTGGTATTTCTCTTTCTGTGCCTGACTTGTTTCACTTAATATAATTCTCTCAAGGTCCATCCATGTTGTTGCAAATGGCAGTATTTCATTCGTTTTTATAGCTGAGTAGTATTCCATTGTGTAGATGTACCACATTTTCCGTATCCACTCATCTGATGATGGGCATTTGGGCTGGTTCCAACTCTTGGCTATTGTAAAGAGTGCTGCGACGAACATTGGGGAACAGGTATACCTTCGACTTGATGATTTCCATTCCTCTGGGTATATTCCCAACAGTGGGATGGCTGGGTCGTATGGTAGATCTATTTGCAATTGTTTAAGGAACCTCCATACCATTTTCCATAGAGGCTGCACCATTTTGCAGTCCCACCAACAATGTATGAGAGTTCCTTTTTCTCCGCAGCCTCGCCAGCATTTATCGTTCATAGTCTTTTGGATTTTAGCCATCCTAACTGGGGTTAGATGGTATCTCAATGTGGTTTTGATTTGCATTTCCCGGATGCTGAGTGATGTTGAGCATTTTTTCATATGTCTGTTGGCCATTTGCATATCTTCCTTAGAGAAATGCCTACTTAGCTCTTTTGCCCATTTTTTAATTGGGTTGCTTGTTTTCTTCTTGTAAAGTTGTTTGAGTTCCTTATATATTCTGGATATTAATCCTTTGTCAGATGTATATTTTGCAAATATTTTCTCCCACTCTGTTGGTTGTCTTTTAACTCTTTTAATTGTTTCTTTTGCTGTGCAGAAGCTTTTTAGTTTGATATAATCCCATTTGTTTATTTTTCCTTTGGTTGCCCGTGCTTTTGGGGTCGTATTCATGAAGTCTGTGCCCAGTCCTATTTCCTGAAGTGTTTCCCCTATGTTTTCTTTAAGAAGTTTTATTGTCTCAGGGTGTATATTTAAATCCTTAATCCATTTTGAGTTGATTTTAGTATACGGTGAGAGGTATGGATCTAGTTTCATTCTCCTGCATATCGATATCCAGTTATCCCAGCACCACTTGCTGAAGAGGCAGTCCCTTCCCCAGTGAATAGGCTTGGTGCCTTTGTCAAAGATCAGATGGCAGTAAGTGTGTGGGTTGATTTCTGGATTCTCTATTCTATTCCATTGGTCAGTGTGTCTGTTTTTATGCCAGTACCATACTGTTTTGGTTATTATAGCTTTGTAGTATAGCTTAAAGTCAGGTAGTGTTATGCCTCCAGCTTTATTTTTTTTGCTGAGCATTGCTTTGGCTATTCGTGGTCTTTTATTGTTCCATATAAATGTCTGAATAGTTTTTTCCATTTCTGAGAAAAATGTCTTTGGAATTTTGATGGGGATTGCATTGAATTTGTATATCACTTTGGGTAGTATGGACATTTTCACTATGTTGATTCTTCCAATCCAAGAGCATGGAATATCTTTCCATCTTCTTGTATCCTCTCTAATTTCTCTCAGCAGTGGTTTGTAGTTCTCATTATAGAGATTTTTCACCTCCTTGGTTAACTCAATTCCTAAGTATTTTATTTTTTTGGTGGCTATTGTAAATGGGCAGGCTTTCTTGATTTCTCGTTCTGCATGTTCACTATTGGAGAAAAGAAATGCTACTGATTTTTGTGTGTTGATTTTGTATCCTGCTACTGTGCTGAAATCATTTATCAATTCCAAGAGTTTTTCTGTAGAGGTTTTAGGCTGTTCGATATATAGGATCATGTCATCTGCAAACAGGGACAGTTTGACTTCATCTTTTCCAATCTGGATGCCCTTTATTTCCTTCTCTTCTCTGATTGCTCTGGCTAGTACTTCCAACACTATGTTGAATAGGAGTGGTGAGAGTGGGCATCCTTGTCTAGTGCCTGTTCTTAAAGGAAAAGCTTTCAGCTTTTCCCCATTCAGGATGATATTGGCAGTGGGTTTCTCATATATGGCTTTAATTATGTTGAGATACTTTCCCTCTATACCTAACTTATAGAGGGTCTTTGTCATGAATGAGTGCTGAACTTTATCAAATGCTTTTTCAGCATCTATAGAGATGATCATATGGTCCTTGTGTTTGAGTTTATTAATATGGTGTATCACATTTATTGATTTGCGTATGTTGAACCAACCTTGCATCCCTGGGATGAATCCCACTTGATCGTGATGAATAATTTTTTGTATGTGTTGCTGTATTCTGTTTGCTAGTATTTTAGTGAGGATTTTTGCATCTATATTCATCAAGGATATCGGCCTGTAGTTTTCTTTTTTGGTTATATCTTTACCTGGTTTTGGTATCAGGATGATGTTTGCTTCATAGAATGAGTTTGGGAGATTTGCGTCCATTTCAATCTTTTGGAATAGTTTGTAAAGAATCGGTGTCAATTCCTCTTTGAATGTTTGGTAAAATTCTGCTGTGAATCCATCTGGTCCTGGGCTTTTCTTTGTTGGGAGCCTTCTGATAACAGCTTCAATCTCCTTTATTGTTATTGGTCTGTTCAGATTTTCTACGTCTTCACGGCTCAGTTTTGGGAGCTTGTGTGTGTCCAGAAATTTATCCATTTCCTCCAGATTTTCAAATTTGTTGGCGTACAGTTGTTTATAGTAGTCTCGAATGATTCCTTGTATTTCAGATGAATCAGTTGTAATATCGCCTTTTTCATTTCTAATTTTTGTTATTTGAGTCTTCTCTCTTCTTTTTTTTGTTAGCCATGCTAATGGTTTGTCAATTTTATTTATCTTTTCAAAAAACCAACTTTTTGATTCGTTGATCTTTTGAATTGTTTTTTGGTTTTCAATTTCATTCAGTTCTGCTCTGATCTTAATGATTTCTTTCCGTCTGCTAACTTTAGGATTGGATTGTTCTTGTTTTTCTAGTTCTTTAAGGTGAAGTGTTAGGTTGTTCACTTGCCATCTTTCCATTCTTCTGAAGTGAGCATTTAATGCAATAAATTTTCCCCTCAATACTGCTTTTGCAGTATCCCACAGGTTTTGGTATGATGTATCATTGTTTTCATTAGTTTCAATAAACTTTTTGATTTCCTGCTTGATTTCTTCTTGGACCCATATGTCATTAAGTAGAATGCTGTTTAATTTCCATGTGTTTGTATAGTTTCCAGAGTTTTGTTTGTTATTAATTTCTAGTTTTAATCCATTGTGGTCTGAGAAGATACATGGGATAATTCCAATTTTTTTGAATTTATTGAGACTTGATTTGTGACCTAATATGTGATCTATCCTGGAGAATGATCCATGTGCTGATGAGAAGAATGAATATTCTGAGGTTGTTGGGTGGAATGTTCTGTAGATATCTGCCAATTCCAATTGGTCTAGAGTCTTGTTTAGATCTTGTGTTTCTCTACTGATTCTTTGCCTAGATGATCTGTCTAATATTGACAGTGGAGTGTTCAGGTCCCCTGCTATTATGGTATTAGTGTCTAGGAAATAGAAATTTTTACTTCTTCCGTAGTCCCATGGTTCTTTTACTTAAGGATTTCATAATGGTTCAATATAAGCTTTCCTGTTCATTCTCAAGCTCCTTCAAGAGAGGAAACAAAACTCTTTTGTAGGGAGAGAAAGTTGGTGGGAATAGAATCCTTGTTGCCCTAATATTGCTGAATGTGTGTGTTATATGAATGTGGTAGCAGATAGCTTCACTGTAGGCTACTAACTTCATTCATCAGTAGTTCCTAAGCTTGAGCAATCAGTAGCCAATCATTACTTTTCAATTTTTTGTTACATGATATGGGATAAAAGCAGCTGTTTTAAAAGATTTCATATTCTTAAGGGCATATTTGCTTATCTACAGTGTGTGAATATGACTATAATAAGTTTCATGGTTCTACAGCTTCTCTTTCCACTAATTTCTCAGTTTCTTTTGGCCAGCCATCCTTGTTCATTTAGCAGCATCTGAACTACAATCCATTTTGCCTTCCATGCACAGAATTGGTGCTGGTTATATGTAGTCCTGTCCCTTAGGTCTATTTCCCTGTTAGCTGTTGCTTTGTTTTGGCTTTCTAATAGCAATTTCAAGCAGTGCTTTTCTCTCTTCAGAATTGACACAATTTTCAAATTTAATGTCAAATCACTTTCAGGCACCAAGTTCATTGTACCTTATAGCAATGAAGCCTGCGTATCCTTAGTACCAACACAAAGAGATACTCTTTCATAATTTCCTACTGTGAAAATAAAGCCTATTTCTGTCAATACTTCACTAGGTAGAGAATCAGCA
Source organism: Cynocephalus volans (assembly GCF_027409185.1). Lineage (NCBI taxonomy): Eukaryota > Metazoa > Chordata > Mammalia > Dermoptera > Cynocephalidae > Cynocephalus > Cynocephalus volans. The sequence continues at coordinate 24,874,381 of NC_084465.1, read as the reverse complement.
GAATATACTTTTAGAACCTCCCTGGAGGGGAACTGTTGTCTTTCCTTGAATCTTCAGTCAGTTGATGATAGATACTATTGGAAATAGGGGAAATACCACAGTTTTCCTGAGTAGTAGAATATGTTTGATTTAATCTGTTATGACTTAAACCCATACATAGTTGTGAGGAGTTCATTTATATTAATTTTGTTAGACCATGCATTTGAGAGTTATAAATAGATTTTCTTGTGTTTTCTCCATATTCTATATAGAGTAGCTATAACCAAGAACAGTAATTTTTGAGGATTATTTAAAAAACCAAAACAAAACAAAATATTTTAAAGTAAATATTTTCAGCTGTGTGAGCTGCAAGTAGGCCAAAAAAACCAGACAGTTTGTTCTTGAAGCTAACCTAATGGGAGAAATCAGGACAGGGAGGTATCTCAAGTTGAAACAGAGCCATTTTTTAAATTTTGGTAGCTGGCTTCTATTTTTCTTCTTTTTTTGAATGGTTACAACGTATGATTTTGTATGCCACAGACTTTCATTTAATTCCGTAAAAGATTAGTATAGCAAGAGTTTAAGTAGCCTTAATAGAAGTTAGTAAAAATGGAGTTGTGTGTGTGTGTGTGTGTGTGTGTGTGTCAGCATCAAAACAATACCTTCACCCTAAGATTCTCCTCTGTCTGCTCTTATATAACAGAAAATGGAAAATACTCCTGATATTGAGAATTACTGGTCTGCAAGATTATTATATTTTAAAAGTTTGTTAACAGGTTTAACTTCGCTTTTGAAACTTTGTAGATTCCAACAATCTGTTTTTGGGAAAGGAACCCCCTGGTGACAGTTCAAGTATATATACTTTCAGTATTTGTCAGTGAGGCATATAGATCTTCACTTTCATTATTAGAAATCATTCTACTCTTGGAGAGAGGCCTTACTGCTATTCATTCTCAATAGTAGCTTGTTTTTGTTGTGTTTGTATGTTTCACAGAATTTTCATTACGTTAAATGACTTTTTCAGTTAACCAAGTGTTTTTTAGATTCTTTTTTTTTTTTTTTTTTTTGCAGTTATCATCATCATTGTGCCTGTTATCAGGACAATGATGGTTGACTACCAGCTGTATACCCAAAAAATGGTTTTTTGCTTTCTCCAGTCTCCAGAACATGGATTCTGAGTTGATGATGAACTTTTTTGTTTTTTTTGTTTTAGTTGATTGTACATATCTGTGGGTTAGAGTTGAACATCAATACCTGTGTGCAGTATGTGATGCACAAATCAGGATAATTAGTAGATAATTAGTATATTCAAGATTATACAATGTAATTATTTTTCATGGCCCTTTAAGAAAACCTCCCTTGGGGCCAAGCCCGTGGCGCACTCGGGAGAGTGCAGCGCTGGGAGCGCAGCGATGCTCCCGCCGCGGGTTCGGATCCTATATAGGAATGGCCGGTGCACTCACTGGCTGAGTGCCGGTCACGAAAAAGACAAAAAAAAAAAAGAAAACCCTTACTCACCTCCCTCCCCCTTTCCCTCCCCCTTTCCCACCTCTGGTAACCTCAATTCTGTTCTCTCGTTTTGAAAGTTCAAGGTATTATTGCTATTGTTTTATCTTACTTTCTTTTTCTTTTTTTTTTAAATTTGTTTATTTTTAGCTACCACTTCTAAGTGAGGACATGTGGTATTTCTCTTTCTCTGCCTGGTTTATTTCACTTAACATTATTTTCTCTAAATTCATCCATGTTGCTGCAGATGACAGGATTTCATTCTTTTTTATGGCGGAATAGTATTCCATTGTGTAAATAAACTGTATTTTCCTTATCCAGTCATCCAGTGATAGACATTTAGGTTGGTTCCAATTTTTGTCTATTGTAAATACAGTTGCAATAAATATGGAAGTGCAGGTATCCCTTTGACATGATGATTGCCAATCCTTTGGGTATATATATCCAGCAGTGGAATTGCTGGATCATATGGTAGTTCTATCTGTAGTTGTTTAAGGAACCTCCATACTGTTTTCTATAAAGCTGCACTAATTTACAGTTACACCAACAATGTAGGAGGGTTCCCCTTTCTCCACATCCTCATCAGCATTTGTTATTCTCTGTCTTTTTGACAGTAGCCAGTCTCACTGGAGTGACATGATATATCCGTGTGGTTTTGATTTGCATTTCCCTGATGCTGAATGATGTTGAGCATTTTTTCATGTGTCTCTTGGCCTTTGTATATCTTTCTTTGAGAAATGCCTATTCAGCTCCTTTGCCCATTTTTTAATCGGGTTATTTGTTTTGTTACTGTTAGGTTATTTGAGTTCCTTGTATATTCTGGATGTTAATCCTTTTTCAGATGCATAGTTCGCATATATTTTCTCCCACTCTGTTGGTTGGTTTTTTCCTCTGTTAATTGTTTCTTTAGCTGTGCAGAAGCTTCTTAGTTTGATATAATCCCATTTGTTTATTTTTTCCTTTTGTTGCCTGTGCTTTTGGGGTCATATTTCATAAAATCTTTGCCCAGTCCTCCTTCCCCTGAAGTGTTCTCCCTATGTTTTCTGTTAGGAGTTTTATAGTTTCAGGTCTTATATATGTCTTTAATCCATTTTAAGTTGATTTTGGTATATGGTGAGAGGTACAGGTCTAGTTTCATTCTTATACATAAACGATTTTCCCAGCACCATTTATTGAAGAGGCAGTCTTTTCCCCAAAGTATGTTCTTGATGCCTTTGTCAAAGATCACTTGCTTGTGAGTATGTAGGTTGATTTCTGGGTTCTCTATTCTGTTCCATTCCCCCAAGTGTCTCTTGTTATGCTAATACCATGCTGTTTTGGTTACTATAGCTTTTTAGTATAATTTGAAGTCGGGTAGTGTTATGCCTCTGGCTCCCCCCCCCCAGGATTGCTTTGGCTATTTTGGGTCTTTTGTTGATCCATATGAATGTTAGAACTGTTTTTTCTATTTCCGTGAAGAATGTCATTGGCATTATGATGGGGACTGTGTTGAATCTGTAGATCACTTTGGGGAATATGGACATTTACACAATGTTAATTCTTCCCATCCACAAGCATGGAATGTTTTTCCATTTTTTTGTGTCCTCTTTAATTTCTTTCAACAGTGATTTGTAGTTCTCATTGTAAAGATCTTTTATTACCTCCTTGGTTAAATTGATTCCTAGGTATTTTATTTTTTTGGTGACTATTGTAAATGGACTTGCTTTTTGATTTCTTTTAATGCTAGTTCATTGTTGGAGTATAAAAATGCTACTGATTTGTACATGTTGATTTTGTATCCTGCGAATTTTTTACTGAAATCATTTAGCAACTCTAGCTTTTTTTTTTATAGAGTCTTTAAGCTTTTCTATGTATAGGATCATGTCTACTGCGAACAGGAACAATTTGACTTCACCTTTTCCAATCTGGATGCTCTTTATATCTTTCTGTTGCCTGATTGCTCTGGTGAGTACTTCCAGTACTATGTTAAATAAGAGTGGTGAGAGTGGGCATCGTTGTCTTGTTCCTGTTCTTGGATGATATCCCATTCAGGATGATATTGGCAGTGGGTTTGTCATATGTGACTTTTATTGCTTTGAGATACTTTCCTTCTATACCTAATTTGCTCAGTCTTGATCATGAAGGAATGTGTGGTTTGTCAAATGCTTTTTCTCTGTCTTTTGAGATAATCGTAGGTTTTTATTTTTGGTTTTGTTGATATGGTTTATCACATTTATTGACAGGTGTATGTTGAATCGTCTTTACATCCCTAGGATGAATCCCTTTTGATCATGGTAATTTTTTTGATGTGTTACTGTATTCCATTTGCTAATATTTTATTGAGGATTTTCTGTCTGTGTTTATCAAAGATATTGGCTTGTAGTTTTCTTTTCTTCTATTTTTGTCTGGTTTTGGTATCAGGGTTATGGTGGCCTCATAGAATGAGTCTGGGAGAATGACCTCTTTCCATTTTTGGAATAGTTTGAGGAATATTGGTATTAATTCCTCTTTAAAGGTTTGGTAGAATTCAGCAGTAAAGCCATCTGGTCCTGGGCTCTTCTTTGTTGGGAGACTGCTGATTACTGCTTCAGTTTCATTGCTCATTATTGTTCTGTTCAGGTTTCCTGTTCCCTTGGTAGATTGTATGTGTCCAGAAATTTATCCATTTTCTCCAGGTTTTCAAATTTGTTGGCATCTAGTAGTCTGTAATAGTCTCTAATGATTTTTTGTGTTTCTGTGGTAGTGGTTGCAATGTCTCCTTTTTCATTTCTGATTTTTGATACCTGGGTCTTCTCTCTTCTTTCTTTAGTTAGCATAGCTAATGGTTTGTCTATTTTGTTTATCTTCTCAAAAAAAACAACTTTTTTGTTCATTGATCTTTGATATCTTTTTTTCTATCTCTCTCTTTTTTTTTTTTTATGGCAAATGACACAGGCCTGTATCTCTATTTTTTTTAGTTCTGCTCTGATCTTAATTATTTCTTTTTGCCTACTAATTTTGGGATTTGATTGTTCTTGTTTTTCTAGTTCTTTGAGGTGTAGCATTATGTTGTTTATTTGAAATCTTTCTATTCTTTTGATGGAAGCATTTATTGCAATAAACTTCCCTCTTAGTACTGCTTTTGCAGTGTCCCACAGGTTTTGGTATCATGTGTCTTTGTTTTCATTAGTTTAAAGAAATTTTTGATTTCCTGTTTAATTTTTGGGGGGGACCCATAGGTCATTCAGGAGCATGTTGTTTAATTTCCATGAGTTTGTATATTTTCCAGAGTTTTGCTTGTTATTGATTTCTAGTTCTAATCCTTTGTGGTATGAAAAAATACTTGAAAGGATTTTAATTTTAAAAAATTTTTTGAGACTTAATTTATGACCTAACAGGTGGTTGATTCTGGAGAATGTTTCATGTGCTGATGAGAAGAATGTATATTCTGTAGTTGTTGGATGAAATGTTCTGTAGATATCTGCCAAGTCCATTTGATCTAAAGTGTGGTTTAAATCCTGTGTTTCTCTGTTGATTTGTTGACTAGATGGTCTATCCAGTGTTGAGAATAGGTGTTCAGGTCCCCAGATATTATTGTATTTGGGCCTGTTTCTTTCTTTAGGTCTAACAGTGTTTGCTTTATATGTCTGGGTTCTCTGGTGTTGGGTGCATACATATATATATTTATGATTGTTATGTCTTCTTGTTGGATAGATCCCTTTATCAATATATAATGGCCTTCTTTGTCTCTTTTTATGTTTTAAAGCCTGTTTTATCCGATAGAAGAATAGCTACTCCTGCTCCTTTTTGATTTCCATTTGCGTGGTATATTTTTTTCCATCCCTTCACTATTAGTCTGTGTGTGTCTTTATGGGTGAGGTGAGTCTCTTGTAGACAGCATATAGCTGGATCTAGCTTTTTAATCCAGTCAGCCAATCTATGTCTTTTTTAGTGGGAAATTTAATCAATTTATATTTAGGGTTTTTATTGAAAGGTATTGTCTTCTGATATTTTATTGATTTTCAGTTGGATGTTTTAAATATCTTTTGTTCCTTTTTTTTCTTTCATTGTTTGTCTTTGGTATTTGTTGGTTTTTGGAGGTGGTAAGATATAGTTTCTTTCTCTCTCTTTTTTTTTACCAGTGGGTTTTGTTCTTTTTTGTGTATTCAAGGTAGTGATTATCATTTTTTGGATTCCACATATGCAGGGCTCCTTTGAGGATTTCTTGTAGGGCTGGTCCTGTGGTGGTGGACTCCACAGTTTTTGTTTGTCTAGGAAATACACTGTTTCTCCCTCATTTCTGAGGGATAGCCTTGCTGGGTATATTATTCTTAGCCGGCAGGTTTTTTTTCTTTTAGTATTTTGAATGTATTATCCCATTTTCTTCTGGCCTGTAGAGTTTCTATTGAGAAGTCTGCTGTTAGTCTGATGGGGGCTCCTTATAGGTGACTTGATGCTTTTCTCTTGCTGTTTTTAGGATTCTCTTTTTGTCTTTGAGTTTTGCCAGTTTGACTATCATATGTCTCAGAGAGGTCCTTTTTGGATTGAATCTGTTTGGAGATCTTTGAGCCTCCTGAATCTGAAGGTTTGTGTCTCTCCCCGTACCTGGGAAGTTTTCTTCTATTATTTTGTTGAATATGTTTTCAAAGCCTTCTCCTTTTCTCTTCTCCTCTGGAGCACCCATAATTTGGATGTTTGTGTGCTTAAGGTTGTCTGCTATCTCTTTTAGACTTTCTTCATTTTCTAAAATTTCTTTTTTTTTTGTCTGCTTGAGTTGTTTAGCAAAGATTGTCTTCAAGATCAGAAATTCTTTCTTATGTGTGCTGAAGCCTGTTGCTTAAGTTCCTTGTTGTGTTTTTTTATTTGGTTAAATGACTCCTTCAGTTCTAGGAGTTCTACATTCTTTTTTAAAGTATTAATCTCTTTCTAAATTTCCTCCTTCATGTACTGGGTAGTTTTGCTCTATTCATTGTGTTGTCTAACTGAGTCATCTTGTATCTTATTCATTTCCTTAAGATTGTTACTCAGAATTCCTTTTCGTTCATTTCAAGGGTTTCCTGCTCTGTGGGATCCTGTACTTGAGAGTTATTGTATTCCTTTGGTGGACTCATATTTTTATGTTTTTTCATATTTCTAATATCTCTGTGTTGATATCTAGTCATCTGATTGAGCAGTTGCTTTGTCTTTTACTCTGGAGTGGACTTTGAGGAGAGAGACTTCCTCCTGTAGATGTGTTTTATATTGAATAGGTTGTTTTAGTATTGGTTCCATGTAGACACAGTAGTGTAATCTCTGTGTGGGTACTTCGGCCATATTCAATGTTGGAGGCGTGTGGGTGCCTCTGTGGCTTAGGCACTGTTAGTGATTCTTAGCTGAGGTTATTGACCCTCTTTCCCTGGGCTCCACTGGTGACTCTCCTTTGTCAATGAGGTTGAGTGGTCTCTGGGCCTACTGCATGGTGGTGGTGGCTACTGCTGTGGTGGTTAGACATTCTTGTGGCGGAAGTGGCTTTGGTAGTGGTTGTGGTGTACCACCCATGTGGTAGCGGTGTCTGCATCAGTGGCCAGGGCTACGCACAGCTGCTGAAGTCCTCAGGTATACTTCCTGTTGATAAACTTCTAATAAACTTTTTTAAAAATGATATTTTTTTCTTAGGAAAGTCCTGGGAAGGAGGCCTAAATCAATTCTACCATTTTCAGAGAGGATTCTATAATAGAGAAGGAGTGAGAAAAACAAGTGTTCAGCCAGTATAGCACATTTTGTATTAATTATACTTGTGATGAGTTTCCAGGCTACTGGTGTTATTCATTTAACAGATGTGCGTTGATTCCCTACAATATGCCAAGCATTCATCTAGGCACAGGAGATGTATCAGTGAACTAAACAAGATCCCTGCCCAGGAGGTGCTTACATCGTAGCAGGGGGAGACAATAAACAAACATTAAATATGCAAATTATATAGTACATTAGAATTTGATGAATATTATGGAAAAATTAAAAATTAAAATTTAGAAATGAGATTTTCACAAAGACTTGAAGGATGTGAGAGAGCAATCTAAGGAAATAATTTGGTGAAGATAATTTCTGGCAAAGGTAGAGCTATAGCAAAGATCGTAAGGTGGGAGCATATGGCATGGTTTAGGAGAACAGCAAGGAGGCAGTGGTGGTTGGAATATACTTAAGGAGGGTGAGAATAGACCTCTGTGATGTCAGAGAGTTAAGAGCAGGGATTGGGAGAATAGACTGTGAATGGCTTCCTAAGCCATTGTTAGGACTTTGGCTCTTTCTTTGAATGAATAAGGAGTCAATAAGTTAAGGCAGTGTTCAGAGGAATGATGTTATCTGTATTGGGTTTAAATTAGATCACTCTGACTATTGTATTGAAAGAGTACACTAACGGGGAATGAGGATGGTGGTAGAGAGACCTGTGAGGGAGGTTGTAGAAATCTAAGCCAGGAATTATTGTAGCTCAGATCAAAGTAGTAGCAGTAGAATGGTGAGAAGTAAAATAGATCAGATTCTTAATATTTTCAAGGTGGAACTGAGTTTTATGATGGGTTAGATGTAGGGTTTGAAAGAAATGACTCCAAATATTTTGGCCTTATAAAACTAGAAGGGTGGCATTACTATCAACTATAATGAGAGGGCCCTGGATGGAGCTGGTTTGTTGTAGTATGTGGGGACTTCTGACTGGGCTCAGGAGTTTAAGTTTGGATTTGTTCAGTTTGAGATGTCTATGAGACAACTAACTTGAGATGATGAGAGGACAGTTGGACATTTGAATCGAGATTAGGAGAGAGGTCTGTAATATCACTTGTATCTATTAAAATCATAGGTTAGTACATATGAGGGGTCTTCAGAAGGTTAATGGAAAGATTTTCATTGTCTTTTAATTCAATTGTTCATGAACTTTTTGAAGTACCCTTATATTAGTTCCACTTATTTAATCAGATTGTTAAAATAACAGTTCTCTCTCCATTCTTGTATATGTGGAGCCAATAAAACCAACACTTCACCTTAGGAATTAGAAAAGAAGAGCAAATTAAACCCCAAATAAGTAGGAAATAGGAAATTAGTGAAACAGGAAACAAATAATAGCAAAAATTTAAAAAGTGAAAAGTTGGTTCTTTGAAAAGGCAAATAAAATTGATAAACCCCTAGCAAGACTTATCAAGAAGAAAAAGTGAAAACGTAACTTATCAACATCATAAATGAAAAGGGGAAATCACTACAGACCCTACATACGTTAAAAGTGTGATAAGGAGATATTATGAGCAATTTTATCAACAAATTCAGCAATGTGATAAAATGGACAAATTCCTAAAGACACAATTTACCGAAGCTGACATGAGAATAAATAGAAAATCTTAAGGAACGCCATAACTATTACAGAGTTTGAATTTGTAATCAAAAACTTTCCAACAAAGAAAACTCCAGAACTGGACTGCTATATCAGTTAAATTCTATCAATTCATGTAAGGAAGAAAAAAAAACAAAATAGTAATTCTATATAGATTCTCAGAAATCAGAGGAAGACAGAACTTCCTAAATTCTTTTATGAAGCCAACCTAATTCTGATATAAAATTCCAATGAAGACATTACAATCAAAGGAAATTATAAACCAATACTCGTCATGAAAATAGATGCAAAACTCTTAAGAAAACTTTAGCTAATTGAATACAGCAATATATGAAAAGGTTAATGCACCATGACCAAGTGGGAGTTTATTTTAGGAATATACAGTTGAGGGGGCTGGCCAGTTAGCTCACTTGGGAGAACTTTGTGCTGATAACACCAGCATCAAGTGTTCGGATCAACAGGCTAGCTGCCCAGGGTGAGAAAAAAAAAAAAAAGGAATATACAGTTGCTTTAACATTCGAAAATCAATCAGTGTAATTCACCATGTTAATAGAGTGAAGGAGAAAAACCAAACATCATCTCAATAAGTGAAGAAAAGCATCTAACAACATTCAGACGCATTCATGGTAAAATAAGAATTAAGCAAAATAGGAATAATAAGAAACAAAGTTTTGTATTACCTCATTTCCGGATTCTATATAAAGCCATGGTAATCAAAGCAGTATAGTACTGGCTCAAGGATAGACAAATATATCAATAGAACAAAACAGAGTCAAGAAATAGACCCACATATGTGCAGTCAATTGATTTTTTACCAGAGTTCCAAGTCCAATGAGGAAAAGAAAGTCTTTTTAACAAATGATGCTGAGTAACTGGATATCTCAACTTCTGTCTCACTCTTTGCACAAAAGTTAATTTAAGATGGATTACAGATCTAAATATAAAACCTGGAACAATAAAGCTTTAAGAAGAAAACAGATTATCTTTGCAACCTTGGGATAGGCAGAGATTTCTTGGACATGACACAAAAGGCACTAATCATAAAAGAAAAACTTGATAAAATGGACTTCAACAAAATTAAAATTTCTACTCATTAAAGGATTTCTGCTCATTAGAAAAATAGACAAGCCACAGACTAAACAATATTTGCAGTTGACATACCTGACAGAGAACTGATACCCAGAATATAAAAATCATCCATATTTTTTTAACTCTTCCTGTTATTCCCATTCTTACTAACTATTGCTTAGATCGATACCTCTGGAATATTTGTCCAATTTCTGACTTTCAAAGGACTGTTAATCAGGGCTTATAGATATTAGTTGATTAATATTTGAGGTTTTAAAGGTTGTAAACATAGACATGAAATATATCCTGAGGAATCAGTGGTATCAACTGCTCAAGCCTTCAGAAGTACCAAGTAACTTTGGTGAGATTCTACTCGTTTGTCTACTCTTTTTCTTTTCTTTAACTTGCCTCTTTTGTAGCGTCCTCATTTGAGATAAATTTAAATAATTCTCCTAAATTTTTATTTTTTACAAGTTTGTTAAATTGCAGTAGTGTTAGATCATTGTTCAGTTACATTGTCTGTTTTAAACTAACTTTATCTGGCTAGCCTGAGAATCTAGTCAACACTTACAACATTATCTCCATTAAAAAACCAGGCTTTGAGTTTTAACAATATAATTATGCATGATTGTGAAATTTTAATCTAAGTTGTAATTTAGGAATGGCCTGTACATGCTTTCACTGCACTCAGGGCACTAGTCTATCCATATATGATGGATTTCCAAATGAGTAATTTTCTTTTTTTTTCAGTTGACACATTGTTCCTTAATATATATATATATTTTAATAAATTTTCAAAATAAAATAATTCCATGACTTGGTGCAGTATTTTGGGAAATGATAACACAGGTTGATTATCTCTTATTCAAAATGCTTGGGACCAGAAGTGTTTCAGATTTCAGATTTTGGGATATTTGCAGAATACATACTGGTTCAGTATCTTTAATCTGAAAATCTGAAATGTTTCAATGAGCATTTCCTTTGAGCATCATATCTGTGCTCAAAAAGTTTGGGATTTTGGAGAATTTCAGATTTTAGATTTTCCGATTAGGAATGCTTTAACCTGTAGCAGTTAAGTAGAAAAGTCAGCCTATTCTTTAAATGTGGTGTTCTTGCCACCATTTGGTGAATAGACCTATGCAACACATGTGCAGAAACATGCAGTGGCTAATAAGTGGTCAAAGTTATAGAAGTTATTTTTTTCCAATGTGCTTAGCCAGTTAATTTGCTTCTATTTTTCTTTTACAGTTTCAGCTCCTAGCTTCAGCTCTATTCAAATCTGGTTCAGATTTTACAGCTCTAGGTAAGTATTCCATTATAGTTTATCCAGCTGGATGCCCTAGCATTTGGAGGTTGGATTTTGGTTTCTTTTAAATGAAACATCAGGGGAGATGTTCATCCAAACAAATGGAGCAAGTTTCAGAGTAGCATGCAAAATTTCTAATAACCTGCTACAGGGTACTTTCCAAGCACCATTCAACAGTTCATGGATCAGTTTGCAATTCCTGTCACATGAATTGCTGTGTTATTATGCAAACAAATGGCAATAGAAATACAGTCAAAATAAATTAATTTGCATAGCACTGCTTTGGAACACAGGCTATATTACTGATGTACTTACTTTGAGATAACACCTGTTAGTTGAATGGTTTTTGCTTTCAATTTGTCCTTTGAGGAATCGCATGGTATCAGGAGAATGGTGATGGGGTAGGCAATGAAATGTTTTGGGAGAAGAGAAAATGAATTATCTCTTTTTTAAAACTGAGAAATTTTGTTTGTTGGTGTCTTAATTGTTCAAGATAAGCCCCAGCTGAAACTGGTTTTTGTCAAACACCTCAGATATAAGCATCAGACTTCATTTAATAGTACTGCCATTTAATATTAATGAATTACCAAAGTTGTTAAACTAGACTAGTAAAGTAGGGAGTCTGTAGAAGTCCCTGAACTCAGAGCTTTAGTCAGGTAAATTTTCAAGGATATTTTCATTAAGATAACTCATTACTGGTAGCTTCAGGTTTTTTTCAAGATAGTAGTCTTTTGAAGTGTGGGGATTTCCAGCTTTCCTCTTGTCATTAGAAAATGTGAGTACACAGTGAATGTATATTAATCCCACTGGTGTAGGTACTATTATTTGCCTCAGAGTTGAACAATATTATTGAAATTTTATAGTATATATAATATAAATACTATTCTTCATATGCAGAATAAAATAACACTTTGGTATGCCAGTTTAATTTCTTCATTGTTTGTCCTTTCACCTCTTAAAAGCGAACTACACCTAGAAGAAAAAGACAATATGTATAATTCTGTTGCTTTTCACCGGGATGGGAAAAATAGCATTGTTCCTTGGGGTCTTGCCTCTTTTTCCATAGTAAGTAATTGAGGCTTCTCTATTAATCAAAGCAACTGCAGTCCTAAGTTCTAACTCCAGAATATGTAGGATTCCACAGAGCTATACTGAGCGGACTGCTGTAAAACATGACTCCAATAGGCTCACCTAAAAATTTAGATAGTGGTTTATCACTATTTCATACACTCGAGGGCTTTTAAAAAAAAATGTCTACAGGCTATAGAAATCACAGTCCTGGGATAATGAAAAACCTGAGTATAAGCATCATTTTAAAGAGTTCGTGCCCTTCTGAATTCTGTCATTTGAAACAAAGATGTAGTAGTGTTACATGAATCGGGAGCCTAGCACATAGATATTCAGTTTGAATGAATGTGTGCCTTGTTATGTGTGGGTACCGCAGCTCAAGGCCATTATTTTAATTTTATTTGTGAACAGCACTAAATTTTCTCTAGCTGACTTACTTTTAGCCTTTAGAATAAGAATTTCTTGGCAGTAATTTAAATATGTTAGGGTGGTGGTATCAATAATATTTTACCTTCAGCTTAACTTCTTTCTTCTGTCTCTGCCCTATTCACTGCCAGCTAATATATTTTGTCAGGAACAGTTTGTTTTACTTGGATTCTAAACAAACCTCAGATACACTGAGAACTATACAAACACAATAGAGAAAAATGCAAAAAGGGAAAATTCCTGTGGGGTTTTGTTCCCTACTTTGTTGGAAGAGAGCCAGTATAGTTTAATAGTTAGGAGGTTAGAGTGTAGTATAGTGACCTACTAATTTTAAAAGTGACCTTGGACAAGTTATTTTACCTTTCTAATCATCAGTTTCTTCATCTATAAAATGGATGTAATGAGAGTTCTTACCTCAAATTGTTGAGAGAATTAAGTGCAATAATTATGGAAAACACTTAGCACAGTAAAACACTTAGTAGATGCTCCATTCAGGGTACTATTATTACCCACCTTAAAAAATTGGTGGATTTGGATGGGGAGCAAATTCAGGTTGTATGCTGATTTTAATAATGAGAAATTTGATATATTATTAAAAAGTACTTTTCATAAAGATTTATGCCTATTTAGAGTCCTTGGTTCTAGCTCTCATTCATTTTCTGGCAGATTATTTTACCTTTATGCCAATTAGAATTGAAATAAAATTATTAAAGTTATTTACCATGCCTTTCATTGTGTAGGTAATCATTTTTTATTAAACTCTGTTCCCCCCAAAAATTAGCATCAGCCAAACTTTTGACTCTCTTCCTTTAGAATTAATCCAATTTATGTTAACCTTTTAGTGAGAATTAAAGTATTGATTAATGTTATGTAGAATATTTTAAAGAATCAGAAAGAAGAGGAGTGATTTACAAGCAGCTGACATTGTCTTAGTTTTGGAAAAATGACTTCTGAGAAAAATAATCTCCAAAGATCTTTATTTTAGAGCTTCTTGTGGCTGTAGGTACTGTTAAGACTGAACTTAGCCATTTTGCTAATTTTAAAGCTGTGCCTCATTTCTAGAAAATATGCATTGGAGCAATTGAGCTTATTTTCAGCAAAGTACATATCAAGTAAAATCTGGTCTATAGATCATGTTGCCCTTTTCATTCTTCACAACTCCCTTTAGAAGTTTACAGTATGAATATGATGTTTAAAATATTTTATGCCTAAAGTATAGTGCTTTTTGTCACTCTGTTGATATTAGTGAATTAGAAGCCTTAAGAATTTTTTTTTTTTTTTGTCGTTTTTTTTCGTGACCGGCACTCAGCCAGTGAGTGCACCGGTCAGTCCTATATAGGATCCGAACCCACGGCGGGAGCGTCGCTGCGCTGCCAGCGCAGCACTCTACCAAGTGCGCCACGGGCTCGGCCCGAAGCCTTAAGAATTTTATAGCATTTTATGTCCTTTAGGTTTTATATTTTTGCGATATCCACCAAACTTAGATTTCAGCAAGATACTTCCTTCAGCCTCCTATCTGTAGCGCATATGTTTACAGGGGATTTATAAATAATAAGTTTACTATTAGGACTAGGAAGTGTAAATTAAAGAAAAACTTGTATGCCAGGAGAAAAATTAGAATTCTTGCTATTTCTCCTACCACAAATAGGAAAAGCCAGCTAGTCTGTGTAGGATATTAAGTGAAAAGTATATTCCTAATAGGTCACTTTCTTTTTAGAGTAGTCATTGTCTTTAGTCAGAGTAGTAGTGATACAGTGATAGCTAATTAATAATATTTACTGAGAACTTACTATGGGCCCAGGTGCTATTCTAAGCACCTTGCATGTTATAACTCATTTAATGTCCGCAGTAACCTTATGAAGTAGCTAGTATGTGATCCTCTATTGTGTGTGACAAAACTGGGTCACAGAGAGGCTAAAGTAACCTGCTCAGGAAGAGTGCAAGTGAGTGGCAAAAGCAGGATTCAAACCCTGTCAGTATGGCTTCAGAGCTCATTCTCTAAACCACCAACTATACTACCTCTCATTGAGCTATACCAGTTTCCACTGCTCTGAGTGATTAGTTCCCCATTCCACTCTATGGTGAAAATAAAGTGGTTAGGAACATGAGGTTTGGAATCAATATAACCTTTTTGTCCTATCTGCCACTTAAGTAGTTGTGTTACTGTTGATGAATATCCTAGACCCCCTGTCCATTTTTAATATACTTTTAAAAATACATTGACTACAAATAAAGCTTAAGATTCTCTGTAAACAGCTTCCCCCAATCTCTGTTCCCTAACCTAAATGTGATCACGCATATCTGCCTTATCTTGTATATCTTTACACGCACACAAATATACAAAGAGACATACAGCTCCAGTTGATTCTTGTTATTCAAAGTAGTTCTATAAAGTCACAGGGAACACTAAATTAGTGAATTCAGAATTATTGTTTCTATGGGAAATATAGAGTTAGGTTCCTGTGAGCCTCTGGTCATGACATTTTTTCAAATAAACCCTGTCTTACATATGTTTCTATTTAAAGATTCCGTATTTAATATATATTGTTGATTCATTTACATTAAACTCATGGTCAACAGCACTATAACTCATACTTGAATGAAGCTTCTCTAACACACCTGTTTTCTCCATAAGGTACATCACAGCCTTCTTGTACTTTGGAACACTAGACCCCACTTCAGCACTATAATTAGAGGCCATTTTAAGCAGTGAAGTCACCAACAGAAATCACAGAAATGTGAAAAATGTGGCACCAAACAGAATGTAAAAGAACAGTTGTGTATAGTTGTGTATAGTTTGAGAGGGGAGACAAGGTGGTGGAACATCACATAGTTCCACCTCAGCTGGGGATGTGTGCATGTGGCAGCTCAAATATTTTGCCACTCTGCACATGTCCATGAATGGCCATAGAAGTGCCATAGGTAGGGCTGAGCCCGTGGCGCACTCGGGAGAGTTCGGCGCTGGGAGCGCGGCGACGCTCCCGCCGCGGGTTCGGATCCTATATGGGAATGGCCGGTGCACTCACTGGCTGAGTGCAGGTCACGAAAAAGAAAAAAAAAAAAAAAAAAGAAGTGCCATAGGTATTGATTTGGGGCTTACAAATAAATTTTAGCAACTAGGCAAATTCACAAATATGAAATACATGAATAATCAAGATCAACTGTATATGTGCACACACATATGTAAATGTACAGTTTTTTTACTGTATAATATAAAAATATATTCTACAACATAATTTCTAAAAATTTAATGATGTGACTTGGAGATGTTTCCATAAAACTTTACTAGGTCTGTTGTATTCTTATGAAGTAACACATATTATTCCAGAATAGGGATCCACCATAGCTTAACAATTTGTCTAACGATAGTGTAAGTTTCGATTTCCTTATTGGTAAATAGTATATAAAAATAAAAGATGTACCTTTGAGGATTGAATGAGTTTAGCACATTGCCCTACAACTTCAGCACTAAATAAATCTGAGTTAATAAAAATAAATAAATGGGCTTTGGAATCAGACAGACATGGATTCATATTCCATCGCTTCCCTCACCAGCTTTGATACCTTATTAAATTACTGAATCTCCCTAATCTGTCTCATCTGAAAGTGGAATTGGTGATAACTACTTATTGTTTTCGTGGCAAGAAATGTAGTCATACATAAAATACCTAGCACATAGTAGGAACTCAGTGTTTCCTTCTTAAACCATTTGATCTCATAAAAAGGTATAATTTCATTAGAATACTACTGCAGAATCAGTATCTTCTCTTAAAAATATGATGTTGGGCCGACCCCGCGGCGCACTCGGGAGAGTGCGGCGCTGGGAGCGCAGCAGCGCTCCCGCCGCAGGTTCGGATCCTATATAGGGATGGCCGGTGCGCTCACTGGCTGAGCGCGGTGTGGACGGTCACGAAAAAGACAAAAAAAAAAAATATGATGTGCCACTGCATTTTTACAAATTCAGAACATAAAATAAAGAATAAAGTAAAACAAAGAAGGGAAAAACGGTAAAGTTGAATACATACAGAAACAAACCTGTTTATCAAATTACTAAATAACCACTTAATAGGGAAAAAAGAGAGAGAACTAAACCTTTTTAGTATAGTGCTTAGACTGTTTACTCTCAGTGCAGTATATTCTAAAAACAATAAAAACAAATATTGAGTTTTTGTTGGTAGTGGTATGAGTATATTAATTCTAGAACTTGCTTTTTATGTATTTTAAGTTGAGCAAATGAGTAAATATTATGATGTTGTTGGGAGGCAGGGTTTTCTTGGTAGAAGAAAGGAGTTACAGAATGAGGCATGAAGAGAAGGAATCCTGTGGGATTTTTTAAAAATTCTAATTAGCAATAAAAGCATGAACTCATGATTTGGGGGAGAAAAAAAGTGTGTGTATAGTATATGTATATGTGTAGGCCTAGAAACAGTGACACCCTGGAAGTTACCACAACTGATTGTGGTTTCTAATATCATTTGCCACTAAAAGTAATTAAGGCTCCTTGGAGAAATGGCTGACTTGAAGACTTGAAGACTAAATGCAATGTGTGATCTTAGATTGGATTTTAGATTAGTGGAATAAATGACTATAAAAAAGATTATGGGGAGATCAGTGTTAAGTTTCCTGAATTTAATCTATAATGGTTATTTAAAAGAATGTTCTTGTTCTTAGCTGGAATGAACTCAAGTATTAGGGGTGAAGATGTCTACCATTCACTCCCAAATAGTTTCACAAAAAGATTATGAGTGGAGTATACACACATACACACAAAATAAGAACATATTTGGCAAAATGTTAACAATTGACGAATCTAAGTGAAAGGTATCTGAGTGTTCAATTTACTATTCCTGAAACTTTTCTGTGAGTTTGAAAGTTTTCAAAATAAAAAGTTGAAAATAAAGCAACTTGGAAAATTCAGAAAAGCATAAAATAGGAAAAAAATTATAACCTCAGCATTAAGAGATAATCTTTGTTAATATTCTGGAGTATTTTCTTCCATTCTTTTCTATGATATGACATTAGGCTGCGTTAAATCTTAAGGTCAGCTCAAAGGAGTAAACATTTTCCCTCAAACTTAAAATAACAATAATAAAACTTTTTAAAAATTATAAAGGAATGTACTGTTCTTGAGGCATTGTTTATGTTCCTTCCAGGAAACTGGTATCTTTGGCAATGTTATGTTCTATTCTTGTTCTTTACAAAATTAAAAGAGATTGGACCTAAAACTGTATTTTGAGTTGAATGAAAATTAGTCCAATTTGAAGTAGTCTTCACTGAGTATCACAGCATGTATAATTCTTTATGATGGCACTCAGTAAGTCTCTCATGTCTCAGTTAGGAATATGGAAATCATTTATTTCATCATTTAAACACCTCATTTGTGGGTAAGAAGTCTGAAGCAGCTGTGAAGAGTATACCAGCTGACTAAAAGAAGGAGGCATCTCACTCAGTATTCCTTTGGGCAGAGTGAACTTCAAAATCAAATGTTTATTAGGGGTTAAGGGGGAAAAATTCTTTAGCTTAACAGTCCTCACTTTTTAAGAATGCCACCTACTTTCTAGGGTTTATCTGGATAAAAGTAGTTCGTTGCTCTATTTCTCATATAATGTGTGCTTAGCATAGAACCTGGTGCATAGTACCATAAATGTGTGGTATTTACTATGGGCCAGATACCATTCTGCATATTGTACATGTATTTCTTTCCCTCAGTCATCTACATTTCACTCAGTTCTCTGAGACTACTTCCAGCTCTCAGGGCCTTTTGTTTTTAGAGAACTTAATACCTGTTTCATTTTGATTTTATTATATTTTTATTATCAAAGAAATTTTCGTGGGTTAGAAGCATTAAAAAGTCAGAAAAGGGGAGTGAGATTTCTTCTTTTCTGGACTAGCAGAGGAAAAACCTTCTAAGAAAGAGAAGATAAATCGATATTATTTAGTTACTAAAGTGCCAGTCATTTTGTGAGGTGCTTTTCATGTTATTGCATTGAGTCTGAGCAATAACCCTATGAAGTAAACAGGATTATCACAGATGTACAGCTGAGGAAACAGAAAAGCTGAAAGCCAGAAAGTCTGATTGATTTACTTAAAACCACACAACTGCCAGGTAGTAGATCAGTAGAATTTATCTGGTTTTGAAGCCTAATTTGATTTTGGTTTTTCCATTATACATTGCCGCTAGTCTCAACTAGCTTTTCTATGACATGTTGAGTTTTAAACACAGTGGATGAATTTCTTTGTATCTCTTCTTCACCAGGCTTTTCGGATGTGGATCACACCTATGCTCAAAGAACTCAACTCTTTGACACCTTGGTAAATTTCTTTCCTGACAGCATGACTCCTCCTAAAGGCAACCTGGTAGACCTCATCACACTGTAACTGAAGAGTCACTGGACACACAAATGAAGAACAGGCATCCGCTTTCAGTGTTTTGGATTGCAACTCTATTGACCGATAATTAAGCTGCAGTGATTGAGGACTGTACCAGAGTTACCATCACAAAGTTAACACTCTTCGTTCATACCTGACCTCAACCCCATAAATTTCATCCTATTCCTAAAGGCTAATAAAGTGAAATTGGTATACTTTCCATTTAAATATATATATATATTTTTTCTTACTTTAACTTTTAAGAATGAGTATAAAGGAAGAAATTAGGCAGATTACCCTTTTTAAATTTTTCTTTTTTTTTTATCTGGGAGAAATAAGCACTATTAATAGACTCAGTGCTATAAGAATTTTGGATATGTTGTTGTTGGTTGTTTGGCCTTCTTTCTCTTCCCTTCCCATGTCACTTTACCTCACATCACACAACTGCTTGTAAGTGAGTCACTTGTTTACCTCTTTACTTCATAACAGGTATATATAGTTCTGTAGGACAATTGATATATGTTAAAGTGATATATGTGTCTATGTTGACTTGTCTTATATTACATTAAACAGTAGGCAGAACAGAGGACTCAAATTTGCACTCCTTGCCATAGAACTAAAAAAATGAAACTCAAGGTTGACCAAGGCACCTATTTGAGATTGGAATAGACTATTTCTATAATGATATATTTTATAGTAGATCTTACAATAGCATCTGACCGAGTCACAGAAACCTTAAAAATGAGGAGACTATACTTGAGAACATTCAAGAGCCATTCTAAAAGATGACCAGCAGGAGGGATCTAGTAGGATTAATATGTTTATTAATATCTTTATAGCAATTTTGGAAAAATTACTCTTTGCTCAAGCATAGCTATACAGAACCAGGTCTTTAATTTCTCCTTTGTGCTATCTCTTAGTAGCATTTTCATCTGGGCGGGTGAGTTTCCACAGGTAGACTTTCATTATTTCCATACACATCAGCTTCTTGCATCTGCTTCTATACATTGATATTTTGAAGAGTAATGGTTTGTGGTTGTCCACTGAAAGGCATCTCATTAAGCACATAGACCAGGCTTTTTTTAAATGGAGAAAAGGAAAAATAATGGTGTGAATATTTTTTCATTAAACAGAAAAAAAGTTATTGCAGATGGGCTTTTCCACAGATCCTTATTTTTGTGTGTGATGGATAGGGGATATCTTCCCATGAGGTGCTGTGGAATGCAGTATGCAAAACCTACATCTAGCAGGCACTCACACTTGATCAAAAAGTGTGTTGTATGATAACGTACCATGCTGAAAGCAGACTCGATATAATAAATGTCCATCAGTCCAGTGGCTCCTAAAAGTGAGTGAATTTATGGGATTGAGTATGCCCCTGGGTAGTAAGATTAAGCATTACCAAAGAAAAAGAAGCTGATCTGCACTTTCAGAAAGTGTCATATATAGGAATGAGACTTTGAGATCCCTCTTTGCTCTGCCCTTATTACATTATTTTACTTCTTTGGGAGATGGACAGAATATATTTTTGTCATTTTTAGGCTTGAATCATGAACTCCTTGGCTTTCCAGGCATCCCAAAACAATCAGTAATGATGTATTAAATAGTTAGATCTGTACGTTATCTTGTGAAAGATATACTATATAATTCAGCAAGTACCAAATTGTGTAGCTGCAGAATAACCAGTTGATCGTACAGTTGAGTAAATACAGTCTACTTATGTACTTGTACAGTTTCATAAAGTGATTCCCCTGAGTGACAGTTAAGAACATAAGATATTAATATCACTAATATTGTAACCTATTAAACCTTGTTTTGTGGAGAAAGGTGCAAATCAGAAGGTCAACAGAGAAGAATTTAAACTTGATAAGACTGCCTAAATTTAAAAGCTCGAGTTTTGCTTCCTGTGAATTCTGGCACTTTAAAAATTAACCAAATGAAATTCTGCCATTTATCTTTATTGTGTTTTTGTAGTTTTTTTCATAGGTCAGTTCTTTGACTTCATATTACTTGGAGGAAACTCAGTTCTTGAACTCATTGATTTTGTTTGTTTTTGTTTCTTCCTAATTGCTTCTTAGCTAGTATTATTATTATTATTTTAAATGAATGTTTGTTTTAATTTCACCTTCATTTTATTTAGGTGGAGTTTTCCCCCATCATTTCTGGAATTTTTTTTTTTTAAACAACCATTCTTAAATGGAGTTGAATCATAGTGAAACATTTAGTGTTGCCTAAGTGTGATAGACTTCCTGAGGAGGCCATTGACTAGATAAGTCAGAATCTGTACTGTGGGGTTTAATGAAGCACTGCCAAGAATGATTGCAGAGAATGTAGGACTTCATATACCCATGACCAAGATTGACACATGCATGACATTTCACATCAGAACCATGATTTGAAACTTGTTTATGTATTTAGTGAGAAACTACATGCATTTCCAATAATTCCAGCAGTGTAATATGATTTAAATAATTAATTTGATGTTTAGATACATTATTTAGGTAGCCAAGTACATGTGCTTTACTACTTAAAAATTCTTTCATTCTAGTTTAATGAGTCCCAAGCTGAAACATCTCGCTGATGCTTTAGACACATTAATTAATGGGATACAGTTTGTTCAATTTTATCATCCCTAACTTCAGCCTCATTCCCATTTCTCTTTTTCCCAATGGAATATATTATTTTCAGCCAGAAATAGACCAGATCTCTAATATTATTTTCAGTGCTTGTGCTTCATGATCTGATTTGAAAGACACTTCTCAGATGCATTTGCATTTTATTTTGTGGAATGACAGAGATCTCACGTGGCCAGCCTGATTAATTCAGAGTGTATCACTTTCCTTTTCAAGCAAAGGAGTTCAGACTTGGATGCTTACCTCTATGCTAAAGCTGACAGGGTATTAACCCTTATCGAGGTCATCTTTTTAGACCTGTTTTCCATTTATACTAAAACTGACCTGTCCATGTCTAATAAGTCAAAACTGATAGAAAACATTAAAAAGTTAAGTCACTGGTTTATCATAGAAAGGCTTGTTGGGTTTAAGTGATTTGTTTAAGCTTATAAAACTGCGGTCTTGGGTAAAATATGTATATTGCATATAAATGGTTGGCAGCTTATCATTCCAGTGAATCTCTTCACATCTGCCTTAAAAGTGGTTCATGGAGATACATTAACAGGATTTCATTTAATGAAACAGGGTTTTAAAATCTAATCTACAAACAAAAACTAGCTTGAGGTACTTAATCAGAGAGAGATTGAGAGTGCTGTTTAATGGATCATAAAGCACTTAGGAGTACGTTTGATTTTATTCTCTGAATTATACTCAGTGTCATGGTAATTACATGGAGAAGTTACCCTATAATTATTCTTAACACTACATGGAATTCATTGGGTAATTGTGGGTCATTTGATTATTTCCTGAGTGAAAGTTATGTGAAGTCCTTAGCTGGTTGAATATTGCACAACGGTTGACAATTACGGTTTGAGATTTCTGTGGGAGGGGATCATTATAATGTGTACTCTAACAAAGTCATCTAGCTATTAAAAAAATACCCTTCCTAATCCTTATTTTCTTAAAAGTCAACATTCATCCGCAGTCTCATCCCTTTGCAGAAAGTCTTGCCTGAATTTTCACAAAGTTTTAAAATCCTAAAATAGTCTTTGATCTGGGATGTGCAGGCTCCCCCAGAAAAAGTTTATACTTGTTAGAGGGTCTTCATGTGACAATACTGTAGGTTAAATCTTTGGGCTCTTTAACTCAAAGTTTTTTGTTGTCCTCATTAGTCAAATAACATTATTCTTTCGTGATTTTTGACTGTGGCTTATATCTCCCTGTGATTTGTTTTAATGCTGAAATGACTTGGCTATCCAAAACTTTTAGTCTGGCGATATGTCCACCGAAAGTAGACGTTTCCAAATTTGTTGAAGTAATATGGAGCTATCTCAGCTGATTGATGTTGCCATTGTTTGTTTTTGGGTGGGGAGGGAAGATTCATTATTGTAGTATATTGATTTCTTCACCAAGTGCTCTTTTGATTTTTCTCAATAAGTGCTTAGAGATTTTATTTATACATAATTTCTTCCTACCGAGAAAATACTGTGAATTGTGTTTCCATTAGTCTTAGCTAATTTAACTTTACTTTTGACTTTTTTTTTTTTTAGCCCTAGACTTCCTAGGTTTTCTATGGCATTGCTTAGGAGCATTGTACTGCTTGGAAAAAAAAAAACACCAAAGTCATTCTGAACATGCTTTGTTATCTTTGTTTGTGACAAGAGAATGGTGAAATTAAAAATTGTATATTATTAATTAATGTTCAGATAATGCTGTGAAAATACTTGAGTCATTTTCCTCTGGAGATAGTAACAGTGGCTGTGGCAGCTTTAATGGAGGTGCGTGTATTGGCTTCTTTTCCTGGCACAAGGAAATATTGTCTAGAACTATTGGTAAAGTACAGACTTCATAAGAGAGCCCATGAAATTCAGCATACCACCAGAATTTGTATTTGCCTGTTGTCTTTTATTTTTATTGTATTTTTTAGCCTTTTCTTTTTTTCCTGTTCCTGACTTCTATGAGTAGCATTGATTTTTCTGCTGAAGTTGGAATTTGTGTTAAGAATTGACTTTCAATTTCTAATATAGTTGAATATTAGGAATAGCTTTGATTGCCATGAAATGATTGGTGTTCATTTTCTTCTTAAATAAAAATAAATATAATATAGCCATATAAATGTCTCTTCCCCTCAAGAATGTGAATTTAGTTCCAGTTTCTAATGACTAAATCTTTTTCCCAAGTCACAGCCAGGAAATAAAATCATCTGATCGTAGCTTCTGTAGCCCTTAACCTAAGGAGTCATTAGAGGTTATGGTAAATTCGAGGATCTAGTCGTGTAGAGAGAAATGCCCTCGTCGGAATCCCTATCACTGTCTGCCTTTTTCTGTCAAGTAGAACTCTGAAGTTATAGATCTTGAACTAGATCCCCGTTTACAACTTAAAAACACAAAAATCAAAGGTTGGTTCTAGTTTTTTTGCTAATATTATTTGCTAATATGCTATCATGTCCCCCAAAACTGCCAAACTTTCTAGAAAGAAAACAGAATTTTATGTGGATGTTATTTAAGAACTATAAAGTTAACAATTTAAAAAAGGGAAGTGTTTGGTAGGGAAGTAAACCAGTGTTGAGATATCACTTATATTTATGAAATAATATATTTTCGTTTTTATCTGCTCTTCAAACAGCCCCAGCATTTGTGTGCAGTGTCCTGTTTTACCCACCTAAGGCATTTTGACTCCGAAGTATTGAACCTCAGAACACAACCAGAGAGGAGAGGAGATATATGTTAGAGAAGGAAAAATAGGAGCTTTTTACTCATGGATTTGAAGGATGACAAATCTAAATGAAAAAGAAAGCTCTTCATGTCTAACCCTAAAATAATTTAATTAGTGCAGTGCTGGGAAGAAGTCTGTAAAAAGGGATTAAAGCTTCCATTTCTAGAGTATTCAGTTATTCTGAATAGTTTTCGGACAGCAGCATTTCTTGGTTAGTTACATTTCTCCCCTTCTCCCAGATCGCAGTTAGAGATCTCAGAATAAGACAGAAAACCCAGTGTAATGGATAGATCTTAAACTAGGTAAGCAGTTACTTATGTGCAGCCCATTCCTGGATAAGGATCCAGAGGGAAAACCAGCAGTAAAACATTTTAACATGCAATTTTGGGGATCCCAAAGGACTTGCTTATTCACCGAGTTTAAGCTCTTGCTGCAACATGGCTCTGTACCATCTGGGATGCTGGCATTTGCAGTAGTTAGATATCTGAGCTGTCTGCCACATGAATACCAGCCTGAGATCATCACTCCTCAGTTTCATTCAGTACTTAATGAGTGCCAATTAATTGGCAGGAAGGAGAAACACTGTGTGTGTGATATACTGAATAGGCCTGTGTGCACGATTAAGGAGTTGCTCAAATAGCCAATTCTGATCTTGCTTTTTCTCCTTTGTTAACAAATCTCAGGAAAGTCTTTGTTAGTTTAGCTAGTGTCAACTGGTTGGTGTATTTTCTAGCCCTTTAAATAAGAAAAGGGGGCTGGCCATTTAGCTCAGTTGGTTAGAGCACAGTATTATAACACTGAGGTCAAGGTTTCAGATCCCCTTTAAAAAAAATTAAAAATAATAAAATAGGAAGTAAATTATTTTATGTATAACTTATAACCCATATAGTATTAAACTAACAGTTTCCATGCTTTAAAATAAATTATACGTAATCCCAAGAGTCTCTGTTTGTTTTGCTTTACCAAGAAATATGTGAATTCTGGGCTTGTTGTTAGAAGTAATTTAATAGTTTTGGTTTAGTTTTTAGGTCCCCACGTTCATAAAGTGATTGATTAAATTAGGGAAGGTATCTAGAATAAGTCTAAATTCCACTGCAGCTGACACAGCTTTACAAATTCAGTTGCAACAAAGGAGAGCATCTTATACCATTAGGGCCATGCCATCAGATGTTTGCAGTGACTGTTTTAGCAGATTGCCTTGGAGTTGCTGTATTTACCTTCTTGAGATGAAGTGAGGAAAACAGGACAGAGATGTGTGGCTTTCCATTTTTTAGTTGCCTACTTTAAAAGTCCTAAGATACTTCTACCTTTGTAAAGACTTGGCTTAATTTTACATATACACATTAGCTATACTTGTAAAAGCACTGAGTACATAGTTATAAGACATACAAAAGTAATTGTCAGCCCAACCCCAAACTTGATAATAGGATATCAAAGTCCAAAAGGTTAAATGAGTAGTCTACTATGGGGGAAGATATATTTCTTTAAAAAAATCTATGTATTTGATCTCCTTGAGATTTTTTTTTTTTTTCCCTTTCGCACAAATGATTTTGGCGACTGACCATTTGTAAATGATTTTTGTCCTCAGTTGTAAACCATTTGTTTAGAAAAATAAAAGTGGATTTCCTTTAGTAAGCATTACATTTAGCCTAGGCAAGAGATGCTGTAATTGTGTTATTCTTTAAGCCAGCTTACTTTTTTGACTTGTGTGAAATGTGTTTTGAAATGAATTAAATTAGATTGTATTAATTATCCTTTATGTATAGTCTTCAGCTCAATTTAGAAGTTGCAAAATAATTGACATTTTTCTGTGAGCAGATTATTTTATGGATATGTATATATATTTTTGTTTTTAAAGAGATTTCCTTCCTTTGCCACCACTGCAAAAGCTATGTACAGTTGAGTCTTCAGCCTCAGAAGAAGAGTACAGGAAAGCTAAGAGAGGACCACTTTTTCTTGTCTTGGTCTTAGGAGCAGACAGTATTCCATCTTTCCAAAATGGCATGTTTATAAGCAGCTTGGGAAAGATGTTTGAAAAAGTCAGTTATTATATTTTTATAAATTAGAAGTACTCAGCAGCCAGAAATTAAGATCCCTTTTGATAGAGGTAGATCCTCAAAACCAAAGTTGGACTGGAAATTAGATTGAGAAAAAAGACAAATCTCCATCCAGAGCCAGTAGAATCTGTCTTTCCAGACCTGCTTCTTCATGCTGTGGATGGCTCCTTCTCTTTGTGAGAATATCTCCTGGACTGGAAATATGGTGTTACAGCAGTCAGCTCATCTGAAAGTTGGAGAATGTTAAATATCTCTTATGGGACTTTAATAACCTTTATTGATTTTTATGATTATAAAAATGCTTATCATAGAAAATTAGGAAGTTACTAAATGTAAAGAAGGAAAACCACTAATAATTGATGAGACCTCTTCAAAAGTTAAAAAAAAGTTCCAACACAGCCATTTTCTTTTACCTGTGGGTAAGGACTAGTCTGCAAGCATATGTCCCCACCTTTACTTATATGAGGGTACTTCAAAAATTTATGGGAAAAAGAATTAAAATATAAATCTTTCCATGAACTTTTTGAAGTACCCTTATATTCCTTTAAACATTGCCCTTTTCTAGACAGTCTGAAAATAATTAAGTATCTTTAAGCCTGAACTTTGGATGTAAGATATTATCCAGCAGCTACAGAGGGAGCTGCCTTGTTCAGGCCATTGGAAATTTCATCTCTAAGACTCATTTGAATTTCTAAGCCCTTTATGCACCATTATGGGCATATGGAGCATATTCATACCACGAGGAGCCTTCTATTAAGGGTGGACTTTTTTACATGGCCATAATTCAACTGACACAAAAAGGATGAGGTACTTTTCAAAGGCACAGAGGAAAGCAAAACAAAAGAAAAACAGACAAAATGAACATAAATGTAAGCGAGGAGTCCATGAAACAAGAGTTCCTTATCATGCTTAAGCAGGTGTCTCTCAAAAAACTGTATTTCTCTGCATACCAGCTAAGATTGAGAAGTTTTGCACCTCAGTAGTGTTTCAGATGAGACTCATTTTCTTATCTGGCAATGTGGGGTTACCTAAAGTACCTTGATCAGAAATGGAAATCATGAAGGAACTCTGGAAAGCTGGCATGAGCTAGTTGGAGCTTTTAAATAGAAGTGCTTTCTGGTAGCAGATCTAACATCATTTGTTTTGAGTCATTTTGGGCTGTGTTATTTTTGCAGTCTTCCCCATTCCCATCATAATCCTCTCTGGTTTATCTTACTTTTGTCCAATCTATATGGATGTTTTAGGAATTTTTTTTCAATGCAAATAACTATTTGATCCCAGATTTGGTAAATGTTAACACTACTTTGTGAATAAATAAATGAGTGATCTGCTGAACAATTGCAATTGTAGAATTATGCTGTATGTAATGTACATATGAAGAAAGAAATGTATTTTGTTCATTTTCTTAATAAAAAGTTATATATGGACACTGCAAGATGTCTGTCTGTTGTGTTCATTAAAACTACTTTTGAAGTCAGCTTTTAAAATGTTTACGTACTTAATAGTTATATTTTTCCCTCAAAAAAGGTAAGTTTTATTCAGGCTTCCAAAGGTGGAAAAGGATACACTATACAAGGAGGGCCTTTGAGTGTTTTCCTTTGAGACAGGGTTTCAATGTAGAAGTACTGGTTGAGCTCACAAAGTTTCTGCGGGAAGTTCCCATTTTTAAAGAACACCAGTAAATTATTTCATGAAGTGTTTTCCCATCTGCTCTTTCATCTCTTTTGCAGACTTGGACATGTGTTTTTCCAGGTTTTCTTTAAGGGGCATGTACCTGTACAGATTAGGAACTGGAAGAAGAAAACTGAACTGAAATAGAAAATTAATTATAGAACAGAGTAAAGGGAGAAAACCTGAAGGTGTTGCAAAGAAAAAAATTCTGGTCCCTATCCCCAATGACGGGGAAAGAAAATCCTGAAAAAAATAAACTCAGAAATAGGCCACATAATGACACTGGATTGTGAGGGTTGACTTGTGTGAGCTCTCCAGATACTCTCAATAACCAGGAGATCTTCCCTTGGCCCTTTTCATCTCCAGATCTCATTTACATTTTCTTGGCTGTGTGATCTTGTATTCTGGGGTGAGTTATTAGCTAATTTTACTCAAAATTGGGATTGTGTTTTCTCAATTTACAAATCAAATAATTCATACTATACTGCGTAGCTTTCATTTCTAGGGTGTGCTTTGAGTGCAGCTCACAAGTAGCATTTCTTTGTGTTCTCATAACAGGAAAACATGAGGTGCAGTGATAAGGAATTGGCCTTTACTTGGTTAATCCCCCAGAGAATTAATTCAAAAGGATCAAAATGTGGGACACCGCCCTTGATATATCTGTCACTGTCTTCTGGCAGGAAGACAGCAATAAACAAAGAAAACTTGGTGCTAAACATAGTGGAGATGCCAGCGGCTCCCTCATCAAGTGAATGTGGAGACCTGCAGAAATTGGAAGTTGTTACTTTGGGGGCTTCCACTTGTCCAAGGAAGATAATCCAACATCTAATAGGGAAATAGCCGTGTGTGCCCATACACACGTAAGTTCTCATAAATGTCAGCCACAGAGTTCATAGGAATTACAAAAAAAATTTTTCCTTGTAAATAAAGGAAACATTCTTTGCCACTAATCCTTCAGATTCTGAAAGTATGACTGAAAAGACCAACCGATGGCTCCCCTGAGGCCTATGCTAGTCCTGGTGTAAACATAAATACTAATTGATGATGTTTCTCCTTAGCACGTGCTATGCCACATCTTCCTTTGCCTTTTACATGTCTTGGAAGGAGAAGAGGAGGAGGAGAGTGGAGACTTGGGGCTTTTTATGACATGGGGGGGGTCAGCAGAGGGTGATGTTTGGAGTTATCTTCCCATCATTGCTCTATGGCTTCTATAATGTTCACAGGGAGCTTTCCTCACCCAGGAAAAACAAAGGCAGGCAGTTTTATCCTTGCCAGAGACATTCTCGTTACAGGGAAAAAGGAAAACTACAGGTACAAGTGGTCTGTCCAGCACTGTGCTGGTGAATTTTGATGGCTGGCAAATCCCAAGAGGAGAGATTAGGACACTTGGCAATGTACATAGACACATTATACATCTACCATCTGAACTTGAGCCATAGGGTGGAGAGCCTAGGAGTCAAGAATCCTGGTTTTTATTTCCAGGTCCACCAGTGACTTCTGTGTAGTGCTGGGCACAGTCTCAACTTCTCTGCCTCATTTTTCTACATCTGTTAAGTAAATATTGGCAGCAGAACTTGTTTGCTAGGATCACTTTGATTTTTTCCGTCTATAAAATGCCAAGGTCTTAGAGAAATGCTCAGTATTTATCAGTAGTGTTAATTATAGTCTTCCTTTTTTTTTTTTCTCCCCTTGGGGTAGGGTACAGAAGAAATAAGTGGTCTGGAAGGGATTTATAGGATGCAGAGGTTTGTGAGTGACAGAAGCATAACAAATTTTAAATGACAACTCAGAGTGTCTCTTGGTTGTCAGCAGGGAGCAGGGTCAATGACCTACTCAGGAAGAGAATGGAGTCTTAGGTCTAATTTGTAGCCCATGATAAATTATGAGTCACTCCCTTAGAACAGTATGCCTCAAGCATGGCCAGGGTCCTGTGTGAGTTCCTGGTACTTGGACTCTTTTCTGTATCCTTGGCAAACTCTGGAAATTAACCTCAAAATACCCCTGGTCCAATTCTGGCCCACCCTTCTGGGTGTTAACTGCCTTTCAGAACTCCCATATGAAAGGAAAATCACATTGTAATAGCAGTTGCATTCTAGAAGTGTACTTTGTTGTTATTGGAATGCAAGCATTAATGTATTGAAAAAAGAATGCAGGACTAAAGAGAAAAGATGTGAAATCAAGGCCTGGCACTACCATTTAAATGGCTATGTAAGGCTGGCCCGTGGCTCACTCGGTAGAGTGCGGTGCTGATAACACCAACGCCAGGGGTTCGGATCCTATATAGGGATGGCCGGTTTGCTCACTGGCTGAGCGTGGTGTTGACAACACCAAGCCAAGGGCTGAGATCCCCTTGCCGGTCATCTTTTTAAAAAAATAAAAAAATAAATGGCTATGTAATCTCAGAAAACACTTTACCTCTGCACCTAATTTTCCTATGTAGAGTGGTGACAATTCCTAAATAAGATATGGAAATGCTTTGTAAACTGTTAAGATGCCAAAAGAGATTGTCTAACAGCTAAGAATATGGACCAGATCTACCTGACAGTTAAGTTCTGCAAGTTGGGAATGATGATGTTTCCTCCTTGCAGTGAGGAAACATACAGATGTAGATAACGTCACCTTAGAGATAAAGAGAATCAGAATCATCTCTGACCATTCCTTCCCTGAACCTCCTCCTCCTCCACTAGGTACAGGGACAGGCAGAAGCCTTTTGTGGCAAGTAAACAGATCCTTTGATGGGCAGAAACAGGGACAGAACAGAGCTGCTTTGTTTATATTTTTATTTGTTTGGTCTCTTGCCAGTGTTTTCATACCTGAGCAGGGATCAGCAGCCGCCTTGGGACCTCTGGTGGTGGTGATTCATGTTTGTATGTGAGGCGGAAGGAGAGAGGACAGTACATTTATAAAGCAATGTTGGGGGACAGGCTGAGATCACGTGGAGAACCATCGCCACCTCCAAGGTCTCCCTTTTCCTTTTCCTCAGTTTCCCTCCTTTTCTCCTGCTCTCTGTGCGTAGTTCAGCGAGCATAACTAAGAGCAAGGTGCTGCATTCATGGGACCCACGTGATGGCCTCGGGTGCTTTGGTGATGAGCCTCACGCACATGTGAGGAACTTAAGCCAACTGGAGCAAAATACCAGGGACTGAACCAGCTTACACAAAAACACTTTAATAGTATACAATTTTCCAAAATATATTTTTGTAAGAAAATGCAATAATTAACTACAATCTTTACAAATAAGTTTCTCAGTAAATTCCAGTGTACTTCAGACCCCTGTCCACGAAGACACGTTCCTGCAGTCTCCTGGGCAAACTTTAACATTCGCTAATAACAAAGACCCACATCAATTAGGAATTCCCTCCTTTCACTCAGCGTTGGGTTTTCAGCTAGTGACAATGACAAAAGCTATGCCATTGTTTTACTCTTGCCCTGTCTCCCCCTAGCTTGTTCCCTTTGACCCATAGTCCTGCTAGTAGAAGTTCCATATGTAAAAGCTCATTCAAAACTGTTTCTTGGCAGAAAGAATTGTATGTTTACATCTTAGACCTAAATGACTGAGAAGTGGAGAAGCCCAGTGGGGCTCCCATTTTTGTTTTCTTGCTCTCCCTAGCTTGGCTGGGGTAAGATTTGGGAAGGGAATGCTGTCCTTTGTGTTATTCTGGTGCCTATGAGCGGCAGTCCTTAATTCACTGATTCCTTTGAGGCACATAGCACTGGACAGTCTGTGGATCCAGGTTTTAATCCTATTTGTCCCTAACCATGTAATTTTAGCCAAATCATTATGTCTTTCTGGACTTCAGGTTCTTTTTCTGTAGAAAAAGATTGGACTAGATCTGTAAAACCCACTCCTTATGACTACAGTGTCACCTTCTAACTAGTGCACACTGATTCCAACCTTGACTATAATGGGGTGGGACTGCTAGGGAGGAGGTGAGGGTCATATTTTGAAGTAAAAGCACTCGATCTGCAAGACAAATACTTTGTCATCAGCCTGTCTTGTTATGTTTCATTTTTTGTTAAAAAAAAAAAATTAAAAGCTTGTCATTCCTAATCAGATAGACATTTACATTCCTATTCAGAGAAAAAAAAGCTTAGCCATCTCAGCTAACAAATGTTTTTTCAAAGTATATTCACTTAAAGCAGTGCAGGGTGGGTTAACATGTGGCTGTTTTATTTACATTATCAAAAAATATGTATATATATCAATTTGAACTTGTTCTTCAATGTTTCTCCATTATATTGTCAAAAAAGATAAAGCTCAAGAAGTGGTTTAAATAAACTCTTTGCTAGCTTTCCTTATCAAGAGGGGGAAAAAATCTGGTGTCTAGACTGGATTGAACCCGTATTGTGTTTTACGATGCAAAGAATATTCTGTACCTCCTTCATAAGCACTGCTGCTTCTCTCCCCACTCACACAAAAGCATGCTTCTTGCTGGCTTTTGTCCAATCATCGGATTCATAATTACTGGCCTTTTGTGCAGCTTGGGGAAACCATAGTTAGCCATTGAAATAAAGAGTTCATAACCTCTCTTTCGTACAGCTCACTTAAAGTCCTGCTGAGCTCCCAGTGTTCCTCTTACCTCTTCTCAGCCCCAGCATCTGAATTACCAGACAGCATTTAGAACCCAGTAAAGATGGGGGAAGAAAATGACCATTACAGATGCATGGCTGTGTAGCCCGTTGACACGAATGTCCCAGCAGCAAGGGCAAGGGAAGGTACTGGAGTCTGAAGTTGCCCTAAAAGGCTAGAGCAACACAATTTGGATACACAAAAAGAAGAAACCTCTGAATAAGCCCAAAGCTTCTCCAGGTTCTCCTTGGATAGAACCATAGTCATTCCTCTTGACCAGGCATAATGACATAATTTCTGTTCTCTGGTCCTTGCCAGTCACCACCTCTCTCCAAGAGGCCTTGGGGTTGCAGCCTTGGTCAGTTTGCAGAGGCATATTTGCTGCCTCTGTTGAAAGCCTTGACTGGTGAAACGTGACCCAGAGTCAGCAAAGAAGTAATAATCCAGTCTGGCCTCTCTCACAGAGGCCATGACAGAAACCCACTGGCCGGAAAGAACCAAATGCTGGTTTGGTTCTTTCCAGGGCTAATAAGATTTCCTCTATTTCCCCCAAAACTGGCACTGTTCTCCATCCTGCCTAACCTCCAGATGCTAGAGAATGAGGGAAAATGCTCTTGGATCCTTGTTAACCTAGCATCTCTTCTCTCAGGAAACTTGCTGGGAGCCCTACTTGAACCCCTGGCCTTCCTTTTACCCTAGGATTTCAAACAGCTACAGAGTATAAAGAAGTAATCAAGGCAGCCCGGGAAGGACAGAGATCCTCCCTTGACTCTCTCCTCCCTGCCCTGCACCTTTCTTAAAAATAAGCTGCCCCGAAGCACATACATAGCCTGTTTCACCAGAACTACTGCAGTCTGGGTCTGCCTGGAAAACCCTGGTGTTGCAACTTTTTGCCCTAAAATAAGTTTTAATTCCCTTAAGAAGTTCTGCCCATCTTCTTACTTGGCTCCAGGGAATTTATGCTCAGGAACAATAGAGACCATGGCCAAAGTTCGAAATTCCACGCAGGATTCCCCTTTCTCAGAAAATCAAATTAAACCTCACTGTGTCCAGTCCTCAGGAGCCTTCTATATGGCAGCTAACTGCTGAGCCCATACAAACCCTCTACCAGGAAGAGGCATGGCTTTGTGTTTCCCTGAGATGCCTCCAGAAACTGCAGGAGAACTACAGCAGCCCCTTTAGGACTATAGAGAAGAGGAAACAGCGAGGCCTAACTTCATGCCAGGACTGCAACAAGTCACTGGGAATAAACCGCCCTTCTGCACCCTAAACTGCACGGCATATGTTCTGAGCCTTTCTTTCCCTGCACACAGGAGGCTCAGAATCAGGGAGATGAGCTAACGGCAAGTTTCCAACAATTTGAGCTTTGGCCTTTGGCAGTGGAGGGCTGGATTAAAAAACAAACAAACAAACACATATAACAAACTCCCAGCAACTTGAAAAGTCCCTGAGTTTCCTATGAAATAGAGAGTAGAGCCTGTCCCTCCTGGCTGTGTCAATCCATTGTCAGCTAAGACACATCTCTGCTGACTGGGGGCCCTGGGAGAGGTCTGTCCTACAGCTATTGCTCTCTCACTCTGGGTCTCAGGGGGTCCCCAGCTTGAGTCTTCACCCCCACCAGCTAAGCAGTGAACAAAATAGGAACACTTTGCTTTCAGCAGCTACTGCAGATTTCAGTCCCCTGTGGGCATGGAAGGCCACAGGAGATATTGGGGAGCCTCTTCAAGAAGCACCTTGGGACACGGGCCAGTGTTAGTGCTGACCCCTAACCAGGTGCACTGCAGAGGCCACCGGGGATGAAGAGCTTCCCCTTCTCTCCTCATCTGTGCACAAATCCCTCAAGCAGACCTCATTCACACTGGAGTCTTGTGTGGGCTAAGTCCCAATCTCACTAAGCAAATGCAAGCAAATCAGAATCCAGAACAAGGAGTTCAAGATCATGAAGGTC
Source organism: Cynocephalus volans (assembly GCF_027409185.1). NCBI lineage: Eukaryota > Metazoa > Chordata > Mammalia > Dermoptera > Cynocephalidae > Cynocephalus > Cynocephalus volans. The sequence continues at coordinate 24,839,768 of NC_084465.1, read as the reverse complement.
CTATGCTAACCCCAGGGGCCCTGTGACGAAGTGGGAATAAAAATTGAGTGAAGGGAGGGGGGAAATTGAAGGGGGCAGGAACTCTGGCAGACAAGGATGGGGTGGGAAATAGAAAACTTGGGCATGTACTTGGAAGTGATCAGATCCCACTGGGACAGGATAGGGCCTGCTCTCCCTTCAGCCCATTCACCAGCTGAGTTCCCCAATCAGGGCGGCTATGGAGGGGTGAAAATGAGCACTGGACTAAGGGGAAGGGTGTCTTTGTTTCCATCCTGACTGTCATCAGGTGGCTGTGTCAAGTCACTTACTCTCTTTAGGCCTCAGTAACCCCACCTGTGAAATGAAGGGATTCCACTAGATGATCTCTGAAGTCCCTTACATGGCTCTCTCTCATCTTCCAGAAGCACTGAGCTCAGGCACTAGTGGGTTATTTTACAAGAGGAAACTAGACAGAATGTGATTTGTCCTGCTTGAAAAGGGGAAAATTAAGGCGTGGGGGGTATTGGGAGGAGGTAACACTCAGAGTCCACTGTCCCTCCCCTGTCTTCCCTCCTCAAATGGGAAGGAGATTTCCTCCCCTGTCCAAACGGCACTTTGGGTGGTCCGCATGGAGCTCTGCGGGGCTGCGGGCGGCCACCAGCAGGCCCGATTAGAGGTGTGTGTCTTCTTCCTCCTCGAGATCGTCCTTCGTCAGGTTGTCCAGAGGGACGATCCAGCTGTCCCCCAGCTCCCCATTAAGGTTGACCACCTTCTTCTCCTGCATCTCAGAAGAGGTCTCCATCACTTCCAGAGTCGGGTTGTCATGGTAACCGTTCTCCACTGTCTGCAGCTCCTCTGTTAGTCGTTGCTAGAGGGGAGAATAGAACCCAGGGAGAAAGGGTCATTTTGGAGGGCTACTGGCCTTACTTAAAAAGTCTTACTGTAACACATGTAGCCCGCCAACCCAGGGACCCCAGTTTGGCTAAAGCGAGCACTTGCTGCTCACGTGTGGGGGCTGGCTGCTCTGGAGGTGGTATCCTAAGTGCCTGGTTCACCTCAGCTCACTCAGGTGGCCAGTCAGTGGATATGGATTTTGCTCTCCTGAGACCTCTAAGCTCTTTCCTCTTGCCTCCATTCCTTCCCCAAAACCTTCTCTCCAGGCACCCACGTCAGCCCATCATAATGGGTTAAGAAGGGCTGTAAGAAAATGACCTCCCACAGGCCGGGTGACTGCAGATTCTCTAAGCCTGGCCAAGATGGCACGGTGATCCCTAGAGCCATCCTGCTGCATGGATAGCAGGCATCCGGCAGCAGCGCTTTCTCTGAGATACAACCGTGGTTGCAAATTGGAATCACCTAGGGAGCTTTTAATGCATGTACTGATCAGCGATTCCGCTTCAGCTGGTGTGGGGGCAGCTCGGCAGGAAAACGTTTTTAAAGGTTCCCACAGTATGCAGCCATGGATCTGGGTGGAGCTGAAATGATGAGAACCCCTAATAAAGCTGGTGAAAGAATTTTTGGTTAAACGGGCATGCCTAGAGCCATTTCCATCAATGAATCCTCAGAACAGCTATGCAGAGTGGATATTATCCCCACTATGCAGAGGAGAAACCTGATGCTCAAAGAGATGTCGCACAGAAAACGGGGCAGAACTAGGGCTTAAACTAAGTCTGCCCCGCTCCAAAGCCCAGGCTCTTCCCTCCAGCCACGCTGCCCCTTTAATGTTCCATGTAAGTAGGCGGCTGCCTGCAAGGGCCCACGACCCACTCACTCTCCTCCTTTGCAAATGGGAATAAGGAGGGGAGAGTTCATCAGGTGAGCTGGCCAGGTTCCCTGGCTGGAGGAGGGAAGCTCTCACCTGGTCCTTCCTCTGGGAGAGGCGCTGGTGGCAGCAGCCATAGAGGGCGGCAATGAGGAGCAGGAAGGATGCCATGCAGACTATGGTGATGATGAGGGGCATGCTGAAGCGGTCCTCAGCCTCTTCCGGGGGTCCTTGATGCCCCAGCTTCATGTCACTGACTCCCGCCTAGCCAGGAAGGAGACATTTATGTGGCAAAAAACAGGTCCTGAGGCACCCTCTCCCTGAGCTCCCATTCACTGGAGAGCTCTTCTGCTTGGGGTCGGCTGGTGCCTGTCCCACTGCCCTGCTGTCCCCTCTGTTTTCCTCCTCTTTCCTGGATGCTTGCTCATTGGGGGCTTCTTGTCATTAAGAGAGAGACTGTGGAGCTAAGTACTTGTGGACTTCCCAGGAGAGGCTCCTGACCCAATCTGTCCCAGCACGTGGGAGGGGCACACTTACCTCTTTCAGGTAGTCCCATTGGTCCTTCAGCACTTCATATATGTCCTTGGGAAGGAAGTTTGCTGTGGGAGAGGAGGAGAGGTGCTGCCTGAGCGGTCTAGCGCACAGTGATAGGGGAGGGGGCAGAGACTGGGCCCCAGGAGGAGGATGGACTGTATCTCGGCCCCCGAGTGGGTGTCTGTCTCTCTTGGGTGGCCCTGGGAGGGGCCGGAGCTTGACAATTTGTAGGGAACTGAAGGGGTACCATAGTGACCCACCCTACAATGGTGGCTCCTGAACCTGCACCACCACCCCCGCCCCATTCCCACGCACACAGGCCTCGGCCCCGCTTCCCCTCAACTCACTCTGGATAAAGATGTTTTTGACTGCCACCGCCTGGCTGTTCTGAACAGGTGCCAGCAGTATTTGGCACTGGTCCTGCACTGAGTTGAAGGTGGCTTTGACTGCTCGGCACAGACGTGTGACTAGTTTGTCATCTGGAGGGCTCCTTTCCTGTTGTGAGGAGACCACAGGAGATTCCTCAGGGATCGGGACAGTAGCCTAGGCTGTGAGGCTGCCCTTCGAGCTAAGGACAGGAGAACGCTGTTGCCTGCTGGAACCTGCACCCTCTCCAGCCTCCACTGGTGCCATTCCCAGGCCTGCTGGGGTCAAGAGTTTTGTGCTGTCCTCCTGGGCCAGTCCCTGCCCTCTCTGCCTCCATCGAATCTCTTCCCTCGTCCCTCACTCTGCTTCTTGTCCGTGGTTGCACAATACCCTTCGCCCTAGTGCCCCTTGTCTCCCTCCAAGCTCACGGAGGGTCACAAGTGGGTGCCTTTACCTTCTCCCTTCCTAGAAAGGGCAGGAGGGGTGCTGCCCAGCAACTCCACCCCACTGCCGCTTGCCAGCTTTTCATGCCCAGTCCAGACCTCAGGAGGGAAGGCCACAGCTCTCAGCTATCCCAAAGCTGAAATAGGTGTGCCCCTTCCCTCTGATGCCGAGACTCTGACGCTGAAGCCATGAACAGGCTAATGGAGAAAGGTGAGGCCGCCACCCAGTAGGGGAAGATGGGAGCATCTGAAAGATATACACGGGGTATCTTGTAGGGGATCTCATATGTCGCTAAGCAGAAAGAACAAGGCTGATGTGGCTTGAGGGCTGAGGGAGAGAATAAAGGGTGGGCAGCCTTTACCCAGTCCTGCCATGTCCTCTAGGGGTGCCCCCAGCTGGCATTTCTCTGACCTGATTTTGGAACAAGGGACTGCGATGAAGAAAAGGACTCTAGGTATAGCTTACCTCAGGACCCCCACAAACCACCCCTCGGGCTTCCACCTGGAATTTCCTTAGGCTTATTAATTCCCCACCCTGATATCAAGAAGGGATCCGGGGCTTTCTGTCTCCCTTTCCTAGCAAAAGGGAAAAAAAAATTGCTTCTCACAATCACACAGCCTTCCAAGTTTTAGCTAAAAAGAGGGCCCGAGGAAAGGCTGGGCAAGCATTTGACTGTCCCCAGCACCAGTCTCAGTGCGAGTTCTGCCTTGTCTAACAAGCCCAACACCAAGAGAACACTGCTCCCTCTTAAAACTCTGATCTAAATGTATGCTTTTGTGATGTTCACCTGGAAAATGCCAGAAAAATGGACACCCACCAGAAAACTACTGCAGAAGATAGAGGCAGCACTGGAGTGGTACAAGCCCAAGTTCTCTATCCTAGAGAAAGGGTGTTTGTTCTGTTCTAGTTCTTAGGAGGGGTTGCAGAAATAGGCACTGACCAGAGGAGGGCAACAGTGAGCCAGCGATCCCCTGCACTCCCAGAGCTCAAAAGCCACTTACTGAGTAAGCATCCCCAGAGCAAAGCCCTTCATCCTCGGGAGACCAGCGGGCTGAAGGCTGCTGCGCACACCGGCACACCCTCTCTTCATACAAATGTATGCACACGCGCACGCATGCACGCACACGCGCGCGCGCACACACACACACACACGCACGCACGCACGCGCACACGCGCACACACCCACCCACCCACCCATAAGCACGACGGCTCCCTGTGTTCAGGGACTCTTCTTACTGGCAGTACCTGGGCCCTATTATCTCCCATCCATCCCACCAACTCCTCAGGTTAGAGGGAGATTCCCTCCACATTTCTTCCATTGGGGTGTTCAGATAGTACATGAAGCAGGAAATATGAAGCCACAGACTATTAGAACAGGAAGACTCAGGCAGACTAAACCTCTCCTTGACAGTTGAAACCTCTGAAGCCCAAAGAGATCACCTTACAAAGTCACACCCAGACTAGTGGCAAGCAGGAGACAGGATCAGGATCTCCTGACTCAGACCACTGAGTGGTTACGCGGTGAAAGCTGAGGACACCTGGGTGCTCTGGCCCTGCAGCAGTCCTGTGAGTGTGACTTGACTTACAGAAGTTTGTCAGCACCACGCTCTCCCAAGTGAGCTAACCGGCCATCCTTTGACTTACAGAAGTTTGGACCTCGGTTTATTGCTCTGTAAGATGGGAAGGGGCCACTTCCCGCAGGAAGAAACAAGGCAGGAAAGATACACACCGCTCACTCCCTTGGTAGACTGCAGCCCCCTCTCCCTTCCTTCCGCGGCTGCTCGCCTGCAATCTGGGGATGGGGAGGAGGCAGGGCTCTGATTAGCCGGGTACTCACACAGGGACTGGTCCCCGTAAAGTTCAGGACGAGCAGCTGAGTCTCATTCAGGCTTTCAGAAGGCCCGCACTGTATCTGCAAGAAGCCACCGAGATTAAGGGTCAGGCTGTGAGTCACAGAATGACTTCCCCCGCCCCGGGATGGTGACCCAGAAAGGAAGGAGTTCAGGGCAAGCTGGGGGCATGGCTGGACCGGGTTCAGAGTCAAGAGAGTGAAGGTGGGGACAGAAACGTTCTTCTCGGAGCCCCTTCCACCTGAGTCTGCGTTCTCATATTTGTCCCGCCCTGGGTGGACTTACCTGGATATTATTCCCAAGAGTCAAGGTGGGGTGTGTGTAGGAGCCTTGGGGGACAGCTGAAGTCGACTCCGTGCTGGAGCTTGTGGGTCCTCTGACAGGAGGCGTGGCCACAGTTCCCAATGAAGTGCCTGGGGACGATGATGTGCCTGGGGGCAGCGGTGCCTCAGAGGAAGAGGTTGTAGGGACAGCTGGCATCAAGTGGGAGGTGTGTTGAGCTTCTTGTGAGGTAACCAGTGGTGCTGTAATCGGGAAAACAAAGGTTATGGGAAAAAATGAACGGCACCCTTGGGCTAAAAGGACAGTCTTTTCTTGCCATAATGGTTTTCACAGGTTCTTTGGTCTTCTCCCCACTGAGACGATAAGCTGGAGAAGCAGGCTTTGAGGAAGAGGAGTCAGAATGGACGAAGTGGCTGCCTGTAACATTTTACAGCCTGGGTCAGACTGGCTGAGTCCATGTGAGCACCAGGCAGAGGAAGTCACGACAGCAATAACAATTATGTCTGCAGTGGTAGCTAACAGTCCCTGAGCACTTACTCTGTGCAAGGGACTGTGTGCTAAGTGCTTCTAAAGACTTTCCTAGTTAATCCTCCCAGCAGCCCTGAGAAGATGCTGTCATTATCACTATGTTATGAAACAAGGAACCTGAAGCTCTCAGGGGCTCAATGATTTGCCCAAGGTCATGTGCCAACAAGTGGCAGAGCAGGGAGTTGAATCCAGCTTTGTCCAACTCAGAGCCCTGCTCTCGCTGCAGGACGTGACCACCCCTCGTAGTGTGGCCATTGTTAACTTCAGGATGCAACAACATTGTTTGGGGAGCCCTTAAAATGCAGATCCTCAGGCTCATGCCCCGAAATTCCGGCTCAATAGATCTGAGGTGGGTCTTGATTGGGCAGCATGATCCACCAGTAGATTTTGAAATTAGTTTACTAGGTTAAGACCAGCACTTAAAAATAAATAAATAAATGGAATAGAATAGAAAATATCAAGATGCATAACATATAGTAAGAGTAAGTCTTATTCAGTGAGGCTTTTATTCCTACTAGGTGGTTTCGATCATGATGTAAAACCGAAATGTGTTTGCAACCGTGGGTTGCCATCAATCAGGTCTGAGAGGCACTGTTCTAGAGGACTTCTAATACCCCGCCACCACAACCACACAGAGTCTCAGCCAGGAATAGACTGGACAGGCCAGAATGAGGTGCTGAACTGGCCAGGCCAAAGTACTGACCTCGCATCAGAATGCACAGCAGTCTTGGCCCCTGCTCATCATTGAAATGGGAAACTAGGTCTGAATGAAAGTTGAACGTATTCAGTGTTTAACCGTCAGCATAAACCTCCACCTTCCAGCTGAGCAACTATGTGGAATATGAGCACTGAAAAGTTTCTTCTTGCTTAAAATAAACCCCGGACATTACTTACTCGGCGTGGCAGGCATCCCCTCGGGTGTGGAGGGGGGCCCCGAGCCAGCCTCTGTGCCTGGGCTCCTTGAAGCTGTAGTGAGATTGTCTTGTTCCTTGGGAGAGCTCTCGGGGGGCTTCAAAGAAACACCAGTCGACTGGTGAGGGGTGACTGGGACGGTCGAAGCAGGAGGAAGAGAAGTCAGTATCGGGGTGCGAGGCACAGTGGTGGGGTGCAGAGTCACCTCCTTTTCTCCCTTCGTGGCTGTGGGGTTTGTGGTAACGCTGTGGCTACTCTGGTTTCCAGGCGTGGCTGAATCTTTCACTCCACTCTGGCCTCTAGTGGTTTCGGTCTCAGCCAACATAGTAGACGGTGTAGGTGTCATGCTGCCTGAACGGTCAGTAGTCTTTGGGTCATCAGCAGCTGTGGTATGAGTGCCCGAGGTTGGCTTCCCACCCATTGCTGTCGTCGGGGGGCTCTCGTTGACCACGGCTGAAGTTGCCCCTGTGCTGCTGGAAGCTGGAGCTGTGCTTTGCATGACAGTGTTTGAACTTTGTGTTGGGCCACTGGCTGCTGTAGTCCGGTTCTGCTGGCTGCAGCCTGCAGCGCTTACGCTGGTGTCTGAGCAGGACGTGGCTGCTGTTTACAAACACAACACAGAACCAAGTTAGGCTATTAGCCGTGAGCCTTCTCTCTACACTTCCACAGCTCTACCCTGGAATCAGGGGCTTGGCTCCCATCCTGGCCATGTGCCTTGATGAAGGCCAGGGTCTTAGGTGTGTCCGGATTTTGGGGGGGTTTAAGGGACCTCCAGGAGGGAGGCTGAGAGTGAAGTGGGGGAAGTAAGGGAAATTCTGCCGAAGAGGGAAGACCAGGCCCGCTAGCCCCATGGCACATGGAGGCTGCAGGGTGCTCCCTGCTGGCCGCACGCACGTTCGCTTCAAGTTTCTCAATACGCCCGCCTAGGACCGGTCTGCAGAGAACACCGCTGCCCCCTCTCCCGGTTCCCAGAGACATGGCCCCGCACAAGATTCCACAGACTAATGCTTACTGAACTGCCCTTGTCCTGTTCTAAGCACAGACGAGAGCGGTGTGGCCTCTGTTCTAATGGAAGTTGTAAAATAGAAGGAGAAACTAACATAAACTGAAGTTCCACAAATTATTGTTTAAGTGCCACATGAACTGTGTTAATGAAGAAAAGCACAGTGCTTCGTGTTTAGCATGGTGGCTTAACCTTGTTGGGGGTGGAGGGTGGGAATCACGTTAGGAAGCCTTTTATTCGTTTGTTTGACCTAATATTTATTGAGGAAACAGGTTGTGTAACAGACCTGTGCTGGGCCTTGGAGATGCAGTGATGAGCAAGACACACAAGACACACTGAATTCATACCCTCAGGGAGCTGACATTCTGCTGGGGGAGACAGAGACTAACCATGTGGACAGAACAATTACATTCTGCTAAGTATATGGAAGAAACGAACAAGGAAATGATGCAGAGACTAACCGGGGAGGGGACTATTTAGACAGAGAGGTAAGAAAAGGCATCTCTGAGATCACAGGTAAGCTGAGACTTGAAGGACAAGAACGCCATGTGCAGAATGAGAGGAAAAGTGTCCCTGGCGGCACAGACAGCCTGCAAGAGCCCTGAAGTGGGGCAGAGCTAAGAGAAGACAGGTATGAATGCAGTTTAGTGAGTGAGGGGCAAGGAAGGGCAGGGCTCAGAGATGCAAGGCCTCACGGGTACAGTGACAGCAGCTCATCGTCCAAAAAGGTAAAAGGTAAAAGGAGGATCCCTTAAAAATCATCACTGGAATGGGAAAGTAAATAAAATGAGACATAAGTCATAATCCTTAGAGGCCAAGATAAAGATTCTGGCTTTCATTCTAGGTGCAAAAAGAAGCCAGTGGAGGCATCAAAGCAAGGAGGTTTCATAGGGTGGTTTACCAAGAAACATACTCTTGCCGTTTGGGGGAATATAGATTGGAAGAGAGAGAGTGTGGAACTGGGAAGACAAGTTAGGAGGCTATTACAAAATAAAAAGAAAAATTAAAAAAAAAAAAAAAAGAGGCTATTAAGTCACCCAGACAAAATGGATCACAGTGGGCTACATGAAGCTATCGGCACTGGAGATGGAGAGGAGGATGCAGGGCTGTATTCTGGAGATCACCTGCTTGCTGATGTGAGGGAAGAGGAGAAACCAGGAGGATCCCTGGTTCTCTGTCTACAGCAGAAAGGAGAGAGTACTGGGAGGGGCTGCAGCGGGTCCGTGCCAGTCTCTGTGGCCAGCAGCACCTACACCATTTCTCCATGCTTGGGGAATTCCCTATCCCAGGAGACTTGATGGCAGCAGAATGCATCTTCTCTTAGAGATGCGGAAAATACCAGATATTTGCTTTTCTAGCAGCTGCCATGAATTAGACACTCATTCCAGCTGGTGAGGGAAGAGACAGTAGGGGAAAGGAATGCTGATGGCGTGGCAGTGAAGTCCCGCTGCCATGCAAGCCGAGGGGAGGCAAGGCTGAGCGAGTGTCCAGAGCCATAGCTGTGGCACCTCGTGCTTGGCACTGGTGGCCAGCACTGGACTCTGTGGCCCAGTTCTACAGCCTGGCCTGGGGGATGTTAAACAAAGCCCTAAATGTAATTTCCTGCAATCTCAGTCACTCCATAAACTATACAAAATCCCAATATCCTGGACATACACATTGTGCTACTGAGAAGCAGAAATTTGTATCAGGAGTGGCTGCAGACAGTAGGACTCAGGAATTAGTCATCAGGCCTTATTGGGACCAAAGGGCGGTCAAAATTCTATTAAGGGATGGTACTCCAGGGTACTGTGGCATCTCATGAAGAAGCACTTTGTCACCCAGCATCTAGAATGTGGCTTTGGCAGGGCTGAGTGGCTGCTGCCATAGAAGAATATGAAAGGCACACAGACCAGGACATGTGTCAAAAATCAATGTAGTGTGATGGTGCAACAGACATTTCTCCACTTAGTAGGTGCTTCTTATAACTGATAGTGTCATAGTGTCTTTTGGCAAAAGATACTAAATTGCTGAGAATATTTGAGGAATTAAGGAACATAAGGGATGTGGAGTGGGATGGTAACTTCTTACTGTGGTTTATAGCTTAAAACAGGGTTCTCGATGCTGAAGCTATTCACATTTTGGGCTGGATACTTTTCTGTTATGGGAGGTGGTCCTATGCATTCTAGGATATTTAGCAACATCCCTGGACTCTATCCAACAGATGCAAGTAACATATACGCACACACCCCTCCTCCAGTCGTGACAACCTAAAACATCTCCAGATATTGCCAAATGTCCCCTGGGGGAGACAAAATCACTACCAGTGAAAACTACTGACTAAAGAAAGAGGATAACAAATTCAAATTCTTAAATCCTCCTATCAAAGCATGGACTGAAAACCAGAGACTTTCTAATAGTGCACTAAAGAATCTCTCTTTGTTTGTGGCTGAAGGGCTGAGAAGGCCAAAAGACAAACTTAAAAGTTTGATCCCATGAGTTGTCAAATCAGTTTTAATTTAATGCATAACCTCACCGGGTCTCTTACGTTAAGATAGGACCTTGAGAATTGAATGGTGACATATGGGAGGATGCAGATGAATCGGAGTCCTCATAAATCTCGGTCTTCAATGGAATTCACTTCCCAGTAGACTCAACTACTGTTCTGTTCTGATGAGGCTTCTCCTATCTTGCTTTAAGACTCTTAATAACCTCACTTGAGCTCAACAGAGAAAGCCAAATCTCATTATCTGCACCACTCTTCATTTTCTTCAAACCTTTAACAACAGGTGATTCCAGCATGAGCTGGACCAGAGCTTGACCCAGGAGAAGACACCTATACACTGAAATACCTGCAGAAAACCTAGCAAATATATATGGTTATAAAATATGAGAATGCTAGATCAAGGAGGGATAATCATAATTTTACATTAGGCTGAATTTATGAAAATGGGTACACATACCAGGGATATTGGATTCAATATGCTGACTCAAGCAGCTAGAAGTAGTTTCTAACAGTTTCCTTTCTTGATTGATTGTAGCCCACATTAAACAAAGGTGAGTTGCCAGAAATTCCCTGGAATAAAGTACAGGAAGAAATCCAAAGTCTTGGAGACACAGAAGTGTTAAAGCATCAATCATGAATAACCTGACCACTCACACTCTAACTTTGTCCCCTAAAAGAGCTGACATTCCCTTTCAAAAGGCTTTGAGAAATACTGTATTTCATGAGTTCCAACATGCACATCTTTTCATGTCACTGAAATGATATAGGCAAGGCCTTCAAAAAGTTCATGGAAAGATTTGTATTCTTTTGATTCTATTTTTCTGTAGACTTTTTGAAGTACCCTTATACTATAAATGATTGTGCGTCACTCTTTGCAATGACATATTTTTCTAAGTAGTTCATAAAATAATAGTGAATCTTACAACTGACGGTAACTCAAATATGATTAAATTTGGGATACTGTTTTTTGTTTTGTTTTGTTTTAAAAAAGATGACCAGTAAGGGGATCTTAACCCTTGGCTTGGTGTGTCAGCACCACGCTCACCCAAGTGAGCCACGGGCCGGCCCCAAATTTGGGATGTTGTTGAGGGGACTATTAGCATATTCTAAGAGCTTAATTGTGGCTGTTCTTCATCAGTCAGGTAAATTAGTGGGAAATGCTGCTGACTTTAGTGGGATGGACACCAGGTTCCTTGGATAGTAGGAACAAGAGCAGAACTTAATTTCCAGCAAAAAAGGTGTATATGATTCCATAACAGGCAGCAGGACCAGCATGGTGATCAGATGGTCTAACAAAGTGTATTTTGAACAGCGGCTAAGAAGTCATGTATTCTCTAGGATCAAAATGGATGGGCACCCCACTAACTTCCTCGGTGTAGGCCCAGCAAACTGGGACCTGCGTTGAACAACCATAATAGAGAACACAGCCACTCATCCAGGTCCCAGAACTCAGTGTTTCCACAGACTCAGTGTACCTTGAATGAAGAGTGTATTAGTGTGTTTTAAAGGTAGGTACATAAATATATTTTCTCATGGTTCTGGAGGCTAGAAGTCTGAAATTGGCAGTGCTGTGCTCTCTCCGCAGGCACTAGGGAAGAATCTTCTCTTGCCCCTTCCTAGTAACCCTTGGTGCTCCTTGGCTTGGACCTAATATCACTCTGACCTCTGGCTCACCTTCACATGGGCTTCTTCCCTGTGTGACTCTGTGTCTCTCCTCTTATAAGGAAACCAGTCACTGGATTTAGGTCCCACCCTAATCCAGTACGACCTCGTTTTATCTTGATACATCTGCAAAGACCCCGCATATTTCTAAATAAGGTCACATTCACAAGGGTTAGGACTTGAACGTATCTTTTTTGGGGGGGAGGATACTATTCAACCTCGTAATCTACTTTTGCATATCCCACCATAGAAACCAGAGTCCTTAGTATCAAGCATTAGAAATTAACTGTCTATTTTAAACCGAAAGTGAACTTATTAAAAGGATAATTAGTTAGCTAATAAAATGCACGAGATGGTTAAAGAATCAGGTTTAAGTCAGAAACAGGGCCCAGGCCTCTTCTCCTGAACTGGTCTGGTAGCGTCATTCCTTCCGCCACTACCGAGCATGGGTTGCTTCAGTTTGCACCATGGACACCATCAGTACTGGACATGGGGTTTCATTTCTGAAAGACGTGCGTCATTAGGGCTGCTGTCAGTAAGAGGTCTTTCCATTTACTTTTAGGACGGGGCACCACAGGGAATCTCCTGGGTTCCATCCATATTCCTCCCTGCTCCATTATTTAGCAGCATGTAGGATTCCTGGTAAGATGAGTAAATCTTATAAGTTCAATGCTACACTTATTTTACCTTGGAGTGAGGTCCTTGGTGAAGCCCTGTGCTCTGTGGAATATGGTGATGGTGAATGAGGCATTCTGTGAGTCCATGAATGGTGCTGCTGTCAGAAGCATTGCAGCTGGGAAGCACATTCAGATCCAGAATGTGCCTGTCTCAGCTGCCTCCCTGCTCATGGCCACTCGGTCATGAGCCCATCGAGCAATCATTAGGTGATGAAGAAGAAACTGACACTCACAATGGGTCATCTTGTCCATCTGATATTCTAGAGCTTTCTCCAGAGACACAAATTCTCACCCTCCAGATCTATCCCCACAGGTCTGTTCACAGCCCTCTTCCCTAAAATTCTGTGCACTGATTCTCCTTTCTTGTTCCTTAAGTTCCCAACCACTGGTTCATAAATCACCAGCTATGGCCTAATGGCCTATGGATCTATTCAGATACTTCCCTCAATGTAGCTCTCCTGCAAAAAAAAAAAGACCATGAAATATACTATTCAAAGTCCTGACCATTGGAAGAACTTTCTATCTTTCAGAGTCTCCGCTAAATAGGGTTACTATCCCAGCAGTCCGCTTTTGGCTGGCACCAGCATATTACTCAAAATCATATACAGGCAGGCTTGAGTTTTTCACTCCTCAGTCAACTGATGACAGGGAACTAACTCTCCTAGAGATGTCTAGGTGTGGACTGAGGGAAAGGTGGACGTGTGGAGGAACAGGAGTGAGGCTGGGGGTGGGAGCTGCACTGTGACTTCCATGTCTCCTTCAGGACCTGCTCAGGCCTGGTTCTGCATAAATCTTCAATATGATAATGGAAAGCCGCAAAATAAACCTAAAGAAAAATAGGAGGACTGAAATAATAATGATAAAAGCAGAAGTCAGTGAAATAGAAACCAAAATACAATAGCAAATAACAAAAAGTCCAAAAATTGATTTTTTAAAAAGAACTAATAAAATAGTAAAGACTTCTGTGAGGTTGATCAAAGGGAAAAATCCAAAGGCATAAATAAACAATAGGTATAGAAATGATAATAGATACTTAAAGCATAGGCCATCATGAACAAATGATAAATTTGAAGCAGATGAGATGGGCAAATTCTTAAAAACACAACTTATCAGAGTGACTCAAGAAGAAATAGAAAGAATAATTTGTCCTATACTCATAAAGAAATTGAATAGACAGTTAATAGTTTTCTTATAAAGAAACTCCAAAACTGGAATCAAGGATCAAATAATTCTAGTTTTACATGAACTTTCTACAACACAGTCTGTTTTGCTGTAATGTGTGTCTATAAAAAGAATTAGTTCATGCAATTGTCAATCAACAAAACTACAAAAAGTGCAAATGAAAGAAAAAATTTGATAAAGTCAAAGTTAGGAACTTGTGTTCATCAAAAGAAACTATAGGACTTCCAGTTTCAGCTAACAAGAGTAGAGCTGGAAAAAACTTCGCTCCTATTCTTACAAGAAAAAAAAAAGCAGAGAAACCGAAAAGTAATGAATTTTCTCAAGCCCATTGGAGAACTGATGTCTTGAAGAAAATAACTACCCTGAAAACTGGAGACAGGTGGACAAGTGCAGGGAGACACTGGACCCAAGCGCTTGCTTGCCTGGTACAAAGTTCAGCTAGAAGGTTAAAGTCAATTTTATAATGAATTGCTAAAGGCTGGGTAAAGGCTGGTGTATACACGTGAAGCCCTGGGAACTGCAGACTTGGAAAGGTTCACACCCCTGGGCAGACTTTGTCCCAGGAACCCCACCAGCTGCTCATAAGGAAGACTGGGGAGAACCTTGAGAAAGCCCCCAGTGCTGAAACTCCACATAGCCCCATATCCCCCATGGGGAAGAAATAAAGCCTTTCAGGTGAGGTCCACAAAACCTATAGCCTGAGGGCACTGGTGGAAACCCAGTGCAGCTGGGGAAGACAACAGAAAAAATAAAACAGCAGAGGGGCAGGGCTATGTGCTAATAAGCCCAGCACAACATCTAGAAAAAAGGCAGGAACACTAGTGATAGCCACACCCTCAAGTCACAGGTTCCCAGTGCCTATGTGAGGCTTAATCAGAACATCGGAGAACGTCCCCTCTCATGCTCCACAGTGCCAGCAAGTTTTTCTAGTGCTGGTGTAGGGAAAATGCAAGATGAACCTGGAACATCTTCTAATGCCAGAAAGTAAAGAAGTGCTTAAAAAAAAAAAAAAAAAAAGGCAAGTCCAAAAGACATAGGAGCCAACCTGAAAGAGCTCCCAACGGCCAGACATGGAACAATTTGAGCAACATAATAAAAAATATTGGATTGGAAGCCCCTGCAAAAAATATCCATGAGTCCATTCTGATAAATGATTGAATAAATTAATAAATGGGGGTAGAAGAAACAAAGAATCTTCACAGAAGTATTCCAAAAAAAATTACACTCTCCCCCAAAACTTCTATGAGTATATAAGAAAACTCAATAGAAAAATAGACAAAAGAATTAAACAGGTATTCCACAGGAAAAAAGCACAAATAGTCCATGAACATCTAAAATGGTAATTAGAGAAATGAAAAATAAAATAAGAAGGAAAATGTTCATATTTAGGGAAATGCAAAATCAAATAATTATTTCCTACCCACCACATTGGCAAAAAATTTTAAAGTCAGACAATAACAAGCAGTCCAAGAATATGGAGTGTAAGTTGGAACAAACACTTCGGAAAGCAGAATGGCATTACCGGGTAAAGTTAGACATGCACACATCTTCCAGTCCACTTCCAGCTATACCACTCAGCGTCTGCCCTAGAGAGACACATACCTGTTTGCACTGGGATGCATTTACCAGAATGCCCCTAAGAGTGTTGTTATACTGGCCCCATATATGTAACAAGCAAATACTTGTCGACAGTAGTGTGGATAAATAAGTTCTGGTATATTCATGTACTGGAAAACTATACAGCACTGAAAATGAGTGAACATCTACATGTATTAGCATTAATTAATCTAAGAAATAATACTGAACAATAAAAGCAAAAATAAGAATACTTACATGATTCCATTTATAGGGTTCAGAAGTCAGCAAAACTAAACTATATATTTTTAGGGATAGAAACAGAAAATATTGCTAAAAGATAATTTAACACTAAGTTTAGGATAATTACCTCTAGGGGGAAGGAAATAAGGAGATGCAATAGGGGCTTCTGAATTTTTTTTTTTTTAAAGGAGGGGGTGGCTGGTTGTGCTGAAGGATGAGATCGGCAGCATGGAAGTCACTGGCAACCGTGACGTCAATAGGCACAGTGCAGACCTGACTCGGCTGACTGAAGAGGGAATGGGTGATAGGAAAGTGAGCTTGCCAGTATAGACAGCTCTTTATCAAATGTTAGGGGAACAGAGAAATATGGCAGCTGCTGCAGATGGTCAGCCACCTCCATCTTTGCAACAGGAAGGAAGACAAAAGACGGATAGAGACGTAAGTACATTGGTAGTACTGAGGGTGGGAAGAGCTTACGTTTGACAGTGGTTAGAGCTTACATCTGACGGCTTCAATTTTCTCAGTGAAGTCTAGGTGAAATCAGCAATAGTGATATAGATAAAATAAGAGAGGAGAAAAAGTTATGTGGAAGGTTTGGGGAAAAAAGTGAGACTGTGAACCTACCAGGAAAGTGGTTCTCAAACTTTAATGAGCATTAGAATCACCTGGAGGGCTTGTTAAAACACCAGTTGCTGGACCCAGCCTCAGAGTTTCTGATTCAGCAGGTTTGGGATAGAGCATGAGAATCTGCATTTCTAACAAGTTCCCAGATGATTCTGTTGCTGCTGGTCAGAGGAGCACACTTTGGGAACCACTATACTAAAGAAATAAAACATGATTACCACGTAGTATTTGGTGTCAGCTGAGGCAAGATATCATGAATTTAAAATTAATCCAATCAAGGGCTGGCGGGTTAGCTCAATTAGTTAAAGTGCAGCCTTGCAACACTGAGGTCGAGGGTTTGGATCCCCTTACTAGCCAGCACCCCTCCCCGCCTCCAAAAAAAAAATTAATCCAACCAGCCAGACTGTGCTAATGCTCAGCTGCTCGGCGTAGGCATGGAAACGGTGGAGGCGAAGGCTCACCTGGGAGTGGGTCTTCCCTAAGTGAGGGCAGTGGAGGGTGCCGGGATTTGGGGAAATTTGTAAGGCACGGGTTGTCATGGTAGGTGGATAAAGACAGCAGTAATGCCCAGTGGGGGCTGACAGGCAATGAGGAAGTGAAGGGTCATTGGCCCGGTGGCCTGGAAGGTCGAGACACGGATGCAAAGACAGAACGCCGAGGTTACAGAGGCGGTGCAGCTGCGATGGTGATCAAGCTCGCGTGTCAAGTGGGAAGGACTGAAGGAATTGGAGATGGGAAAGGTCAAGAAACCGAGGCCAGGGTGTTTCACTGTTTATCCAGGCGGGTACTGCAGTCACCAAGAGTGACAATGCTAACTGAGAGGGAGAGGACAGAGTGAAATCTTCAGTGGGTGATGGAGTGCCGAAGAGGTCACAGGTGACAGTAGGGAGATGACACCAGGCTGGTTTTGAGGGCCATGTCAAATGAGTTACATGTGCCAGGCCTCCAGGGGGAGTGGTGGGAGTGGGAGGAGAAGGCTGCTTCAGCCTTCAGCAAGTGCCTGCTTCCTCCTGTTTCTGGCCATTTCCAGACCTGGGATTGACTCCTGACTATTAATAGCGGGAAAGGAAACTCAAAAGAATGCCCCAGGAAGAGGCGTGTGGAAGAGGCCAGGAAGGCAATGGGATGGGAGGCTCCAGTCTCGGACACCAGTGTCCACCTCTCCTTCCTTCGTTACCCCCCCAGCTCACCTCCCTCAACATATCTCCACAAAATAAAACCAAAAGTTCCAAGGGGCGACAGTGAAAGGGCAGAAAGTGGGCGAGATGTGCTGTCATCCTGGACTCATGTGTAATAAATCCAGTCCAGGGAAACGAGAGACCTGAGCCTTCTAGCTCTCGATGTGCCTGACCCCTGGGCTTGGGCAATCCATCTGCCCTCTTGAAACACATCTGTGAAATGCCTAGATGGGCACGCACTTTCCTGAGCATGGTGCGGTGCATGCAGGTAAGTCTGCTCTGGCTGTGACAACAGAGGCATCCTAAGCAGACGCATCAGAAGGCTTGCTAGCTCCTTCCAAGGCCACAAACCTTCAGTGCTCATTTTTCCAGCAGGCGACATCTGGTCCGTGAGCCCCTTCCTTCCCGGGAGGAGGAACTGCTGGTAACTGGGAAGGGCACGTATGATGCTGCCTGTGGTTCAGCCAGGTTGAAGTCTGAACCCACCTGCTTAGACCCCAGGTCCTGCTGCTCATCGACTGATAGGCTTCTGGGTGGTGGCTGGGAAGGATGGCAGGATGGAAGAGTAGGGCCAGTAAAGGACCTGGGGCTGTCCAGGAGCTGAGAGGGGCTCCGGGCCCACTGTTCCTGGCACCAGTGCATCCATCTGGTGCCCTCTGCACGTAGCCCCCTCACTCTCGTGAAAGACTTTGAAAGACTTGATGCTCTCAGGTTTTAAGTCAGTACCCCTCCTTCCAGGTGGAACTTTCTAATCCCCCTGCCTCAGCAGAGTCTGGTCATCCTCCCCACCCCCACACCTCAATTCCTTCCACTGAAAGATGGAATCCCTCCTGCATTCCCCACTCTACCCCAGTGTCAGTCCTGTCCTTGGTGGCTGTGTGCCTGGTGTCCTGCTCTGGGTATCATTAGTCCTATGTCCACCCCTCATAAATGCTTGTCCTCTGTGGCTTTAAGAAAGCCAACCCCACCCCCTACCCCCACAAGGTCGTAACCAGGGGTTGGTTGCCCCCGGGAGGGCCCTGACCTGGGAGAATAGCATCAGCAAGGGGCTTGTGGGCAGTGGGCTCCCAGGGGAAGGAGGTCAGCGCGCTGGGCTGGGAGGCTACAGAGGGGGACGAGGGATGGGGGCAGAGAAGGGGGCCGAGCCGCCTCACTTCTGCCCATCAGCTGTGGCCATCTCACAGGTCTGCACTGAGCTTGGGTGAAACTTGAGCCCTCTCTGCGCCTCGGGTCCTGTTTCAGTTTCCTGTGGCTGCCAGAACACACTACCTCCAGGCATAAAATAACAGAAATCCATTCTCTCACAGTTCTGGAAGCCAGAAGTCTGAAATCAAGGTGTCCGCAGGGCCAAGCTCACTTTGGAGGGCCTAAGGGAGAATCCATCCTTGCCATTCCTTGGCTCGCAGCAGCAGCACTCCAATCTCTGCCTCTATGGTCACCTGGCCACCTTCTCCTCTGTGTCTTTCTCCGTGTTTACTAGAAGGACACTTGTCATTGGATTTAGGGCCTACCCATA
Source organism: Cynocephalus volans (assembly GCF_027409185.1). Lineage (NCBI taxonomy): Eukaryota > Metazoa > Chordata > Mammalia > Dermoptera > Cynocephalidae > Cynocephalus > Cynocephalus volans. The sequence continues at coordinate 24,820,966 of NC_084465.1, read as the reverse complement.
TAATCCAGGATGCTCCCATCTCAAGATCCCTAACTTAATTATATTTGCAAAGACCCTTTGTCCAAATAAGGTAATAACCACAGGTTCCAGAGATTTCACTTGCACATCTTTTTGGCGGGGGTCAGGCAGCATTTTTCAGTCTGTCACAGGACCCCACTTAGAAAATGTGAATAATGACCCCTAGGGTTGCTCTCTGTATCCCTCTAAATGGACCTCTGCTTGGGCTAAGGGCCCCAAATATGGAGGTACTCAACTTCCTTGGCATAAGTGGTATTATGAGCTGAATGTCTGTGCCTCCCAAATTCATATGTTGAAGCCCTAACCTCCAGTGTGATGGTGTTAGGAGGTGGGCCTTTGGGAGATAATTAGATTTAGATGAGGTCATAAGGGTGGGGCCCCCGTGACAGTGAAGACCAGAATATCTCTTCCTCTTCTTGAAAGGACACTCATTGCATCATGGGGCCTCCACCCTCATGACCTCATCTCTGCTGTGTGAGGACGCAGTAAGAAGGTGGCCATCTGCAAGCCAGGAAGTGAGCCCTCACCAGAAGCTAACCTTGCTGGCATCCTGACCTTAGATTTCCAGCCTCCAGAACTGTGAGCAAATAAATTTCTGTTGTTTAAGCCATCTAGTCTATAGCATTTTGTTACACTAACAAAAGCCCGAGCTGACTAAGACAAAGGGTTCAGGGTGGAGGTTAATAATGAGAATAGAAACAGCAGGAAGGGCTGCTCCAACCATCTGGGGAAGGGCAGGGTCCCCAACCTGCCCTCACCCACCTACTCAGGCTGTGTCAGGTAGACACGTGCAGCCACAGGTTCTGGTTGTGCTCCAGCCTTCTGTCCCTTCCTGGGGCCCTGGCAGCCCTGTGAGCTCTCCTATGAGCCTCACTGCCTCTGGACAGCAGCACAGCACCCCAGGGGGCCACCAGGCCTGGGTCCTCAGCATCACCTCTTCCACAGTGGCCCTGCACTGCCCCCTCAGGGGAGATAATTCCAGGCATTCTTCAAATATGGAATTGTTCTGTCCTTATCAGCTTGTTTCAGCTGGCCTGTCCAGCACTCACTCCCCAGGGTGGGGCCCTGGCAGGCTGTTTCCCCAGGCAGCAGAGGGTGGCCACTGTCCAACATGGAGACCCCCAGTGGGGGAGGGGGCAGCCCGCACTTGGGTGCATTTCTCCCTGCAGGGGATGGCACCATGGCCAGAGACCTGTAATCAGCCCTGGCACACCACACCTTCTTCCCGAGGCTGCCAAGTCCTCATTCCTTGCTGTCCCCTATGCCTGGGAGTGGGCACAGTGCCTGAGGATATTTGGCTCCAGTCTGCCACACACCCCTGCCTCGTCCCACTCTGTGACTCCTCCACTAACACAGTGCAGGACAGTGGACAAAGGCATGCACTTGTGGGCCCAGCCACCTGGCTTCACATCTGCACACCAGTTATGTAGCCACGCAAGGGTCTCAACACATGAGTCCTAACTCTCTGTTCCTCAGTTTCCCCATCTGTCAAAAGTGGGGAATAGGGTAATAATAGTAACTAACCTGCACCTTTAAGTGCTTAGAGCAGGGTGTGCATACAGTAAGTGCTCACTTAATGCTAGCTCTGATTCTATTCCTACTGAGCTATGCCCAAGGGAGGGGGGACAGTCTCCTGCACTCTCCAGTCCTGAGATTTGCCCTACCACCCCTCTGCTGCTCCAGAGCCATGCTGACCCCCTCTCCCTCCACTTCCTCTCGAGACGCTCACCTGCACAGGCCCTGACCCGGGGAGGTGGGCACAGGCTGGCCCACCCCCACTGGGGCTCTTCCCTCCCAGGTTCCCCAGTGAGGTGCAGCCCATTTGGAGAGGGCAGAGATGACAGTACCAAGGCAGCTGTGGTCAAGAGGGGACCCGACAAAGGGCTAAGCCCGAGTCAGCCTGGGCAAGCAAGAGGAAACCGAGGCCCGGGTGGGGCCTGGCTCTGGGAAGTGTTTCCTCACCTCCTCAGAGGAGGGAGGGGCTTTCCTGCTGTCAGCCTGAGCTTCTGCCCTGACAGTGACCCCAGACCCCAGTCCTGGCAGGGGAAGGCTGGGCAGCCTGAGCGCCCCTCGATAAGAGCTATTTAAGGCCAACTAGGCTCCAAGCCCAGTGCCTGGTGTTAAGGCCACATGGAGGTGGGGGTTTCAGGAGGGGCGTGCTGGAGCTCAGACGTCACTGGGTGTGCCTTCTCCCTCTGTGTTTCCTGCTCAGGAAAATAAAGCTCAATCACTTCTGCCTCCTTCCCCAACTGTCCCAAAGGGTGTGGACGAAGATGCAAGAGTCTGATAAGTGGAAGAAGGTGGGAGCTCAAACTTATTAGAGGACTCCTGTGCTACCGTCAGCTGAGGCTGGGTACCGTCAGTGGGTACCTCCCGTGCCTCTCAGAATGGCATGAGGTGTGTGTCATTCCCCTTACTGTGAAAGTGAGGAACTCTGGAGGGTGGAGACTGAGGAGTTAAGTGTTTAATGGGTGCTGAGTTTCAGCTGGGAAGATGAAAAGCTGCAGCTGGATGGCGGGGGTGATGGCACAGCACCATGAACGTACTTAGTGCCACCGGACTGCGCACCTAAAAGTGGTTAAAATGGTAAAGTGTATGTTATGTATGTTGGACCACACACAAAAAAAGTGAAAACCCGAGAAGAAAAGCCAACTAACCTGTTCAACCCACAGCAAGTAAGTGTCAGGTCGGTTTAGGGCTGCGTGTGTGGGGGAGAAGGACGTTATGACACAGTCATGTGTAACAGGGTTGGCAAACATTTTCGGTAATGAGCCAGAGGAAATATTTCAGGCCTTGCAGGCCACATGGTCTTTGTCTCAACTACTCAACTTTGCATGGAGAGCTGGAAGGCAACCCTAGACAATCTGTAACTGTGGTCCAATAAAACTTTATTTACAATACAGGTGGTCAAGCAGCAGGTTGCTGACCCCTGATGTATAAGATCCCTCCTGGGTCTGGGGCTAGGGCTAGAAACCTGTGTTTTATCCAGCTGTGGACCCTGTTCTATGATTTCCCTAGAGCCTAATAAGCGTCACTTGGACTAGAAATCAGAAGGGTGAGTGTGGCGTGAGGGGTCCCCAGGGAGGGCCCTCCACTTTTTATGGTTGTTACCTGTCATGTACTAGTGATGCTGCTGCTCAGTGGTCAGGTGCTGAGGCCCTCGGGGGAGGGACCAGGACCACTCCCCTCGCATCTCTGGCACCTGCACAGCACCCAGTCCCAGTGGACAGATGGTGTTGGACACCCTCTGGTTCCCACGGAATGGCCAGTGACAGCTGGTGCCAGGGCTGGGGAGACACAGCAGGTCACCTAATGGGGTTTTCCCTTCCTCTTCTTGGAGCTGGCTGCTGCCAGTCCAAAGATCCTCCATCCCTAGGCCGCTCATGGAACAGCCTTCCTGGAGCCTGGTGTTCTGACCCCTGAGTATGTGCAGCCCAAAGTGCACAGCGGGTCATGCTGGGCTCGGTCAGGAGGTCCTCAAACACAACCCCTCCCCTCTTTGTCTTTAAAAACTTTTCATTGAAGAATTACAGACATTCAGAAAACAGCACATATCACAGTGTACAGCGTGATGAATTGTCAGCAATGGAATACACCTGTGTAACCACACCAGCTCGCAATAGTGACTGCACCTCAGAAGCCCGTCCCCCAGCCCTGTGTTCCCTCTCCAAACCAAGGGTAGCCACTATTCTGACTTAAAATACCATAGGTTGGTTTTGCCTGTGTTTGAATTTTACATCAATGGCATCACACAGTCTTCACTCTCTTGGGTCTGGCTTCATTCACTTGGCATTTCATTTGTGTAATTCTTCCTTCTCGTGGTATGTACCTGTAGATTTTCCCTTCTCATTACAATGGAGTACTCTATTGTGTAAACATGCCACCATTTATATATCCATCCTACTGCTGATGGGCATTTGGGTGGCTTCCAGTTGAGGGCTATTATGAATAGGGCTGCCATGAACATTGAAGTCCACGCCTTTGGGGTACATATGTCTGCACTTCAAACAGGCCCGTGTGGAGGCTGGACAGGCCTGTTGTGCTCCTGCGGAGCTGGGGAGGGAGTGAGCCAGGACGGCAGGCTCCAGGCCCCCTCTCCAGTGCTCTGCCCTCACCGTGCGGATCCCGCACCCATACAGAACCTCAGGCCATCTTTGCGTGAGCCACCCCACTCAGACCGACTCCCTGGACAGCCAGCTGTCACCCAAATGTAGCTCTTCAGGGATGGGATGGTGTGTGTGAAGGGATGAGCCCTGTGGGGAGCCAAGCGGCCATTGCTAGAGCTCCTCTGCTCCCAGCACCCTCAGTGGGCCTCAGTTTCCACATAGCGCAGAGAGGAGCAATTACCTCTGCCTTCCCATGTAATGACAAGCAGGCCCAGAGTTGGTGACACCGGTCCCCCATGGAAGTCAGAGGGCTGAACCCCACCCTCGCTGTCACAGGACCCATGAGCTCGGCAGGAGCTTGTGAATACATCCTTGGGATTACTATTACTATTACTACAACTCTGTGGCTGGAGGCAGAGAGGCAAGACAGTCTGGAATTCAATCAGTTGTGCTTCTTGCCTGGCCGCTGCCTGGGGCTGAGCCCATGGCTGCTGCCCCCCTCCCTGTTCCTGTCTCTCCATATGCAGAGGTTTCCTGCTCCCCATCCTGGGCCTGTCGCCTGGCCTTGCTGTCCTCAACAAGAGCCCCTGGAGCCTTTGTATGGCTTGTCCCTTTGTCTAGGGACCAATGGCCTGCCCAGGGAAGGGGCTGGGCTCTTCCTGAGCTGGAAAGAGCGCACTAACCTCCTTAAAACAATACCTTCCCAGGGCCTCCTAATCCCTTTGCCCGCTGCAGACCATGTGAATCCTGAGCTGTCTGACCGGGAGGCGTGCCCAGGAGCAGCCAAGCAGCCAGCCAGTGGGTGTGCGGGGACAGGGGTGATGCCCGCTGCCTTCACTCTCCTCGCCTGCCAACAAGGTCTCCCAAGCAAAGGTCATGACCACAGGACAGCAGAGTGCCCTGCACTCTGCCTGTGAGAGCAGTCTCAGCGGTCACGTGTACGATGTGTATGCAGCCTCCACAGACAGAGCGAGCCAGGGGAACAGGAGGGCTGGGTTCCCGTGTGAGCGGGGGCCTCCTTGGACCTTGGTTTCCTTGTCTGTTAAGGGAGGGAGAGATATCTATCTTGGGATAAAATGAACATTTACAAAAAATGTATCAGGTTTGGGGACCCATTAAGATATTTCACATCTACAGAGAATGTCCTTATGAGGGGCAGGTCTGGATGGATGTGGAACCAGGCTCAGACAAACTTGCCAACGTCCCACTGTGAGCCAGAGACACAAAGGTCTGTGCACGTGTGTGTCCTGCCTACACTTGTGACAGTTCTCAGACCATAGGGCAGAGGTACGGATGTGCTAACTCTCTCTCACATGGTGGAATTTCCCATAAATCCACCTATTAAATACACACCTCCCAAGAGCATTTTACCATTATTACTCTTCAGCCTAAGAGCTAGCATTTACTGAGGCCTTGCCGCATTGGCAGGACACTGAGCTAAGTCCTTTAGACACATGATCTCATTGGGGCAGACTGGGAGATAGGAGACTAGCCCAGAGAAGGCCACGCAGCCCGGGCCAGGGAGCCCGATGTGAACCTGGGCTGTCTGGGGAGATGGGTGCTCGACTCCCTCCCACGACAGTGCCCCCTGGCGTGGGGCTGCACGTGCCTGCACCCTTCTGGGCTGGCCCTTTCCCTCCTCCCAGGAGCACCAGTCACACCACACATCCGTGGGCACACACACTTCCAGAGCCAAAGCCTGTGCACATTTGGCACTAACTCTTCCCTTAGCAGGACGTTCAAAAACAACCTTGGTAAATATTTTTCTGAGGCAGCACGTTGCCATTCCCACGCCACCTCATCGCTCCCGCAGCCCTGAAAATAACCAGATGTGTACAGGTTTCTCGGGGCCCCTGAAAACCTCTGCCAGGGACCAGTCTCCATTCCTGGCCTAAAACAAACAAGGGCATGAAGCCAGAGGGAAGTCCTGCATCCACAGCTGTGGGATAGTCACCTCTGAAAGGGGGAGTCACCTCTGGGAACGAGGGAGCAGTGTGAAACGGAGCCTGTGCGTTTCCCAGGGAATGACCGGCTTCCGCCCGGTGGAAGCTGAAGGTTAAGGCAGCAAGTGCAGCTTTCCAAATTTCCACACTCTTTGTAATCTGTCCTGGAGAGAGTCCTCCCCTTCCAGGAATAACACCTGCGTCCTTCTTGCTGCAGAATAACCCACAGGCAGTCATGCACGTTCCCCAGACTAAACACGTGTGCACTGGGGGGGGGGGGGGGGAGGCCGGTGTGCTCAGCTGTCAGGCTCCCCCATTGTTGCCCCACTTACTCTGGAAAACAGGGAAAATAAAACCAAACTATCCCCCAGCTCTCCCCTTGGCTCCAAGAGGTGGAGGAAAAAGCATGACTACCTCCCTGACACAGAGCACAAAAAATGTGAATTTCTTTGGTGTTTGAAGACAGTGGAGCTCAGCTTGCTGGTGGGGATAGGGGTCAGGGTGGGGAGTGATGAGGGGGCGGGGTGTTGCTTACAAAGAACAAACAAACCAAGTGAATGGATATAACTAAATGAGGACTGGCTCCCTTGTCTCCAGCCAGGGCCATCAGGGAAAGTTAAAGGCCACGCTCCTTTTAAACAAAGCCAAGCCATCTTAGCCCTGTGTTTTGAGACTTAAGAGCTAGTCAAGGAAGCCCTCTTTCCCACGGGCTCTGCCCAGAGAAGGAATCAAGAATCCCGGCGCCAACCCCAGTGGGAGCCAGGTGTCTAAACAGCAGAAAATGCATCCCCTTAAAAGTCATCAAGAAGGTTTGATGACATAAGAGGGGGGCACAGAGGCATAATCACAGTCAACACACACACACACACACACACACACACACACACGCACACGCACACGCACACACACACACACACACACGCACGCACGCACACACACAGTGATTTCACAGCTCTTTTCCCAAGGAACCGGGAGCAAAATGAAATGTTTCCCTCTGAAGTTTCACAGGTCAGGAAAGGGGTCGTGTTTACTTAGATCACACAAAATTGATACTGAAGTCACACTAGGGACTACAATAGGAGTGGAGGGAGGGAAGGCACCACCTCCCGCCCCACCTTCCTTCTCTGCTCTTTTCATTGAGTTTCCAGTGTTGCTACCCTGCAAGGTAGCTGCAGAAGCCCAGAGATCCAGGCCAGGCTGATCTGATCACTCCCGTGCCCAGAACACTAAGGTGACTCTAAAGTGGAAAAGGATGACTCAGAACCTCGAGACACAGCTCTGAATAAATCAGCGCCCTCCTCCCACCTTGGATTTCCCATCTGGAAAATGGGTACAATACCAGTTAGAGACAGCTCCGGGAGGGAGGCACAGCCAGGCCACAGGATTTCAGAGATCCTGGTCCCAGGAGCTGTTGCCTTTCTTGTCTTCTCTACAGCCTGGTCTCTGTTGGGAAAGCGATGACATAATGCCTAGAGATAACCCAGGAAGAGGAGCTGATGATGCCCACCCCGCAGGTGGGGAAGCAGGGGCCAGAGAAAAGCAGTGACCTACGGAGCAGCCAGGGCCAGGCTGTGGCTGAGACCTCAGCGCTCTGTGATTGGTGGCTTGGCTTGGTGTATTCCTGTTCTTTAAAGGCCATGCAGGCATTACTTTCCTCTGCATCCTACGGCCACAATATCAGAACTAGAGGGATGCAAGACATAACTTGATCCTCCTCCAAAAAGGGAGAGCCAGGTAGGCAGATGGGCAGGGCACGGGCACGAGGTCACGCCTTCGCTGGTATCTAGAGTTGTGGTCCAACTCTCCATGTGGGCACTTCTATTCTGTGGGCATACATACCCATGTATGCCCGGCTCCAGTTCCTGCTGCCCCTCCCAGCCACTGGATGGGGGAAGGGCAGGCATCTGAGCTGTGGTGAGATGAAGAGGAGAGAGGGCCTAGGCCAGCAAGAGGACCCACGGGACAGGTGCACACGCCCTTCCCCAAGTTACCCAGGAGTTTGCGACATCACCAGCTGTCCCTAGCAGGCAACTCCCCCGTCCAGCCATCCCCACTAGCTCAGCATCATGGCTGTCCAGCTGGTCTCCTGTCCCCGGACATATCCACATCCATGAATCCAATCCACTACACCAGCAGTTCTGGAGCCAAAATCACTGGGTAAGCCAGGCCTTTCAGACAATGGGAAATTACTAAACAGGAAGGCACTGGAGAGCTGCTGGACCAGGCTCATTCACAGATGAGGAAACTGAGGCCTGCAGGGAGGACTCCCGGCCCTGCACGGCCGGATGGATCATCTCCTTCCTTCTTTTGCAAACCTGTTTTCTTCTTCTCCCTGCTCTTTAGTTTAACACTCAACTCAGATGGACCCTCTTGGTTTCTTCTCCATGCCTGCCACCCCCCACACACACATCAATGCACCCACATAGAAATACCCACAGCTTAATTCACGGGAGGTCCAAGGGCAGCTAGAGCTGGCATGTGGACACAATTGTCCTGAAGTGCCCATGGAATTCAGAGATGTGATTTTGCACGAACAGGAGCAGACTTCCAGGTTCTCCCAGGGCCTGGGAGTAAAGCCAGAGAATTTCCTGCCAAAGTACAACCTCCCCAGGATGCTGAGCTTCCACCCTGCCTCTTCCTAGGGGCCCACTGTGCAAGCACCAGCTCCCTAGTGCCCTGGCCCACTGTGGCCACCAAGAGGCTGAAACTAGGATGGCCGCAGGGTGAGAAGAAACTTTGTGTGGTGCTCTGGGGACTCCAAATGTGAGTGGCCTGGGCAGAGACGGGGCTAGTTGGGCAGTGGGCTGACAGCACAGGCCTGAGGCAGGAAGCAGCAGGCCACTCAGCAGCGCCCCCTAGGGCTGGGGTGCAGGGCTGTATCTGCAAGAGAAAGGACACCTCCCCCCCCGTCCCCCCCTCATTGTCCTGCCTGGAAGGGGATGGCTTAGGTGCTAGCTGCAGCTTGGAAAGCACATGCAAGTCAGTGGCTCAACAAACAAGAACACGATCCCCTTCAGCCACTGTTTGGCTCCTGACAGCCTGAGGTTGGATGAGACCCACACGCTCAGCAAGCCCTGTTCTCCAGAGCTGTCAAGGTGAGCCTCTGTGGCAGTGCTGGCTGACATCCTCTGGAATCCCCTTCTCCAAGCCCCTGGGGCAGGATGACAGGATGACACACTCAGACTGAATTTAAAACAGAAACTGATGCCATCAGGTTCAGGAACTCAAAGCAGCAGGGGGCAGAGGCACAACAGGAAAAACAGAAGCCAGGAGCGAGCACAAAGACTGTCTGCTCCCTTCTGGGCAGAAAGATCCAATGCCAGAAACACACACATCCACACACATCCACACACATCCACACGGCATCCACACGCATCCGTAATTCTTTTAATAGTGCCTCCGCCTTCTGTCGGAGAAGCAACACCATTGTTAATGCCCACAAGGGGCCACCAGCCTCGAATGTTTACTTGTTCCCAATGGACTCTGGCACAAGCAGCCTTCATACTGGCCATGACCTCCCATGTGCTTTCCTATAAATCCCTAAGGAAGGAGGGCCCTCTAAGGTTTCACTTTCCTTTCATCAAGGTCTTGCTTGGTAACCCCTAAGACACACACCTGGTGTGTTTTTATAGTGGATGCTTTTTAAGATTGGTCCAGGTCTTCACAAACAAAGTCAAGTCTGGGTTTTAGTACTGAAAAATTCTCACATCCCAAGACAACCTGTCAGTCCTGGGCAAACTGGGACAGTTGGTCCCTCTACCTTCACATCGGTAATAGGCGTTTTACTAAAAAGAGGAAAGAGAAAGAGAAAAGGAAATAGCCCCATGGTTAAAGAACATCTGGGGAACGCTGGGTTAAGCAAAGGCAACAAGTAATCCTACTTACCGGCTGTCTTAGAGCGTATTAGTTCATAACAAGTATTGACCTTCCAAGAAGGGGAAGAGAGTGGGAGCGGGCAGCATTTCCCAAATGTTTTGTATCACGGTTCCCTTTTATTCATAGGACAATTTTTTATTCATTATCAAACATTCATTGAGAGCATAACTATTAAAATCTTGAGGACCACTAGTGTTCTTTTTGGACACAGTTTGGTGCGCAGCTTGCTTTATAAAGTATAAAAGTAAAAACAAAAAACCCATGTATGGTGCTAATCCTGATTTCCCATTTGGGTAAACTGAAGCATGAAGAAATGCCTCCCTTGGGATTTACTGCACAGAAAGCCAAACGCAGGTCTGTGAGTGCTTCTACTCTCTCTTCCTATCTCCTCCACATCCCATCTTTATGAGGAAATGTTCCTTTCCCTGGTTCATATCACTTGCTGTGTTGTAACCCCATGTTCCTTTCCCTGGTTCATATCACTTGCTGTGTTATAACCCCATGTACCTCCCTTCCTCCCTTCCTCCCACCTGAAAAGGAAAATTTGAAGCTGGCTGTAGAAAGACTAACATCACGCTTCACTGCCTGGCTTGATGGTGTCACCAGGAATTTGACGCTAGAGTTGGGGTGGGATCGGATGATACAAGAAAGGAGGCTATTTAGAGGAAATGGGAGGGAGAGACTCAGATGAATGGCTGGACAGACGTATGCAGCAGGGGTGGCCAGAAGAGGTTATTAGGCAATCACAAGGGCATTTATCCAGATAGAAAGAGAGCCTCGGGATGTGAGAGTACATTTAACAATGTGATGGGCACACCCCCTTTGAGGGCTGCCAGGACTGGGGTGCAGGTGGCTTCAGGAAAGCCTGTTTTGATTCAAAGCCCAAAAGTGAAGGGCAGTGCCCCCTAGCGCTGGGGTGAGAAGCACCTGGGTGGGAACCAGGAAAGTGGGGAGCTGGCCCCCTGAGCCCCTTGGCTAAACCCATCCTGGCCACTTGCATCGGCGAGTGTGGTCTGCAACTAACTCCCAGAACAGGGGCCCCCACCCCAAGTACCCCGGCTGTGGAGTGGTGACTACATGGGAAAGGGCCTGGTTCTCAAGGAAGGGCCTCAAAGGAGAAAGGTTGGCCCTGCGAAGTCTAGTGGATGTTCCAGTGTGGGAGGGGGTCGCGGCAGGGTCTCCTTCATCACACCTCATGCTGGGCTAAGGCTGACGCTAATAAACGAAATCACACCAAAATGTAGTGACATTTACCATGTGCCAGACACACCGCCTACATGATTACATTTGACCCTCAGTGTTGAGGAAGGCATTGTACCCATTTCACTGCTGGGGAAACAGAGGTCAAGGAACAAGCCTGAGATCGCAAGGCTAGCAAATGTCAAAGCTGGGACTAAAATCCAAGCCTCTGACTTCAAAGTGCGTGGCATCATGCCAAAAGATTTCAATTTTTCTTCTCTTTGTCAGCAGAACTATTTTCTTAAAAGAATTTTTATGTGGAGAACTAGCATACAGAACAGGTTAAAAGCAGAGCTTTGCTAAGTGGGTGGATTTGAAACCCCCGCAAACTGGCCTACTCTGTTTCCCCCTCCGGGTGTGCACCGCAAGCTCTCAGTAGCTCCCAGGCAACTCCACAGATCACCTGCACCTGCACCAGGTTTGAGAGCTACTCGCCCCAGGCATTACTGTCACTGAAGGGCCACAGACCAAACTCCTACAACCCTGTACTTGGCCCTGCTGTGGTGAAGTGAAGGATGGGGTGCAGAAACACTTCTTCCCCACACAGAGGCCAGGGGGGAACCCAGGTCCTCCTTCTACCTGCCCTGGCTGAGGCCCGGCTCATGGGGGTCCCTGGGCACCTCGGTTCACTGGTACAGCCCAAGGCTGAAGGACCTGGGTGGAGAGAGGAGCTTCCTTGTGCATTCAAGGAACTGCACCCTCAGTACCCAGAGGCTAGAGCCACAAAAACCAAGGACTGTGCCAGAGGAGGGAGGCCTGAGGGTAGCTACAGAGAAGCCCACGGTTTTCAGGGACATGCTTTGCAGTAGCATTTGAGGTCACCTACCCCCAATATCCACTCTCTGCTGCTGCTTTATAACCAAATCACTGATTTTGGGTTAGACATCTGAATGCCTGAAATAAAAATTAGTCTTCCCTAAGGTACTACTCTTCCCTGCTTCCCTTGCAGCTAGGTCAGACCCACATGACTAAGTTCCGTTCAACAAAATGTAACTGGAAGTGTTGTGTGTGGTTTCTGGGAGGCGCCCTCAAAAGAAGAACTGCATCCTTCTGTTCTTTTTCTGATGACTGGAACCCCAGTAGCCACACTGAACCACGAGGCCATATGCTAAGGATGGCAAAACCACCATACCAGGTCTCTGAACTGCTACGATCTGAGAGAGACATAACTTGTCTTGTGTGATCCACTACTTCTTTTTAGTTGCTATAAGCAGCCAAATCTAATTCTAACAAACAGAAGTCCTAATCCTCAACTGAAGCATCATCTGGGTTGGACGGCACAGGAGACATGAGGCTGCTGCACCCCCCACAACCCTCCTCCTACCAGGAATCCCTGCTTCCTCCTGCACCCATATGTCTACTCCTCCCAGCTCCTGGATCAGCCCCACCTGCCCCCTACCTCCCTTTCTTCTGGAATCAGGATAGGAGCCCTGCAACTGGAGAGCACAGAACTGGCAGACATGGCTTTGGGTTCTAAACCAGCTCTGCCACTCACTCACTGGCTCACTTGCTCATTCAGCGAGTATTTATTGAACACCTACTATGCACCAGGTACTATTCTAGGTTTTGTGGCTACAGCCCGTGCCCTCATGGAACTTACAATCTAATGGGGAGAGACACAGAATGAAATGATATACATCAAGTGGTGAGTGCTATGGAAAAAATAAAGCCAAATAAGGGGCCGAGGGTGTAGGGAGGAGGGTGTGTTTTATAGCATGTGGTCCCAAAAGGCCTCTCTGAGGAGGCGGCATTCAAGCAGAGAGCTGAAGGAAATGAGGGAGTGAACCATGTGGATATTTGGGAGAAGAGCTGGTTGTGTGATCCATTCTAAGTCCTTGTGCTTGTGCCTCAGTTTCCCACTCTGAAATGGTCTATGAGATAGAAGCTATCTAAAGGCAACCTCCTGCTACCCAAGCTGGAGAGCTCTGTGGCTCCAGTTGGCATGCTTGGAGTAGGTTAGCTCGACAATCCGACTGGATGGAGACCAAGGGCTGTGTCTCTCAGACAGAGCTCTGGGAATTCCAGGTAAGAAGGGGCTGTGGCTTTGGCCTCATACATAGCTGATACATTTGAGAATTACGAAGTGCGCTCCTCCTTGGGCCATGCCTCGTTACTGTCTCTTATGTAGCTGGAAGATTAGAGATCAGACAGCTGTGGGCCCCTTGTGAGCCCATGCATCTTAAGGAACCTGGCTCCGGGAGGGCCCCCTGCACCCCAACCCGGGGCCGGATGGCAAGCCTCCCTCAGCCACTCCTCAGAATTTTCTTCCCCCTGAGCTGAGGCACGAAGCTTTCCGGCCATGACAATTGGCGGACGAGGTGCCACCCTGCGCCCTGGCCCTAGGGAAGTGTGAGGTGGCTGACCCGAGGGGGATAAGGCTACAAAGGAAGAGAGCGTGGTATTGCGTGTTGGGAAAGAGGTGGGGACAAAGGGAGGATCAGTGGCCTGGAGGCCAACCTAAGGTGGGGTCTGTGCGGGTCATGGCTATAGTGGTCCAGGGTGGGGCCAGGACTCAGGGACAATTCAAGAGCTTGAGATGTAGGAGATGAGGGAGGGGCGAAAGCTGAATCTGCAACTGACCACTGCACTGCACAGCCAGTTGTCCCATGAGCATTTCCTAACCACCTATTTTTTCCAGGTGCTGGCCAGATGCTGTGGACACACAGGGGCTCACAGGCCAATGGGAGACACACACACATACAACCACAATACATGATGGCCAGTGCTGTGACAGGGTGCTCGAAGAGCCCTCAGAGAGCCTAGCTCTTGAGTGACAAAGTGACTCCAAGCCTCGGTTTACTCTGATGGTGGAGTGGTGGGGAGAGGGATCTGGGAACAGTACAGATTTATGGCCACCATAGAACCCTTTTAAAAAGGGTTCCTAGGAGACAAATTGGCACCAAAAGGGCTGGTTCTGTTATGTGCTAGTATTTAAGACCTCACACATGTGTGCACACCCACCTCCTGGGAAGCTGTCATTGGGAATCAGTAGGAACTTGGGCGAGTGAACCCTCTTCCTTGGTCTGTATTCCCACATCTGAAAAATGAGCAGGTTGTAGTGGATAATTTCCAGAAGGCTCCCCAGCTCTAGAATTCTGTGTCCTATGATTTTCTGGGCTATTTAGAAGTGGTGTGGCAATTACCCATTGCCAAGTGAATGCCATTTGAATAGCCACGGGCTGTCTGCTTGGAGGAATCGTATGGTAAATGCTATTGCAAAGATGAAGAGGTTCCTTGTACTGTGTCTTTTGTGTAGATTTTCTCGCAGGCTTTTCTTAAAGAGAATACCTACAGTTCTTTGGCTTATGTGGCCTGAAGAATCTCAACACCAGATCAGCTACCTCACTCCATCTTCTAACAGCCTCACAAAGTGGACAGGACACATGACAAAAAGAGACCTGTCCAACTTTACCCGTGTTCCTGGGCACCGGATGGGACAGGAAACCCCACCAGCTGAGCTCCCTGCCCTGCCTCGTACCCGTGGGCAGAGACAAGAAATGAGGAAAGAGCTGAGGAAAGAGCTCTGGCCTCTGAGGCCTGGTGAAGTGTCCGGCGGGCTCCGGATGAGGCTGGCGGGCAGGGGTGGGCACAGCAATGCCATTCTCTTTCCCCAGTTATGTCAGAGGGGCTTCCATTTTGGTAGGGCAGAAGCTTACCATCGGCAGACCCAAAGAGGGCCCTGCAGCCTCGGCCTTGAGCGATGTGAAGAGGCAGCCCCTTCCCAGGGTAGGGGACATCTGAATTCCCTCGCAGAAGTCCAATGAGTTGTACACAGGGTTCTTCCCACTTCTCTCAGGAGTGGAGGGATTCAAACTAACTGCTAAGCTGTCCCTGACAGCAGCCACCAGCCTGGGTTCCCAAGCCTGGAAGCCCCAACCCTCAGAATTGCTCCTGCCAGCTCTGGCTGCTGGAGAAAGAGCCCCTGAGTCAGACATCACTCTGAGGACACAAGCTGGCCTGGGGGCTCCCCTGGCAGAGAGCCTGAAGCCAGGGGCTAGGGCCATTTCCCTTCAGCTCAACAGTCTGGATAAAGTGTCCCCAATGCTGGGCTGGGCCCTGGCGGTAGAGATGAGCATGGTGCAGTCCCCACCCATGAGGGACTCATCGCCCGATGGGGGCAAAACACACACAGACCCTGGAGCACAACTTGGCTCCATCTAGGAAAGCAGGGAAGGCTTCTCAACAGAGGTGACGCCTGAGGATGGACAGGAGTTGATGCTCCAGCCCTCCCCGTCCGGGGGAATTCTAGCCATGTGGAGTCAGTCCCCTTCCCCTCTCGGCTCCCAAACGGCAGCGGTATCAGAACCACGGCCCCTCCGCTCCCTTCACACACAGCTTCCCCAGGAAAAGTCTTCTCTAGCAGCCTCCACGCCTCCTGCCTCTCCCTGACCCGTGTGCCCTGCCTCCTCCAGGCCCATGGCGACCCCCTGAGGACCCACCCAGGTATGCCAAGCTCCCCTTCCTGGGTGACCACACTGCCATCTGGTGCCTTTGTGTTCTTCAGATAGATACTCCCCTCCTCTTCTCAGGCCTGCCTTATGCAAGTCTGCTCCTCCTGCCTCGGAGTCCTGCCCCGAGCAGTGCCATGCCAGGAACGCCCCAGTCCCCCGACCCCATCCCTTGGAACTTTCTCTCCAGCTCTGAGGGCTCTTGTTCTCCCCAAGCCTTCCTGCAGTTCCCTGACCCCAATTCAAGATCCCCCATCATGGACATTGTGGCCCCTAATCTGTGTCTCCCCCTACACCCTACAACTCATTCAGCCTCAGCCACCCCACACTGACCCTTTCATTTTAAAACCCCCATATGAAAACCCCACCTGCTTCAGGAACCTTCCCAGACCACTCCTTCCAAATCTTACCGCTCTTTTACATATGCCTCCTTCTCCCCCACCCAGTGGCACTTGGGCTTCAGTTTTTATTACTGTGACTGACACTCACAAACATTAGCAGAATCCTGATGCTTGGGCTGCCTTAACCCCCTCAGGGGCTTTATCACTCATCATAGCTACTACTTCTTCAGCTCTGACCATGAGGTGGGCCCAATGCCAAGCCCATGACATATGTTTTTGGTTTTTTGGTGGTTGTTTTTTTCTACTAATTTAAATTTTATTTCATTTAACTTAATTGCATTTCCACTGCTGCAGGCAGCCTGACAAGAAAGGGCTACATAACATTCTTTCTCCGAAATGTAGTGTCTCCATGCTATGTTATCTCTCATCTTCAGGGCAGGCTGCAAGGTAGGGCTGTTATCACTTTACAGATGAGGAAACCGAGGCTCAAAGAGGTTCTCTGTTTTGTCCATGGTCACGCAGGTCTGACCCAGTGTCTGAGTTTTCCACCACACCAAGCTGCCTTTCTTTTGCCCAGAATTCATCCTTTGAATGACTATCAGATCAATAGCACTAAATCAGCTTGTCCTTTCAGCAGCTGAGGGAACATGGAACCCCAGAAATCTGACAACAGTGGAACTAGAGGTCCCTTCCACTCTTATTCTGTCTCACAGATAGGGACACTGAGGCTCAGAGGTACAACTTGCCATGTTAGTTCAGCCAAGCGGATATCAAACCAAAAAGCACTAAAAAGGGGTCTATGTATTGTCAGCCCCTAGGTTTAACGCTCATTAGGTTACAGGCTGCATGAACCACCCTTATTAGAAGGTATTAGAAGGTAAGTGTCTCCAAGGGGACCTGTCTGGGGATAATCCCTTTGTTACCGACACTCACACTATAAACCTATGTTGCTTTGAATAAAATCGCAAAACTCCAGCAGTTTGGACAGATATTTCAGGCAGCCACAGCTATGGAAGGACAGATGGAGCTGGCTTTACTCAGTCCCTAGAATACGGTGTAAAATAAAATTCATCACAGCTGCTAAACACAAGCCCTGCACCCCTCAGCCTCTTCTGGCCTCAATGTATGATCTTCTTCATCATCATCATCATCATCATCAGCAGCAGCAGCAGCAGCAGCAGCAGCAGCAGCAGCAGCAGCAGCAGCAGCATCCCCCCTTGCCACTTTACATTTTTCAAAGCACTTCCCCGTATTATTGCATGTTGTAATAGAATTTTAGGGATTGGTGATTTGGGGCTCGGAAAGGCTATGTGACTTGCTGGTTGAGGCTGGAGCTGGGTTATGGTCATTTTTGTTCAGCACATATTAAGCTCCCACAATGTGCCAGGAAAGACAGTTCCAGCTTTGCCACCAGCAGTGGGCTGGGTTGGAGGTTTCCCCACTGGTGCTCCCCTTAGGGGGTCTTTTCCCATAGTCCCCACCGTCTCCTCAAAGAAAGGGTGGCTCAGCCTCTTGAAGCTCAGAAGCACTAGGAACCCCTCTTTCCCAACACATCCCTGCTCTGGCGGGGCTCAGAGTCCCCCCCAGAAAAGGCTGCCTGTGAAGAAGACCCACCGTGAAGGGCTGCCCCAAGAACAGGGCTGAGGAGGGCCACCGACTCCAGCATCTTCTCATGCCTGCAGTCTGTGCAAACCTGCAGGGACTGCCATCCTCCAAGGAGTTCCCACCTTTCCCCACACTGTGCCCCCTCTTCCAGGGGCACACACGCTTCCCCCACTGACAGAGTCCTTCGTTTCAGGCCAGGCTGCTGGAGCCTGGGCTTCCCACTGGAGAATGCCCAAGCTTGCAAGATCTGAGCGCTGGCCACCCCTCACCACCCAAGGTTCCCATGGAGCACAGGAAAGACTGTACTGCCATCCCACCTTCTCCTCCTCCTCTTCAAGAGTCTAGTCCCAAACCGCCAGCACCTGCCAGCAGCAGAGTGCTTTTCCTGTCTGGGCTGCCACCGCAGTCCTCCTGGCCCTAGGTAGGAGCACCATCTTTGCTTTCTCCCTGCAGGCACGTGCTCCAGTAGGCAAGAGAGAATAAGAAATACGCTTCTCTCCTGGGGCTGAGGCTCCAGCTCTTCCTAGGGACTTTGGGACACCTGCTCTGGATGGGTTTGCAACTACTGCCTGTACCCCAAAGAGAAAGAGTAACATTCCACCTTTGGAAGGAACATGGTGGAGTGTTTCTAAGGTGCAGCTCTCTGTTTAATGAGAAGCAGGTGCAGTTTCTAAGATGTTTCGAAGATGCAGCCAAATCCTGTTTCATGTGAGAGAAGTTCCTGTTCGTACAAAGGCGGGGGTGGGGGTGGGGTGGGGGGTGTCTCACCATGCCGGCAATGCACTGAGAAAGGATCTGTTCCTTTGTCGACACGGAGGCAGGTACCCCACTGAGCCTCGTGACTCTGGGACTGTGGCAGGTCCACTTACTCCCCTCTAATTGCCCCAGCACGGGCTCAAGTGGGTTGAACCTGCACACTGATTGGAAAAACCTCTCTGCGAACTGGTGAGCACATCGCCCGCGTGGGTTGTTACTGGAGGCTTGTCACCTGCTTCAGGGACTTTCTCGTGAGCTCTCAGCCTCCACCTTGCCTGGAATTAACGACTACACAATACTGTCCCCTCATCCTCTCCAAGACGCAAAAAAGAAAAAAAAAAGGTGTCATCAGACCCTGGGGGACGCGCGGAAGCATGGAGCCTGGCGGCGCCCTAAGTTTCTTCTTTCTCCGCCAGCCCGTTCCGCGCCGATGCGCCCCGGTTTGCCCCGGCGCAATCCACCGCCCGCGCCACCCGAGTGGAGACCCGGGACTAAAACACGCTCAGAGCCCGGCACCTGCGGGCTTCTCGCGCTTGAATGGTACAAGGTCAGGGCTCCGCGTGTGGCCCCGGCGGTAGAGAGGCTGCTCCGGCTCGAACCACATGGCACGGCGGACTTCCCTGCAAACCAGCCCGGCCGGGGGCGCGCGGGCACGCGGAGGGTCCCGGCGGAGTCCGGGCCGGCCACTCACCATTCTGCAAGGGCGGCGACGACGACGACGACGGCGGCGACAGCAGCAGCGGCAGCAGCAGCGCCGAGAGAGCCAGTGGGGAGCGCATCGTGTCCTCGCCTCGGGGTCTGGAGCAGGTGTCTGCGGGGCTGGCGGAGGGTCCTTGCGTCGAGGCGGCGGGAGCGTAGGCGGCGTTCGGGGAGGCCTGGCGGTGGCCGCGGCGGCCCGCGGTGGCCCAGGGCTCCCGAGTCGCGCTCCGGCGGCCCTTCCTCCTCGCTGCTGCCGCAGAGCGGTGCTGGGGCGCGGAGCCAGCGGCAGAGGAGCGGCGGCGGCGACAGCTCTGGCGGTGTCTGCGCGGCGGCGGCCCCCGCCCGCGGTTGCGGCGACTCCCGTCCCGTCCGCGCCGGTCCCCGCCTCCTCCCCTCCCCCCTCTCTCCCCTCCCTCTCCCCCACCCCTTCCCCAGGAGCGCGCCCGCGGCGGTGATGGCCGGGCCGGGCGGGGCGGGCTGGGCGGGCGCTGGGCCGCGAACAATGAGCCGAGGAGGAAACTCCGCCCTGGAGCGCGGCGGGCGGGGAGCGCGGGCGGGCGGCCCCGGAGCCGCCGGGGCTGAGGGCTTGTGGGCGCGGGCCCCGCGCACAGGTGTCGCCCGCAGGGCTTCTGAGGGGATCCAGCGGGATGCCCCACACCCCCGAGGCCCGAGGACGCGCCAATCGCGAGCGAGGCGGACCCCAGCCTTGCGCGTTCGCTAATGACCTTCGCAGGCCTCCCGGGCCACAGCGCGTCCTGCAGCAGCGCCCGAGAAACGCGTCCCCCACCTGGCAGGTGCAACCCGCGCGACTTCCGAGCACGTCTGGGACGCGCTGGGCCACCTGGACCCACCCATTGGTTGCTTAACCTCTCCAAGCCTAGGCTCGTCACTGTGAGATGGAGGTGCTGGGTAAAATAAAGACAAAATATGCACGGATCGATTTGTGCCAGTCTGTGTTCTAAGTGCTTTACACATATTAATTCATTTGCTCTTCGCGACAGTCGTATTTTAAGCCTCGTTTTGCAGACAGGTAAATTGAGTCAAAAAGGGGCTAAGAAACTTGGTCAAGATCACATAACAGGTAAGTGGGAGACCTGCCTCTGAGAGTAGACAAATACTTTGCACAGTGCCTGCCGTGTAGTAACTGCTCAATAAGTATTAGTTATTCATGATCTTGCTCTATGAAGAACAGCAAAAAAGATTTAGGGCTTTGGACTCAAAACGTAGCTGTGCGGTGCTAGTCTATTAGCTGTAAATACCTGGGCGAGTTCTCTGTGCCTCAGTTCCATTCATCTGTAAAACAGGGATAACAAGACCTGCCTCGGAGGTTGCTGGCAGTTTGAGTATGGTAATACAGGAAGAGCACTTAGCCCGGGGCCAGGACCACATAAAGGAGGAGAGAAATTTGCAGCTTGGAGCTGGGGGGTGGGAGTTGGAGAATTCCTTGAACTGTTTACCTGGTGAAAGAACAAAGAAGCCACTCCCATCCCTCCCCCACCTTTTTTTTTTTTTTTTTTTTGCAGAAGCTTCTTGGGGATGCAGACCCTGGAGCCCCTACAGAGGAAGGACTTCAGCGGCGTCGGGATGCTGACCTGTACAGGGAGGGGTGACTAACCCTGGTTGGGGGAATGGGTGGCGTGGATTTGGCTCACGTGACTTCTGGGTTGCTAATCTGGAGTCTTTCTGCCAGATGGAGCTGGGGGCGGCGGGGGGGGCTCCCCAGGACCCATGCACGTCCCGGAGAGCTTGGCCTCCGTGAGCCCCTCAAGCCGGCTGCACACAGACGCTGCCTGCAGGGCACAGCGTCCGTGGAGTCGCGAAGGAAGCGCTGGAGCCCTGGCTGAGGTTCCGCGACAGCCGGCCTCGAGCTTGGGAAAGGCTGACGGAGCAGTTTTCCTCAGGAAGTTTCTGCAGGATCGTTCTGGCCCCGTTTTCCACGCCGCATACGGGAAAACAGAGGGTGTTCCGTATGAATACTCTGGGATGTGTGTGTGACTGGCTTTGATGTTTTTTTAGTCCTGTTCTCCTGACATCCATGTCAACGAAAGGCTTGTTTCTCTTCTGAAACCAAGCAATACGCTTAGAAAACTGGGATTTAAAAAATGTGTGTCGTATGTTCTCTGATTTAAACAGTGTTTCTGCACTCTATGAATCAATTTCTTTGAAAACTTAATCATGTTAACTTTGTAAAGGGAGAGCGTGTATTTCAAAGCTTGGGGAATTTTAAATTTACAGGTTTTGAGTTTGGTCCCACTTACCAGATCATGCAAAATTAAAATGGGAGCAGACACCTGGGCTTAGGAAATGGACTACTCTGTATGCAAAGACACTACGAAGTCAGAATTGTGCTGGAACCTCCTCAGTGTCCAACAGCGCGTGCGCTCTCCCGCCCCCCTCACCCCGCCCCATGCACAAAGGTGCTTTATGGAATGAGGCTCGGCTAGGCTTAGAGGTTCCCCGAGGTCAGTGAGCAGAGCTTTCCCCAGGTAACTGGCATGTGCCTTGGCCCTGCGTGGGTACTTCAAAATGTTTGTGGAAAAATAGAGTTAAAAGACAATATGAATCTTTCCGTGAACTTTTTGAAGTACCCTTGTATTTGGTATCATGCTCCAAGTAGTGAGTTCATTGGCTCAGAACACCTGAGCTTATAGTCGAAACTCAAAACACTTTATAGATGCCACTCCACTATCCTTCTGGGATTTATTACATTTTGGTTGTTTATATACATGCATTAGCTCCCCTATTTAAACATCTTAACATAGGGTCTTATACATCTTTTATTTCCTCAGACCACTCAAAACAATAGTTCACATCATTTATATAAAGAGAAGGAGATACAGATCTAGATCTGGATATATAGATATTAGACACTTAATGCAAGCATGAATCCCAACTGGGAAATATCACACAGGAACCTGTAATTTTTCCCACGGATCCTGTCAGTCAGTGTTAGGGCTCATGATTCGCAGCCCCCTGGGCAATTTGGTGATATTGCTGACCACATCCTTAAGTATGGGCTTGGTAAGTCCTCTTGATCCTCATCCTAAGAAACTTTCATCCCCAGTCACAACATCATCTAGGGGTGGGACAGAGCCTCCCTCCACACCTCACAATGAAAGGTGAGTACGTGCATTTGTCCATTCTGAGGCCACAGCACCTGCTCATAAGGAGCCAGGGATGCTCTTACCTGGAGTTCTACCCACTGATCTCTGAGTTCCTTAAGGGCCAGAGCAGTGTTTCGTCCATCTTGGAATCCAGAGTCCAGTACAGTGGTGCTGACCCCAAGAAGGTGCTCAGTACACAAAGGCTGAGTAGATGAAGTGGTTAGATTTTATCTCCAAGGTTGGGCTTCATCTATGAAGAACAGGTGGGGTATAAGTTGGGCACCTCACCCCAAGGTCATGCCCTTATGTATTATTATAACATCTGTTCTAACAGCAAGAGTGTGCCAGGTTCTGTGCACCACACACAAACATGGAGATTGGCCTCCACCCTCTGGGGGGAGAAGCAACATCTGTCTACAAACAGGGCGAAGATGTGGGAGGGGCTGGAACAAATGGCGTGGGCAGGCACGTAGGAAGAAGACAGCAGCTCAGCCTCGCCTGGGGAGGTCAAGGGAGGCTCCCAGAGGAGGGAACTAGGCCTTGGAGGAGGCATAGGACTTCACCAGGGTGAGAGAGAAAGGTAAGGCACTTGAGGCAGGTGGAGCAACACGTGAAAGTGAAGAGGGGAGCTGAGATCTGAGGGTATTTTGTCCTAAGCAGAGCTCAGGGTTTGTGGGGGGTGATGGGAGATGAGGCTGGAGAGGTGAACAAAGGCAAGATCTTCAGACAATGGAGAATCCCTGAAGGGTTATAATCTGGAAGGACAAAACCAACTTTCTGTGTGACTAGATCATTCCAGCTACATTGGTCTTAGGGATGGGGGGCGGATGTGAGGCTAGAGGTGAGTACATCGTTTTGGGAGGCTAGTGCAGCTGTCCTTGAAGGGTCTGAACTCAGACAGTGGTAGAGGGGAAGAAGTGGAGGGGCCTGATACAAGAGGTATTTGGGGACAGAATTGACAGGACTTAGCAAGCCCTTGGATGTGGATGTGGTGAGTGGTGTGCTGTGCTGAGGGCATAAAGACGTGGCAAGAGTCTAGGTTTCACACTTGGGCTACTGGGTGGATTATCTGAGTGCCATGGTTGGGTGGGAGAGTGATTGACACTAACTGCGATGAAGAATATAGGAAGAGAAGCAAATGTGGGAGAAAAAAATGATGAGTCCAATTCCCAACATGTTGACTCTGAAGACCTATGGCCATGCCTTGAAGTTTTATCCAAGACCAGACTCAGGGTTGCGGCTAGAAGTTCTGTCTGTGACACTGAAGCTCGGAACTGAGGCCAAGACTGGAAATAGAGACTCAAGAGCCATCAACGAGCAGGTGGGGTTATAGTCATGACTGTAGATGATTAGCCAGGAATATTCTTAGTGGAGAAGAGAAGAGGCTGAAGGCAGAGCCCTGCAAAAGGTTGGCATTTATGGAATGGGCTGGGGAAGGGGAGACGGAGAATGAATTGCTGAATAGGAGGTGAACCAAGGTAGAAGAGTGTCATGGAAATGGTGAGAGAATGTTTCAATAAGAAGGAGGTGGCCATGAAGTGTCACCTGCTGCAAGGACTGAAATCTACTGACTGAGTCTGGCAATGGAAGTGGCCTTGGGGATCTTACCCAGATGATTTTAGTGAGTGCAATAACTTGGGGGAGGGACTGGGAATGAGGAAACGGAGGCAGTGAGTGTGGGTGTGAAGGGAAGGAGGGAGAGAGTGGGGTTGGGGGAAAGGTGGGTGCGTTGGTTTAAAATTGGAGATGTGTACATGAGTGAGGGCTGGGAGGAGGAAGCCAAGTGACAGGGAGATGTGATGAGAGATGGGAGGGGAAGCAGAGCTACAGGGCCTAGCCTCAGGCCAAAGGTACTTCATTGATATAAAGCGTGGGATGGAGACGCTGCCCGTTATCAGGTGGGGAATGGCCTTGGAGTGAGTCAGCCTAGAATTTAATCCTCGCTAGGTGATTTAGTAGCTATGTGACCTTGACTTTTTACTTAACCTCTATGAGGCACAGTCTCCTCCTCTATGAAACAAATTATAGCATCAATCTTGCAGAATCCCTGTGAGAATTTGTGGGAGTGCATGATGCTAGATGGTGCTCATTAAGAGGCAGGTAATAGTCTTATGTCAGCAGAACTGCTCCAAAGCCCACTTTGCTCCTAGTGCTTTCACTCCTGTGAGGAGCCTGCCCCTCAGCAGACGTTCTCCCTCTCAGAAGCCCTGTGCCCTGGGTGGGAAGAGCAGGTCACGCCCCAGTGTGGCAGGAGGATAGGGGTTTCCACAGTGGTTGCATCTATTGTGGTCTGGGGCTGCAGGTTGCAAAATCACATTGCTCCTCCTGCTCAGATGCTATGGAGCTGCTTGTTTGTGGGCCCTCAAGATAAGGCCCAGCACTTATCCATGTTCTTTGGAATTTACAAACAGCCCAGATTCAGAAACAGCTCAAGGCTCAGTGGATGTTAGAGATCCCTTGGCCCAGAAGCCTCATCATACAGGATGAAGCCGAGGCCAGGAGAGTTGAGGTGATGTCCTGACACCCACAGTTTGCAAATGGCATAGGTTCCATCACTGGTCTAGAACTCCAGCTGCTGTTCTAACAACCCATCACCTCTTGGACAAGATTACCCTTACTCATGTGTCTGTGTCCCATGGCTGTTGTTCTCACAGCTGAAAAAGCCACAGGACCCCTAGCAGGAGCAAAAGATGTGCTGTGGAGCTGGAACCGGGGGAGGACGTTATGAATCGATTCCTAATAAGTTGAAATAAAAGAATGTTGCTTTTCCTCCCATGGATTTGTCACTCCTTTTCCCCTGGGTGACAGATCCTCCAATGATTACTCAAAACCCATCTTTTCCGAGCAGTGAGAAGCCCAAAAAAGGGGTTAATCTCCCAGAACCCTCAAGAGAGAGGCATTCCTTCCATTTGGGAAATTAACCCGAATTCGGGTTCTCTTCCTGCATTTATTCTCCAGACCATGAAGTTTCAGGAAGAGAACATGGGTGGGGTTTTTGCTAAGTATAGTTTAACAAGTTTAACAATAGAAGCTGGTAACATTCAGTAAGACAAGCAAGGTGACATTCCGTAATGTAATTTTCAAGAAGTTAAGTTGATCCACCTACAAAAGTTTGATCTTAGCAAACATTCCTTCTTACAGCAATTTTCCTGTATCTTTACATATCAATCAGTAACTGTCTGTCTTTGAGCCAGTAATTTTGCTGTGTTACAATTCTTTATCTTACAACAGAGACTATAGCCTGGGGAAAATTTCCTGTCCTTTGCAAGGTTAGCATTTGAAATTGCAAGGCTTTGGAAAACCAGGCCCTGTGAAATACATTTGCTTTATGTATACTCCACAAAAGAAGCCCAAGGCATCAGCTTCAGCTCAGTCTTCCTTATACCCCCATCCTACTTTCCAGTCTCACTTAGTCCCTGACCATCCCTCCCATCCCTCCACCTGGTACAATAAATACAGCATGCAATTGGCTTCTTCGACCCTGGAGATTGACCAGAGCCAGAGTCTGCTCTGGGGTGTACTCCATGGAGTTTTTCCTGTATTCTGGGCATGGTGCTAAACTCTTTACTTTCCTAACATGATGTGATCCTCGTGCAGTCTGGAAAGGTAAAATATTACCATCATCCCATCTCAGACATGAGGAAATGCAAACATTATTTCCCTACCGTCTACCTGCAGGTAGACGTGGCTTTGTTTGGTGGCCCTTCCCTGGGTGTTGACTGCATGCGTCTAGTTTCCCTATGAGCTCCAAGCTGAGGACAGGGCTGTGTCTCATTCTCCTTTGTTCCCTTGGCAGTCAGTGCCTGGCTCTTGCACCTCACCTCTCTCCTCTCCTGCCTTCCTACCCTCTGCTGCCAGAGTGTTGGCTTCAGAATAAGATGTGATTGTGTCCCTCACCTGTTCAAACTCTTCTCTGCCTTCCCGTTGCCCAGGCTTTCTAACATAGCATTCAAGGCCTTCCAAATTTGGGCCCCAGCTAACTTTTCCATCCTCTTCTCCCACCGCCTGGTAGAAGGCTCCTTAGATTCAACCATGACACTGTCTCTCACTCTCGGGTCTTGGCCAGTGCTGTTTCTTGTGCCTGGAGATCATCGGCTTCCCACCTGACATAGCATTTGAAGGTCAGGAATAACCACTTCCTCTTCGGGATTGTGTTTGCCTTCTGTGAGTGCCTTCATTCACTATCTGACTTCACATGTTTTTGTTGGTTATATGCATGTACAGACCTCAAGCTCTTTCTCTGAGGGCAAGAACCTCGCTTGATTTAATTGTGCGCCCGTTCCATAATTAGCACAGCATCTGGCACATGGCAAGTGCTCAGCAGTTGAGTACTTGGCATTAAGTAATGAGAACAAGGTGGGTAGGATCTGAGTTCACCGATCTTAGCATACGTGCTAGCACTGAGCTAGGTGTTTTTCGTGGATGGCCCATTTAATCTTCACAACTCCATGCGGTAGGTTCTATTATAATCCTGTTTTACTGATAAGGAAACAGAGACCTTTGTGGAAATTAAGTAACTTGCCTAAGATCACACAGCTGTTAAGCTGGGAAGTAAGGATTCATGCCCAGCAGCCTGACTCCTACAACTACCACGCTATTCAGACTTAATGAACGTGTGACCGCAAAGCCGTATTCCTTGTACTGTAACTTAGCCTGCTGTGTCTCATAATCATGGTTAAAAGATTAAAATCCTGAGGAGCAATCTAAAATATACTAAGCAGGTGAAGCAGACCTCTGGTGTTCTTCTCAATTCAAGGAAAGGCTGGGAATAGGCATGCACCCCCTCCTACATTTGTCAAAACCACTCCACCTTGTGTCTCCAAAGAAGTTCACGCACCTCAAATAAGAATGAGCATGGACTTAGCCTTACAGTTTCCAGTTACTGAACCTTTTTATACAATACATATGTGACCATGCCCTGCATTTAAGTTAATCACACATGAGAACTTTGTATTTAATCACAGGATTCTTCACATTTCTGGGCTACTTCCTCCATCTGCAAGAATCAGAATGGCCACCCCACCCCAGTGTTTCTACACTATTGCTCCCCACCTCTACCTTCACATGCCCATGGTGCTTCCAGAGTGTCTCAATGGGAGGATAATGTTAACGGGTTTTGTTCATCTTTCCTGGTAGCTTGATTGACAAAACCCAGACTCATGCAAGCCCATTATTACTTCTGCTCTTGGGGTATACACTTCATTTTCAGAGCTTTAGCTCTTGGAAAAGTATCTAGCTCAGATATCCTTCTCCTAGGCTACAGAATGAGTAAAACTAGAGCAGCCCCTCCAGGAGCCATAGGGACAGGGCTGCAGACTGGCAAAGGTCAACAAGCCAGCCCAGGTAGGGACAAACAGCAGCAATAGATCACAGATTTAGCAGTGGAGGTTCCCATGACTCCGTTAACCTCCAAGCATTGTTCTTCCCATGTCACCAGGGCATTTTGATAACATTTGCACACTAAAGTGCACAGCTGGGGCTGTGCAGTCTGTGTCTGTGCAGCAGGAGACAGCCAGAGCCCACAGCTCAGAGAGGGCAAGCCTGCAGCAAAGGCAGCTGGAGGGGCTGAAGGAAAAACCCAACCTCCCCTGCCTCCCACAATCACAAAGACTTTTGGTAAAGGACACGTGGGAATTCCAGAATTCTCAAATTGGAAAGAATCTTGACAATCACATAGCTCAGGGGCTTGAATAAAATCACTGACTCAGAATCCTAGAGCTTACGGAGCTCTCCCCATCTCTTCCCTCTAGCATGGATGGCTCACGCGTTTCTAGATTTATTTCTTTATGTGTGCAGGACTGGCCTCCCCACTACACTCAAAGCAACATAGGAGGGTGCGATGGTCAAAATCCAGTGGTTAGTTCCTCTGTCCTAAGGTGGGATCGCACTTATTCATTCTGAACGAGGTAGGTTCCATCCCTTTCATAGAGAATATCAAGAGAGTGGGTTTCTACAGCTTCCTTCACCTCTTAGGAGGGATCTAACACTCAATCTGTCCAAGTTCTTCCATATAGACTGCAAACTTACTGGATAAAATAGTTCAGACTCATTAGAAGAAAGCCTGAACCTAAGGTTAGTTAAAACATCTGGCTGGGAACCATTCCTCCCAAAAAGTTCACATCCCACCCCCTCACCTTTTGCTTTTCTAACAGCAACCACCACCGATAGGATCAAAGGATGGATTGTCTATGTAACTATTGAGTGCTGCGGGTTCAGCCTGTTGCTTTCTTTTACACAGAAATAGAGCTCTGATGCGTCCTCCCTTCTGCCCAATGCCCCACACATCCCCAAACCCCAGGTCTCCACACTGCAGACCACCCCAAGCTCCGCCTCCTCATTTTCCTCTGGTGACCTGTCAGCTTTTCCCTTTCCACTTTTGGAAACAAAAATCCACCTGAGGCAGTGAGGTTTTATTTGGAAATTGTAATGTATTGAGTACATGGAATGAAGCACTCTTTGGGCCACAGAAAGAGAGCCTGGAAGTGCCTGTCCAGTTTTCTAACCTTGAATTCAGTCCTTGAAGATGTTTTCTTCTTTGTGCATTGGGTTAAGTCTAATAATCACAGTCACTGTTTGCTGAGCATCTACTTTGTGCCAGGCCCTGTTTGAAGTACATTGCAACTATTACCTTATTTCATTTTCACAACAAACCTATGAGGAAGGAACTATTGTCTTCCTATTTTATAGATAAGAAAACTAAGGGGCTGGCAAGTTACCTCAGTTGGTTAGAGCACAGTGCTGATAACAACAAGGTCAAGGGTTCAGATTCCCAGATCCCCATACTGGCCAGCTGCGCCCAAAATAAATAAATAAAAAAGAAAACAGAGAACTAGCGGGCTTAATAACTTGCCCCAAATCATACAGGTGGTAAGTGGAGAGCTGGGCTTCAAACCCCAGGCAGTCAGCTGCCCATGCTGTTAACCACCCTGCAAGAACTGTACCTTTCAAGTGAGATCCCTTTTCTCCTTGCAATCCTTTTCATTCTTCAAGGCTCAGCTCAAAAGTGTCCCCGCTGTGAAGCCTATTTTCTGAACCTTCTTCCCTGTGGTACTTTATGCATAATGCCCTTGGAGCCCTTGCCATGTCTGGTGGCACCTAAGTCTGTCCTTCCCTCTCCCCACCTTCTCTTGCAGTAGAGGAACGATGTTGCCTTATGTCCATTGCTGATTCCCCACCTCCTAGAAGAAGCTCCACAAATGTTTGCTGATTGACATCATAATGATCAATAAGGTGGTAGATTCTGCCACAAGCAATTCTGGGGACCAGGGTGAGCATCACACGTAGTTGAGACTTTGGAGGATAGAGAATGAATGAAAGGCATGATATGGGACTTTTTAGAAACTTAGGATCAAGCTGGGAAGTTATACATGCATAACTTGAAACACATAGCTTAAGGCTTTGTGAAGCAACATATCAAGCAAGGCAGAAATGTGTATCTAGATATTGATTAGGAACATGGATCAACTTAAAACATTTTTTTGGAGTAGGTAGTGCTATGATTAGAATGTCTATGTCCTTCTAAAATTCATACATTGAAGCTTAATCACCAAGATGATGATATTAGGAGGTAATGAGGTCATGAGGTCTCTGCCCTCATGTGTAGAATTAGTGCCCTTATGAAAGAGGCATCAGAGAGTTGGACCCCACCTGCCAACCTTTATTTGTCCTTTCTTTTTGGAAGCGGAGAGCAAGCCCTCACCAGACACCAAATCTGCTGACACCTTGACCTTGGACCTCCCAACCTCCAGAGCTGTGAGCAATAAGTTTCTATTATCTATAAATTACCCACTCTAAGGTCTTCTGTTATAGCAGCACAAATAGACTAAGACAGGTAATAATTCATGTGGTTCCAAAAGTATAAATGGAATATAGTGACTACTCTCCTCACTTCATCCCTCAGCCACTCATTCTCCTACCCACAGACAACCAACACTATTAACTTCTTTTGTCTTCTTCCAGTGATATTTTATGCATATGCCAGAAAAAATATATACAACATATTTTAGCTATAAACATATGTATGTAACATATTTTATATATGAATTTTTATGGATTGACTTTGGCTGGGGATATTCAATAATGTAACAGGTCCTCAATTAAAATCCAGCATTTAATAAGCTTGCTATGTGCTCATGCTGTGTTGGCAACTGGACCCATAAGATGAATATAACAGAGCACTAGAACCCTGTCTGCAAAGAGCTCCCACCTTGGATGAGCTGAGACAGGGGCCAGGGGGCAGGAACAGGGAGGTAAGGGAGAAGATGGGGTGGAATTAAGTTTTAAAGGAGAATTAATCACTTTTCTCTACTTTCTGCCCTGGGAAACTAATCAGAAAATGAGTCATTGTAAAGCAAATCATATTTTCTCCCTAAAAATAATGCTGCAGTTGGAGGTTACATTCTGAAGTAGGAATTTGGCATCAAAAAACAGATATGACTGGAGATGTCATAAGAGCAAAAAACTATAAAACTTTATAACCACTTAAAATAATAAACTTATGCTCCAAGGCTTTTAAAAAATGTATATAAATGTACCGATCATATTGATTATACAAAAGGCCCAATGAATCATAAAATGTACAGGCAGCACGTAAAAAATATAACATTGCTGTCTCATAAATTTTCCCTTAAGACTGATAGATAGCTTATGATAAGCACTAATTAAAAGATCAATTAATAACACTTCTCTCTGCCCTTCACAGAAATTAGAAAGGCTTTTTGAGAATAATTTGAAGATATTTTAAGATAATGATTTGGAGGCATTTTTGGGCCGTAATAGTTTAATAGTTTAATAAATTTTGAGAGACTTTTTAGGAGTCCAAATCTCATTAAAAACTTATCCAAGAGAGTTTGAACCACTGCCTAATTCTTCTCCCAATAATTTTTTTAAAGGAAACAGAAATGTTCAAAATCACTCCTTTGGCTTTATCATTGCCCTCAAAATGACAGCAAAATTTTTTGAGCACTAACTTTGTGCTAGACACTGGGGATTAAAAAGAAAAAGGAATAAGACATGGCTTCTTCCTGGAAGAATTTACAGGTGGTTGGCTAGTTGTTAATGTTGGTAATGAGAATGGCTGCCCTTTTGAATGTTTATACTATAACAGGCTAAACATTAGATACCCTTAGTTTATTTAATGTTCGTGGTAGGAGGAAGATGGTTTTGTTGTACCTATTTTGGAGAAGAGGAAACCCTTTGAACTCACCCAGGTATTACAGATTGAATTGCGTCCCCAGAAAGAGATGTGTTGAAGTCCTAACCCCCAGTACCTCAGAGTGCCACCTTATTTGGAAATAGGGTCACTGCAGATATAATTAGTTAAGATAAGGTCATACTGGAGTAGGATAGACCCTTAATCCCATATGACTGTTGTACTTATAAGAAGAGGAGAAGACACGGAGAGCAGAATGCCATGTGGAGACACAGAGACACCCAGGGAGAAGACAACCATGTGAAGACAGAGGCAGAGCTGTATCTACAAGCCAAGGAATGCCAAGGATTGCTGGCTGTCACCTAAAGCTAGGAGACAATCATGGGACAGGTTCTTCCTCAGAGTCCTAAGAAAGATCAACATTGCCAACACCCTGTTTCAGACTCCTGGCCTCCAGAACTGTGAGACAATCATTGTTTTAAGCCACCTGTTTTGTGGTACTTTGTTACTGCAGCCCTCAGACACTAATACACCAAGTCACACAGCTGGTGAGGTGGAGCCAGTGCTGGCTCGGCCTCCTGAGCCCACGCTCTCAAATGCCACCATGTGGAGTGAGAGAAGTTCCTGGAAGAGCAGTCACATCCTTCTGTGGAAGGATGGGGAGGAGCAGCCACCTCTGCCTGCAGGTGGAATCAGGGAAGGCTTCTAGAGGAGGAAACTTTTGAGTTGGGTCTTGCTGGTTCTGTAGGAGTTTGCCGGGGCAGAGGCGGGGGGTGGAAGGGCATGCTGGGCAGAAGGATCAGCACGTGTGAGGTGAGAGGTGGCTGTGCAGGAGGGAGTTGGGGAGACAACAGCAGGTTTGTAGAGATGGTGGCAAGTTTTGTCCCCAAAAGAATCCTTTCAAAGCAAGGACCGAGTCCCCGTTTCTTTTCTTCACCTTCTCCTACCTCTTTGAGGTAGTTGAGGCAGAGGTCCACTCCCAAGCACCGGCTCCAGCCCCACCGGCCTTCCTCTGCCCACTCTTCCAACCTTGGAGCCTTTGCTCTCCCCGTCCTGCGGCTGACCCTTCTGGTCCTCAAGTCTTGGCCCAAAGGTTACCTCCTCAGAGAGGCCTCAGAAGCACTCTCTGCCTCCCAGATGGCATCCCCAGACCCATGACCACACTTTGTTTTCCTTATAGCACTTTTTATTATCCAAAACCATCTCATTATAATTTATATATACTCTTTGTCATCTGTCCCCCTCCCACCCCTGCTTAAGCTTAAGCTCCATGTGAGCAGGGACCGGATCTGGCATGTCCCCAGAATTGAAGGTGGGTCTGGGACTTAGGATGACTAGAGATTTGTTGAATAAATTTCCTACCAGTGAAAGCAATTTAAAAAATAAGACAGATGGCCCCAGAAGGGCCTATGACTGAAGGGATCCAACAGAGGCACTGTGGGTGGGCATTCAGGCATGGAAAACAATTACACCAAAACACCTTGAAACTCTGAGAATGGGTCTGTGCAGAGCTGGGGCCCTGATTGAAAGCTAGCCTGTGTTTCCTCTGGGACTCAGGTCTATCAGAGGCAGGCCTTTACCTGCATGAGAGTTCACAAGCCTCCTGGCAAGGAATTCATCCTAGGGAGTGAGACAAGCTCACACATCGCTTAGGCGCTAAAACAGGGTCAGAGAGAAGACTCAGTTCTGAGGCCGGAAAGTGTCTGTTTCCAAGGCTGTCCTGTGGCCCAGCTCCTCAGGGCTGAATCATAGAGAAAATGAAAACGAAAAGAGATGCTCGAGTAACATCTCCACTGGGCAGTGAGAGGGCACACTGGCATCAGTGGCCCAGGCTGGGAGGGCCAGAGGCTTTATCAAGGACAGACAGTAGCACTGCACACGTCGCCATCAACAGTGGTGGAGTGTCCATTGCTGCAGGGACCTGGAGGGTGACCACACACGTTTAGGTACGTTGTGCCCTGGTGTGGACTTGGCCTGCCCAGAACGTGTAGTGCCTTCTCCTAACTAGCACAGAGGTGCCATCTGGCCTGGAACCCTGGCAGGAGGGCAGGATACTGTTGGCCAGACAGGAGAACTATGCTCTTACGCAAGGCACTCCCGAGTGTTGGTCGTGAGCCCTACTGGGTGGGAGCAGGGAAATACTGTCCTTTACAGTCTTTGTGGCTCTTTTTCACTCCTGGACTGGTTTTGTCTGGGAAAACAGAGTAGCGACTGTTCCTAAGACTATTAAATTATCCTTCCTTAACCTTGAGTGTCAGAGGCACTTCCTGGCCCTTGCTGTCAGAGCACTTCATGCTTCAGTGGTGAGCCAGAAAGGAAGTCGACGGAACTGGAGCTGTGAGGGGTTTCCCACCCATTTGGTGAGACTGGACAGTTTGCCTGTCCCTTCCGGTGCCCACCACAGGCAAGAGATCAGGCTGGCTGAGTGAGTCCCTACCTTCCAGGAGCTTGCGGTCTACTTGGAGAGGCAAGATGCAGAGCACGCTCATGACTGAGATGGAGCAGATGCTTCAGAGTCCATGCAGAAGCAGAGCTGGAAACGTCTCAGCCATCCGCATGGAGCAGGGAGAGGGATTTTCACCAGTGACTAAGGCTTCTTGTTCAACGAGAGGTGTGACCTCGACAAGAACTTTTGCAGAAAGAACAATTGTTGAGTTTTCATCTGTAACAGGCCCTGTGTTACATGTAGGTGCTTCATATAAATTATGACACTTAATTCTTACAGCAACACTTATACAGATAATAAGACTGATGCCTAAGGGAGAGGCCCACTCTGCTCCACAGCCCAGTGAGACCAAAGCCAAGGGCCTTGGAGGAATAAAGTACATTGATCCCATGAGAACAGCATCCTTGTAGATGCCTTTTTCTTTCATCATTAAATCCTCAGGGCCTAACTCAGAGCCCAGAGCATAGTAAGCGTTCAACAAATCCCCCCAGAATGAGTGAAAACAGGGCCAAAATACTGTGGTTTATGACATAAGAGCATTTCCATGTGCAGAGACTCCCTTTATCCTCAGGTTAATCTTGTGAAGGAGGATTAGAGCAGATATTATTGCTGCTGTTGTGCTATGATTACTACTGTTGTTGTTGTTGTATTATTACTACTATTGTTGCATTATTAATCATTCTCCTTTTGCAGCTGAGAGAAATATGACTGGGAGCTCAGAGAGACTAAGTTTGCCCAGGGTCAGTCAGTAAAGGCTGCCAGAGCTCATGATCTAGCTCAGGTCTTCTGAGGTCAAATCCCAGGTTTTTCCCAGTCCATTCGGCAAACAAAGTGAGCCAGAATCCATAACTACCTACTTTATTCTCCTAAGGAGCTCAGGTCTTATTTCAGACTCCAAGATTGCTTCCTCCTGCCTCTGCCTCAGTTTCTCTCTCTACTTAAAGATAAACCTGTCATCAACGCTCACCATCCTGGCTTCCCTGCAGCCCCTCAAGCCCAGATGGTTGATATACTGGAAAAAGTGCTTGGCTGGAAAATCCATACTGGAAAATAACTCAGTCCTACCTGGTCTGCCATATGTGCGCAGTACTGTCTCAGGACTGGAGAGTCGATTCAGCAAAACATAGTTCGTGGAAGGGCTCTGTAAATTTCCAAGTCTGTGAAAATGTTAATTATTAACATTTTTTTGAGCATCTGCTCCCTGGAATTCCTCGAGAAATGTCGGGGGCTTCCAAATCACACCCTGAGGAGGGGGGACATCTAATTAATATCTCATCCCTGTCTTTCCATGGGAATGATGGGCTGGGGCTCTGTGTAAGAAGGTGAAGGAGGCTGCAAGGAAGGGAAAGAACAGGATGCTTTGTAGGAAAAGGGCAGAGGAGGAGGATTTTGTCAAATAAGCATGCTAGCCTGGCCAGCTTCTGACCTTGCACCTTAGCTCAGAAATAAACTTGCATGAGGCAGAATTTTATTCTGAATTTTAATTCTGAATATTTATAAGTGATTTTTTGCATAGAAGAGAGGAAGTTATCTTATTTAATAATAATTTGTTAAATTCATACTACGTA
Organism: Cynocephalus volans; assembly: GCF_027409185.1. NCBI lineage: Eukaryota > Metazoa > Chordata > Mammalia > Dermoptera > Cynocephalidae > Cynocephalus > Cynocephalus volans. The sequence goes on along the minus strand of NC_084465.1, from coordinate 24,785,666 downwards.
TCATGAAGGCAAATAAAGACACATGAAAAATGGACCTCAGCGTTCTGGATCTCAGCTTTCTGATAACTTCCTCTCTCTAGAATAGAGTCAAGAACAAGGAAGGAAAAAAAGTCATTGATTAGTGAGAAATACGCCACAAGTATGCACATAAACTCATGCACTTGTGTATTTACTCTGGGCCTATTTACTAGTAATTTGCACATATTCCTAGCAGATTAAGAATTCATAAATTTGAAAAAGAGAGAGTTGCTACTATGAATGAACCCATAAACAGTGGTCTATAATTAGCCTAAAAACAAGGTAGGAGAGAAGCAAACCTACAAAAACGTATGAGAACACAAAAAGTCAGCTGTGACTTAGTGTGTGGGACAAATCGTCTTATGTACCTCAATAACTTTTGTATTGACATCACCGGGTGGCCTCAAGGTACAGAACAAATCATGGAACCGCAGAACATGAGAACTGAGATGAACACCGCACATCAGGCCGACCTCTGTGAGCCAGAGAGGTGAAGGAACTCACCCCAGGTTACACAAGCAGCCAGGCAGCATGAGGAATGGAACCCAGATCTCTCGGACCCCCCTGGTCAGGGTTTTTCTACTGCTCCGCAAGGGACTCATAACCCCAAGTTTCTAAGAAAAGCTCAAATGCTGTTCTACATCTTCTGAGACAGTAGGATATGGATTCCCTTTGGAGAGATTTCCACCATAAATGATGATGATGAAGAAAAGACTGGGAGTATAAAGGGACCCCACGTGTACCTTGCCCACAAACACACACGCCAGCTATCTGGAAGCAGAGACTGACCCTGAGGAAGCCGGCAACAAAGGTTTTCCATGGTAGGAAGGAGTGGTCTTTCTTTTAAGGTGCTCACACTGACATTGGGGGTTGGGGCCTGCAGACCAGGCCACAAGAACCCAAGGTGGGGGTTGGTGCCAGGAAGGCTGACGCATGGGCAGGTTGTCATTCCCTGAAATGTGCCAGGGGAGTGTGGGGCACATTTCATCAGGTATATAAATACCAGGCAGACTCATTATTGGCTGTACGTGCCACGTTATTTTAATTTGGCAATCCTGCCCCAGCGGTGGGCATCCTGCCAGTCTGCATTCCCACATCCTGCTGCTGGCTTCTGGGCCCACCCGCTTCTATATTGAGGAGCTGCTCTCCATAAATAAAGAACAGGAGTCAGGCACGAAAGAAAGGCTGTTTTGAGCACCGAGAAGGCTGTCACATGGGCCAACAAAGGGCAGGAAGTACCGGGCGGTGGCTCTTGTGTCCGTCCCTGGGCCTAGCTCACCTGGCTGGGTTATGGGGCCTTTGTGCAAAAAATGTCAGACCCAAGTCCCGAGCTTCCTGCCATTTGTCAGGCTGTGCCGTGACCTGGAGTTCACCGAAATGCTTGCTGCTTCCAACAATACACACATACATCCTTTGGAAAAATTCTCTCTCTGTCTCCTGTCCAGGCAGCAGTGGCTTTTTATGGAAGTGGCTGGAGGGATCAGGGCTGAGCAGTGGAAAGTTAAGATTGGAGTTCTGTCCTGAAGAAGCCCGGCTCAGATAGGGAGAGGACAGAACGGCGTCCCTGGGGTGGGGGACTGAAGCCCTGGGTTCTCACCCCAGGAGCTGTGAAGCCAGGGGCTGGGGATGTCTGCTTCTGTGACTCATTTGCTTCCTGCTCCTGCCTAACCCTCCAGATGCCCCATCCCATCTGCCTCCCCAGAGGCTCAAGGACTTCACTGCCCATGAGTGGGAAACAGTGTCATGGACTCCTGAGTGCCTAGAGTCGAGTTTCTAGGAGCACAAAATCAGGATGAATGTCTGAGACAGAGTCTAAAGGGATGGAAGTCTGGGTGTAGGGTTCAGCCATGTGTCTGGCTCCCAGGCATGATCTTGTCAGAAGAGACTCACGGTAGCTTTTCTATAGCCAACAACCAAACAGGGATCAAGCAAACGCTGCTCCATTCACTTTAGCTCACTCAGCCCTGGTGAGAGGCTGTGACGGTGGCTCCCAAACACTGGCATGGACGTTGATGAAGTGGTCTGAAGAAAAAATGACATGGGATGAATTTTCTGTTTTGCTAAAATTTATTCCATCGAAAGGACTATCCTTTTATTCTGAGATTGTGTTCTGAAACAAAGAAAAAGAAAAATGTGTTTTTTTATCCTTCTGAGCTTATTTAAATTTTTTTTTTTTTTAAAGATGATCAGTAAGGGGATCTTAACCCTTGACTTGGTGTTGTCAGCACCACGCTTTCCAAGTGAGCTAAACGGCCATCCGTATATAGGAATCTGAACCCGTGGCCGAACCCGTGGCCTTGGTGTTATCAGCACCACACTCTCCCAAGTGAGCCATGGGCTGGCCCCTGAGTTTATTTAATTTTAAGGGTTGTCCTTTATTCTGGGATTATGTTCTTTTTACTTTCTTCGTGTTAAAATTTGCTCTCATTTATGACAACGCAGTAATAGAAATGTATTTGTTTAATAAAATAAAAAGTGTGGCAATCCTACACTAGTCTTCCAAACAAAAACAAAAACAGAAACAACAGACTGGTTTGTGAAGTCCACAAATCTAGGAGCCACTGCCACGGGGGATTTAGAAGATGTGGGAGACAGGTTGTTGCCCTCAAGGAGCTTATGACATGGTTGAAGGGCCACAAGACCTGTAATGTGACACGTTATAAAACCTGCAGGGATTCTGTGCAAAGGTGTGTGGCAGAAGCTACTCATGCTATTGGAGCTCAGAGGGAGGCTGGTTAGTGGAAGCATCTGTCATATTGGTCCATAGGAAGTGCTCAATTAATAATGGCTGAATAGACAAATGACAGGAAGGCATAGAAGACGATTTAGCAAAACTGGGTCTTGGAGGGAGAAGAGATCTTGACCAGGTGGAGGAAATACTGAAGGGTGTTCTTGGTCAGGGAGCCAGCTCAGGCCGAGTCATGGAGGACCCCAAGAGCATGCTTGTGTGGGGGCTGCAAGGGGCAACACTTGTTGGAGTCGTGGGATAAGATGTTAAATAAATGGAGGTGCGCCTTGAGAGCCAGACAGACTTGACACAGCCAGACGGAGGGAGCTATGGAAAGTTCTTGAGCAGGGAAGTGCCTGGGTGAAATAGTAGTTGAATATTTCTCCAGCAGCTGTGCATAGGAGGCCTGGAATCCCAGATGCCAGGGAAATGCTGTCAGAGGCCTCTGACCTGGAAGGGATGGGGATGGGCTTGGGCAATGGTGCTGGTGGGGGGCACTGCCAGGATGCTCAGGGGACAGGGAGGTGACTGGGATTTAGTCCGTCAGTCTTGAAACTCCCTCGGGCACTCTCCTGGGCACAAGCTGCAGCTGGGGAACCTGATGGAGGAGGAGGTGCTGGGCCTCCCCAGGAAGGTCTGCAGCCTGGCCTTATAACATGTGGAATTCAGGTCTGGATTAAGGGAGGAAGAACCGCCAGGGATGAGTGGCCACTCTCCCTGGAAGGGGGTGGAGGTGGCTGTCAGGCAGGCTCCGCCCAGCCAGAAGCCTAGATAACCCTGAGCTATTTCGGGAAGAAAGCCCTAAGGAGATAAACAGGCTGGTGGCCAGAAGATGGGCAGATAACCTGTGCTTATCCCCAGGAAAGGCGCGGGGAGCTCTTGGGGACAGGGTTCTCCAAGACAGGAAGGTGCCACAGTGCGTCAGAGGGAGAGCAGGAGGGGCTGGAGCAGGCCGTGGGGGGCTGCGGCTCTCGCTGGGGAGGGGGCAGCTCACACGCTGGCCCAGTCTCCCCTGACAGGAAGGAGTCCTTGTGATGCTGATGGGTTCCCTGAGGTCACCCAAAGTCCCAAACCTCATTCTGGATCTGAATGCCCAACAGCAGCACCAGAGACTGAAGGCCTCTGATGTCTTATTCTTTCAGGTTGTTCACAAGTCAGTTGCTTGCATTTCTTGGAGCTCAACTCTAGTGTGGTGAAGTGCATGTGTGTGTGTGTGTGTGTGTGTGTGTGTGTGTGTGTGTGTGTGTGTGTGTGCGCACGCGTGTGTGTTCTGGGGGAGGTGTTGTGTGAAGGCTGCTGGTTATGGTTGGAGTGCCATGTGCAGTGGGCACAGTGTGGGGCTGGTGGTGGCATGTGTGTCTGTGTGGGTGTGTGTGTGCAGGTGGTGTGTGGGTTGGGAGGGTGTGTGGGGTAGCATATGAGGGTAGTATGTGGTGCAGCGTGTGGGGGTAGTGTGTGGTGCAATGTGTGTGTGCGTGGTGTGGGTCAGTGTGTGGTACATTATGGGGGGGTGTGGTGAGTGTGTGCCATGGTGTGACCCAGCTCCCACCCACGTCATTCTTAAAAGCAGAGCTGGGGTCACAGCTGCTCCGGGTGCCTCCAGGCTCTGGGCTAAGTGTCCCTCAGAGCATGGTCTCCATGCCTCAGGCTGTCACAGAAGCCTCATGATTCAGTTCCCACCTCTTCAACCCCCTTGTCCCTCACTGTCACAGGCCCTCCTTGTCTCCTGTGCACAGGCCACGTTTTCCAGCATCTGGGCCTCCCCTTTGCACAGCCTCCTCTCTGGGGAGGGCCCTGCCCAGTCTCTGCACCTTAGAAAGCGTCTCTGGCCCTTCCCCAGCTCTGCACGGAAGGCTGCAGGTGTAGCTGAGTGCTGCCCACACTTGGGCTGAAACTCCCCAAGGACCAGGAGCAGGAGGGCTGGGATGCACTGGCCCCTCTCACCCTGGAAGCCCCTCTGGGCCACCAGGGAGCTCTGCAGCGTCTGCACCTGCCTCTCCTTCCCATCGCTGTCATAAAAGGACCTCGCAGGCTGGATGTGTCTACAAGAGAACTTCACACCCTCATGGCCACACCCACTTCTGTGTCTCAGTTCCTGACTTTCCCGAGGGCCCTGCCAGCCTAGCTGCACCCAGGCCAAAACATTGGGCCTTCCTCAGGCTCCCCTGTCCCTACTCCCTAAATCCAATCACTGACCACATTTGTCCAGTTCCTTCTTCCTTGTCACCATGTATCCTCTTCCTGTCTCACCCAGACTGGGCTTTCATTTCCTCTTGATCAGACTACAATAATAACAGCAAATATTCGTGAAACATTTTTTAGATTCAGTGTCAGAGACTGAACCTATCAACACCTCCAAGGAGTTTATGGCCTCAGTTCCTGACCACACCAGAGATAAAGCTGCAGTGGACATCCAGGGTGCAGCCCCTTGTGGAAGAGCTGGGCTGTACCCAAGGACTGTCACATGGCACTGTAGGACGTCTGCACTGCCATGTTCCCAGCTCGCATTTCTTACTACGGTGCTGAGCACTTCTTCCTGTGCTCATTAGCTATATAGTCTGTTCCTATCTCTTGCCCATTTCTATTGGGTTGCTGCCCTCTCCTCACTGACTTCTAGGAGTCCTTTGTACATTCTAGATATTAGAATATATCTGGAATTAGAATAAAATCCATGTTGATTTCAGGCCTGGATTCCCTTTCCACCACCCATCTACTAACTTTGCTTACAGTATGCTTTATTGGCAGTGAAACTTGTCTTGATGTAATGAAACTCAATCTTTTCAACTTTGGTACATGATGCTGAAGTCTTTGGATGTCCTTTCCAGTTTCTAAGTCACAAAATATTCAATTTCTTGTACTAACTTTATATTTTTATTCATATTGAGTGTTTTCCAGAGTGACAGGTATTCTGCAAAGAGCTCTGTAGACACTAGCTAAATAGGTGGAGACTGTTTTAGATACTTTACATGTATTAACCCACTTAATCTGCATAACAACCCTATGAGGTAGGAACTATTATTACTTATGAGGAAACTAAGGTACTGGGAAGTTAAGTAACTTCTCTAGCGTCACACAGGTAATGAGTTGAAGAATCAAGGAGTCGGGCTGTAGAGACTGTGTTCTCAGCCTCTGTGCTAAACCATCTCTTAGCTGATCTTCACAGCAGTCCTTAGACAGGAAAACAGGTGCCACCCCTGCAGTGCCTTACCTCACAGCCCTTGCCAGTGGCAAAGGCAGTGTGATCCCAGACCTGTGCCCCGAGCCACCGCACTGTTGTCTTAGCCTCAGCTCCTGCTGGGAAAGAACCTCTGAGGCCTGGAACCAGGTGTTTCATTTTGGGAAGCATTCCCAGAGAATACAAGAGGGGGACTGGAGAAAGTGAATGGGGAAGGAAGGTGAGCCAAACCAAGGATGAGCTTTCAGGCTGGTTGCTTCTGTGGGCGGCCGGGGCTCCCTCCTGCTGGGAACCTCTGACGAGTACCTAGAATGGGTGTCAGAATCATCCCCAGGAAGAGTGGAAGGGGACAGCGTTGATCCACCAGCTCCTGTCCCTCAAGGGTCTGACCAAGTGTTATCCTATCACAAGTGTGAGTGTCCAGAGTGCCCATCTTGGTCACAGAGGAGCCCTGGGGCAGAAGCAAGAGGGTCCCAGGTGCAGCTGAGTGGAGGTGCCATCAGAGGACACCTGGGCAAAGCTGGGCACTGCAGTCAGGGCTGGGAGAAGGTGGGTGAGAGCAGGAGGGGCCCAGGTGCTGCCAGCGCTAGTGCAACTGACACCTGCCACACGGTCTCCTGAAGCTTTTCTTCCCCTGTGCCCGTCTCACTTCTGCAAGCAGACAGCTGGCTTCTTCTGGCAGGTCGACACTTTAGCTTCTTGATCTTTGTTTCCTCCATGGTGCCCCAGCATGGTGCTGGGGACAGAGCAGATGCTGTGATAATAACACCATCCTTTTACTGAGCACCTTTCATGGTCCAGGCACCAGGGTGGGTTCTCTACAGATACCATGGACTTTAATCCTGGCATATTCTAACTGCTTTACAGATGGGGACACTGAAGCTAAGAGATTAGGGACTCAGCTCAGCAGAGCTGAGATCAGAATCCAGGCTGGAGCCAAGCAGGGGCCCAGAGCTTGCTCTGTGCTGTCTGGAGGGGGAGCTCCCAGTTTCCCCTGCCTGGACCAGGGAGACTGATGGACATGGCTATTGTGAAGCCCTCTAGGCAGAGGAAATAGCTAAAGGCTTAACAAAGGCCCAGGGGCAGGAGAGCCAGGGCTCGTGTAAGGAATAGCAGTTTGGCCAAGTGCAGGAAACTTGCGAAGGGCCTTCCCACAAATAGTTGCCATTTTGGGAGGAGGCACGGGGAGGAGGTTGCCGCAGGGAGGGTGTAACCTTCTGCAGTTTAGCTGGCAACGGGTGGGGGAGTGCGAGTTGGACTTCAAAAAGCCCCTGTCACACTGCAGTCTCCTTGAGAGCAGGAATCCCTGCTTCTCCTTCTTTGTGTTAGGGAGAGACAGAGAGATGCCACTGGGTGTGTATAGGGGTATGTGTGACCCTTCCTCACGGACATGGAGGGTGGGAAGATAAGCCTGGAGTCTGACAGGGTGGGGACTGCTCTTGCCGGGTCTCAGCTAATCCTTCTGTCCCTCCTACCCTCACCCACCCACCAGACCTACCATCCCACTTGCTTTTTACTACTTCCATTACTGGCTTTCAGCAAAGAGTCTGAAAGTCTCTGGGGAAAGGGGCTCCATCATGTCACGTAGGCACAGAAGGGTTGGCCCCCCCACTGATTCCCACAAGCTGCGACCCTGCCCTGGCATGCACAATTCAAAGGCCGCAGGAACGGAAGAAGGGACAAGAGCGTATCCCTGGACCTGTGGCCGTGTTGGCCAGCCCTTTGCCAAAGAGTGACAGGTAGAATTTGTCCTTGGTCTTCCTCCTGCATGTCCCTTTCCTGACTTTGGCAAATTTTCTGCCTCTGCAGGTAACTGGCCTTGTACTTTGCCTCCTTTAGCCTGGCCCTGGTCCCAGGCTCCTGGCTCATCACACTCCCCTTCAATCCCTCCTCCAAGAGGAGGCCACCGTTGATGGTCAGCTGTGTATGTTTGTCCTCTCTCTCTCTCTCTCTTTTTTTTTTTTTTTTTGTCTTTTTCGTGACCGGCACTCAGCCAGTGAGTGTACCGGCCATTCCTATATAGGATCCGAACCCGCGGCAGGAGCTTCGCCGCGCTCCCAGTGCCAAACTCTCCCGAGTGCGCCACGGGCTCGGCCCATCTCTCTCTCTCTCTTTATGCGCGCGCGCGCATGCATGCGCACACACACATACACACACACACACACACACATATATATTTACATGCATATGTGTATATGTACCTATATATGCAAAAAACCTATGTGTATTTGTATACATATATATTTTTCAAAAACAGGATCATACAGTGTACATTAATGTTCAGATTCCTCCCCTGCCTCAATAGTATCATGGCCATTTTTCCATGGACTAACACAGACCCAATTCATTCTTCTCAATGGCTGTGTAATGTTTTATTACATACCCATGCCATAATATTTTTAACAGATTCTCTTCTCATTGTTTACTGAGGTCCTGTCATGGACAAGGCTCTGTTCCTAGGGACCAGAATTGGCATTCTAGTAAGGGAAACTGAAAACATACAAGTAATTAACTCGATAAGCAGGAGTATTGTGGATAGTGTTAAGTGTTATGAGAAAAATAAGACAGGGACTGGGGGCTTTGGAGAAAGTGGCATTATGGAGGTGATATTTGAGAGCACAAACTCTAACTTCTGGACAACACGTAAGATGCATACTCCAGTTATGTCAGTTTTGTGCTAGGACACACACTGCTGATGGCACCTTCAGTCCATGTGATGTACATGGTAGAGATGGCTGTGGGACCTTCACCTCAGATGGGATGAGCGCTGGGACACTAGTCTTCCCTCTCACCCAGTGTCCCTGGGGGTGGTGGCACCTGGTCCAAGGTGGATGCCAAAGGACAGTGCACAGGCTGCTCAGTGGGCATGACAGGACATTGGGCCAGGCCCAGCTTTAGTACTTCCTCACCCTGCTGCTTTAGGGCCATTATGTTGTGACCTCTCAAAGTGACAAGGTGCTTTCTTGTTTGTAAAGCAAATGGAATGACTCTCTGCCTCTGCTTTCACAAGATAATGCATGTGAAAGTGCTTTAAGAGAGGAAAGTATCTGCATTGGTTTGGTAGGGCTGCCATAACAAAGTGCCATAAACTAGATGGCTTCAAATGTGAGTTTATTGTCTCACAGTTCTGGAGGCCAGAAGTCCAAAATTGATGTGTCGACAGGGTTAGTTCCTTCTTGGGGGCTCCAAGAAAGAAAGAATCTGTTCCATGCCTCTCTCCTAGTTTCTGGCAGCTGGCAGTAATCCCTGGCATTCTTCAGCTGTGACACCATCACTCCAATCTCTGCCACTGTCATCACATGGCATTTTCCGTGTGTGTCTGTGCCCAAATTGCCCTCTTCTTGTAACGGCACCAGTCATTGGATTAGGGCCCACCCTAATGACCTCATATTAACTTGATTACATCTGTAAATATCCTATTTCCAAATAAGGCCACAATTATAGGTCCCGGAAGTTAGGACTTGAGCATATCTTTTTCGGGGGACATAATTCCACCCACATGGTATCTAATATCTTCATCATCAGCACCATTATTGTCGTCATCATCACAAAAAAATCAATGTTAAAAACCAAACATACCAAAAATGCATTATCAGCAGACTGGCTCTGCTTGTTTTTGTATGGGATTGTGTAGTCATCCACTTTGACCCTAGAAAGGTAGTGATAGATTTGCAAGAGCATGGGAGAGACAGAGACAGGGTCCTGCTCATTTCTTCTCAAACCACAGGTGTACATACATGACCTGGGGTCTTATCAATTGTAGACCCTGCTTCAGGGGTCTGGGGCAGTTTGACATTTTGCATTTCTGTCAAGCTTCTGGGTGATGCCTCTGTTGCTGCCCCATGGACCATGCTGTGAGTAGCAAGGGTCTGATGGACTTTTACCATACAGGCCACTGCCCTGTCTAAGGCCCACATATTGGTCACCTTTAAGGGGATTGGCTGTGTCCTTCTCTCACGTTCTCTTCTTCCCATGACTTTCATGATTTCAGGAGCCAACGTAGCAGGCTTCATGCATGTTAGTTCCTGCCTAGGTGGTCCCAGCTGTGAGGTCCTTCCCTACCTAAGACATCCCTCCACATGGCATGCCACACACTGTCTTTTCTTAGCCTCCATTAGTATTCCAGGGACTGTCCTCGCCAATGGTGGGACGCACTGGGGAGAAGCCCAGAGGAAACTCAGCTGAAAGAAAAACCACAAACACATCAGAACAAAAAACCCATACATTCAGCCAAAAGACCCCCAATTCCTGGACTCCATCCAGACCCGTCCCTTTATTATTTTTGTTCTCCTTCCTCTTTAACTAGATCTTGCCTGAAAACAGCCTGGGCGTTGCTAAGGTAACGCCTTAGAGCCTCCCTGAACACATCATTGTTTCATTCCAGCAGCAGCAGTCAGGAGGAATTTGCTATTTGTTTAAGAGATGAAAGCCACAAACTTCCCCACATTCTTCTCCAGTTTTATTCCCCTTTAGTGGTAGGGCCCAGCTAGAGGGGAGCACATTGAGTGGAGGGGACTCATGGGACCCAACAATATAATGAGTTCTGCGATGATCCTCACTACTCAGGGACAGAGAGATCTGGGATTTCTCTTGACTGGATCTGGAGGAAGAAGTGTCCTCATGTGAGAGTCTGGGAAGGACATGATGGGACAGGAAAGCCTCTCAGTGATGCTTCCTCCAGTCTCAAATCTGCAGCTGGTGAATTGACCCAAACCTCCCCCAGGGCCTCAGTTTCACAGATTGTAACTTGAGGAAGGATGCTAGGGACCCACTGAGCAGCACAGTCAACCAGTATGTATAACACATGAAAATAGGCAACGAGACTCAAAACGAGGGCTGGCTTCCATGGGACCCAGAGAAGCCACAACCAGGAAGAGCTGAAATCAGCAAAGAGCCAGTTTCATGAGGAATGGAATTTGGTCTGAGGGCATCCATACAGGTGCCATTTAACAAGCTTTACCAGAGCCCACTGCGCGCCTGTGGCTCCTGCTAGGTAGGGACTGCGATGCAGAGGTACGAGGTGACAGAGGCCCAGGGGCTGTACATCCCCCTGGAGGTGTAGCTACTTGAGAGCAGGAGGGCACAGACCCCACTATCCACTCTGTCCCTGCTTCCTTCCTGTGCCATTCTGCTTCTCTCACTGACCACCACCTGAATCCCCCTGTTTTACACCAAGAAGAATTTGTTTGGTTCAGGTAATCACTAGCTCCTGAGTCAGGCTACCTCATAGGACACTGGCCCACCAGTAGAGCAGCAACCTCCAGGTCAGGTGCCCACCCTTTATCCAGTCAGCTGTGGCCCAAGTGATGACACTCAGAAGGTGCAGCGTGGTCTTTAAAGGGGGCTGCATCTGAGGCAGGTCTTCGAGGTGTGTCCATTCATCCAGTATGAGCCATGTGATAAAAGTGACGCTTTGAGAGGAATTCTAGGAAGAGAGTAAAGCCGTCTAATAAGAAAGCATGACAAATTTTGTGCTGTGATGTGACGTGTGATAGGTTCTCTCCTCTGTCATCCTGTGGAGACTGGTGAAATGCATGTCACTCACCCGTATTGCTCATGTTAGACTTGTGCTTTTGGAGAGAGGTTGGCCATGCCGACTCTGTCTGGCCTCCAGAAGGTCACAGGTTTAGAACAGAGGCTGTCTCTGGGGACCTAGTCACAACTGGTTACCTACAGAAAACCTTGAGAAGTTTGTCAGTGACTGGAGGGAGAAAATAGGATGCCTTTGTGGGGGTAGCCGGAACATCTGTTCATTGCAGAAATAGCAGAGAGACAAACACAAATACACACCTGGACAGCGAGGGATAGAGGTAGAGGCTCCTAGAGACACAGAGACACACATATACAGAGAGAGACACACGGAGCCAGAGAGATAGAGACAGAGACAGAGATACAGACATAAAGACATACAGAGAGACACACACAGGGGCACACTCACACCCGCTGAAACAAGCAGAGAGGTAGGAGAGCTTGTGGCTCAAGTGGAGCTAGTCTATTGGAAGTGAGCCCTGCACTGTCCCCGTCTTGTGCAAAGAGGAAGGGCCACCTTTCTGATGCTCAGGATTTCATTGTAAAGTATTTGCTGAGCTCATCTCAGGAGGGGAGGGCTGAGGTGAGTCAATATAATCCCTTTTCATTGGAAAATGTGTTCCTTAAAGTTGAAAAGCAAAAAGCCAAAAACCAGAAAAGCAGGACCACAATGCTTTTGGAGAAGTTGCCAGAATGTAGATGAGTTCTAAGCATCTGTTTAGGCTGTGGCCCCAGCACTCAGAAGGACCCCCCTCAGGGAACACTGGACAGCATCTGTGACACTGGCCAGTGTCTGGAGAAATGACCAGTCTGGTCAGAGAGCCCACATTGCTCAGAAGGGTTGCTGTCATCTGCCTGTGGTTTTCACCATGCAGCCACCCATAGGGTTCCTTTGAATGGCAAAGGAACTTGGATGCTAGATTCCAGCCACAGCCAGTCCCCAGGGGCAGGGCCAGCACTGAACACCCGAAGGACTGAACGGATGAGTTGTCCCTGCAGTGAAATGTGGAGCTCACACTTAGCCTCAGGTTGTCATATCTGGAAGGCACCTTAGAGGTCTTCTAGTCCAAGCCTCTCCTTTTTCAGGGGGAAAAGACCGAAGCCCAGAGGTGAAGTGATTCCCTGGAGGTCCTGCAATGGGTTAAGAGTGCCCTGGCAAACTCATTTACCAAAGCCGCTCTCCTTAACTTAGGCCAGTTTTCTTTTGACCTCTTGGAAGGGGATCAGGTCTGGAGGCAGGTAGTGGGTGGGCAAAACCTGACAATGTGTACAAAGGTCCCTGACAGAGGTCGCTGAAAGGGTATTGGCAAACTGTCCAAGAAACTACTGCTTTATTTTTTGCAGGATTCTCCTCCTTTGGGCCTTTATGAAGACTTCATTACGGTTACAAAGGGGATAGGGTGACGCAGGCAACCCCCTTCTCAGTAACAGAAAACGATGAAAAACACAGCCCTTCAGAGTGTAGGTGATCTGGGGTCCCAGAACCAGGATGAAGTGAACCGAGAAAATCAGCGGATGGTTTTCAAGGGCAGGCTGTGGAGTTAGTCACAGCAGGGAGGCTCCTGGCCACCCTCCTCCGGCAGTGGCTTGTGAAACAGTTGATTGGGGTGCAAAGTGGCGTCTGGTGGGAGGGAGTGGGCAATTCATCTGGGAATGAAAGCATGAGGATCTCAGATTGGTAATGAGGGGGGGGACCCTCGTTCACAATCTCTGCAAAAGCCCGGCTGGACAGACAGGTACGTGGAAATCTGAAATGACTGGCCCAGGGGGCTTCCGGCTAACCTCCTGATGGAACTTAGCATGGCGTCCCTGTCCCTTATTAATGTTCTTACACAGAACACGCTTAACCTGTGGTGTCCTTACTATTCCCAGGATGGGGAGTCAAGGGACATGACCAAACTCTTCTTCACGTTGGGCGGGGGGTAGGAACGTGGCTTCAGAGTCCACTGTGGTTTGCTTGAGGTCTTGCAGGGTCGTCAGGACCCAGGTGTCCTGCTCCCCATTGTGTCCACCTGCCACACAGGTGCCTAGAGGCTCTTCCGGAGCCCAGGGAGATGGGGAGGGCTGCTCTTCTCTGAAAGGGGCGTCCCATTCACACCACTTATGACTCAGGCCTAGGGAAATGCAGGGAAGGAGGAGCAAAAGGAAACAAACCTCCATATCCCCCTACCCCCAGTGACTCACTTCATCGTTGAGATGGAAACACGGCGCCTGAGTCTTTCAGTTGCTGCTAGGATGTTCCTTTTGAATGCAAAGGAGAGACGGGGAACTCAGCAGAGTAAATGTGGGTCTCCATCTCAATGCCCTGAGACAAAGGCCAAAAATGTGAGGAATTTCCAAAGTGCCTCCTTCCAACAGCATCTCCCCCACCCTCTGGCTCTGCGCCACGGGCGCTGAGGATGGGATGTCGCTTGGCTGTCTTCTCTGGCTCGGCCTGGCAGCTGCCCATACACTAAAAGCTCGTGTTTGAGTGGAATAGAATTAGGGATCGCTCTGCTCAGCCCCTGCTCTTGTCCTCATGTAAGGAGAACCTTCTGTGACCCGGAGGGTCGCTGCGCCTTGGTACCGGTACTTGGCGGGGACGTCGGCATGGGGCAGGGCCCAGCCTTGCACACTCGCCCCCACGAGAGCAGCGCCGGGATGGCGGGTCACGCGATGGAAGCCCCCACCCACTCCGGGGCAGTGGGGACATTTTCACTTTCTGAGGACGGCCCTTAAGAGGAGCCCTCATTTGGCTCACAGCTCTCTGATCTCCTTCCCCAGTGGAGGCTGAACCAAGGGGGGTAAGCTTCCATCACATCGTGAGGACTGAAGAAGGAACACACAGAAGTCTCACGTGAAGACATCTACAAGGGACAGAGAGTGACCTGATGTACCAGGGCTGTTGGCAGCCCGGGCGGGATCTGCCCACCTCACTGTGCCAGCTTATTTAACCTAACCTCCCCTCCCTTCTCTGCAAGACACCTGGTTCTTTGGGGGTCACTGCCATCCCTCAGAAGGTGAGAAAAAGCAGAAAAGATGACAACCTGGAGATAACCTTTGGGGAGGGGGGATTGGTTGTGACAATAACTGGATTGTACACCCTTTGGAGGGCTGCTCCAGTTACCACATGACAGTATGAGTGAGGTGGCCTCCCTCACTGCTGTGACCTGCCAACCTGGTGGACTTGCCTAGTTTCTTCCTGCTCCCTTCTGGCGGACAGAATGCTGTCAGGTACCAGCTTAGTTGTACCATTGCCAGCTTCAGAACTGCAGTAGCAACCTCTGGCCAGGAATCTCAGTGTGCAACCTAAAGAAAAACAAAAAAATTTCACCCCAAGACATACTGGCCATTCGGAGGGGCTGAGATCCACAGGAATAGTTTTGAAAAGCTGTCTTTTGTGGGGGAGATTTGCATCTGTAGAGAAGATCTACATTAGTGAGATAAACAGAAAGGTAAAGAGCAGATGCAAACAGGCTTTGTCTGAGCCCCACCAAATCCCCTGCATGTAGGAAAGATTATCTCACAGGAAAAGGAGAGGAAAGGTCTGACAAACACAGGCTACCACCTATTTGTTCTGAGAGCTGCTACTACGGGGTTTGCTTTGCTTCTCAAGACCGCCTTCTCCCCTATGTCTTTCCTCCTCCCTTCCTCCCGCGACCTGTCTTGCCTTGCTCCAGGCCTCTATTCTTTCTGTAACCTCAGGATGCTATCAAATCTTCAGCCATCTGGTCCCTCTTCTGAGCCTCACACTTTGCGTATGACTGCCATACACACGCGTGCATATAATGAATTTGCACGCTTTTTCTCCTATTGATCTGCCTTTTGCCAGTTGATTTTCAGCTAATCTTCAGAGTGTGAAGGGGAAGTTTTCCCTTGGCCCTTACACACTCAGGCCCCATGGCAGCCCAGGGTCCCCTTCTCCCAGCCCTTACAACTCACCCCCATGGCCCTTCGACATGACTGCTAGTGTATCCCACCCCTCCCCTCTTCTCCCCTTTTTTTTTTTTTTTTGTCGTTTTTTCGTGACCGGCACTCAGCCAGTGAGTGCACCGGGCAGTCCTATATAGGATCCGAACCTGCGGCGGGAGCGTCGCCGCGCTCCCAGCGCAGCACTCTACCAAGTGCGCCACGGGCTCGGCCCTTGCATGTGACATTTCACAAACTCCCTACTCCTTCACTGCTCATCACATTCAGCACATTCACCGTCCAGCTCAGTCACTTTTCCTCTAGGAGACTTCTATGACAATCCCCCACCCTCCACTCTCCCCGCTGCCTCCTGGTATCAGGCCAAACTGGCCTCAGAATCCCACTCTGCTTGCCACTGTGTTAGTTGCTTACTGTTGCTGACTGTTTGAGCCTCTTTTTTCCTCATCTGTGTAATGGTAAAAACGGTTACCCACTTTACAGGTCTTATGATCATGTGAGATAATGACAGGATCATGGAAGGCACCCATCAAACGTCTTCCCTCTTTTTTCCTGCATTCTTTCAGATTTGCTGCATTCAGTCTGCATTGCTTCATTGGTAGTTTTTGCTTCGGAACTGTCTTTGGGAACTCAAGCATATATTGGTTGTCTCAATTGGTCTGTAAGCTCCTTGAGGTCCGGGGAGACCACTGTTCCAGTTGTTCTCAAAGTGAGGTCCCCTGACCAGCCACAGCAACAGCAGCACCTAAGAGTTTGTTGGAAATACAGATTTCTGGCTCCATTCCAGTCCTAAGGCGCCACTAACTCTGAGGGTGGGCCCACGAATCTGTGTTTTATTAGGCCCTCAAATGCTCAAGTTTGAGAAACACTGCTGTATTCTGTTGCTTGAGACATGAATGGTCTGAAGAATAGTACGGGACTCACCAAGCTGCATGGGCTTCAAAAAGCCAATCAACTCGCTCTCTACTCTGATATGGTCCCTGTCAGCAGCCCCTTCTCAGAACTAGCTCTCCATTCAGTCCCTGGAGATAGGCATCTTTCAAACAGCTCCTTTTTTTCTCAGTCATTGGAAGAGAAAAAAAGTTTCTTCTGTGAGCTTTGTCTGTGCGAGTTCTCTTATTGAAATTTCATGGCAGCCAGGAGCTTGGATGACTGTGGACAGAAGAAGTATATGTGGTCCCCAAAGACCAGCTGTCTGGCATGTATGCCTTGGCCCTGTTGCTCTGAGCCAGTGTCAGGACTTCCCAGAAGGCAGCGCCAGGTGGAGGGAGGGAATTCAGGATGTACATGCTTAGCCTTTGTGGACCCCAGGGGGACAACCCACCCTGCACCCCAGGCAGCTTTCCTTTTGGCCAAGATGGGTGAGCCTGGTGTGAATGGAGACCCTGTTCTGAAGCCCTCCCTAGAGTCAGAGCCACACACAGGGGCTGTTAGCAAGGTGCCTCACAACAGAGGTGGCATTGAGCGTGACTGATGGCTCACAGGCAGAGGTGGGGTCTGGCGGACGTGTGGCATTGTGGAACAACATTGCTGCCCCTCCTGACCCTGCTTCAGCTGGGGAAGGGATGCTCAGAGGTCTCTGCTCAGAGGGCATATGCTAAGAGTCACATCATCTATAGCTGAAGCTGCCCTGGCCCCCCTCTGGGGCACAGAAATGAATGAAGGGGACGACATGTGCACCCCTGGAGCAAGCTTGTGTGCTGGACAGGAAGCGGTTAGAGACAGCTGCTAGAGACAGTGCCACGGCACCACTCCTGTGGGGCTACGCTACAGGACAGGGTGGGTGCCACGTGCCTCTGTGGAGGGGATAGGACCCCTCCTGCCCCCTTCTAAGGGGTCACTGAGAGATGAGGAGGTGCTGCAGCCTTGCTGAGGGGCAGTGCAGAAGCTACAAGCCAGGGACACAAAGCACCTGCCCAGGGGCCATCAGGACAAGGGGTGATGACAGGGGTGGCATGGCAGGTTCAATCCTTCCAAAGGAAAGGGGTATCCCTCCCCCATATATAGACACACCCTCTCTCTGTCCACCTACAGCCAACACTCATTTACTCAAGGCTGTTGATCAATGAATTAGCCAGATCCCTGATTTGCTCTCTGACTGTCTCTCTCTTTTTGAGCTGTGTTCTTGTCTAGGGTGACCAACTGTCCTGGTCTACTCAGGACCAAAGGATTTCCCAGGACACAGATGTGCATGTATGTATGCATACACATACTTGGTTGTGCACATGTAGATGCACGCCCAGCTCTTTCCCTGCTCATTTCCGTATGTGCTCCAGTAGAATGTCACCTCCTTCAGGGAAGAGTTGTTTTCCTTTATTCTTCTGTATTAGCTACCACATGGAAGGCTCAGTAAGTGTTTGCTGATAAACGAATAAATGATCAAATTAAGGGGCTGGCTGGTAATCTCATTTGGTTAGAGCGCAGTATTATAACACCAAGGTCAAAGGTTCAGATCCCCATACCAGCCACCCAGCAAAAAAAAAAGCAAAAAAAAAGCGAATTATTCCTATTCGGGGGAGAGACCTAGGGAAGACTTCGTGGAAGAGGGGGCCTAAGAGATTGGTGTGCATATTTCAAGGGAGAGATTGAGCCACTGGTGGCCTTCTGGGAGGGAGCCGTTTTTGGCACCAGGTAGACCCAGGCCTGAGCGTCTCCTGTTCGGCCACCCCTGCCCTCGCTCTGTCCCGCCCTACTGTCTCCACAGCCAGCCTGTGTCAGCATTCCTCATGTCTGCTCTCTGTCAGGGCCAGGCTGGGTGGCTGTCGCTGTCATGCCGTGGTGACATGCAGTGGTGATGCACTGCTCTCCTCCAGAGCTTGTTTTTTTCCTGAGCTCATTGACAGGCAGGCGCAGGAGAGTGGGGGAGCAGTCCTGCAGGCCTTGAGTGCCCAGCCCTCTCAAAGTGACGGGGGCCTCGGTGCCACTTGATTTTCAGGGAAAGCGCTGCTGTGCTTTCAGGCTTCCACCAGAGAGAAACAAGTACTCCCAACCAGGTCACCTTGGGGCACTGGTGGGTTTGTGTGTGGCGTCACTCGTGGGGCATCCATTTCCCTCCTTCAGAGGCCCCCCCTGGGGCCCTGCCCAGGCCTCTGAGGTGGCCGGTGAACCCTCACCAGATCTGGGCAGGGGGAGAGCCCAGGAGGCTTCCAGAGAAGAGGCTGGGGGTGCTGGAAGGACTCAGCTAACCAGGGCAGGCCGAGGCCGCCTGTGCAAATGCCAGGACCCCAGGGCCTTTCTGCTCCCTGCCCCAGCCCCGGCACACCTTCTTCTACCCCACCTTCCTTCTCCTCTTTTCTCCCCACTCTGCCCTGTCTGCACCTCAGCTTCTCCTCGCCAGCTGGCAGTCCCTGCCTCTTGGCCCAGGAGAGGATGCCGTGGGTGGAAGGGTCTCCACCCTGGCTACCCCATTACCCTGCTTTGTTTTCTTTGGGGTACTTATTACAACCTGAAATCGATCAGCTATTTATCTGTGTACTGCTTTCTGCTTGCCTCCCTCACTTGAATGGAATGAGGGCAGAGACTAGTCCATTCACGGCTTGCTACGCCCCAGCACTTAGCAACTGCCTGGTACATCATAATTTATGAGTGAATGAACAAGGCCAGATCATCAGTCCCCTGTGGCAGACCAGGCTCTGTGCAGGGTGCGCTGTTCATTAACCTTGCAACAGACCCACAGATGTAGTCCTTGTTTTTCATATGAAGACCACTCAGCTAATAAGACCCTGACTCCAAACCCGGGGCTTATGGCTACTGGGTTACATCTCAGTTTCCTAAACCTAAATTAGGACATTTCAGTCTTGGCTCCCAGTCCAGGACTATTTCTATCTTACCATTTTGCCTCTCTGGCTTTCCCTTAGCTCCGTTCTTTATCTGAAGAGCATCTGTTATTTAAAGGTCAGAGTTTGTATCCTCATGTGAAGTCTAAATGTAAAGCCTAATGTTTTTGGTGGCTGGCTGGTACAAGGGTCTGAATGGATACTCTTGCTTGGTGTTGTGATATCATACTCTAACCAACTGAACTAAGCAGCCAGCCCGAAACGTAAAGCCTAAACAATGGTCCCTGTGGTTTTCGAGGGACTAGGAAAGATATTACAAAATGCAGAGGTGATGGCGAAAGACAGATGACCCTCCAGGTCTATTCACACTGGAGCACAAAGTATCAGAACGGTCTTTTCTTCTGGGGGTCCAGCATCAAATAGTCAATTCAAGTGTGTTTAGTGCTCATGAGAGAGGGACAGAGTTATGCCAAACACGACCCATGACTTTAAGGAGCAAACAGCCTCGTTTCTCAGTGGGAAGATTTAGGTACTGGACACGCAGAGACACGACTCTGAGTTCACCAAATCCTGCTTCCCGTCTCTCTTCCTCGGCACATAGGAAGACTACATTTCCCAGATAGACTTACAATTGGATCTGGTGCCAGAAGAGTCCTGATGGATGAGATGTGACTTTGGAAGTCACATGTTTAAGATGACATCCTCACATGTTGGCATTAGCCTGGAAGTGCCAAGTAGAACCACCCAATACTCACTGGGCAGTGATTCGTATTTGAGGTTTGTTACTATAGCACAGGCTACCCATCCTGGCAAGAAAATCAGCAGAAAGAAAACAAGCTTTAACCAACTTCAAAAACAAACTAAACTGAAACAGTTGCTTAGAGGTACATACATGTGTATTGAAAATAGACTGAAAAGCAAGGGAATGTTAAAGAAAAATTTTAAAACGCCGTTTTCGCTCAGGTGGAGGATGGAGAGGTTGTGATTAGAAGGGCGCAAAGGGACCTTCAAATGTGTTGGTGACATTTTCTTTGTTAAGCAGGGTCATTCACACATGAATATTCATATTGCTTTTATATGTTATTTGTATTTTTATTTGTATAGAAATAATGTATAATGAAAATTTAAAAACAGATCGGTGCTTTATATCATTTGTATAAAAAATCTGTGTGTGTATAAATATGTGTGTGTTTGTGTGTGTGTGTGTGTGTGTGTGTGTATCCCTATCCTATTTACATACAGATGGCCCATCTGGAATGGGGAAGGAGGGTAAGTGTCTAAGGAAAGGAGTGTGAAAAGGGGAGTGGACCACCTGTAAAGCCAGTAGCCCTGCAGGTAGGAGCTGAGAAAAGATAAAGAGCCATCGACAGAGCGAAGGATTGGCCGGAAGCAGGATCACAGCTGGGACCGTGAGGTTGGGGAGTTGATTGTGTGTCATAGTCTGTGTGGGAAAACAACGGCATGCACAAAGAAGGTTATTGCAGAGAGTTTAATAAAGGGGCTATTTACAATAGGTGGGAAGGGTTAAGGGAAACCAACAAGAGATGGCACAGCCTAACAATAGCGACAGCTGGGAGCCATCACTGCCACCTGGCTTGAGGGGGCCTGGGCAGGGGGAGCTGCACAGAGAGGGCTAGCTGCAGGATCGCAGGCCCGACGGCCACCCAAGGGAGCAGAGCCGCTGGAACACATGTCCTAGGCTCACCCTCCTCCTACCTTTCCGTCTCCTCCTGGGTGTCCCACCCGCTGAACCCAACCGGAAGCCAGGGGGAAGCCCATTCCAACAGTGCACAGGAGAAGAAAGCTTTGTTGAGAAGTAGTTTCCATAATGTCAGAATCCTGTATCAGGCTGGTCCCTCAGCCCAAATCAAGGCAGTGGCACCAAACTGTAGGAGTTC
Source organism: Cynocephalus volans (assembly GCF_027409185.1). Taxonomy (NCBI): domain Eukaryota; kingdom Metazoa; phylum Chordata; class Mammalia; order Dermoptera; family Cynocephalidae; genus Cynocephalus; species Cynocephalus volans. The sequence goes on along the minus strand of NC_084465.1, from coordinate 24,764,636 downwards.
TCACTGTATTCGTCACCACTAGGCACCTGCAAACAAACAAACAAACAAAAGCCAGTTTCACTCAAGAATGTTTTCGATGAAGCAGTAAGAAGTATTAATTTTGTTGTCTGAGCCCATGATTTGTTCTGCATGTGCTGAAACAGGAAGTACCCGTGAACTTCGAGCGCTCACTGCAGCAGGATGGTCGTCTTCAGGAAAGAAGATGTGTGAGTTTTTTTGAGTTACAAGATGAACTAGTCCCTTTCTTTGTGGAACCTCATTTTCTTACTTGAAAGAATGACTGACAAACTGTGGTTGTTCAGACTTGGATATTTTGTAAATATTCTGTTGAAAATGAGCACAGCGAGCCTGTCACTTCACTGAAAACAATGATAGTATTTGTGGCCAATTATACAATTTCAGCTTTAAAGCAGACATTAGAATTTTGCAAAATGTATCTGCTGCTGTGAGTTTGATAGCTGTCTGATACTAAAAGGCCTTTCTGGTAAGATTAGTGTTGATGGTCATGAATGTGGCTTTTCTATAAAATGGGCCCTCACTTGGAAGATTTTTATAATTCAGTAAACCGATATTTTTCAAATGACCCAAGCATGTGAGTATAAAATCATGCATAGATAAGAGATCCATTCAGAATGCAAGAGAGACTAACATATTTTCCTGTAAGAGTGTGTAAAAAGTTCACTGATATATGGTTTCAGATTCCACATTGCAAGCTACCTTTAAGAAATGACCACTTGTTGAGTTTTTTGTGTGGTATCAAAGAATATCCAGTATTATCTGAAATGGCTATGAAAATACTCCTCCCTTTTTCAACTACAAATCTGCAAAAACAGCTTTTCTTCATATATTTCAAACAAAACAATGTATCACAGCAGATTGACTGCAGAAGCAGATATGAGAACCCAGCTGTCTTCTATTAAGCCAGGCAACAGAGATTTACAGACATGTAAAACAATGCCACTCTTGTCATAAATATATTTTTTGCTTTATAATAAATAATTTTTATTAAAATATGTTATTTATTAATTTGATAAATTATGTTTAATAAAAATAAGTTTTAAATGTATTGAATAAAATATGTTAACACATAATGGGTTTATTGTTATTTTAAATAAATAAATGTTTAATTTTTTGTTTTAATTTCTAACATGGCAAATGTCAGCACATATAATCCAGCTATTCAGGGTCCTCTACACTATTTAAGAATGTGAAGGAGTCCTGAAACCCAAAAGTTTGAGAACAACCGCAACCAAGGGAACGTAGTACAGGTACCTAGTTCTGAGATTATTGGAATTGCAGAAAGGTCAGAGGGTGGCGAGGAATGTAGGATTGTTGGGAAATTGCTACTGCCCTTGAGACTGGAGGAACAAGGCAGAACGTGGAGTTCCAGTGCCCATGAGCAGGAACTGCCCTTTGGGACCTGGCATCACAAAGGAAGACCATCTGGCAGGGTGGGAGCCCAGAGTCAGAGGTACCTGGTGGGAAGCAGGATGATGGCAGGGGCTGCCTGGTGGGAGCTGATGGAAGAGGACCCTGCCCAAAGCCGAGAGGAGCGGGGAGAAATGCCCTGTTTGCTTGCATTCTCCTGTTCCCCAATTTCCTGGGACAACGCTGTTTGGAAGCTAGTTTACAACACAGCTTAGAGAACAGAGCTTGCAGAAAGCAGTGCCACTGTAGCTCACGGCACAGAGCAGGAGAAGGCTAAGAATAGATCTGGGAGCAACAGGCAAAGGACTGGCACAGAAAAGGAAGGAGATAACCAGAGGTTGGTTTGAGGGAGCCACAGGGGTGAGAAAAGGATGCTCATGATGGGAGAATCTCATCCTGGTGTGGGGGGAGCCAAAGGAGAGGAAGACAGGGGTGAACCCAGTTCAGGGAGGAATAGGTGCAGAAGGGAAAGGGTGGTAGACTCTGGGCAGATTGGTTGGCCTTGGAGACAGTGGCCCCCGGATCTAGAGTTTCCATATGACAAGGCTTAGATCATGTAGTTGATTGGAACTGGAAACAGGGACCTTGTTTAGAAATCGTTTGCAAGCTCCTCTTACTGAGGTTCTGTTTATTTGGGGAGATTTTTGGATATTGGGCATGGAACAGCTGAGGCCATCTCTACCTAGGCTAGTAGTTTTCAAGTCTGTGTGTAGTCTAGACCCTTCTCACATGCAACTGCCTGTTAAAGATCTCCACCTGGATGATGGGTGTCAAGACTCTTTCGCTCATGGCTCGGGTAACTGTTATTCAGACTTCTTCCAGGAATCCCACCCTGCCTTCTAGACTAGACTCTCCTAGCTCGGGCTTTATTGTTATTAGTTGTTTAATCTCTTCCCACTAGAATGTAACTGCATCTGTCTCCAGCTCCTAACACAGTACTTGGAACAAGGTAGGTACTTACTACACAGTTGATGGGTGAATGAATAGCCGGTTGTCACAAGGAGATGTGGAATGTTGGGGTGCATCCCTATCTTCAAGGGTCACATGGAGCGAGTATCCCCTTTCTCCTGCCTCCATAGTCCCAGGGTGCCAGAAAAGAGAACTGAGCTGGACAACCTTTCTTTCCTAGCACACGCAGTTCACATTGAAGAGCCAGGAGCTTGAGGGTTAATGTGGCTATCATGTAGTGGCTATGACATCTTGGGCAAGACACATAACTTTTCTCAGTCTCCATCTTCCCATATATGAAACAGAGACAGTGATACCTGCTCTCCCCATTGTCAAGCCTGTGTAGGTAAGAGTCGATGTGGCTGATAAAATAGCACGAAAGCACAAACGCCAATTCAGAGGAGCTCCTAAGAAATCCTCCCGGAGCACTGGGTGGCCCCTCACTGTCACCAGCATTGGTGTTTATCTTCTCCTGAGGGGAAATGTCAGCTGGAAGAACATCAAGGGAGACAGCTCTTTGGCTGTGGGCTGGCCCATGTCTCCACGGGCTCTGAAAGCAGTAGTGGAGGGAGCCTGCAGCAGGTGTGGCAGGTTCTCACGGGGGGCACCTGATGCAGAGAGTGAAGTGGGGAAGACCCAGGAATTCTGATTCCCAGGTCTGTTCTGGTCCCAGGACAGGCTGTCATTGTACCAAGGGCAAAAGAAAGAGATCAATCCTGCAGAGAGAGGAGCCTTCCAGAAGTGCCCCTTCCCTGAGGACATCTCTCAGCAGAGACCTTTGCCCAGCACTGGCATAAAGGGATTGAATGAAGGCACAGCTCAGCCCTCAGAGATCATGGTTGAGCAAGGGGTAGCAAGGCCGCCCACATCTGGACATGAACTGTTTTGGGAGCAGGAAAGACTAAGAGTTGTTGGGGACAGGTCGGTGGGTGAGCGGGCGAGCAACCCTGTACTGCTGCTGCTGGCTGGCTCCTGCTCTCCAGGAACTGCCAGGCCTGAGGAGGTGCTTCCTCGCCCAGGCACTGGGGTTGACTCATGGGCAATGTGAGGTGGATGCCCTGGGCAGGGGCTTGTCTCAGAGGAGGGCCTGAGGTTCCCCGGGAGAAAACAGCTCACTTCCAAACTTCTCCAGCTGAAATGCTCCACAGCCTTCCTGCAGGGCTGTGAGAGCACAGGGCCTGGTCCACAGAAGCCTGAGAGGCCCCTACAGGCAGGGGATTGCAGGTGAGGTGGTCTGAAGGAATGCAGAAGCCCCCTCTGCGCTAATCCCCAGGGCCTGGGGGAGGGTGCGGCTGGTACGGACTAGGACTGCGCTTTCACCACCAAAGTCCCTCTGAGGCTGGGAGGCCAGCCTACATGAATTATAGGCCTGGCCCAGCAGGGCAAGGGGCTGAGCTGGGAGCCCTCTAGGATAGATAAGGATAGATCAAAGAAACTGCTTGTGGGCCCACCCCTCACACAACACCATTTCCAGAATCCACAACCCAGTGGCTGGAGTGACAGGACAGATAGTATAGAGGCATGGAGGGAATTTTGCATTTCCTTTTATTTTTATTTATTTATTTATTTATTTTTAATTTTATTTTGTCGATATACATTGTGGTTGATTATTGTTGCCCCTTACCAAAACCTCCCTCCCTCCTTCCTCTCCTCCCTCCCCCCCAACAATGTCCTTTCTGTTTGCTTGTCGTATCAACTTCAAGTAATTGTAGTTGTTATATCTTCTCCCCCCCTGTTTTTTTTTAATGTGTGTGTGTGTGTGTGAATTTATATATTAATTTTTAGCTCCCACCAATAAGTGAGAACATGTGGTATTTCTCTCTGTGCCTGACTCTTTTCACTTAATATAATTCTCTCAAGGTCCATCCATGTTGTTGCAAATGGCAGTATTTCATTCGTTTTTATAGCTGAGTAGTATTCCATTGTGTAGAAATACCACATTTTCCGTATCCATTCATCCGATGATGGACATTTGGGCTGGTTCCAACTCTTGGCTATTGTAAAGAGTGCTGCAATGAACATTGGGGAACAGGTATACCTTCGACTTGATGATTTCCGTCCTCTGGGTATATTCCCAGCAGTGGGATAGCTGGGTCGTATGGTAGATCTATCTGCAATTGTTTGAGGAACCTCCATACCATTTTCCATAGAGGCTGCACCATTTTGCAGTCCCACCAACAATGTATGAGAGTTCCTTTTTCTCCGCAACCTCGCCAGCATTTATCGTTCAGAATCTTTTGGATTTTAGCCATCCTAACTGGGGTTAGATGGTATCTCAGTGTGGTTTTGATTTGCATTTGCCGGATGCTGAGTGATGTTGAGCATTTTTTCATATGTCTGTTGGCCATTTGTATATCTTCCTTAGAGAAATGCCTACTTAGCTCTTTTGCCCATTTTTTAATTGGGTTGCTTGTTTTTTTCTTGTAAAGTTGTTTGAGTTCCTTATATATTCTGGATATTAATCCTTTGTCAGATGTATATTTTGCAAATATTTTCTCCCAGTCTGTTGGTTGTCTTTTAACTCTGTTAATTGTTTCTTTTGCTGTGCAGAAGCTTTTTAGTTTGATATAATCCCATTTGTTTATTTTTCCTTTGGTTGCCTGTGCTTTTGGGGTCGTATTCATGAAGTCTGTGTCCAGTCCTATTTCCTGAAGTGTTTCTCCTATGTTTTCTTTAAGAAGTGTTATTGTTTCAGGGTGTATATTTAAATCCTTAATCAATTTTGAGTTGATTTTAGTATCTGGTGAGAGGTATGGGTCTAGTTTCATTCTCCTGCATATGGATATCCAGTTATCCCAGCACCATTTGCTGAAGAGGCAGTCCCTTCCTCAGTGAATAGGCTTGGTGCCTTTGTCAAAGATCAGATGGAAGTAAGTGTGTGGGTTGATTTCTGGATACTCTATTCTATTCCATTGATCAGTGTGTCTGTTTTTATGCCAGTACCATTCTGTTTTGGTTATTATAGCTTTGTAGTATAGCTTAAAGTCCTGATACCAAAACCAGGTAAAGATATAACCAAAAAAGAAAACTACAGGCCAATATCCTTGATGAGTATAGATGCAAAAATCCTCACTAAAATACTAGCAAACAGAATACAGCAACACATACGTAAAATTATTCACCACGATCAAGTGGGATTCATCCCAGGGATGCAAGGTTGGTTCAACATACACAAATCAATAAATGTGATACACCATATTAATAAAGTCAAACACAAGGACCATATGATCATCTCTATAGATGCTGAAAAAGCATTTGATAAAATTCAGCACTCATTCATGACAAAGACCCTCTATAAGTTAGGTATAGAGGGAAAGTATCTCAACATAATTAAAGCCACATATGACAAACCCACTGCCAATATCATCCTGAATGGGGAGAAGCTGAAAGCTTTTCCTTTAAGAACAGGAACTAGACAAGGATGCCCACTCTCACCACTCCTATTCAACATAGTGTTGGAAGTACTAGCCAGAGCAATCAGAGAAGAGAAGGAAATAAAGGGCATCCAGATTGGAAAAGATGAAGTCAAACTGTCCCTGTTTGCAGATGACATGATCCTATATATCGAACAGCCTAAAACCTCTACAAAAAAACTGTTGGAATTGATAAATGATTTCAGTACAGTAGCAGGATACAAAATCAACACACAAAAATCAGTAGCATTTCTTTTCTCCAATAGTGAACATGCAGAACGAGAAATCAAGAAAGCCTGCCAATTTACAATAGCCACCAAAAAAATAAAATACTTAGGAATTGAGTTAACCAAGGAGGTGAAAAATCTCAATAATGAGAACTACAAACCACTGCTGAGACGAATTAGAGAGGATACAAGAAGATGGAAAGATATCCCATGCTCTTGGATTGGAAGAATCAACATAGTGAAAATGTCCATACTACCCAAAGTGATATACAAATTCAATGCAATCCCCATCAAAATTCCAAAGACATTTTTCTCAGAAATGGAAAGAACTATCCAGACATTTATATGGAATAATAAAAGACCACGCGTAGCCAAAGCAATGCTGAGCAAAAAAAATAAAGCTGGAGGCATAACACTACCCGACTTTAAGCTATACTACAAAGTTATAATATCCTTTTATTTTTTAAGGCTGGCTAGTTCAGGGATCTGAACCCTTGATTTGGTGTTATAACACCATGCTCTAACCAACTGAGCTAACTGGCCAGCCCCTTGCATTTCCTTTTGAAGGCTCTTGCACAAATGCTCTCTTGTGTGTGAGCCAGCCCACCACCCCACAGGGCTTAGGTTCTGCTCCTGTGTCAGGTTTTTCTGGAAAGCTTCTTCCAGTTCTGCTTCCTCTGCTGGGTTATCCCCTGGAGTCCAGGTTGGCCCAAAATGAAGATCAAGAGAAGCTTCCATGAACCTGAGTGTGACTGTCTCCCTGTGGGGACCTCTATGCCTGCCCTGAGCCTGGCCTGGGTTCAGCCCACATTTTGTTAGATCCTCTAAATACACATCTGCCCCCAAACTCTGGGGGGAAGTGTGGACTTTCCTGAAGCTCTTGTGGGGGTACGGAAGAGAGAGCAACACTACACACTTATCGCCGAGTGACGCTCAACATCAGACTTCCTGGCCCAATAGCCCAGCAGACACTGCCCTCTCCTGTGTCCCTGTCCCTTGGCATCCACTGCGAGGCCTCCTCTTCCTTTCCTGCTCCTTGTTCAGACTTTAAAATTCCCTCTTCTCCCCCAGGCAATGGGGCCTTTCCCAGGTCCTCCCCTCGGGCCACCTCGGAATTTCCCTCGGCTTACAGATGACAACTCCTACCCAGCAAGCAGAACCAGTGCAGAGACAGAAGCCTGGTAAATAGCTGCTCTGCAACTGCCTGCAGTTTCTAAACTTGCCCAGGGTACTGCCCCCTGGCCCCTCACCTAAAGAAGAGGAGGACTGCAAGAGGTCTGATGGTGGGGTGTGCAACACTCAGCGGGGCGGCCCGCCCAAGTTTCTGCCATCCTGGGCTTTGTCCCTGGGGCATCCTCAAAGCTCAGGGCTGGGGTCTTTGTTCATTCTCAGGATTCAGGGAATCATCTCTGGCCATCCCAAGCCCTGGCAATCTTTCTTCCTTCCAAAAAATAGCCCTTTTGATCTTTATCACTCTCTTGCCCATGCATGTCAATGTCTTGGGTAATGAGAATAAGATTTTCAGCAGACACATGTAGAGCACTTACTATGTTCCAGGTACTATTTGAAGCCTGTTATAGTTATTAACTCACTTACTCTCAGTAGGTGGGGGTGGGGGGTTGTCTGGTTTCTTTAACTATACAGTGACATCCTCAAGGGCACAGACTCGCACGACACAGCTTTGTACCCACCACCATTCCTCACACCCAGGAATGTTTTCTGACTGACTCGGTCTGCTGCTGGGAGGTCCCATCCCACCCTGGTTACTCACTTTCCCTTCCTCTTCAAACAGGGCTAAGTTTTCTCACCCTTTGCTACTCCCTCAGGGAGAAGGAATGACAGAAAGCGATCTGGTCTGGATCCCCTGATAGCAGGTGGGACAGACTGCTCTCCAGCAGAGGCACCTGGCAGAGACAAGCAGAGAGAGACATATGCCAGCTTTCTGGGAAGGAGGGAGAGAGAAATCCTGCTGTGTTTATGGGTATTATCTCTGGATGGGGTCTGGGGGGGGGATTTGGGTGTTCTCTTTATGCTGTCCTGGATTTCCTACCATGAGCGAGTATTACTTTTACATTCTCAAAAGGGGAACTAGAAATTTTTTTAAAAAAGACATTTATAGAGCATATGTTGAGTAGTGACTTTTGGGATCAGTGTTAAAGGCTGAGTACAGAAGCCTGCAAAGCTGGGCTGGCACTCAGCAGGTACCTCCCAGTATGGCTGGCATCAGTCCTGATGGTCATGGACCTGCTCTGACCAACCAGCACCCGTGCCACACCCTTTGGTAAATATTTTGACATCTCCAGTCCAGTGTCGTGCTTTTTATGTTGATCTCTCTGAATCTCCGAAGATGGCTGCATGGGGGGGGGGTCTACCTTCTCTCTCCTGGGTTCCTCATTTCACCCTCCCAGCCCTTGGAGTTAGGAACCGCCGGCTCCAGCGGGGAGTCCACCCTCTAGAGCAGAAGTCTTCAGCCCTGGCTGCATGTTTAAAAAAAATACCAAGGTCTGGGCTGCATTGCACACCAGTCAAGCCAGAACCTCTGGGGTAAGCCTGGGGCAGGGGTATTTTCTAAGGTTCCTGGATGGTTCTGCTGGGCAGCCAGAGTTGAGAAACATTGAAGCAGCCAGGCAGATGCAGAAAGGCCTGGTGAGGACAGAGGGACCAGTGTCGATATGCCTGGGCATTCTGGAAGAGGACACTTGATAACTTGGAGGGCTTAGAGTTGATTAGAAAGTTCATTGGAGAGCTAGCTCCTGTGCACAGAGACAGGGGCACTCAGTGGGGTGTCTGCCACGGCAAACATGTGCCAACACGGAGGGTGAGGATAATCAGGCTGGTCATCCTGGAGAAGGTTCTGGAAGAAGTCTTGAGGGGAGAGTCCCTCACACTGGTGAACTGACTCTTCTGGTCCTTTCTAAGGTTTTTCTTAGGGGCTACTTATCTGATGAGCCAGCCCCTTTGTGACTCTAGCCTACGCCCCCTGACCACCCTCTGGGCCTCCGGGTGTGGCTGGCCACTCTTCAGTCATTACTTTGGCTCTCTGGGACACCCCGGCAGGGCCAGGCCCCAGCAGATAAGAGCCCTGCTTGTTAGCACAGCTGTTCTCTGCAACACCCAGCCTTGTTTTCAAACCTTCGGAAACTTGGGTGCGGAAGTGTGGCTATATCCACCCAACTGCAGAGTTGGGCTTCGTTCCAAATTAAAGGAAATTGAGCCGGTTTTCCCAGACACAGGGACAAAAATAGAGTTGACAGGAGCCTCAAAGGGTCTGGGTTACCAAGGTCACACCTAGAAGAATCAATTGTATCTGAGCTGGATGCTTTCAAACGGCTTGATCAAACTTGAACGTGGCACCAACAAATTCTGCTCTTAACGGTCCTAGAGTTTCTGTGTGTTTCCTGAGCCTCTCTAGACAATAAGCTTAGTACAAGGTTCTGGGATTTATAAGGGTCAGAAAAATTCTCTGCATGGTCAAGGAGAATGCACTTGGAGGTGGAAAAGAACTGGATGGTACAACTGTGTTTGGACAGATTGGATGCTGGCACAATTCAATCTTCTAAGCTCATCCCGTGTAAGCTCCTGCTGCAGAATGGGGACTCCCATGGGAACTTATTCTGCCTCAACATCCCCAACAGGACTGTGCTGAACAGGTATTGACATCCCACATGTCCTTCCTCATGCTCCAGGAGAAAGTTCTCCTTTTCACTGCCCTTTCACCAACTCAGCTCCAGTGCTTTATACTCAGTGTCAGGGAGGGCTTCCATGGGCCTTGCGAGGATCCTGTAAAGTTGGGGGGTAGGGAGCATGTTCCCCACTATGTGACAGATAGAGGTCATGTTGCTGGAAAAAGTGCAGAACTGAGCCTGAAATTCAAATCTTCCTATTCCCAGCCATCCACATAGTGAGCTGTGTGAGGTGAGGCAGACCTGCGCATCAGAGGGTCTCTAGGAACTAGAGTAAAGCAGAAAGTATATCATCAGGGTTGGAAAAGACCACCCATCTCCCATATCTCCACACATTCATCATTGTGCCCATGCTGTCTGTGGCCTGGAAGAGCTAGAGGTGGTCCTTGTGGACAATACAACCATCGTCATTCTCTGTGGGACGGTTCCCAGAGAGCTCTGGGCTTCTAGTTGTGTTGATGGTAAAGGGAATGGATTTAGTGTGGCTGGATATAGAGATGCAGCACAGAAACACCTGGGACAAGTTGTTTAACCCCCCAGAACTTTAGTTTCCTCATCTGTAAAGTAGGAGCAGTGAAAGTACCTACTTTAGCAAGTGTTATGAAGGTGAAGGTGAGGTGGTGTCTATGAGCTCTGTAAGGAAAGGTCCCAAGGCTGAGAAACCCTGTCTCCTGCCTTCCCTCTCCCTTTCCCTTGCCCGTCTCCTCTGAGCCCTTGAGGGGTGGGTGTGGGATGGGTCTGTCCCTTTGAGTAGCAGACAAAGGTGCCCACAGGGGAAGTGACTTGTCCCTGAGACATGCAGTGAATCAGCAGCTTGGGGGTCCTAGAGCTGTCTCCCTGCCCACGCAGGTCTCTTTGCTAGAGTCCTGAGCTTTGCCTTCTGCTGGCCAGCCTGGGGCTCTGCCTCCTCTCTTGCTCAGTCCCCTGCCGGAAACCCTGCCCCATTGTCCTAGGCCACGGGCCTTGGGAGTCCAGCTGTGCTGCGCTGCTGGTTTCCTTCTTTGGCCAAATAACTCCAGGAGATGCCAATCGGGTTCAGGAAAAGAGGAGGCTCTGAGCAAGCTCTTCTCTGCCTGTGACATCGGCAGGCAAGACTTAGAAAGAAGATCATTTAACCCCACAGCCTGCCCTCTGCAGCTTCCTTCCCCTCCTTGGTCTCCTTGTCCTCCCCGCATTCTCCCCACCAAAGGCTTTGATGAGTCTTGGGGAAGCTTGGGTGTGAGGCTGGGAGAGTCTCTTAATGAGATTCCTTCAGCACTGTCAGTGCAGGGTGTGGGAAGGTGGCAAAATTGCCCTTCCCTGGGCAGTCTGATAACCCCTGGAAGCAGCGATAGGGCAAGTGGTCTTTTAGGGGGCTGGGGGAAGTTTTGGTAGGAATGGTTCAATTGTTCTAGTTTTGTCCCAGGGAAAAGCTTTGTGGCTGAGCTTTGGAGTCAAACAGATCTGAGTTTAAGTCCAGGCTCCACCACAGATGAGCTTAGTGATCTTGGGAATCTTAAGTTCTTCCTCAAAGCCCTGGTTTTCTCATCTGTTAAGTGGTGCTAAAAATACCCACTGCTTAAGGTTACCATAAAGATTAAGGATCTAATAGGTGTAGAGAATGGAGCAGAGGGCCTGGCACAAGACAGCTAGTGGGATGATCATTCCTACAAAGGCCACCTCTGCGTGGCCATTGGGTAGGTGACCTCATGGCAGTGGTGAATAGGAACCCTCCCACCTCACACTTTACTGGAAAAAGCAGCTGAAATTCTGACAGGAAAAGCACCTCATTCATTCAGTAACTATTTATTGAAAGTTCACTATGTGCCAGGCATGATTTGAAACAACATGACAACAGTGAGCTAGTCCCTGTCCTCAGGGCGGGTATGAATGTATAGGGCCTGGGCAGTGTATGACTGTGAGGTGGGGGTGGCGGGAACAGGTAGCAGACAAGGAAAAACAGGTAAAAATAACATAACTTCACGTACAGATGGGTGCTTTGACGACAAGATAGAGGAAGGGGTTAGAAGGTGTGCTTGTGTGCTATTTTCGAGAAGGCCCTTCTAATGAGGTGATATTTGAGCAATCTTTGAAGGGAAGGAAGGAGTGAGCAGTGAAAACACATGGCGAGGAGTTTTCCAGTCGTAAAGAGCAGCAAGTTGGGAAGCCCTGAGGGAGAGACCCAGCTTGAGGGGAAAGCAGGAGGACTGGAGCAGGAGGGATGAGCGGAGGAAGGGTACACAGGAGCTCAGAGCCGGGCCCTTCTCTTCAGGTACCCTGCCCACCTGGGCTGAGGAGTCTCTTCAGGGCCCAGGGCTGTGTTCCCTCCACTGTGACCTCTGTCCCTATGCAGCTGGCCTGTTGCCTGCACGTGTGTGGAGGGGGAACCAGGGAACAGCAGAAAGCTGACCCATGGTGGATTGCATATTTTTTTTAATTAGGGTGATGACCGGCAGCTGTTGCTGGTTTATTTACATTTATGTTGTCCCTGCTTTCTGATTAAACTTTCTGGTGCTATTTGCTGATGCCAGAGGCAATGAGGAGCTCTGAAAACACAGCAGGGCCCAGCTGCTCCCCTTGGCGTCCCCTCATTCAGGAGCAGCTCGCCTGCCAGGGGCAGTGCCCTCCACGTGGCATTGCTCCGAGCTCTGGGTGCCAGCCTGAGGCCCTCATTAGGACCATAATTCAGGGAGAAGAAAATCACCTCTTTCCCCAAGTCAAACTGGTTACTTGACTAAATGAACTGATGTTTTCCCTAATTAAACTGATGCTCATTCAAGTCGTTTCAATGCAACAACCATTTCTTGGGACTTGGCACTGCCTAGGGTGCAAACCCAGTGGACTGTCTTGGGATGGTGGCTAGCTGACAGCTGTTCTGATGGGTTGGGACCCATGCCCCAGGTATTACATGCTTTAAATGAGCATGCTGCTGGAAAAAAGGAGGAACAAAAGAATGTCTCTGCCCTCAAGGAGCAGGCACCTTGTCAAACCACCCAATGAACTGTCCCACAGCCTGGATGAAGTAGGGTTTTGATAACTGGATAAACAAAGCACTGAGACTGAAAGTACATCAAATAATCGACTTTCCCCAATATTTATCTCACTGAGTTAAAACCGCACATTGCCTGCCTCCTCTGCCCCTATTCACCAGGAACATCCATTCTCAAAGTCTGTACTGTTTCGTTCATTTCTTCTAGGTCCTCCCCAGGTTTTCACCTCTGATAATGGGAGCTTGGGCTGGCTGTACTCCAAGGAGCCCTCTGGCATATGGCTCAGGACCTTATGAGCTTTTCGTTCCCGGATTCCCCATTCCCACTGCTGCCTCTACCTCCCTGCAAAACTTTCAGTTACACTTGGCTTCCTGTGTCTGTCTTTGGAACCTCCAGCCATTCCTTTCTCCTGTGAACATCCCTTCCCCTGCCTGTCCCAGCTCTAATTTTGCTTCAGGGTTTCCTTATAAAGCCCCGTGGTCTCTGTGGACTCTCATGGTCACCACAGGCCACTGTCTTCTAGGCACAATCTCATGCTTCTCCGGCCCCAGTCTTCTGTGGGCTTCCCGTCCTGCTTTGTCTCAGCTGCCCCTTTCCCGCACTGATGACATAAGGGGGTTTTGGCTTCTACCAGCTGGCAGGGGCAAGGGCAGAGCAAAGGGGTAGTTGAGCATGTCTTGGGGTTCGGGAAGTCTCCCTGTACCAGTGGTGGGTGGGCTCAGCTGTGATACACCCAAGGCCAGGCAGGGAAGGGTAGCTGGCCGGGGAGCAGACTCAGCATCTCTCTGATGTCCTGGGGTGGGAGGGTGTGTGCACAGTGACCAAAAGCTGAGCCCAGATTCGTTCTGGGGCCTCCACGGAATGTCATGGAGCAGGACGGAGCGTAACTCCCTGACCTCATGCAGCCACTGCCTCCCCTGGATCAGAGTAGGCATCAGGGCTCAGTCCACACTGGGATGGCTCTGGGCTGCCTCTTTTTCTGTCCATTTTCTCAACTTGAGCCCAGGGGTGGGCAGGGCAGGGCTGGACTGTCCCCCCAGAGTAGGGCTCCTCAGAAAGCCTGTTCTAGTGCAGGATGTGTACCGGGAGTCATCCCAAACTTCCTCTTCAGCCTTTCTCCTTGAGCTGGACAATGACTCACCAGAGCAATGACGTGGTCAAAGAGCACGTGTGGGACAGCCCAGCCTGCAGGTCATGGGGTGTGGGGTGGGGTATCCGGGGCAGTCAGGAGAGACCCTCAGAGAGTTGACTCTGATGGTTGAGACCCACTGTGTGATGCAGAGCAGAGTCCTGGTTCCTGGGGCCGGAAGGAGGGCGGTGGGCACAAAAGAAACAGAGACAGAGCCAGTGGGTGGGGGAAGGCAGAAAGTCTGAAGCAATAGGGGACTGAGGAAAGTGCTCACAAAACGCCACATGCATCCCTGCAGCCAGCTCTCCCTTTGCACTGAGGGGAGGCAGAGGAGAGAGCTAGGAGCTGGCGTCCACCTCCTTCTACCCCTCCTGGCTCAGATGAGGAAACCGAGGCACACCTGGTAGAGGGGGCTCAGCTCCAGTGGTCACCCAGCCACAGAGGCTGAATGGGCCCCGCAGAGAGCCCTGAGGATCAGGGCTCTTTCCACATCCCTTCAGATGCTGCCCGGGGTGTGGGGCGTGAGGAACCTGAACTCTGAAGGGAAATCTGAGGGGTTGGGGTTTTCTGGGTGGAGAACGATTTGTGCAAACCACGAGGGTGGGGACGCTGAGGTGGAAGCAGAGGACAGCGACCAGAAGTCCCAGCAGATCTGACAGCCACCCCTTGGGCGGATGTTCTCATCCTCCTTCCTCTCATCTCCCTGATGCTGGCGAGAAGCCTGCACTTCCCTCCGGGTCCAGCTTGGCTCCTGGTCGCTTTGGTTTTGTCGTCCCCGGACGCAGACTGAGGGAGCACCGTGAGGAGTAAACTAGAAGACAAGGCTTCTACCTTTGAAGGCTGCAGGACCTGCGTGGGAGAGTCATCCAGCAAAAGCTCATGGCAGAGCTAGCAAGTGCTGGACCAGGAACTCAGGTGTGAAAGAGGATGGGCCAAGGTTCAGTGGTGACATGAGCCACCACTGGGTGGTGCGGTGGGCAGGAATAGCTCAGCTGCCTTCCCCCCCTTCCTCCCCACTTCCTCCTCCCTTCCTCCTCCTCCTTTCCTTCCTTCCTTTATTCTTTCTACACTCTTGGGTATGACTGTTGAGCTCTGAACCTTAATTTCCAGCTTCTTGCTAGACACTGCCACCTGGATGTCCCGCAGACATCCTTGCTCAATACTCCCCTCTGACCTCATTATTTTCTTTTCCACGCCTGCTTCTCTGAATTTCTCATCTCAGGTGAAGGCACCGCTCCGTGGCCCCAGCCAGAAACCTCCACGCCAAATGCTCTCCAGTCTGCCCCTCACTTCTGTCTGTCCACACGTCCTTGATTAACTTGGGTTCCCACCATCTCCTCCCAGATCCCTGCAGGTGTCTCCCGCCTGTGTCCCCACAGGCTACTCCTTCAATGCTCAGCCCTGCCAGGAATGTTTCTAAAGCACAAATCAGACTCCATTACTCCATTTATTTATTTGACAACATGCATAATGGAATATTTTGTGCCAAGTACCATCCTAAGAGCTTTATAAATATTAACTCAGTTAGTCCTCCTAACAATCTTATGAGGTATGAATGGTTATAACCACATCGCATTCACTTGAAGGTGCCATCAATTATAAGATGTGCCATATTTTTGTAACACTAAGAAAGAAAAACTATGACACAATGTTTTCTTATCACATTGAGTTTTTAATTCTATGTTTCATGAAAGAGCTCTTTTAGACTAATTTAGACATGGATTTGCAAAATCATATATCTATCTTGCACATACTTAAGAAGTTTAGAAATAGAATTAACTAGTCTAGATAATCTTAAAGCTTCCTCATCTTGAGTCCCATCCTTCTGAATTGTTTTGAAACTTAGAGTCATCTTAATTCAGAGTTATGTTTTTCCACATAATATTCTCTGTGCCGTTAAGAAGGATGTAATCTTTCTTAAAAGTGTGCATTTTCTGCCAATTGGCTGCCACTGATTCTGCAATTTTTGACATGCATGCATAAGTGATGACAATTATTTCATGGCCACCTAGCCAGTGATTCTAAGATGATGTTAGGTATATAAAATGTTAAAAACAAAACGAAAAACATCATGTATAATTAATGAAATACGTTATCCTATTTTACAGATGATAAAATGGAGGCACAGAGAGGTTAAGTGTCTTTTCCAAGACCACACAGCAAGTAAGTGGCAGAACTGGAATTTGAACCCAGGCAGTCTGCCTCTGGGGACTGTGCGCTCAACCATTACCAGCATGTTGCCTTACAGTAAAGCCCTTGCTAGAAATCCATTTCCTAGAGCAAATGAAACCTAAACTCTGCTCACAGCATTCAAGTCCTTTTGACATGGCCCTGCTTTCGTTCCCAGCCTCCTCAGCTCTCAAGTGTCTGGGCACTGGCTGCTCTGGCCGGCTCCCAGCCATGGGGCTCAGGCCTGTTGCACTGGGGCTCACCCTCTGAGCCCTCCTGCAGAAGATAGCTTGGACACCACTCGAGTCTGAGGCTCAGCTCCTCTGCGATACCACCACAACCCTTTTCGGTGCTCTGGAAGAATTTAGTCTACTGTACTATGGCTGTGGGCCCCTCGGGAGGGGGACTGGCTTCCACCTCTGTGCCTCTGTCCCTGTACAGTGCTTGCACCTGTGGCCAACCTCCCTTCTTCCCACCTGGAGTGACAGGAAACCTGATGGTTTGGGAAGCATTTTGGAGAGCTGGAATTCTCTATAGTTGCCACCTGGATGTTGACCAGCTGGGGACTGGCTGTTGATATAAGCAATATCCTGTTCGTGGGGGTATGTTCCTAGCATCAGAGTGAGCTGTAGGAAAACACTGATTTGGTGTGGAAGGAGCCCAGGAGATTTCATCTGAAAATATGACATTCTAGTATGATGAGTATTTTAAGTTAAAGGCCCTGAGAGAACAGCAGGTGCTGGAAGAGGCTCTTCTCATAACTGCGCAGAGCCTGGGCCAGGAGAACAACTGCTTCCATCCCTCCTGACCTCCTGACCCATCACAGGGGAGGTGACTGGGGAATGCAGCCACACTGTGTCCTTTTTCACAAATTAATGTCTGTCTCTTGGGCTCATTTAAATTTTCAAGAAAATCATTCACAAGTTGATTTTTGTTTCTTGGCCCATCCTTGCTCCATACTAAACACTTCAAAAGAATGACCCAAACCCCACAGTCCCCCGCTCCCCAATCCTCTGTCACTCTCCAAAGCACAGGATGAAGTTGTTCCCTTATCTGCTTGGAGCCCAGACCACCAAAGAAGAAGACAATGACCTTTGTTCCTTTCCCTGAGTTTTCATTAACTTAGCTCATATCACAGAAAGGAAGACTGGAGTCTGTTAACACATCGGGACAGAATTTTGTCACAGACCATTGTCTTCTATTTTGGTCTCATTCAGTATTTTAAAGAGAATCATTTACTAGTCATTTTCTGATCTGCAGGCCAAATAGACTTTACCCCAGGCCATTGTATGCTCTCCAGGCCCACTGAGTCCCCCTCCCTAAAAATCATTTACTCCCACACCCCCATCTCCCCTTCCCCTATGCAGCTGGGTACATACGCTTATGCACTGCACTGGGGATGGGGTGGGGTGCTTCCCCCCTCCCTGGAACACTAAATAAAATTTGTTTTTCTCTCTTCTTTTAATCTGTCTTATTAAGAGTTGATTTTTCAGCAAATCTTCAGAGGCCAAAAGGGAAGTTTTTCCCGTGGTCCCAGCAGTGTGTTGTAAACTTAGAACTTCACCCCAGAGTCCCTCTAACCTAACAACTCAGGGGACACAATGACTCAGGCATTGCTGCCTGGAGGAGTCATGGGTGTGCACATACGTGTGCAGGGCGGGGTGGGGCAGATGCGTTGATGAACATGCCTCTCTCTTTTCTGCTACAGATCTCATTTCCTGTGGAGCCCCTCTTCCCAGTGCCTGCCCCAGGGCTGCAGCCAGCTCAGGGTGCCAGCAGTCCTCCTCCATGCGCGGGGGTGGCAAAAGCCCACTGGGAGAGGCAGAGGAGGAATGTTCCAGGCCTGCTCAGTTATTAAAGACCTCTTGAGATAATGAGGCACAGGGAAGAAGAGACAGAAAAGCAGCTAAATTAAAAAATACCACCTCTCTGCACTCTGGCCTTCAGGCCCGGGCATTTGGCAGATATTCAGGGTGTTTGGAAGAAGGAATTTCTGGCTGCATCAGGCGGAAGGGTCTCTGGGTATGCACAGGGTGTAGAAAATGTCCCCGTGGCTTAGGTCTGTGGTCCGCTGAGCTGAGGGGCTCTGTCTTTTATGAGAAATGCCTTGGGTTTGTGGGTGATCATTCTCCCCGATGTCAGCCTTAAAGATCAAAAATTTATCCTCCAAATTCCAGCTTGCTCTTTTATATTCCACTGAGGACAGACTGCTTGTAACTTTATCTAAAACTTTTGGTATCAATTTATGTAGCCAGCTGGAATGGCCTCTTGAGAATACTGAATGCTCACGTAGTGCTTTCTTTCCTTATGTTTAACCTGCCTGTTTCTAATCTTTCTACTGATGTCCTGGAATGTGGAGATCATATAGTGATCCTTGTTTGGAAAGATTTACAAAATTTATATCTTTGATTAAGAGGCATTGCATCTGTGCTTTAAATTCAGGTCAAGCCATTTCCCTTCACTAGGCTTTAAGAGGTTCCATAAATGTGCGTGTGAGGATTTCTCATTAGCTTGCCTGGGGAGAAGGTTGGAGCTGAGGTGGAGTTGGAGAAGTAGTTCTTTAGGTCTTAAGGCCTTTGAAGAGCTAAATTGCACGAGTATGGATCACTGGGCAGCACACAACCTCACGACTGTATTCTGTAGGTGGCATATCTGCAAACAGAGTGGGCCGACACACGGAGGGAAGGAGAGGGGTGTCTTCATTTTTCCCTCCTGACAACCATTTCTGGTCCAGTCATCTCACTCCCCCACCCCCAATCCTTGAACTTGAGACAGACACTCACAGACATCAGCCTTGCTCTTTCTCCTTTCCCTAAATTACCATCACTTCCTCCCACCACCCTGACATTTGGTAAAGGGACAGGACACCCACATGGTACATGGCAAGACCAAGGAAGTCTGAGGCCAAAGAGCCCTCTGACCTCCCCTTTGCCAAAATGAATATGGATTAAAGAGTGCTGCTGGGGTAGGGCCAGATGTGCTGGAGAAAAACGGTAAATGTTGGCTTTACGTGTTTTGTTTGCAGTGCGTGACTCTTGGGATGTCCTGAGGTTTGAGGTGGAATGCACCAGCTCCAGAAGTGGGTGCTCGAGGGCCTTGATGTTCCCCTGCCCAAGGGCTCCCATGGAAACTTTTCACATAGAAAGTTTATGGTGGCTTTGGGTTGGCATCTTCCTCTCCTGTGGACGTGGAATAGGATGACAATTTCTGCTAAGGGATCCCGTGCTGTTATAGTTGTTGACCAGAAAAAGGAAACGAACTGCATATAGTTTGATCTTGGCCTCTGTCCTGACTGATGTGACTGTGAACTACCAGAGGGGAGATGGTGATCGCTGAAGAGCATGTGCCTGGTGTGAGTGGTGGTTGAACAACTCCAGGGTAGGAGATTTGGTGGAGCTGGAGGTAAGAATGCACCCAGAAGCCGTGGGAGGGCTGTGTGGAAGGCGTGGGGGCTGGCTCAGCATGGGGTGCTGGAGAGAAGGCGGGGTGTAGAGCTGGGGAGGGGAGAGCTGATGGTATGGAAGCCCAGCTCCGGGGGATCCTCAGGGCCCGGCTCCACAAGACTACAGTACTGGTGTTCTAGGTGGCTCCTGGAAAAGTCATGTCCAACCTAAAGTCAAAGGACAAACCTGGTGGCCTTGCTTCTGTATGAACTCGGAAGACCGGAAGGAGATCTGTTTGGTGTGGGGTGAGGCAAAAATCAGCATGGCCCAGAAGGAGAAATGGAACCCCAAGGCTTGCGGCTCACAGGAGGGGCCAGAGTTGGGGGAGAAGTCTGGAAGCAACTGTTGAGTACTGTAAACTTGAGCTGTGCAGGGGAGCTGCCTTTAACTCACCATAGGGCATGCCTGCAGGCCTCTTCTTTGTCCTGGAGGGTCAGGCCCACGCACAGCAGAGCATTTCAAAGCTGGGAGGGCGCTCGAGACCACCTGATCTCACCTCTTCATTTTAGAGTTGGGAAAACTGAGGCCCAGAGAGAGTCAGTGACCTCCTCAGTCTCACACAGCTTAGGGCCCGCAGCTTCTGATCCTCAGGCTACTGCCCTTTCCATTGAGCCATCTGGTCTCAAAGGGGCCAGCTCTCAGCAGCATCTCCTCATTAGAGGTGTGGCCCTCTCGTGCTGAGACTCAGGTACTCCAGGGTGGACAGCCAGGGCAAGGCCATTGCCTCTGGAAGGCTGCCACTGGAATGAGTGTGCGGCTACCTGGAGGGAATGGGGTAGTACTGAAGATACAGGGTTTTAAGTTGGAGGAATGGCTGTTTAAGGGTGGAGTTTCAAGCATCAGCCAGCAGGCGAGAGTGTTCTTTCTCCAGTGCCCTCTAGCGTCTGACCAGACCTGGGCTTCTGCATTCACATTGGCATGGGCCTTCATGCTGACATAGTGTAGCCTGCCCATTCAAACTTCACAGCTCACATGGCCACAGCAGCACAGGTCAGGGGTTAGCTCGACATGTCACATCTTGAAGGTGGAGCATAGGACACAGGGCAGACAGGAGGGGACGTGCCAGAGCGGCCTGGGAGAGGGAGACCAGCTGTGGGGGTGGGGGGATGGGGCGGGCCTCGGATGAACCTGCTGATCATGGTTCCCTTGCTGTGGGCCCTCCAGGTCACTCAGGGTGAGCATTCCCAGGAGACAGATTCTCACTCCCCCAGAGCCTCCTTATCATGGAGAGCAACACCAGAGCTGGCTGAGAGCAGGTACCGGCCCCAGGCCACATTCTTCTCATAAGTGGAATAACACAATGGCCCTTTTAACTTCCCTCTTAATTGACCTTGTGGCAGAGAAAGCAGTCCATCATAGCCTGCACCTCCACCCCCGCCTGTCCTTCAGGGCCCTGTTTATGGCGCTGATGAGGCTGGGCTTGCCAGCTGTGCTGACATGATAATAAAGGGCAAAGCTCTGCACCTCTCGGGAGCTCCTAGCTGGGGGCTGTGGCTGGAGCCGCCTCGTACCCAGGACTCTGCTGTTTAGAGAAACTTCAAGCGGACTTATGGGCTCCCCCCGTTCCTGGTACAACTCGGGGAATGATGTCAAATGGTGTTGGTAAGGAGCCCTGGAATTCCAGCAGCTCCACTCTCCCAGCCTCCCTCTCCAGACATGCCTAAGCCAGGTGATGTGTTCTCTCTTTCTCTAACAGAAAGTTAGGGGACAAAGTCTATAAATTCAAATATATCCACATGATGGGCACAGGGTCTTGGCACTGGGTGGACAGGCCCCTCTAGTTGGCTTCAGGGTCTGCATCAGGGTCTGTATCAGAATTGCCATGTCACCTCTCAGGCCCGGAAGGTATGGGATGCTGGACCGATGGATGCTATGGGGGTGGGAAGATGAGAGGAAGATGCGGGGAACGGTTCAGAGCGGGGCTGCTGGTTGGGAAAGACTGTCGGTGCTGGGGCCGGGCCTGCTGATCTGCACACTCCGTGGGAATTCGGGAGAGGTTTCTGAGGAAACAGTGACAACAGCGAACATTTGCCGAGTGCTCTTATGTGGCGGGGACACCTCTCAGTGCCTTGTATAAATTACCTCTTCATCCTTGTAATGGTCCTCTGACAGATTTATTTACTCTTTCACAGATGGAGTAACTGAGCTGCAGAGAAGCTACGTTCCTGGCCTAACATCACCGTGTGGCAGAGCCAGGCTTCGAGCTCAGGCCACCTCTTCCCAGAGTCCTGGGCTGGGAGTCCCTGTCTGCAGAGCCCCTTTGCTTGGAATGGGTCTGGCCCTGAGGAGGGCTTGGCACAAACTTGAGAGGAATTGTCACTTTAGTTAATCAGTGAGAACATGATCCTCAGCAGTATATCATGAGCAAGGCAGAATGCCAGCCCAGGGGAGACACGGCCTGCACGTGAAAGCTTCCTGAAGTTTGGAGAGAGGACCGGAGGTTGCCTGTGTGCCCCTGTAGACCTGGCCCATGCCCTCCGTTCTCTGGGTGCATATGACATCATGCCCTCCCTTGCCCTCTGGCTGCCAGTTGGGTTTGGCCGATGGGGGTCTCTGGCAAGAGACCAGTGGGACAGGAGAGGGTGCATCGAGGATTTACTCCTCAGTTCCATCTGTGTGGGTCCCTGGATGGAGATTCATGGCTCCTGTCAAAGTACTCCTGTTGGCCCTCTCCTTCCATTCCTCTCCTTCCAAGTTCCTTCCCCTACTGCCTCTGTCCTAGGGGTGCGGTGGGGGCCCAGTTACCAGTCCTGGGGTTCAGCCCCACCTCCTCTGGCTCCTCTGTAACCTGCCCTTTGTAAACAGTCCCTTTAGTTTTTAAACTCTCCTACAGTTTTCCTAGTTAGAGTGTGCTGTTTGTTTCTGGGTGGGGTGCTGACTGATTCAGAGAGCTGGATCTGTAGGTAGAAAACAGCCAGTGCAGTGGAGTTTCACACAGCGCCGGGGGGTGAGTGCTGTGGGAGCCGGAGGAGTGAAAGTTGTGAAAGTTCGTGTGGCCTGGGGCAGACGGGGGAGCTTCACAAAGCTCCTGGGATCTGAGGCTTGAAAGGATGGTGGGAACTGAGACGACTCTGTGAGGCTCCTAGCACAGCTCCCAAATGCTTGATGATGCTTGGCGTTCAGCAATAGTCTATATTCCCAGCCTCTTCCCAGGCCTGGGTCCCAGTGGGCCACTTGGATTGTTAAGGTGGAGACAGCCACTGTGCTGGTTTATTTCCTCTGTGCTCTGTGCAACATTCCCACGGCCCTCCTTACACGTCAGGTGGTGCAGGTATGAGTGTACACGTCTCAGCTCTCTAGCAGATTCTGGGCCAAGCATCCTTGCACTGCCCCCAACCCCCAGGCCTAAAACCATGCTTTGTGCAGAGCAGGGTCTAGATAAATATTTGTTGACTGACTAAATGAATGTATGGAGAAACTAAGCTGATTTTGTCTCTGTTTAAACACCTGACGTGCTTGGCACTCTGTGAGGAGTTGGAGATACAGAGGTGGGACCTGCACCTATTCAGGAGCTCCCAGGCAGGTGGAGATGACCACACAAAGGGACCATGGCTGAGGCTGCTAATGGCAGAGACAGGGCGACAGAGCCCCAAGGACAGAGTGACTACCTCCATGTGGGGCTGGGAGGGACATAGGGCCTCAGAGAGAGGCGATGGCATTTGCATCGAGTCTCAATTTTGCCCAGCAAAAGAGGGATGGAAGAGCATTCTAGGCAGAGGGACAGCATGAAAAAAATGCCTAGAAAGTGCACGGCATGCTTCGAGAAGGACTGTGAGGACTTGAGGGAGAGTAGGACTCTTCTGGAGAGTGGCCAGAGCAGACACTGGACGGGGGTTGAGGTCTGATTAGGAAGGCCATGGGGAGCCATGAAAGATTTTGGAGTAAGAGAGTAACATGATCAGATCTATGTTTTGGAAAAATACCTGTGGTGGTCAGGGTGGGGGAGGGCTTGGGCGTTGAGGGGCCACTTGAGACACTCTGTAGAAATCCAGGCGAGCTGACAAGAACCCGAGTGGGGCTGTGATAGGGAAGATGAGGGGAAGGTAGAGGTGAGAGGCACTCTGGAACTGGCAGCGCCACATGAGCTATGATGGGGGTGAGCTGGGGCCACATCAGAGGTGATGGATGTCTGGCTGTAGAGCGCTGTGGCTTTGAGGGGAGGTAGGGAACCCAGGAGAGTGTGGGGAAGGGAACCATCACCTCCATGTCAGTCGAGCTATGTTTAGGAGTCTGTAGGACAGTTGTGACTTAGAGAAGGGTCCTGTAGGCACTTGGCTTGTTTAGCCTGGACACCAGGAACTAGACCAGGGCCGGGGGTGGTGCTGGGCCCCAATAGCAGAGAGTGAGGGTTCCAACCACAGGAGTGCGGGGCGACGGGAACAGAGCTGTGGCTATCCTGGCCTTTAAGGGATAGCCATTGCAGGAGCCAGAGGATGGGGATGGCAGGAGGGCTGGGGTCAGAGTAAGGACAGCGTGGAGACAGGGCGCACTGCGAAGGATCAGCCCAGAGCTGGAGCCCACAGGAGCTTCATCAGAGCCACCTGCCTGAAATGGGGTCATTTTTATGTAAACCATCACGGTGGTGGAGGAAAGCATCACATCTCCCCACCTAGCTCAGGCACTTTGGGCAGATGGAGTGAGGTGTTGTGTCAGGCTGGGAGCTGATAAAGAGGTCAGAAGGGCCTCCATGGGCCTTGGGTGACAGCAGGTGTAATGACCATGAGGCCATCAGATCCTGGGAGCACAGGCGCCTGCTGATGGATGAGATGGGAGCAGGGGACGCTGGGCTGCCATGTGGGGAGGCAGAACACCTGGGTCCTTTCTGTGGTTCCATCAGTGGTGAGGCCTTCAGCCCCGGCTTCTCTGCACCTCAGCTGCCTTGTGTGTGAACAGCTCCTGGCTCTCTGAGCGGCTTAGGAAGTGCAAATACTCCACTTTCTAAGAACAGAGCACCTTGTGACTTAGGGAAATTGATGCCCGCGTCCCACCTACATTGACCCTTTAAGTCATGACTTATCAGAGAGGAGCGGAGAACTCCTCCTCCCCACCGACCCCGTGTTGCAGACGGAGGACATGGTGGCTGGGGGAGGCAGGATGTGCCCCCCGTGGTGTCACTTCAGAGCGTTTCTCAGCTGCTGGAGGGTGATGGTGCTGTCTCCAAGGCCCTCTTCTTTCCAAGGGCGTCCCTGTGGAAATATCACTGTGCCCCCAGGAGGCAGATGCGCAGAAGGTCTGGGTGAGGTCCGTGTACAGTGGTGTATATCACAGGCCATGACGCCTTGATCCAGGACACCGAGAGGTCCTTTTCTGAGCCCTGAGCCCCAACGGTTAGAGCAGAGGCTGAGGACACCCAAGGACAAGTTAGCTTCTCCGAGAAAGAAACCCACACCCACGAGTTATTTAATTTTGGCGGCTGGCCGTTATGGGGATCTGAACCTCGACCTTGGTGTTACAAGGCTGTTCTCTAACCAGCTGAACTAACCGGCCAGCTTAAGGCAAAAGTCAGATCACATCACCGCTGCTTGAAACCCTCCAATGGCTTCTGATTGCCCTTACACAGTCCTGACTGTTCTGCGAGTCCTACAGGCCCCTGTGACCTGGGCCTGCCCACTTCCTTTCCTCTATCTCTTACCCCTTGTTCTCTTTCCTTCTGGGCCAGCTCCTCTGGCCACCTCTCCTTCTCAACTTGAACTTGTCCCTGGCTCCAGGTCTTCATATGAACTGGATCCTCTGTTTGGCATAAGCCCCAGGCATGTCATGTTGGCTCTTTTTCAACATGTAGAACCCAGCAGAGATGTCCCCTTCCCGAAGAGTCCTTCCCTGACAATTCTAGCTAAAGCCTCCCGCGCTCTACTCTTACCCTCTATTACTTTTCTCCCCATTAATGGTTTATATCCTTAACAGTTCTCATCACTGTGTCATTTCCTTGGATGTTTATTAATTTACATACTTACTGTCTGTCTCATCTCAGTAGAATGTAAGTGCCATGAGGACAGGGGCCTGGTCTGTCATTCATCATCAGACCTTAGTGCCTAGCACCCAGCTGGATCACAGGTGCTCAGCAAACAGGTGTGGATTCATGGGAGCATATGGCCTGGCCACCGACTGTGCAGTGAACCTGGGCTGTCGTCTAGGAAAACTGTGCTTGTGGTTACTGGGGCACAAGCAAGGGAGCGTGGCTGACTCTAGAGAGACCTTTGGCCACAGGAAGGTTGGGCAATTAGTCTGTTTAGTCTGTTGGCTTATAACAGAATACCTGAAACTGAGTAATTTATAAAGAAATAAAATTTATTTCTTACAGTTTTGGAGGCTGGGAAGTCCAAACTCCAGGGAACACCTCTGGTGAGGGTCTTCTTGTTCTTGTGGTGACTCTTGACAGCAACACAGGCAAGAGGGATCTAAGTCCTCATTCACTCTGCTTTTAAAGCTATCAGAAGGGCCGGCCTGTGGCTCACATGGGAGAGTGTGGTGCTGATAACACCAAGGCCATGGGTTCGGATCCTACATAGGGATGGCCGGTTGGCTCACTGGCTGAGCATGGTGCTGACAACACCAAGCCAAGGGTTGAGATCCCCTTACTGGTCATCTTAAAAAAAATAAATAAATAAAGCTATCAGAAAAAAAAAGTAGGGGGGGGGCTGGTTGGTTAGCTCAGTTGGTTAGAATGCAGCCAAGGTCACAAGTCTGGATCTCTGTGCCAGCCAGCCACGTAAAAAAAAAAAAAGCCATCAGAACCATGCCCATTACTCCATGAATGGATCAATCCATTCACCAGGGCACAGTCCTCAGATTCTAGTCACCTCCCAAAGGCCCCACCTTTCAATGACCATAATAGGACTTCCCACCCTCTTAACACTGTCACAATGGGGACTACGTTTCAATGAATTTGGGTGTATATCCAATCTACAGCAGTGCTTAAGAGCTCAGGTTTTGGCTCCTAGTAGGTCTGAGTTCAAATCCTAGTTCTACCCCTTGGGAGAGTTTCTTAATTCTGGATACTTCCCTCATTTGTTTTTCATTTTCAATTGCGGTAAAATACATGCAACATAAAATATACTGTCCTAACCATCTTCAAGTGTATAGCTCAGTAGTGTCATGTAAGTTCACACTGTTGTACCACTCTTCAGAATTCTCTTCATCTGGCAAAACTGAAACTGTGTACCCATAAAAAAAAACAGCACCCCATTCTCTCTCCCCCCACCCCCGAGCCCCTGGCTCTGGGAATTTGACTATCCGGGTACCTTGTATAAGTGGAATCATACAGCATTTGTCTCCTTGTGACTGGCTTATTTTACTCAGCATAATGACGTCAAGGCTCATGCATGTTGTAGCATGTGTCAGAATTTTCTTTTTCTTTCTTTAAGGCTGAATAATATTCCAGTGTGTGTATATTCCACATTTTGTTTATCCATTCATCTGTCAATGAACACTTGGGTTGCTTCTGCCTCTTGCTTATTGTGAACGATGTTACCATGAAAATGTGTATACAAAACCCTTTTCAAGACCCTACTTTCAGTTCCTTTGGGTATAGATCCAGAAGTGGAGTTGCTGGATCGTATGGTAATTCTATTTTCAATTTTTTGAGGAAAGGTCGCACTGTTTTCCACAGCAGCTGCCCCATTTTACACCCCACTGACAGTGCACAAGTGTTTTGGTTCTCCACGTCTTTGCCAGCTCTTGTTACTGTGTTTTCTTGATAGGAGCCTTGTGAAGGGTGTGTGGTTTTGGTCTGTATCATCCTGATGGAGAGCCTCTTTCCTCATCTTGAAAATCGGTCTAACACAGGGTAGTTAGGAGGCTGAAAGGAGAAAAAATATCCTTGGTGCAAAACAAAATCCTTGGTGTAAGTGCTCAGTAAAGGCTGTTCATTAATATTTTTTCTAATTTATCCTAGAGAATCGGCTGAAGCCAGGCCCTGTGGAGGCATGTGGGAGTTCTGCCTGTTGGATGCTAGTCTCCCTGTTGGACGCTGGGTCTCTCCAGAAGTCCCTTCTACCAGCACTGGCCCCTGCAGCCTGGGATGTGCGCGAGCCACTAAGTGAGGTGGGGTGGAGAGATGGGCCAGGGTGGCCCAGAGTTCTTAACACTCCATGAGGATTGGGACCACCTGCCCTCTGCCTCAGTTTCCCTTTGCCACAAAAGAGGACACCCTGGGAAGAGGCAAGATTCACAGTAAGGACTGAAACTGGCTCTGGAATCTGCCCTGGCAGCCTGGCTCTGTGCGTGGGACCCGGAGTGGCGCTGCGGGGCACTGCTTCTGCTCCTTCTCACAGTTTTACTGCCTGCTCAGTGGACAGGCTCTGATGGCCAGACCCCACAACTAGCCCTAAAAGCTCCTTTGAAGTGAAGCAACCACTTTTCAGTGCAATCAGCTTGAGATAACCCTAAACTCCCTGCCCCCAACCCAGGAATGTCTCCCTCATCCCAGGCCCGCCCCTTGAATGGAAGCTGACTCCTCCGATGCGCTGCTCCCAGCAGTGGGGGATCATCGGTGGTCTTTGTGTGTGGTGGTTTTTGTGTGTGGTGGTCTTTGTGTGTGGTGGGCTTTGTGTGTGGTGGTCTTTGTGTGTGGTGGTCTTTGTGTGTGGTGGTGTGTTTTCCTTCTGTGAAAACGAGAAGTGGAGGAGGATAAATATGCTCCTAGTAGGAACACTCTGGGAATGATTACAAAAAGGTCCTATGGGTTAGCAAGGAGAGGTGAGAGAAGGGAGGAAAGAGGAAGAATTGCAGAAACTCAGAGCTGGAGCAGAGGAAATGGTACAATGGTCAAGAACCCAAAGCGTGAGGTCAGTTTCCCCCAAAGGCTGGATGTGACCGGGGCCTGGAAAGGCAGGAGGAAAAGTTTATTTAGATGGAATTAGGGGCCAGAACTGGTTTGGAAACCAGTCACATGGCCCTTTCTGTGCCCAGCTGTTGGGTTGGGCGGATGCTCTTCAGGAGCTCAGCCTGAGCTGGCCTGGGCGGCCACCACCATGGGGAGGCCCTGGGCCTCCAGGGCCAACCGCTGAAGAATGAGACGTGGTGGGGGCAGTGCTGGGACTCCCATCTCTACTCCCCCTTGGCCATGACCTGGGATGACCTGGCACAAGTGAGTCCACGTTTGGGAGGCACCTCTGTTTCTATGGGATGGAGCATTAGTACCACCTTTTAGGGTTGGCATGAGGATTAAGTAAGGTGAGTTGTCTAAAGTGCCTGCCGTAGACTATGAGCCAGGAAACATGTCCTTCGTAGGTGGTAGCATCAGAGCTGCTAGCAATGGTGCTTGTCTTCCCTCTCTAGCCCTGGCTGCTGTGACACGCTGGCCTCTCCAAACTCACACTCGGGCATTTTGCCCAAGGGGTCAGACATGCCCTCACTACTTGTCTTACTGATAGGTCCACCCTGCTCCCACCTTGCCAGGGCACTTGCTCTCTGAACGTCCAGGTGATAATGCTCACATATGAGTATGGTAGCTTCAGGTGGGCACAGGCAGAAACCATACAGTCACTGAGGGATGCTGGCTGTCAACAGTCTTTGGTGTTCCCTGGTTAGATGCTACCAAGCAGCTGTGGAACTGGAAGCATGTTGGGGAGCCCTGGCTGTGTGCACTTGCATGGGGTGGGGAGCTGGGGTTTCAGACAATCATTCCACGAGAGTGTACCCAGCACTGAGCTGGTGTTTGCAGTTTGGGGGCCGGAGTGTGTTTGAGGTGCCTGGGAAAGAGCGACTTGCTCAGCAGATGCTTAAAATGGCCTTCAACTCAACTCACGTAACAGATGGTGAAGTCACGTTAACATCACACAAACTCCCTTCTATCTCCCCCACTTGGCTCTTTGTGACTTCCTTTCCACTTTGAAGCTGGCTTGGTTGTTTGTGGAAACCTGGTCTCAGCTTTGTGAAACCGTGTTTGTGTGAGTGAAAGGGATGCTCCTGGCTGCAACTCTCAGATTTTGAACCCAGAGCTCTCTCAGGCCACCATTTGCTTGAATTCATTCACTTATGATTAATTTATTTTTAACTGTGGTAAAATATACATAACATAAAATTCACCATTCTAACCGTCTTTAAGTGTGCAGTTCAGTAGTGTTAAGTACATCAACATTGTTGTGTAACAGATCTGCAGAACTTTTCGTCTTGCAAAACTAAAACTCTGTACCTGTTAAACAACAGCTCTCCATTTCCCCTACCCCAGCCCCTGGTAACCACCACTCTGCTCTCTCTTACTATGAGTTTGACTACTTTAGATCCCTCATATAAACAGAATTATATAGTAATTTTGGTGTCTGGCTAATTTCACTTAGCATAATGTTCTCAAGGTTCATCCCTCTTGTAGCATGTGTCAGAATTTCCTTCCTTTTTAAGGCTGAATAATATTCCATAGTACATAAATGCCACATTTTCTTTATCCATTCATTGATTGATGGAGCATTTGGGTTGGATTCTTTTTTTTAAAGTTTTACTTTATTTTTAATTGACATACGACTATTGTATATATTTATGGGGTACAATGTGATGTTTTGATACAAGTATACATTGTTTAATTATCAAATCGGGGTATTAGCAAGTCTGTCACCTCAAGCATTTATAATTTCTTTGTGGTGCATTTTTGTTAACCATGGTCTACAGTCACTCCCCTGTGCAACAGAGCGGCAGGACTTATCTGTCCTGTTTCACTGTAACTTTGCACCCGTTGACCAATCTCTCCTTAGTCCCCTTTTCTCCCACCCTCTGATAACCATCATTCTACTCTGCTTAGATGAGATCAACGTTTCTAGATTTCACACGAGTGCATTACATGATATTTGTCTTTCTGTATCTGGTATATTTTACTTAAAGTCCTCCAGGTTCATCCATGTTGTTGCAAATGACAGGATTTCATTCTTTTTTTATGGCTGGATAGTATTTCATTGTGTGTATGTACCACATATTCTTTACCCACTCATCCACTGATGGACATTTAGGTCGATTCCATATCTCGGCCACTGTGATCAGCCTGCATTCTGGTTCTGGTCTACTGAGTGCTGAGGACTATTTTAGCATCTCTGATACTGATTACCAGAAAGTTCTCACACTTTCCAGAACCCCCACTGCAGGTGGACACAAGTAAGGTCTTTGTTCCTTGCACTTCCCTGACCCCGTAAGAACCCTCTTGTCTCACCACAACCGCCCCTCATTCCTCTGTCATGTTTACTGCTTCTGAACAAAGGATTCAGCTATGAAGCTGCAGTGCTTTGATAAGCGTTCAAAAACTAAAAATAATAAAAAAGAACAAACAATGGATTTTGTAGCTTAAAGAGGTTTAGAAAAGAGGTTTGGAAACTTCTGGCCATCACCCTGACTGTGTGACATTTGTGGCCCCATTTCTCACATGAGGAAATAGAAGTGTTAGGATCCTGGAGAAGGAGGTGGATGGAGGCGGGAGAAGTGATGGGAAGGTGACAGGGCGGCTGTGGGGCTGGGCCCAGCGGGGATGAGGGAGAGGCAGCCAGGTACTAGGAGAGGAATGGCCCTGTACATTTGAGCCCTGTGCCTTGCTTGCCTCACCCTGGTCCCAGCCCTAGGCTGCAGGCTGAGCCCAAGAGAAGCCTCCCTAAGGTCAGAAGCAGCTGTCCACAGCCCCAAGGTCTAGAGCCACCCTGAGGTGGACTCATCTTGCAAGGGGCTTGGGGTTGGAAGTGTGTGGTGTGTGGCCCCTGGGGTCAAGCTCCTGGAAAGCAGAGAGAGGCTGAACCCCAGGACCTGCACTGTGTCTGAGTTCCCTCATGGTCCCTTCCTGTGCCTATCTCTTGTCCTAGGGGCTCAGCCCTGACTACTCCTTTCAATGTCCCTGCAGGAGCCACCTGAAGGTGCCACCGGATACAGATGAAGAAACCCATGTCCATGCAGGGTGTATGCGGGTCCCTCACACCTCCAAGAGTATGTGTGTGTGTGTGGGGCATGTGTGGTGAGTGCATGTAGAGTGTGTGCTGTGTGTGGGTGCATGTATAGTGTGTGGTATGTGTGAGGGGTGTGTGTCTGGGTCCCTCTGTTGCATATAAAACAACTTGAAGCTAGGAATTGGGGAGGGGGTTCTCAGGCCCACAGAGACCCAGGCCCCATTTGCTCTGCGAGAACAGGGTGCTCGAGGACCTCTGTGCCTGGAGCCCTGTGCAGAGTCATAAACACACAGGACAAGCTGTCACAGAAAAAGACCATCGTTAAGTTGCAGGTGACTTTCTCAATCTTTGATTTTGTGCATGGCAGCCCTAGAGAACCCAGCTCTGGCCAGGAGCACCTCTTTCCCAGGGTGGAGACTTCTGGAGAAGCAGACCTCCCGCCTCTGCCTCTCCACCAGCCTCTGGGGTGCAGCTTTCTAGCCCCTGCTGGGCAGTGGCCGTTGACGCCCCTCACCGGTCCCTCCATCACACCTGTGGGGGTGGGGCTTGGGGATGGAGGGCATGAGCGGGCTGTGGTGAGTGGGGGCGCAGAGGCCAGCACCCCCGGGCATCTGAGGAGTTGTCCTCTCGTCCTGCCCACCACCATGCCCGGGACTCTGCCTCCTTGTCCTGGAACGGCAGTAACAGGATTTGCCTCCAGGATGGTTGGCGCGTCACCTGACCAAGCAGGAACGTGCCCCTGCCTGGGGGAGGTTTGTCTTCGCCTTTGAGGAGCGGATGTGGAGGGCAGGGCGAGGGGACATGTGGGGAGAGGACAGTGGGAGAGAGAGGCCTGGGCGGGAGTGTTTAAGGAGAGAGTGAAGGTAAGTTTGGAATCTGTAGAAACCGGGGAGGAAAAGGGGCGGGGGGCGATAGATTCGCTGGAAGAGGAGACGCCAGCCTCTCCCAAAGGGGTGAGGACGGTGAGCAGGCGGGCACGTGTGTGGTGTGTGTTGTGGTGTGCTGTGAGGTGTGTGGGTGTGTGTTGTGAGGTGTGTGGGTGTGTGTTGCGGGGTGTGTGTGTGTGTTTTGTGTGGTGTGTATGTTGTGTTGTGTTGTGTATGTTGTGCTGTGTTGTGGTGTGTATGTTGTGTGTTGTGATGTGTTGTGTGTTGTGGTGTGTATGTTGTATGTGTGGTGTGTTGTAATGTGTTGTGGGGTGTGTGTTGTGTATGTTGCATGTGTGGTGTGTGTTGTGGTGTGTTGTGGGGTGTGTGTTGTGTGCTGTGGTGTGTATGTTGTATGTGTGGTGTGTGTGTTGTGTATGTTGTATGTGTGGTGTGCATTGTGATGTGTTGTGGGGTGTGTGTTGTGTGTCGTGGTGTGTGTTGTAATGTGCTGTGGTGTGTATGTTGTGTTGTGGTGTGTGTTGTGATGTGCTGTGGTATGTTGTACGTGAATTGTGATGTGCTGTGGTGTGTATGTTGTGTTGTGGTGTGTGTTGTGACGTGATGTGGTGTGTATGTTGCGTTGTGGGGTGTGTTGTGGTGTGCTGTGGTGTGTATGTTGCATTGTGGTGCGTGTTGTGATGTGCTGTGGTGTGTATGTTGCGTTGTGGTGTGTGTTGTGGTGTGCTGTGGTGTGTATGTTGCATTGTGGTGTGTGTTGTGATGTGCTGTGGTGTGTATGTTGTATGTGTGGTGTGTTGTGGTGTGCTGTGGTGTGTATGTTGCATTGTGGTGTGTGTTGTGGTGTGCTGTGGTGTGTATGTTGTATGTGTGGTGTGTGTTGTGGTGTGCTGTGGTGTGTATGTTGTATGTGTGGTGTGTTGTGGTGTGCTGTGGTGTGTATGTTGCATTGTGGGGTGTGTCGTGGTGTGCTGTGGTGTGTATGTTGTGTTGTGGTGCTTGTTGTGGTGTGCTGTGGTGTGTATGTTGCGTTGTGGTGCGTGTTGTGGTGTGCTGTAGTGTGTATGTTGCGTTGTGGTGTGTGTTGTGCTGTGCTGTGGTGTGTATGTTGCATTATGGTGTGTGTTGTGGTGTGCTGTGGTGTGTATGTTGCATTGTGGTGTGTGTTGTGGTGTGCTGTGGTGTGTATGTTGTATGTGTGGTGTGTGTTGTGGTGTGCTGTGGTGTGTATGTTGCGTTGTGGGGTGTGTTGTGGTGTGCTGTGGTGTGTATGTTGCGTTGTGGTGTGTGTTGTGGTGTGCTGTGGTGTGTATGTTGCGTTGTGGTGCGTGTTGTGGTGTGCTGTGGTGTGTATGTTGCGTTGTGGTGCGTGTTGTGGTGTGCTGTGGTGTGTACGTTGCGTTGTGGTGCGTGTTGTGGTGTGCTGTGGTGTGTATGTTGCGTTGTGGTGTGTGTTGTGGTGTGCTGTGGTGTGTATGTTGCATTGTGGGGTGTGTTGTGGTGTGCTGTGGTGTGTATGTTGCGTTGTGGTGTGTGTTGTGGTGTGCTGTGGTGTGTATGATCTGCGTGTTGTGTGGTGTCCTCACCTTTCCACTCCCGCAGCTCCCACCCTTTCTGTGCGGCCTGTACCTCAGGCTGCCCTTGGGCGGCGGCCCCTGGCACCGTGGTCAGGTCAGGCGGCCTGGGCCTGCCCCCTGGTGGCTGAGAGTGGCAGGGCGACTGGGTGTTTCGCTCCACAGCTGTGGTTTGGTCATGTCCTCTTCCACGCGTCTGTCCCTGTCCCCCTGTCCCCTCCTCTTCTTGTGTCTGCTTTCCCCAGCCTCTTGTCTCCACCTCCTCCCTCCTCCTCCCACCTCTGTACCAAGGGGGGCGGATTTCATGCCGTGTTCCCCCAAACTTCTGGGGCATATAAGGGAGTGAGAACTCCAACCCTACCTGCCCCCCAGGACGGGTCTGCGGATGAGATGGAGGGGAGGCTATGAAGGGACTGTGTAGCTCGCGGGCGGGCTCCTTGTGAACAACAGTATCAGCATGACACCAGTGTGCAGCCCATTCCGAATCTGTCGCCATCTGTGTAACAGTCCCTCCAGGGTCCCAGCGCAATCTCCGTCCCCCCAGGGCATGGGAGCAGAGACTGGGTGACAGGGGGGTTGTCGGGGTTCAGGTAGTTCTACTCCACACAATACCCCATGGCTTTATTTTTTCTAATAAGGATTTTCAAAACAAACTAAAGGATTATTTGAGACTAGCAAAATTACATTGTGTGGATTTACTAAACAATTAAAGCAACACTGTGACTAATCACAGGTGTGCTGTGCAGGTGTCTTTCTGGTTTTAACCAAGGATCCCTCCTCCCTGAAGAGCTGGCCTTGATCCTCTAGACACATCCAAACGGGTTGGTGTCTCTGCCCTTCTCACGTGATGATTCATTCACTCATTTATACCTTTGATGACTGGTGCAACATGTATTTGCAAATGCTCAGCACACGCCTGGCACTGTGCTAGACACTGGAGAGGAAAAGAGGAATAAAACACATACTGCCCTTGAGGATTTCACCAGCCAGCTAAGAGCCCACTGGAGGAGAAATGCTCCAACAAGCAGCAGGGTTAGAGAACCAAAGCTGGGTTAGAGAACCTGAGCCAAAGCTGTCTGTGGTCCCCAAAGGGTTCTGGCATGGGGGCATTTAAGATTGAGGGGTTCAGGGATACACAAACGTGGGTCTTATCAGACTTACCTGTACAAAACTCACGTACTGATGCTCTGAGGTCTTAATCTAATAGGTCTGGGGCTGACCCAGCAATCAGAGTTCTGTAAAGCTACTGGAAAGCTGGGTTTTAGCCCCTTTTCTAGAACATGACTAGGATAGCAGAGTGGAGACAAGGCAGTGGATTTCAAGGTGACAGGGAGAGTGGCGCTCAGAGCAGCTGGGAGCCTCTGCTGATTTTCCTGAGGCTAGGAGCCTACAGCTCTGCACGCATGTGTGCAGGCTGGCTGCTGTGAGCTGTCTCCAGGAGACCTGGGGTGTGGGGGGCCCCTGCCAGTGGCAGCTTCATTCTCTGGCACAAAGTAAGCGAGCCACACATTTTTGTTAAATAAGTGATGGTTTAATGACCTTATTAAAATGCCTTTCTTTTTCTGCAGTCCTCCTGCCTGTGCCTGGCTGGAATACAGCACAGAGGGCTGAGACTGCTCCGTGATCTCTCTGAGTCGACCGCCTGAGCTCTCTGGTCTGACTGGCCTGGCTTGACTGCTTGACTCATGGAAAGAGTTGCTTATTCCCCTGCTTGGTGGTGAACAAAAGGCCAACATCACCAGAAAGACTTGCTCCAGGAAACAAAGCAACTCTGTGCCTATGGCAGCATTTCCAAAAGTATGCTCTATAAACATTAACTCAAAGTAGTTTATAATGTTAATTTATGAACATTAATTTCAAATGCAAAGGGAGAAATGGAAAGAAAGAGAGAAGAGATATTGATTCTATGATCAACTTAAATTAGGACATGTTGGTGTAAAAACAGTTTTTTCTTTAAAAGCAGATACTCAGATGTCTTGATAAAATGCCTTTCCAAGAGGTGGGTGGTGTTGCTTCAGCATTTCCCTGGTGTATCTGGCCATAGAGCCCTTTTTGGGAACCATCTCTCCACACCAGAGCTCTGGGGATCATTAGTTTGAAGTTTGCTTCTGTATGGTTTCACCCGTTCTTTCTCTTTGCCTGCATCTGATGCAAAGAGAACAAATCGGTCAGACTTCAATCCTTGCTGGAATTCTCAACAAGGGTGATCTCCCTAAGAGATAAGACTGGTTCTTGAAGAGTGAAAGATCTCATTCTTTTTATGTAGAAGGAACAGATATACATCTGGTCCATAAACAGATATACAGTATATCTGTGGTAGTAAAATCTCATGAGCATTAAGAGAAAATATCTGGAAAAAGGTTCCTTAGGCGGGCAGTTAGGAAAGAAAAAAAGAAAGGTTGAAAGTGCTGCCATATAGGCTTTCAGTCGGTCAGTCTGGGTTTGGTGATGGCTCTGCCATGGCGCGCCTTGGGCGAGGTTGTTTACTTCTCTGAGCTTCGAGTTCCTCTCCTGGGAAATGGAGATTCTTGCCACTCAGAAGATTGCTGTGAGCTCTAATGAGACAAGTACTGTGCCCAGCACACAGGAGGTGTTTGAGAAACAGAGCCTAAAGATAGATGGTTAGCCTGAGTCTTTGCTGTCCACTCCAGGTGGGTTGGAGCAGTTGACCTGTCTGCCACCGTGTTGGGCTTGCCTGCCTTTAAGGCTGCAGACTGATGCATAAAGATCCATGGAGCTTGGTACAGCCAGGCCTGAAGAAAAGGAAAGGGGAAAATACTATTCTAAAGCTTACAAGGTAAACAAAAAAGCAACTCAGCCTGCTGGTGCTCTGGGCAGGAAGCTGCATACCAGCCAAGGACCACACAGGCTCAGGTAGGCCATGAGAGCCCCTAACCCTAGGTCTGGGGGAGCCAGAGCAACTAGTTGGTTTCCACAGCCATGTCTTCCACGTGGGGATAGAGTGAAGCCTACAGAGGGAGGTGGGCACAGGAACAAGCAGGGAATGGCAGGTGGCACTGTGCCCCTGAGGGTCTCCCTTATTTCTTGCCCCAAGGGCAGGATCACGCAGAGCTTAGGCCCTGGCTGAATCTGCAGAGATGGCAAGGGGACAGGGGAAGTGACAGAGGAGGAAGCCAGGCAGATCCTAGGGCCTGCAAAGCAGCCCTGTGGTGGTGAGGCAGACCGAGACCTTGGCCGTGCTTCCTGGCAGACTGAAAGCAGTACTAGAGGTGGAAGGCCCCAGAGGCTGGCAGAGGGAGGGCAGGGGGCGCTCTTGCCCCTTTGGGGTCTGCCCAACGCTTCACGGAATTCCCAGCTCCCCCCACCTACATTTTCTCTGACTCTACTTCAGGGTGCCGGTAGCCCAGCCCTTATCAAAAAAGGAAATCTATCCCTGCTTATCCCCACCCTCACCCTGGACCACTCACAAGCTATACCACTGATGAATTTCAATTTTGTTTTTAGGAATATCAAAATAATAAAAAGGGCATTAAAAAAGGGCTAGAGAAGTGCATAGACTCAGGTGATCTGAATCTGTGCAATTTGTGTTTCGCTCAGTGGAGTGAATGACAGCTCACTAAGTGTTCAGTGTGGGTGGTGGGGAGCACAACGGTTTCAGGTAAGCAGCTTTGTGGTGGGTAGAGCTGGTTATTTATGGGTTATGTGTTTGCTTTAGTGTTCAGGGCTCTCTTGAGTAATCAATATGCTCATTTACCTGTTTTATGTGACTTAAAGAGCAAAATTTTATAATTGTAAACAATCGTGGAGGCCTGGAGTTCTGGAATCTTTGCATGAGGCTTCACTTTTCGTGTGTGTAGAAAGGAGCTCAGTCCGTTAGGAGAGCATACTCTGGTGTGCATTTCAGTTTTGGCCAAGGAGGATAATGGAAAAGGGAAATTCCTCGAATGCTAATGTTGGGCCTTGATAGAGTTTGGATGTGTTGTCCCCACCAAAACTCATGTGGAAATCTGATCCCCAGTGTGGCAGTGTTGGGAGCTTTGTGAGTCATGGGGGTGGATTAATGCTCTCCCTGGGAATGGGGGCCTGAGTGAGATCTCGCTCTATTAGTTCCCGCGAGAGCTGGTTGTTTAAAAGACCCTGGCATCTCTTCTCTCTCTGTCTTGAGCTTCCTCTCGCCATGTGATCTGCTTGTACCCACCAGCTGCCTGCCATTTTCCACCATGAGTAGAAGCAGCCTGAGGCCCATGCCAGAAGCAGCTGTCCCAGAATCATAAGCCAAATAAACCTCTGTTTTTTATAAATTACCCCGTCTCAGGTATTCTGTTAGAGCAACAGAAAGTGGACTAATACAAGCCTACAGAGAACATTCTAGGAGGTCAAATCAATGTCTAATGAAGAATAGACTCTATCCCTGGGGAAGGATGCTGTGAGGTTTAGGAATTCCTATGGGTTAGTGCCTGCTGTATCCCAGTATTCTCTTTTCTGAACAGCTCTGTTCATTGCTGTTTTCCTATCCCATGATTCATCATTAGATATTGGTATATTGGAGAAGATAAATTGTCTTCTTAGTCTCCTAATGAAGAGACTCTCACATTGAGATATAGAGATAACTACTGTCACACTGATGTAGAATTACTGTGAAAAATTCGCTATCCTGGGCTTCGAGCTTGGTGCTGTGCTGGGATGGGCTTTTGGATAAAGGTAGACTGTGGGAGTCAGTGCTGTTCACCAATATTCCCGAGTCTCTTCTCCTGAGCTGGTGTGCTACGTGAGCCTGTTAGGTCTGACATTGGTCACAGAAGGGGTTAAGTGAATTTTACAATGTTACAAGACATTAAAGAAATTGGGGTTATTAAGAAAAGGGGAAAACTCGCAGGACCAGCCTCAGCAAAACAGAGATGCATGCAGTCTCTTTTTTCCCCATCACCTCTTGGTGATGCCAGGGCCAGGCCTCCTGTGGTCAGGGGACGGAGTTCATTCCAGTGGAAGGCTCTCTTCCCATAGCCTGTCTCCCTTTCTGTAGGGAAAGTATAAGAGTGTGGCTTCATTAGAGGGGAAGACATAGGATGCTTGGTGCTGGGTGGTCTGAATTTGGGGTGCTGGCTTTACCGTATTTGTCTAAGGACTCCAGGCTTGTGGGATATTACTGTCTCCTCTGCTGCGAGAGGAAGGTTCTAGATCAGGAAACTGAGCTTGGGTGCTGTCTCCCCAGCTGAGAGAAGGGGTAGTTTCCCCAGTATAACCAGCTTGTTGTCTGAGCAGCCCATGGTGAGCACCGAAGATTGCACTACCCTATCTCCTTGAAGACAGAAACTTCCATGTGACTGGCTTTGGCCAATTAATGTGAGCATTTAAAGCCTCCAAGAGCCTGTCTACAGCTTGCCCTTTCCTTCTCCCTGCCATGGTGAAGTGACAGAGAGGCTCCATCAGCCCATGTTCCTGAGTGAGGACAAAGTGAAACACACCCCACAGCTGAGCTGTGAGAGACAAGCAGCATGAGGTGGAAATAAGCCTCTGCTGTCGTAAGTGATTGGTATTTGTGAGTTGTTGTTTTTCAGCATACTCCTTCTAGCTTTTTTTTTTTTAAAGAATAAGTTTTGTTGAATACAAAGAATTGACAACATATTTCTATAGGGTAATCAAAGGAGTCATCATATTTGTATGTGACATTCTTCCAGAAGAAAGGGGAGATACTGCTATTGATTGTTGAGAAAGAGTAAGTAATGGAAAGACAACAGGACAGACATTTTTCTTAGCCTTGCTCATTTTTCAGGACTGATATATAATGCCTTTTCTTCTCTGATGAGATTTGGTATATGTTCTCTGTTGTGTCTCAAGTTAATTGCTTTGAGATTTCTCTTCCAGGGAGTGGAGCTTGGTGGTAAGTATTTTGCTGCATTGGTCTACCCCCTCAAGAACTTTCTTGTCCACTATGGGTTTGGCGTGCTCCATTGCTTGTCTGGTTGTGGGCAGAGGTGGGGCTGGACCTTGGCCCCCGTTTCTGTGAGTGGTTTTTAACTGCCGTGCAACTGTCCTAGGTTACCCTGATTGTCCACATGGGTCTTCTGGGTGACAGGGTTTACACACCTTTGGCTCTTCTAGGTATTGCCAGACTGCACTTCAGAGTAATTGCTTCAGCCAGTGGTGCTATTCCTTACAGGAGAGTTTGTCTAGGGTGTCCCTCGAACTACTTCTACCCTGCCATGGCCATCATTGGATTCCAGTTGGTCTTTGAGGTGCTACTTGCTATCCCAGGACTCAGGAAGGAACTGGATTGATCTGCCTAGGGGGAAGCAGGATTGAGAATCTAGACAGATAGGATGCAGACTGAACACCGGACAGGTCAGAAGTCAAATAGAGAAGTCAGACAAGACGGGGAGAAATGAATGCATGCCTGAGGTCCCATCAAAGGGGCCAGGCCAGATCAGCTGAGTAGCTGCCTGCAACCCCTACTTGGAGCCTGGAGAACAACAGAAGGATTGGGGACACCCAGGGGCCAGAATTCAGTCAAGGATTTTGGTGAAAGGCAAGGGTATCCCCAACAAGGGTGGAGCAGAGGCTAAGTCAACCATTTCCTGGGTCAGGAGCTTCTTTATTTTTTAAATTTATTTATTTATTAATATTATTTTTTTTACATTCTACGATGTTGTGGAGTAGTTGGGGGGAAGGAGGAGAAGAGAAAGGGGAAAGAAATAGGGTGGGAGAAGGAGGAAGGAGGAAGGGCAGGATTGAGGCCTGTGGCACCCCCCTCATTTTTGCATGGGAGACCAGGGGGCTTCCAGTGGTGGCTTGGTCATTGCTGGGCTGGGTGCAGATGTCAGAGGGGTGTGGCTGAAGCCCTTGTCCCCCCACTGCCCCAGCTCAGGAGCCCAGGGCACTTCCTGCTGTGGTTTGGTGGTCATCGCTGGGGTGGTTGCAGGTGTTGGGGGTGTGTGTAGCCAAGGCCCTCAGACCCCCACTGTCCCAGCTCAGGAGAGCCCAGAGCACTTCCTGCAGCAGCTCAGTGGTCATTGCAAGGCTGGTGGCAGGTGTTGGAGGGATGCAGCCAAGGCCCTCGGTCCCTGGGTCAGGAGCTTCTTACGTGACTGATACTGGTCTTGGCACCTGGTAGATCAGTCTGCAGAAAGACACAGACACACCTGAGTGGAGTAAAGTTTGAGGAGAAGGGGCACCAGGGGATCCCTGGCACTCCTGGATTGTGCATTCCTGTAATGAAAACAGCTAAGATTTTGTTCAGCCCTGCTGCTATTCCTTCTTGACCCATCTGGTCCAATGTGCATTTGGATCTTCAGGATTTCCCCTCAGCACATAACTTTTCTCTGCAGTGATCATTTTTTATTCTTTAAATTTTCATTAGTACCTGGCCAGTGGGGAAGAAGGGAAGTGAAGGGAAGTAACATTTATGAAGTACGTACTGTGTACAGACGCTGAATTGGGCCCTTTATATGCACTATCTCACTCGAGCCTCACAGTAACCCTCTAGAGTAGCTGTTATTATCCTCTTTTATAGATAAGGAGCCTGGGGTTTGGAAAAGCTGAGCCAGGACCCAGGTCTGTCTGATGTCACTTGAGCCGGGACCCAGGTCTGTCTGATGTCACTTGAGCCGGGACCCAGGTCTGTCTGATGCCAGAGCTTGTGCTCATTCCTAACCATGGTGCTGTCTGCTCTTGTTGATGACACAGTCGTCCTTCAGTCCCATGTCTTTGCCCTCCAAATTTAATTTCAGGCCAGTTGACACAAGGGTTCAGTGAAGTCCCCTCTGGATCGCTAGATCATCTGCATAGAGCAGGTCCTGCAGTCTCCGGGAACAAGCCTTACCATTGTTTTTTGCAATGCTGCATGGCGTGTTTAACCATATGATCAGTGAGCCCACACAGAAGTGTCACCAAGGGAAGAGGAGCTGCACCCTCACTCGGGAGCCTACAGGTCCTGTCACGCAGGCAGAAGCTGTATGCACAGCACCAACAGCCCTGCAGCAATTTGTCTTCCCACTTGCCTGGCTGGACATACTCTAGACCTTCTGGGGGTCCTGTCTGATTGGGGGTCCTAATAGTTGCCAGACAGAAGGCAACAGAGAGGCATTTCCCATCATTTGACCTGAGTTTTCTTCAGAATCTTTCCCCAAATAGCTCATTCTTTTGTCGTGGTATGTGCTTTCTTCATACATTTAACTATTTCTTTTGTGTCTAATTATTTTAAATATTCTTGTTTTATAGTCTCTATCAATTTTTTCTTTATCTGAAAATTTTGGGTTTCTAATATTTTTGTTCATTTTGTCTTCTGACTCTTTCTCACTGTGGATATTTCCCTATAATTTTAAATTATAATTTCGGATTGTGATCTCTCAGCTTCGGTGGGACTTTATCTGTGTGTTATGGGCATGTTTCTTCAGGATAGTTTTGCATTTGCTTCTTTCTGGCCTCTTGAGTTATCTCTTGCTGCAGAACCA